>NC_092749.1:32300000-32929821 GCF_047496795.1 Chiloscyllium punctatum | reverse complement strand
AGAGGAGGCTAAAGCAGAATCTGATTAAGGTATACAAAAGCATGAGCACCATAGACAGAGGTAGATCATGTGAATCTCTTTCCCACGGCAGACGTGGCTGAGGCCAGAGGGCATAAGTCTAAGAAAAGGAGCAAGTAATTGAGTGCAGATCTGAGGACAGGTTATTTTTCAACCACAGGGTGGTAGATATATGAAACATGCTGCCTGAGAGGGTGGGTGGAGGCAAGTACTCTCGCAAAATTTAAGAAGAATCTGGCTAAGTACTTAGAGTCATAGAGATGTACAGCACGGAAACAGACCCTTCAGTCTATGCTAACCAGATATTCCAACCAATCTCGTCCCACCTGCTAGAACCCAGCCCATATCCCTCCAAACCCTTCCTATTTACATACCCATCCAAATGCCTTTAAAATGTTGCAATTGTACTCGTTTCCACCACTTCCTCTGGCAGCTCATTCCATACATGTACCACTGTCTGCATGAAAAAGTTGCCCCTTAGGTCTCTTTTATATCTTTCCCCTCTCACCTTAAACCTCTGCCCTCTTGCTCTGGACTCCTGCAACCCAGGGAAACCCAGCCTCTGACGCTCCAGGAAAAACAGCCCCAGCCTGTTCAGCCTCTTCCTATGGCTCAAATCCTCCAATCCTGGCAATGTCCTTGTAAATCTTTTCTGAACCCTTTCAAGCTTCACAACATCCTTCCGTTAGGAAGGAGACCAGAATTGCATGCAGTATTCCAACAGTGGCCTAACCAATGTCCTGTACATCTGCAACATGACTTCCCAACTCCTAAACTCAATACTCTGACCAATAAAGGAAAGCATAACAAACACCTTCTTCACTGTCCTATCTACCTGTGACGCCATTTTCAAGGAGCTATGAACCTGCACTCAAAGGTCTCTTTGTTCAGCAACACTCACTAGGACCTTACCATGAAGTGTATAAGTCCTGCTAAGATTTGCTTTCCCAAAATGCAGCACCTCACATTTATCTGAATTAAACTTCATCTGCCACTTCTCAGCCCATTGGCCCATCTGATCAAGATCCCAATATAATCTGAGGTAACCTTCTTCGCTGTCCAACTGTGGTGTCATCTGCAACTTACTAACTGAACCTCTTATGCTAGTGTCCAAATCATTTATGTAAATGACAAAAAGTAGTGGACCCAGCACTGATCCTTGTGGCACACCACTGGTCACAGGCCTCCAGTCTGAAAAACAACCCTCTACCACCACCCTCTGTCTTCTACCTTTGAGCCAGTTCTGTATCCAAATAGCTCGTTCTCCCTGTATTCCATGAGATCTAACCTCGCCAACCAGTCTTCCATGGGAACCTTGTTGAATGCCCTACTGAAGTCCGTATAGATCACATCTACCGCTCTGCCCTCATCAATCTTCTTTGTTACTTCTTCAAAAAACTCAATCAAGTTTGTGAGACATGATTTCCAATGCACAAAGCCATGTTGACTATCCCTGATCAGTCCTTGCCTTTCCAAATACATGTTCATCCTGTTTCTCAGGATTCCGTCCAACAACTTGCCCATCACTGATGTCAGGCTCATTGGTCTGTAGTTCCCTGGCTTGTTCCTACCACCTTTCTTAAACAGTGGCACCATGTTAGCCAACCTCCAGTCTTCCGGCACCTGACCTGTAACTGTTAAACTGTCAGGGCACAGTAAATGATGGACCAATTGCAGGTAAATGGGATTGGTGTAGTTTAGCGTTTGTTGGGCGGCAGAGATATGATGGCCTGAAGGGCCTGTTTCTATGCTGTATGGCGCCATGATGCTATAATAGAAGATTGAAGGTAAGACCAAGAGATAACAATGAAAAGACAATTTGAAAGAAACAAGTAAAGAAATGCGTCAAATAATAAAGGAACTTTCTTCCTCCATTTCATTTGGACATGCAGATGAACTGTATAAGATGAACTGCCAATTTTGAAATTATCCTGGAGCCCATCTCTATTACAACAATGTGCTCCAAATGGTTTAGAATTAAATAGCTTAATAAGTTTCACTGCAGCTAGCTATCTCAGATACAGCAGTAAAAGGAAAGTTACGTATACTGATCCAAGGAGGGGCCACAGCAAATAAATTGCAATTCAAATCAGCAATGTTTCTAAAATACAGATTTATCCATGCTGTTGTCAAGATGAGAACATGTATTTTTATTCTCCCTTTAATACTAAAGCTGTAACTAATATAGAACATTAAAGAAAGTGTGGACCATTAGCATATACATGCATCATTTCAGGACCTTTAGATCACAAGCTAACGTTTTAAACAAAATTCTAGGTTATAGGTAATAAAATTTACCAATGCTAACAATAATCTAATTCCAAAATAAAGCATGATTTTCAAAAAGATCAATTCAATTAAACCTTTTTGCATATTGTACATGAATGAACAAAGTACAGCAATAACAAGTGGCTGAAGGAGTTAAAAATATCAAAGCAAAATTCTGCGAATGCTGGAAATATGAAATAAACACAAAATACTGGAGAAATTCAGCAGGTCTGGCAGCAAAGAGAGAATTCAGAGTTAACGTTTGGAGTCCGGTATGACTCTGCAGACTCTTCAGATTATTTTATGAATTAAGCTCAGGAGCCTTGAGCTCCTAATCAATGATCTTTTAATGAGCCAATGTTGGGAGACTCGACCCCAAAAAGAATTCAAAAATGGCACTACATTACTTGACTTGCAAAAAAAAGTCTGTTTTAGACAAACACATTCAAAAAGTGGCAAGGCATCCATGATGCCCTTGGCCCTACTTATCTTTCTAAGTGCCATACTATTTCCTGTCCAATGCCTGTGTTTTGTTTCATCATTGTCTCAGCCCCATTACTTTGTCTCAGGGTCAATACTGTTTCAGCCACATTGCATTTTCACAGGAACTCTGCCAGGTGCATCAGCACCCGAGTGTCTTTAATCAGTTCAACTAATTTTTCTTTAATTAAAACTCTACCTCATTCTAATCCCTGGCTTACAGGCTAATGGATAATAAACCTAAGCTTCCACCTAAGAAACATACCAACTCAAAATGTTAACTGTTACTTTCCCCACAGATGCTGCCAGATCTGAGTTTCTCCAGCACTGTGTTTTTGTCTAAATCTTTCCATTTTCGAAAGTAAGCATGTATTCACGAAAATGAACTGCATTTGATAATTGGAAAGTTAAGTTAATATTTTTGGAAATTTAAACGAAAGAAATAAAGCACCTGGTCAAAAATACAAATTGCATCACTATCAAAATTATTTGTGCAAACTAAAATAAGATCAAGTTATGATTTCAAATTTTCAGCAAAAATGTTAACAGTATGGACTACTCACAGGTGGCAAGATGGTATGTCCAGTAATTTCAGGTGCGCGCATATTAAAAGTATCATCTCCTACATTCTCATGTTCACCAGTAATAGGATATGGAGGTGGGGGGTATGGGGGATATTCGTCTGTTAATTCTTCTGAAGAATGTGGGCTATCTTCACTTTGGTGCTCTTCCACAGAAGATAGAACAGAAGATGTTGGTATCTGTCCCTCCAGAAAAGAACCACGCGGAGAAGATGAAACATGTTCTTCAGCATCTGGGGTTTCAGCTTCCTTCTTCAGAATTAGTTCAGGCTGATCTGAAGGAATATTTGTTACAGCTGGAGAGTCTTCCCCTAGTTTAATACCGTGATCTGTGCTTTCATCAACAACATTCGCTTCTGCAGATAAAAGAGCAGGTTGTTTTGGCTGGTAGAATGGCATTGGGCTACCAGTCTCCATAGCAGCCAGTGTCGTGCGCTGGTACAGCAGTTTCTGAATATTAGGTCCATTTGGTCCCTCTGGTTCTGTAATAGAGCTACGCTTTTTCAGTGGCCTGGGAGCGTTGGACAGTTTTTTCCTTAATGCTTCCAAGTCAGCATCACTCTGATTTCGGTATGGATTGTATATAAAAGGCAGGAGCTTCGTGGGGCTCAGTGGTCGTGGAATGCGTTCGGTCTCCGAATGGTCTGCTGGAGATGCAGCATTATCAGTCTCAGAATCAGGACCATCTGGTTTATCTTGGCTCTTTGAATATGTACTACTAATCTCCTGGTCATTTTGATGCTGACTGCCTACGTAATTCTGAGAGGATCCAGGAATAACTGGTTTGCCATACACTGCAATTGACAAAATAACACCACAAATTTAGAAATAGCCAAAGTTAATTTGATTTAACATTTCACTGAATAATTTTCTGCTTGTGAATTTTCCTCTTAAAGTTCATACACTTGCAAATAGGTTTGTTAAAAATGTGATACTGAAATGATCCATCATTTTGTTTTTTATCCAATGTTACCAATACATTATCCTGTTGTTGTTTGCCACAGAAGCTCGCTAACCTGCAGCATTTCCATCATTTCTTATTTTTCTCGGGACAACTTTACTATTGCAAACTCTGCTTGAACACACAAATAGCAGCAGTGGTGGGCCACCCTTGATAACAGCTGATCACATCATATTCTGTTCTCGCCCCAATAACCTGAAATGCCTTTAGTTCAAAAAAAGTATTAATTTCTTTAAGTATATTCAGTGCTATTGTCTCCAGTCTATTGTCAAAAATTCCACAGATTCATCAACCATCTGAGCCCTGTCAGAAATTTGTATGTTTCAAGAGATCCCCCTTTTATTCTTCTCAATTCTAGTGATGACAGACCAGTCGACCCCCCAATCTCTTTTTACAGGAATATTGAATTTGCTATCCCAGCAAAAGTCTGGTGAACTTTTTCTGCACTCCCCTTAACATTAAGTAAATTTTTTTTAGGTAAAGAGACCATAGGGTCATAAGGTCATAGAGATGTACAGCACGGAAACAGACCCTTGGGTCCAACTCGTTCATGCCGACCAGATATCCCAACCCAATCTAGTCCCACCTGGCCCATATCCCTCCAAACCCTTCCTATTCATATACCCACCCAGATGCCTTTTAAACGTTGCAATTGTACTGGCCTCCACCACTTCCTCTGGAGCTCATTCCATGCACGTACCACTCCCTGCTTCACAAGTTGCCCCTTAGGTCTCTATTATATCTTTCCCCTCTCACCCTAAATCTATGCCCTCTAGTTCTGGACTCCCCCACCTAGGGAAGAGACTTTGCCTATTTATCCTGTCCATGCCCTTTATGGTTTTATAAACCTCCATAAGGTCACTCAGCCTCCGACGCTCCAGGGAAAACAGCCCTAGCCTATTCAATAAGTTCCTATGGCTCAAATCCTCCAACCCTGGCAACATCCTTGTATATCTTCTCTAAACCCTTTTAAGTTTCAGAACACCTTCTTCACTATTCTATCTACCTGCGACTCCACTTTCAAGGAGCTATGAACCTGTACTCCAAGGTCTTTTTGCTCAGCAACACACACTGTCAAAACTCCAGTCAAGGTTGTTTGCTGGGAGGTGTTGTGCAGCACAACTTCCTATGTTCATAGGATGGGGAGGGAGGTTTGGAGAAAGTTTCCTGCATGTAGAGTCCAAATATTATGTGCAGTCTACCATACACCATTAAAAGTAAAAACTGTCTGACAACAAACCCATTTTAACATTTCCACAATTCTAATCTGAGCATAATACAGCACATGGATAAAAACATTTTTTTTAAAGAAGAAGTTCTATCTTATGGGGAGATTGCCACTGCAGTTATGGGAGATTTCCTTAGTCCAAAAAGATTTTAAATTCACAAACTCCGTTATTGGACAAGAGCTACAAAAACAGCCAGAGTACACGAGTAAGAAATAACATGACTATCTTCCCAAAAAGAAAGTATTAATCCACACCACTATCACTTAACACGAAGACACAAAATATATATCTTAGAGCAAAAATCAATTGTTTAGAAATAACAATGTTGGGAAAGGGAGAAGGGAATATTACATGCTAACACCAGATCACAATGGAACCATCAGAAAACAAAATTCAAAAATTCAATTCAAAACAGCCAATAAATGAAATCTTCCTTACCACTTGTGAATTGAGGCCGTGTCTGTACTTTGGTCAATGCACTCTGAACAGCCTGTTGGAAGTTTTTGCCTGGTGCCTGTTGTTGTGTGTACATTGTGTAAATAGAACTTGCAGCCACTGTCTCTGGTTTTTTTAGGGGTTGGGGTGGAGGTTCTTTAGATGGTTGTGGGGTGAAAGGTCGTACTGTAGCAGCAGGTGGCGCCTCTGGAGAAGAATGAATTTGCACACTTGAAGCGCAATGCTGTGGCCCTGAAGTTTGCGTTGGTTTCAGTTTATTGACTAAGGTTCCTACATTCCCAGGCAACTTTTGAGTGATTGACTCTGGCTTATTCTCTGCTATAGCAGCTAAATTAGATGGTCCAAAACAAGGTAAGGAAATCTGTTTTGGTTTGGAAGGGACAGGGGGTGGTACTTTAACGACATTCTTGTTAGCAGTCTGAAAATCAAAATTGAATAAAATTAGTTTACATAAAAATAGAACTTCAAACATTTTGATAAATGAGGATCTGGATTATTCCATATTTTTACTGATCTTCAAAACTTTGCATTCAGAACCGAATCATTTTACTCTTCACAAATTAGTCACTGTGCGTGCCACAAAAGTCCTCTCCTGGTCACAGAATCCTCCCCTCACAGGTTGAACCAGAACCCCACCAAATGTGGGATCTTATTAAACCTGATCTCCTATCGTCTCCAGTGTAAAGAGACCATAAGATGTAAGAGAAGAATTAGGTCAGAAGAATTAGAAGAATTAGATGGTGATATCTTTAAAAATATCCATATTACAAAGGAAGAAGTGCATAAAAGTGGATAAATCCCCAGGACCTGATCAGGCATTTCGTTATCTTACTAGGTAACATCTTCGGTGGGCCTCATGCGAAGCAATGCTGAGAATTCCTGCTTTCTATTTACATGTTTGGGTTTCTTTGGGTTGATGTCATTTCCTGTGGTGACTTCACCACTTCGACTGGGCCAACACATCCATCCAAGGACAAGCCAAACAAAGACACACACGAGAATTCCTAGAAGCATCGCATTCTAACCAGAACTTTATCAACAAACACATCAAGTTAGACCCCCATCGACCACCCCCTGAGAAAAGGAACAGGAAGTGACTTCACCACAGGAAATTACATCACCAATCCAAAGAAACCCAAACATAAAAATAGAAAGCAGGAAATTTCAGCATTGCTTCACGAGGCCCACTGAAGGGGTTACCTAGTAAGGTAACGAAACATCTGGAAATGAACCTTTCAGCTCAGCGAGCAAACCTACATCCAAAATTCAGAAAATAGCCTGTGCCTCTATTCTTCTTACTGCATAACCTTGCACTTTTCAGATGGCATTCCATCTGCCACTTTCTTTGCCTGCTTTTCTAGTGACCTCCCTACTTCCTCAACACTATCTGTCCCTCCAGCTTTGTGCCATCTGCACAACCAGATGATCCATGATCTTACTGAAAGGTGCAGAAGGCTAATAGGCCCAAATGGCCTACTCCTGCGTTTACCGTCTTAGGTTTTACATCCTTCATCTTCTCTTCATATCTGTCAACCATTTTGTTCCAATCTTATTTCTTAAATCTCCACCAGCCATATTTTATTTTGTTGAACATTCTATATCCCAAAGTCTCATTGTTCTCACCACCTCATTACTTGCAGTATATCCTTCAGCTAGTTGGTTTCTTGACAATTCTCTCCAGATCCCTTCCTTTTAAACTTCAAATAGCTAGTCCTTGCATGAAGCTTTTGCGATTCACCTCTAGTGCTTTTTCACCATCTCACTATTCCTTTTACATATTCTGATCCATAAAGCAATTTGACACATTCTCTATATTAAGGATACAATCTGTTCTGATATAACGCATTAGTTCTGTTCCTGTGCAATCCAAGAAAATCATGTAATAGAAGCACCATTTAAACAAATGGGGCTAACTTTGTCTAACAGCCAATACAAGTAAGGAAAGTTTTCATTTTATAAATAATGGTCGAAATTCTTCAATTGGGTTATAACCAAATCAAATTGGAGAAACTCTTGTTATAGCAGAACCGACTACTATATAAATAACTCTAAGTTCTTATTGATACTTCTTTAATGATCAAATGCATAAACAATCTAAACAACAAAAAGATACTTATAAAACAAATAAGATTGCTTAGTTTGATCCAGGGAGAAATTGCAATATCAAACTGATTAATGTTTTAAACTTCCAGAGTTACATCAGAGCAAGGGCAAATGTATTTTCTAATTATTCAGTCCCATAATTTTCATATATTTATTGCAAATAAGATTTTAAAAAACAGGTTTTCAATTCCGAAATACATTTTCAATTAAATAGAGCATTTCACTGAGAAAACTATTGTAGATTTGAAGAATTCATTAACTAAACACAAAAATGCAGTGATGTGTAAAGGTTTGAAACTTCAGGGAGGTCCCTACTTCATGCCACATAAACATAATTGTTAGTTCATACAAAAGACTCATTTTGTCTTAATTAACACCCATGGATCCAACATGAAATTTTCTGAGTTCCGACTCTTACTCAAAAACCCAATTCTCTCAGACACAGTGGTAGTCCAGCACCAGAGACTCAGGCAAATCCAGAGCTGAATCTTGCGAATATCGGGAGTCTGACGGCAGAATTACGCATTGGTCCTGAGCCTGTGCATGCTGATAGCAACTATATGAGGCATCTTTTATGATAGTTGTGCAACTGAGGATAGTGGGACAGATCAGGCAACATGAGCAACTCAACTGAAGGGTCACAGCAACGTCCAATGTGGAAAATAAGTGATGCTGGAAAACAGGGAATCAAAGGAGGTAATCTCAAAGTGGAAGCACCTGTGAAGGTTCCCTCTATCAGCATTAACTCTATGATGAAAATTTCTTTGAGAGGTTTCCGTACATACGGTTGACTTTTCCAGAACATCACCTATGGTTGCCCTGGAACCCTATGAGCACTGCAGCTCTTTGACACTGCCAACTTAATTCAATCACCTTGGCCTCTCAAATTCCTTGAGATAGGGGCTGCCTTTGTAATGTCATTAGATTCCTGGCCGGACAGGTTATGCATGTGATACTAGGAAAGTTGCAGCACTGTTGGAGAATGGTCCTTGATTGGGACCTTATTTAGCTTCATTACTTATCCATCTCGATGAGTTGCACTGCTGATTCTCTCAGCTGCAACTCTTCCCTTCGTCCACATCTCCTCTATTCTAGCAACCAACATTGCAATGTAAATGTATTCCCTTCAACATTTTCTCCTGGCCTGCTTCATGACAGGACTCTATTCAAATCTCCCAGTTTCTCCATATCTGTTTTGAGAATACAATCCTTGATACAATGTTTTCATTTTCCTCAAGCGATCATTCTTATTAAAATCACAGAATTATTCCAACACATGAGGCCTCTATTTAGCCTACTGCATCTGCTCTTCAAGAGAACAATTTCATTTTTTTCCTTTATGCAATCTTCACTTTTAAAGAACATCCAATTCCCTCTTCAATGAACCTGTGTCCATCACACACACAAACAATTTATTACAGATCACAACTACTTGATATGTAAAAATATTTTTATGTTGTTTTATTTTGCTTAATTCTGTGCCCTCTTGTCCTCAATAATTCCAGTCATTGGAACAGTTTTCCTCCTTAGTCTGCCTGGATCTCTCATGATGCCATGATCAAATATCGTCTCATCCTTCTCTTCAATCCCTTTTTAAAAAACTGAACTTCCTCATCCCTGGGAATATTGTTGTGAACTTTTTCTGATCTCTCTAATGCTTTCACATCTTTCCCAAAGCATAGTATCAAGATATGAATACATCACACCAGCTGAGCTCTGGACAAGTTTAACACAACCTCTGACACAGAGACAAATAGCATGGCCAAATCAGCTTTTCTGTATCGGCATTCATAATATGGTAAAACTGAAACCTTCAAAGACCCTCAAAATTAACTCCAATATTTCCAGATTAGACTTTTGAACAACCAATTCCAGAATAACCTGCCTTCCTTCATGACAGGACTCGATTCAAATCTCCAAGTTTCTCCATATCTGTCTTGAAAATACAATGCAAATAATCAATTCCAGACACCAGCTATTATTTCTTTTAAATTCATTCACAGGCCAAGGTGTTGCTGGCTAGGCCAGCATTTATCACTCATTTTAAGAGGGCAGTTGAGAGTGAATCACATGGCTGAGAGTCTGGAGTTACTTCTAGTCCAGACAAGAGAAGGATGGCAGTTTCCTTCCCTAAAGGACTTTGTGAACCAGATGAGTTTTGTAACAATTAACAATCATTTCATGATTGTCACTAGACTCTTAATTGAACAATTTATTCAATTTAAATTTCATATTTGCCATGGTGGGATTAAAAACCCAGGTCCACAGAACATTATCTGGATCTCTGGATTAATACTCCACTGATAATATAACAAGGCCATTGCCTCCCCTTAATACTTGTATGTTATACAAAAGACTTCACAATTTATTTACAAAAAGTAACTTGGAGTGAAATGAAACAAAGTACACTTGAGGAAGTCAAATTTTTTTTGACTACATTTAATGTTAAATTTATAGGGTCGACTATTACATGGATACTACCTTTGAAGGGCCGAAATTCATGTTAGTCAAAATTCATACCGTATCATTAGCAGAGCCCCAACTGATCTCCAAATGAAAAAAAAAGTGTTGTGGTAATTCTGAAAACCCAGAGCAGAATGCATCAGTCAGCAGTCTGGAAGAACGAGAGTGGAGCAGAACAACCAGCAGACTGGAAAGCTGGAGCGGGATGTGACGGCCAGCGCACTGACACATTAACAGTGATTTGTTGTCTGTGAAGAACTAGGATTGACTTTTACAAGATATATGGAAAATTCCAAGTTATGTAACCAAATATAGGTTGTCAAATTTTACATGAAATCAATTATTACCCGAGTATTACCTGGTCTATTCTCTAAACCCACAAACTTTTGTTTTCAGCCCCATTAACACAAAAGATAAACAGAAAAACACATGCAGAGATAAGGGATTAAAAAAAAATCAAAATTGGTCAGGTTACTTTAGTTTTCACAATTGTTATTCCAATGAACAGATGATGGTATCTTGGTTGATTTTCTGAAATGTTAATCAGGTCACCTTTGGGAGGTGACTTAGATCAAGGCAGTAATACTGATAACTTAATTTGTTATTCTCTGAACTTGCAAAAGCTGCTCATGGACAGTTAGGCTTGGAGCTTTCAAATCGAAACACTAACATCAACATCCAGATTCCTTTTCCTCAGAAAATGCCCAAAATGCAATGCTCTTCCCAGTGACAAAGCTCTATAGAACCTTGTGATCATGAACAAACCTGCATTCAACTTACAGGCCTAGCTTCACAAGCTTGTTCAGTTTGTTTCCTCTTTAACACAAGCTGTTACCCACAGTCCAAAAGTCACCTTTAGCTCACAATTTGTAGCTCATTGCTCCAAGCCAAAAATAAAACAAATATTGAAAAATTAGCAAAGGTTCTAGCACCTGTTAGTAAAACCAAAGATGCTCCAAAAAAACCTTTTTAGCCACAATATAGACCTGTTTTTCTCCCTTGTAATTTATGCACATATTCATCCAAATTCCTCACAGCGCCAGAGACCCGGGTTCAATTCCCGCCTCAGGCGACTAACTGTGTGGAGTTTGCACGTTCTCCCCGTGTCTGCGTGGGTTTCCTCCGGGTGCTCCGGTTTCCTCCCACAGTCCAAAGATGTGCAGGTCAGGTGAATTGGTCATGCTAAATTGCCCGTAGTGTTAGGTAAGGGGTAGATGTAGATGTAGGGGTATGGGTGGGTTACGCTTTGGCGGGGCAGTGTGGACTTGTTGGGCCGAAGGGCCTGTTTCCACACTGTAAGTAATCTAATCTAAGTAATCTAACCATTCCTCTGTTCCTTCCCCCCCTTTAGATTTGTAATATTGTCCCACCATATTACTCCTATTAAAATATATTTTTGCACACAGATAAGGTTCCACATGGTAGGCTGATGGAGAAATCGCAGAGGCATGGAATTGGGGGTGATTTAGCAGTTTGGATTAGAAACTGGCTTTCTGAAAGAAGGCAGCGAGTGGTGGTTGATGGAAAATATTCAGTCTGAGTCCAGTTACTAGTAGTGTGCCACAAGGATCTGTTTTGGGACCACTGCTGTTTGTCATTTTTATAAATGACTTAGATGCAGGCACAGATAAATGGATTAGTAAATTTGCGGATGACACTAAAGTCGGTGGAGTAGTAGACAGTTTGCAACAATGTTACAGTTTCCAGGGGGACTTGGATAAACTGCAGAATTGGGCTGAGAGGTGGCAAATGGAGTTCAATGCAGCTGTGAGGTGATGCACTTTGGGAAGAATAGCAGGAAGGTAGGGTACTGGGTTAATGTAAAGATTCTTGGTAGTGTGGATGTGCAGAGGGATTTTGGAGTCCACGTACGTAGATCCCTGAAAGTTGCCACTCAGGTGGTTAGTGCTGTTAAGAAAGCATACGGTGTGTTAGGTTTCATTGGTAGAGGGATTGACTTCTGGAACCGCAATATCATGCTGCAACGATACAAAACAATGGTGCGGCCACACTTGGAATATTGTGTACAGTTCTGGTCGCCCCATTTCAGGAAGGATGTGGAAGCATTGGAAAGGGTGCAAAAGAGATTTACCAGGATGTTGCCTGTTCTGGAGGGAAGCTCTTATGAGGAAAGGCTGAGAGACTTGGGTCTGTTCTCATTGGAAAGGCGGCGACTAAGGGGGGATTTGATAGAGACATACAAGATGATCAGAGGATTAGATAGTGTGGACAGTGAAAGTCTTTCTCCTAGGATGATGACGTCAGCTTGTACGAGAGGGCATAACTGCAAACTGAGGGGTGATAGATTTGGGACAGATGTCAGAGGCAGGTTCTTTACACAGAGAGTGGTAAGGGCTTGGAATGCCCTACCTGCTAATGTAGTCAACTCAGCCACATTAGGGAGATTTGAACAACCCTTAGATAAGCACATGGATGATTTTGGGATAGTGTAGGGGGACGAGCTGAGAATAGTTCACAGGTTGGCGCAACATCGAGGGCCGAAGGGCCTGTTCTGCACTGTATTGTTCTATGTTCTCCACTGTGAATCACAAGATCCTTCATCTTGCTTGGCCAATTTATTTTAACTCCTGATCTTACCCCTACCGAGCTCACTCAGAACCACAATCAGGCACCCCTTGACTTCACTTTATATCTTACTAACCTCCAATTTCAATCATATACACAAGATGATGTCACCAACAAATACGCTGTTTCCCTCATATTTCAACATTCTGAAAGGACATTCCCTCCACACTATTCTGTATCACTCTTCAATTAACCTCAATGTTCCCAAGGTACCTTTTTGTGCAAAGAGATGCAACACCTTTTTTAATCCCTCTCTTTCCGCCATCCAAAAAAATTGTTGTGCCGGGTGAAATAGTGATCCACTTGCTTATTTCCATATAGTAAACTGTATTTACAGTTAATGGCAAAAGCTCTTGTATACTGCAGGGAATCCTGTTAAAAATGGGATTAGATTAGATTAGATTCCCTACAGTATGTAAACAGGTCTTTTGGCCCAACAAGTCCACACTGGCCCTCCGAAGAGTAACCCAACCAGACCCATTCCCTTGCTCTATATATACCCCTGACTAACGCACCTAACACTAAGGGCAATTTAGCATGGCCAATTCACCTGACCTACACATCTTTGGACTGTGGGAGAAAACCGGAGCACCCGGTGGAAACCCACGCAAATACGGGGAGAATGTGCAAACTCCACACAGACAGTTGCCTGAAGTGGGAATCAAACCCAGGCCCCTGGCGCTGCGAGGCAGCAGTGCTAACCACTGAGCCACCATGCTTGTTTTGAACAGTACCTCTGTTCAGTCTTCTCAGTGACCCCGAGGTTCCACCATCTGTATTTTCAATCTCCACCTTACTCCTATCGCATACCATTATCTTCTAAAATGTTTCACTGAGGTTTAATGCAACCTGAGGGATCTGTACTTTATTTGTCAATAATACACTTTACAGCATTTTAGACTCAACAAGGAGTTCAACAATTTCAGATAGTAACAACTGCCCCCAGTTTTTTTGACTGCAACTGCTGGTAATGATTTAACTCTTTCCATTTACACTCTCTTATTTGTTTGTCCTTAACTCCAAGAAAAGACGCTGCAAGTAGGATTCAGCCATGTTCCCATCAAAACACCTTTCATTTCGAAGGAGTAAAAAAAATCAGCCAGGAGTAAAGTGGTCAATGTTCAAAACACCTAGGGATGGTGGACCAATTCATTCTTGAAATCCATCAAAATGCTATTGCAAAATCAATCCAGGGGCAATTAATCAGAAAAAAAGTCATCACATGAATACTGGGCTGACAGGATCAGTAAGGAGCCACTCCTCCAATCATAGGCTGTCTCTAACTAGATTCATTAGTGAACCTATTAGTAACAGAATTTTCAAGGGGAAGGAGGCTTCAAAAGATGAAATGAAAAGCTGGTGGCAGTTTTGGAGTGGAACAGTGGAAGGACAATTATTGGAGCAGGAACGGGAACAGGTGGTGGCTTCTAGGAAAGGGGGAGAAATGGGTGGGATTTAAAAATGCTTCACATCAAGATCTGCTATTTGTATTACATTTTGTGATTGAGGAAGAATGATGTCAATATTAGAAATTACATCATTCTTTTAAACATGGTTTAACAACATTCATATCTATACCTGAACTTCCCGCAGAAGGTCCTCACTGCTCTGGTTTTTCCTTAATGTTCCAGTAGATGGAATTCCTGTAGGAGGATCCATGGATTCAAACATGGAGAAGCAACGGACTCTCTTATCATTCTTGTCTCTCATCACAACATCACCATCACCCACTGTTAAAGTCACATTAAAACATCTGGTTCAACTATTTATTTTGGTTGTGCTTCAAAATTTAACAAAAGCTAATAATAATGAATGCAATGAGTGGCTATGGCAAAAACAAGACTTCTTTCTGAAATGCACTTTTAAACTTTTACTTTGAATTGCCAACAAGTTCACACAATTTTAGCAGAGGCAACTTGACCTTAGGTAACAATGATAAGGATTTGGTGTCGGACTGGGGTGGTCAAAGTTAAACTACTTGATGAAGGAGCAGCGCTCCTAAAGCTAATGCTTCCAAATAAACCTGTTGGACTAAAACCTGGTGTTGTGTGATTTTTAACTTAGGTAACAATGGCATAGATCAAATAACCAGGTGCAGTTTAGGTAGTGAATTTGATTGAGAGCTTTGATTGGCGATACCTTTGAATATGGGTTATGTTCATTGGTCGGCTGTAGACCTCTTTGATCGGCCATTCCTAAATAAACTACTCATTAAAGTTTATATTGATAATATTCTTTATTATGTTCCAAGAGTTAACATTGTATGCTACTTATTGTTTATTCAATTACTTATATTTATCTGACATTATTTGCTGATTCAAAGTTTGATAGTTGGTCAGGTACAAGTTATATCAGTCTTCTTCTGGATCAAACAATGATTTCACATGCTGCCATTCTAGTAGCTGGTATATAGAGAAGGGGTTCTGCTATGATTGCTAGAGGTCTACTTATTTAGATTGAGAATGGACAAAGGTGAATGCCAGACCATGAGGAACACTTGGGCCACTTACAGGAAGTGTGTGTAGAGCCAGATTCTGTAAAACATGTGGTGCAAACATTAAAAAAACCTGATGCCGGTTGAGCAGTACCAGAATCTGCTACCAGGTTTTCTAATAAACATACAAGTTAGGAATAAGAGCAGGCAATTCAGTCACTTGCACCTGCATCACCATTTAATAAGATACTGGCTTTCTGGATTACTCCACAGTCCCACCCACCATCGATAACCCCTTATATCCCCTTGCTCCTCAAAGCAACACAAATGAATATTTAAAATCTCTGGATGAGCAAAATTCTCAACTTTCCTCTGAGCCTTGTCGCCCTGACCTTAAATCTGGCTATCAGTCTATTAATGGAAGTGTCATCCTATCCATCCCTTCTATGCCACATAATTCAGACACTTTAGACCCCCTTTCAACCTTCACTGCTCCAAGATAAACAGCTCCAGCCTACTCAATCTTTCTTTTTGGCTAAGAGCCTCCAGCCCAGTAGCACCCTAATACATCTCCTCTGCACTATCTTTAGTATAATCACATCCTTCTTATAGTGTAGAGAACAGAATCGTTTGCAGTCCTCCAGTTGTAACTTAGGTAAAAACAATGACTGCAGATGCTGGAAACCAGATTCTGGATTAGTGGTGCTGGAAGAGCAGAGCAGTTCAGGCAGCATCCAAGGAACAGCAAAATCGACGTTTTGGGCAAAAGCCCTTCATCAGGAATAAAGGCAGTGAGCCTGAAGCGTGGAGAGATAAGCTAGAGGAGGGTGGTGTGGGGAGAAAGTAGCATAGAGTACAATGGGTGAGTGGGGGAGGGGATGAAGGTGATAGGTCAGGGAGGAGAGGGTGGAGTGGATAGGTGGAAAAGAAGATAGGCAGGTAGGACAAGTCCGGACAAATCATGGGGACAGTGCTGAGCTGGAGGTTTGGAACTAGGGTGAGTTCGAAACCCTAGTTCTAAACTTCCAGCTCAGTAACTGTCCCCATGACTTGTCCGGACTTGTCCTACCTGCCTATCTCCTTTTCTACCTAGCCACTCCACCCTCTCCTCCCTGACCTATCACCTTCATCCCCTCCCCCACTCACCCATTGTACTCTCTGCTACTTTCTCCCCACCCCCACCCTCCTCTAGCTTATCTCTCCACGCTTCAGACTCACTGCCTTTATTCCTGATGAAGGGCTTTTGCCCGAAACGTCGATTTCGAAGCTACTTGGATGCTGCCTGAAGTGCTGTGCTCTTCCAGCACCACTAATCCAGTTGTAACTTAACCAATTTATACACTTTCAATATAACCTCCCTGCTCTATGGCACAGCTAATAAAGGCATGATTCCCCTATGTCGTCTTAATCTCATCTACCTGACCTGCTACCTTCATTGATTTGTGGAAATGCATACAGAGGTCCCTCAGGTCTCAGTATATTCAGGGTCTTAGCATTCATAATGTAATCCCTTGTTGTGCTAGCAATCTCCAACTGCACTTCCTTACACTTTTCCAGGCTGAAATCCAATTGCCACTGTTCCGTCCATGTGACTAGTTGGTTATTCCCATTATTTACCACCTTACTAATTTTCATGTGATTTTCAATTTTCTTGATCACGCCCCCTGTATTTCAGTCCAAAGTGTTAATAATTACGCAAGCAGTAAGAGCCCCAGTACTGAGATCTATGAAGCCTCACCAGAAACAGATTTTCAATTTGAGAAACATTTCTCTACCATTGCACATTACTTCCTGCCACTCATTCAATTTTGGATCCCCACCTACCCTTTCCTCCTATTTAGAATAATGGGATAACAGTAGCAGCTTTCCAGGCCATTTGCACCTCATCTGTGACATTTCAACTCTGTACTTTTTCAGTCTCACTCTGAAAGCTAATACTCTGGGAAAGAAGTTAGGTCGCACCAAATTCCCAATCACTGGCTCACTTATCAAATGGGGAGACAGGAAAAAAGTCACCCTGTTATTTAACCAAAAACAGTATCCAAGTAGTTGTGCAAAAGGTGGCATCAGGAAAGGCTAAAAGTCAGTTACCCATTCATTTCCTTAATTGGAAAGAGATTTTTTTTTGAAAAAAATTAATTTGCTTCCCCATCTAGTTTTCTTAAAACTATTTGATTGCAATTGTAATTTCAATTTTGCATTAAAAGTGAACAAACATGCTTGAAAGAAATTTCAATTTACATAAAATAAATAAAATACTGTAGATGTTGGATATTTTTTAGATTAGATTAGATTACTTAGTGTGGAAACAGGCCCTTCGGCCCAACAAGTCCACACCGCCCCGCCGAAACGCGGCCCACCCATACCCCTAACCTAACACTACGGGCAATTTAGCATGGTCAATTCACCTGACCTGCACATCTTTGTGACTGTGGGAGGAAACCGGAGCACCCGGAGGAAACCCACGCAGACACGGGGAGAATGTGCAAACTCCACACAGTCAGTCGCCTGAGTCGGGAATTGAACCCGGGTCTCTGGCGCTGTGAGGCAACAGTGCTAACCACTGTGCCACCGTGCCGCCCCAAATATCTGAAATTAAAGCTGTAAAAGCTGGAAAACCTCAGCAGGTCTGAACTCATTTGTGGATACAGGAACAGACTTAGTATTTCAAGCCCAAGATGACTCTTCCAGCATTTTCTGTTTTAATTGCAACATGTACAAAGTTGCTTTGATTGTTGCTCAAAAATGAATGAAAATAAATCCAATCATAACAATACATGCCATTCATGATGTACCACAAAGTCCAAATGCAAAAATAATACATGGACACAGATATTACCTTGACATGTGTTGGATATTGATGCTCCTCTAGCTAAGTTTGAGGTACCGGTACTCAAGGAAGCTGCAGGTTGACGAACAGGGACACCAACAATCAATTCATTCTGTTCGGGAAGAGTCTGAGGTGGCGTCTGCAAAGGCATCTGAGACCCAATGCAAGCTGAGAACAAAAAAAAATGTAACTGCTATTAATGTTTTGAGAACAGAGATTGTCACTGTTGCTGAAAACTTGCTTCACTGGAATTTTGGGTGGCTGTAACCTTTAAATGGACAATAACACCTTCTGTTCGCTGACCCAAGCCTACTTAATTTGCAATTCACAACCACTCAACATAACTCATAATCATACACTTGAAAACTTCATGGAAACTCCCTATTAAGCAAATATCCCCAATAGCTAAGTAGATAGCCATTGCTAACTTTTTGCATATATGTATGAGTTTTCACAATTTAGGAGTATTTCATCTACCTTCTCAGTTTCAAGTTGGTGCCCAATACGTGAATAGCAAAAGGAGTAGAATTATTGGATGATTATCTTATGAACAAAAGAAAAATTATATACATTCAATTCATAGGGAAAAATACAGTTATCTTGATTCAGCATTCTTTTAGCTACTTATCCAAAACTTAACATAAAAATTGCCTTCAAGTCAAGTAATCTAAAACTAATCTAAAGTCCAGAAAATGAGCATATTAAACATTATGAAGTTTACATTTCAAAATAAAACAAATCTTACTTTTTCTTCCATCACTTTGCTGTTAAATCAGAAAGGAACAAATGAGATGACTGACCTTTAATACATGCAAGCACACAATAATCTTTTTATACTCATACTTGAACCACCCCTCCTCCATGCATTCTGAACAATTATCCACTATTGTGACTGGAGATTAATGGGTATTGGAGGATTTTAGCATTCTGTACAAATAGACATTAACAAGACCTATATAAGGAAATGTTAACTGCCGAATAACATGAAATGTTATACCGCCCTTTTAAAGTTGCATGTCACTTGCACCCAGGAACACTTGCTATTAGTAACACCACTTGCAAGATTTGCTGGCCAAGTCTGTACAAGTTCATATTTATTGCATTGGTACAATTCTAGTAATAGTTTGCAAATTCCCAGGCCTCCATGAAATTTAGTCTGACATATTCTCACAACCTTACTGTCATCAGATTGAAAAATTTACCATTTTCTCATCAAGAGAAAGCAATAACTGGGAAGAGCAGAGATGACAGTGATTTTAAATATTTCCAACTCATAAAAGTGAAACCAGTGTCCTCCAAGAGGCTAATTATGCCGAATTGCAGGTTGAAAACAGAGATGTAGTAACATACTAATTTCAGATTTAGTTTATGAAAAATGAAAATACTGATTTAAATACTACAGATTTACATTTTCAATATTTTCTACTGCCCTTTTTGTGCTAAGTTAAGTACAAGTAACTGCTCATATTTATGGTAATGATGCTTTATTGGATATGCAAATGCACAAGTTTGTCAATAATATTTTACATGCTTCACAGCATCAAATAAAATTCAAATGAACGGGGAAGTCAGACAAATAAGAAACTTGCTGCTAATCATTTCAACACCACAACAACACTGCAGGAGGTCCTACGGTGAACATTTTCTGATTGACCTATTCAGAGATGTTACTACACAAGTTGATAACTTGTGGGATTCGAAACTGGGTCTCCTGGCTCTGAGGGAGGTCCTTGGATAGCGCTCTTGTCCCAACTTGCCTCTGAGATGATCTTCCCTCCATCATAAGGTCAGGACGGGAATGTTCATGAATGGTGCATAACGTTTGACATGATTCACAGCTCTCCAGGTACTGAAGCAACTCATGTCTAAACGCAGAAAGACCTGGACAACATTGAAGTGTCCAAAAGGATCATGGTTGAAGGGGAAAAAGGATAAATTATCTGAAGATTTAATACTTTCTGCTGCATGTGTGATGATGCTGTCACTTGAGAACACAGAATATAGAACAGTACAGCATAATACAGGCCCTTCGGCCCTCAATGTTGTGGTGACCTATTATCCTATTTTAAGATCAACTTAACCCTCTTACCCCTGATTTTACTATAATCCATGTGCCTATCCAAGAGTCACTAAAATGTCCCAAATGTATCTGACTCTACGGCCACTGCTGGCAGTGCACTTCACAGATCCCTCAAAGTTGCAAATCATGTCTCAAAAACTTGATTGAGTTTTTTGAAGAAGTAACAAAGAGGATTCAAGAGGGCAGAGTGATAGATGTGATATATATGGACTTCAGTAAAGTGGTCGACAAAATTCCCCATGGGAGACTGATTAGCAAGGTTCAATCTCATGGTTTACAGGAAGAACTAGCCATTTGGGTACAGAACTGGCTCAAAGGTAGAAGACAGAGGGTGGTGGTGGAGGGTTGTTTTTCAGACTGGAGGCCTGTGACTAGTGCAGTGCCACAAGGATCAGTGCTGGGTCCTCTACTTTTTGTCATTTACATAAATGATTTGGATGCGAGCATAAGAGGTACAGTTAGTAAGTTTGCAGAGGAAAACAAAATTGGAGGTGTAGCGGACAGCGAAGAGGGTTACTTCAGATTTCACCAGGATCTTGACCAGATGGGCCAATGGGCTGAGAAGTGGCAGATGGAGTTTATTTCAGATAAATGCAAGGTGCTGCATTTTGGGAAAGCAAATCTTAGCAGCACTTAATGATAAGGTCCTAGGGAGTGGTGCTGAACAAAGAGACTTTGGAGTGCAGGTTCATAGCTCCTTGAAAATGGAGTCGCAGGTAGATAGGATAGTGAAGACGGCGTTTGGTATGCTTTCCTTTATTGGTCAGAGTATTGAGTACAGGACTTGGGAGGTCATGTTATGGCTGTACAGAACATTGGTTAGGCCATTGTTGGAATATTGCGTGCAATTCTGGTCTTCTTCCTATCGGAAAGATGTTGTGGAACTTGAAAGGGTTCAGAAAAGATTTACAAGGATGCTGCCAGGGTTGGAGGATTTGAGCTATAGGGAGATGCTGAACAGGCTGGGACTGTTTTCCCTGGAGCGTCAGAGGCTGCAGGGTGACCTTATAGAGGTTTACAAAATTATGAGGGGCATGGATAGCGTAAATAGGCAAAGTCTTTTCCTTGGGGTTGGGGAGTCCAGAACTAGAGGGCATAGGTTTAGGGTGAGGGGGGAAAGATATAAAAGAGACCTACGGGGCAACTTTTTCACACAGAGGGTGGTACGGGTATGGAATGAGCTGCCAGAGGGAGTGGTGGAGGCTGGTACAATCACAACATTTAAGAGGCATTTGGATGGGTATACAAATAGGAAGGGTTTGAAGGGATATGGGTCAGGTGCTGGCAGGTGGGACCAGATTGGGTTGGGATATCTGGTCAGCATGGACGAGTTGGACCGAAGGGTCTGTTTCCAGGCTGTACATCTTTATGACTATGACATCTGGCTTTAAAATAAGAAAAAAATTCCAGAAAAGTTCTTGAAATACTTTGAGGGGATCTGGCCTGGTCCATAACATAAGCAAAACCTTTCTCTTTTCTTGCCTTCTGTGGAAGATTAGTTCCTTCCTGAGTTCTTTCTAATGATACAAATTACTCCTTGGTATCTTGTTCAAGTAGCCATTATTTTTACAAGCACTGATAAAGACAGAAAACTTTTCTCAGCAAAGACACGTGTACAGGCTTCAAGCAGATCATATTGTTCACAGTGAGGGGCAGGGAAGTTTACACATTTAATTGGCCCTGACCTTAGTTTATATTTTAATTAGTTTTATTTAACAAAGTAAAATGAAATCGGTTAATTTATTCAGGGAGAAATGAGAAAACTTGAATTGAACAATTCTGTCAATCATTCGATAGACACACAGAACCATTTTGGGAGCCTTTCCATCACAAATCTATTGGAAATTGTGTGAAGGAACATATTTCTGTTTCCTACAAAGTTAGCCAAATTAGATGTTCTAATATTATAAATGGAGCATTTTTAAAACAGAAAGGGAACTGGAGATAATATAGAGTAAAGTGCTGGATAGGAAATAGTTACAACTACCAACTGGCTAAAATGGAAAGCAGTTAAGACACAAGAGCAGAGGTAAACCATGCAGCCGATTGAATCTAGTCTGCTATTCAATGAGATTGCATCTGATTTGATAATCCTCAAATCCACTTTCCTGCTTTATCCCTGTAACTTGATTTTTTTGCTGATTAAAAATCTCTCAGTTTTGGATATACATAATTACTCAGCCTCAACAGCCCTCTGAGGAAAAGAATTCCAAAGATTCTCAACTCTCAGAGAAGATGTTCCTCTTCAACTCTTCCTTAAATGCGTGACCCCTTATTCTGAGATTATGCACTCTGGTCTTGGACTCTCCCACAAGAGAAGAAACAATTTTTCTACATCTAACCTTTCAAGTTCTCGAAGAATCTTTCATGTTTCAATAACGTCGCACCTCATTCTATATTCTAATGAACACAGGCACAGGCTACTCAACCGCTCTTTATAATGCAGTCCCTCCATAACTGGTATCAGCCTCCAATGCCAGTGTATCTTTCCTTCGGGAAGTGGCGCAAAGTTGCAGGCTCTGGTCTGACTAGTACATTGTACAGGTAGTTCTTCTATAATGTGCGTTGAGTTAATGTGAATTGGCTATAACGCAATTAACGAATTGTGGACGTTTTGTACAATACGCAAACTTTCTGCCCAACAGGTGTATCGGGTTTTCCAAAGTGCAATCTTCGATAGCGCAATTTCTACAGCGGTTCCCCATAGTTAAGTTTGCTATAGTACGAGGTTCCAGAAGAACTGTCATGTTATAGCAGAACAACCTGCATAAGTTTAGTAAAGTTCTCCACATTTATGTTACATTTCCTCTGAAACAAAGATCAACATTTCATTTATCTTCCCTTTTACCAATCTAATTTGGATGTTCTTTAGCTTTCTGCAGTCTTGTTCCTCCACTTTTCCTGTTAAAGTCCATAACATCACATGTCCCCACATTGAAATAATTGCACAGGATCATCCTTTATTTACATACGAACAGTCCATGACTTTAGTACTGCTTCATTCAGTCATCCAGAGGGTCAGCATCTCTGATAATTATCAGTTTGCGTGTCAGTCAGGGCTTTCTGATTGGACCAATTTAACAGCCCCAATCAGGGAACTCATTGCAATCCCTATACTCCACACCTTTTAGTGTGAAGAAATAGACTGATCCTTTCCCGTGGAGAGCATCTTAAGCACTGGGCTGGGCTCCTCCGATTCGGTGTCCAATACAGGCTGTGTTTAACACATAGGAGCTCACCTCTTGATTTGGGGTGACCCAGTAAAATTTCACAATTTCTTATGGCAGCTATGATGTTGAAGGAGCTACATCTGTCATGTCCATCTTATTCTGAGGACTAGTCAACGCCTGATGGAGAAGATGAACTCATGGGTTCCGGGAGCCTTTCTGACTGTTCCAAGGGGTTGGGCATGTTTTGCTCCTGTACCGTTTGCAAATTTGTGGCTATGATATGGTTGCTGTGCTTGTTCAGGATCGCACCTACCTGAGCTTTATACATCACTGATCCTGACCTTGTGTTGTCCATGTTTCTTATCCAGGGAGGGCCATTGCTGTGATTCTTAAACTAAACATCATCCCCTGGCGAATTCTTGTGTCCAGCACTGGCATTGCTAATGCTGTTTCACCCCTAGGTCCAAGAAGATCAGACTTAACCTGGAGAGGAGTCACTTACCCATTTTCAACTCTGTCGATACTATCCTTGGTACAATTGCAATATTTAAAAGGCATCTGGATGGGTATATGAATAGGAAGGGTTTGGAGAGATATGGGCCAAGTGCTGGCAGGTGGGTCTAGATTGGGTTGGGATATCTGTCGGCATAGACAAGTTGAACTGAAGGGTCTATTTCCATGCAGTACATCTCTATGACTATGACCTGCATAGTTGATATGCAGCCAATTCCAAGGCTGACTCCAACTCAAAGATGACTACTGTGAGAGAGTTTCTTCAGAAGCATGATTTATTTCTGTCACCGCTGAAATAACTCCAGAGACCAGTATCCATCACCAAGTCTCTATTTATACATGAACGGTCCTTGACTATCTCATGGATTCAGCCACCAGAGTGTCAACATCTCGGAGACTTCCCTTTTTGTAGATTAGCCAAGGTTCCTTCAATGAACCAGATTAACAGCCCCATAGAACTAATTCTGAGAGATATAGCTGGCTGACTTCATTATAATCACCACAAACGTGACATTCCATCTGCCAAGTTTTTGGCCACTCACTTAACCTACCCATATCTCTCATCTTCACCAATTTCCTTCTCACCTATTTTTGTGTCACTGAAAATAGTACCTTCATTTCCTTCATTGAAATCATTAATATACATTGTAAATAGTTGTGGTGCCTGTGGGACTCTACTAGTTACAAGCTGCCAGCCTGAAAATGCTCCTTATCTCCTATTTGTTAATCAATACGCGATCCATGCAATATATGACCTGCTACATCATGGAAGCATCTTTTCTTATGAAGTAACCCAACGTGTGGCGTTTTATCAAATGCCTTCAGAAAAGTCAAAAAATATTACATTCACTGCTTCCACTTCGATTATCCAGCCTGTTATCTCTTCAAAGAATTCTACTAAATTGTCAGGCACAATTTCCTTTTCACAAAGCCATGCTGACTCTGCTTGATCAGTGTCTTCATTTCTTACCTCAACCCATGGATTCTACATCTTCAGAGTCAGGATTATTTCTTTATATTGTACTTATTTTGTCCCATACTAACATGCTATCCTACCATACTTTTCTTTCCACCTGTTTTTTCAGAAAGTCACACATCCCTGAATACTTAGTTCCAGCTTTTGATCTCCTTACAACCTTGTTGCTATATTGGCTGTAAGGTCATCCCCAGTAACCTGTATTGTTGCAGTTAATTATCTATTTTGTTTGAAATACTACATTCCACAAGCGCCATTAATATTGCCTTCTTACCATTATTCCCTCCTCTTCTATATCTGTACAGTCTGTCCCTTCTTATCCTACTATTGGCATGATTATCCAAATAGGTGCTCTGTAACTCTACCTTCTCTTGCTTTATAAGCCTACATTTATCTCTCAATCTTTCTTTGAGAGGTCTTGTTTGCAATATTTCAGATTACTTGAAAGAATACACAAACAGAAAAAGTACTTTAAATTCTTCACAGAAACAATGAGATTGCTTTGTCAAAAAGAAATCCAAAATCGTTAAGAATTACAGAGGGTTAACACAAACAATAAGGGCACATTGGTGCAGTTCAGGATGTCCTATAAAGTTTCAAACAAAATGTGTGTGTTTTTAAGAGAACCCCCAATTTGAAATGTGTCATATTTACCTGCAACTAAGAAACATTCTGATTGCATATTGATAACTCAGCCATCCTGAGTGCAAAGATCAATGGCATTTAACACAAATATTTAACTCAATTTCAGCACTGTATAACCACCTGTACAATTGCTAAAACTTCCTTTCTTTCCCCACCCCATAGTGGTACCAAAATAAAGAGAGACGATGCAAGTGCTTACCACCAGGTGTTTTAACTGGAGAAACTCCAGATTTGGTCACAGGAGTCTGAGCATTCACTGCATGTACTTGCACATTCGGTAGAGTAGATGATCCATTGGGAAAGGCTGGCTTTACCAGAAGTTCAAGTTTCTGTGGGGCACGAGGCAAGGTGGACGACTGGATATAGGGTCCAACTGCAGCTACTCGGCTGGGTGCAGAAGATACTGCTTGTTGAGGGACATTCTTGTCGGATGAAACCTAGGTATAAAGTTCAGTTCATCAACACTTTTTTGTTCTAGTTTTATTTAGCAGTTATCTTAGGCCATTACCCACCATATGTGACCTCAAAAAGGGCCCCTTGCAATCAGGTTTCTGTCAATCAATAAACTTGAGTTTACTTGACTTGTAATATAAAGTGTCATTTCCTTTCTATCAGGCAAAGCACATCATAATTCAACAAACTTAAAATTCTTGTTTCAGCTTGAAATTAATTAACTTTACAAAATGAAGCTGTTTACCTATCACATGTCAAAAATAATATACTCTGAACAAATACAACATGATGGTTAAAACAGTTATTTCACTAGGAAGCCAAATCAGAATCTTTTTGAAAGAACTAAAACTTGCTTGATAGTGACAATTGGAAGACTCAAAAACACAAATTTCATCACGCATGAATGCACTTATCCAAGAGTTCTTTGTAAACCTGTTTACACTTAACACAGTTTCTCTCAATCAAATTTTAGGATTATGTACAAAGCTTACTAACCTTATGCCAATTAATTTAAAATGAGAGTATTATACCTTGAAGTCATCAGCAAGTAGGTGCTTTTATTCAACTCTATTGAGGGAATCAAATGTATTGATTTGTATTGAGAGAGAGAGAGAGAGAGAGAGAGAGAGAGAGAGAGAGAGAGAGAGAGAGAAAGAAAGAATAGAGAGAGAGAGAGAGAGAGAATAGAGACAGAGAGAGAATAGAGAGAGAGAATAACCATGATCATTTTCAATGCTGGCTGGGCTAAATGGCCTAAACTTAGGTCATTTTCCACATTTCAATGTTAGAATTAGCAAATTATCTATTCATCAGCATTGGGGTCACAGCTCAGATGCTACCACTTTCAGGCCAGAAATAGTAGAATAGTAGCTCCATATATGTCTCAACATCCAAGATGAATTTTTTATTGTAGCAAAATCTCTCATGTCAGCTATTCTCGTGATTCTCTACGTGAAACTGACAATCCTTCAACAATAAATAATGAAACAAGTTTTAGATTTTTGTACACCCCAAGATGCTGCCAGAGTTTCTAGCATTTCTGTTTATTCAGATGCAAGTTTACTTGTCTTTCATCTGCTTAGTCTTAGACGTTGCTATCAATGACAGCAGGTGAGTGAGAAAGAGGGAGGGAAAGAGTCAAAAATTAGCTCGGAAACAGCATTTGAAGCTGGTCAACAGAATGCTCCAACTGTCAGAATGATAGCAGGCAATGCATGATGAATATACCAAGATAATGAGAATTTGGTTAGAATTTATCATAAAACATTGTTCAGGAAAAGAACCAATTGGGTATAAAAGGAGAAATATTAAGAGAAAAAATTGTATCATTTATTTTGTTCAAGTAGTACAAGGCGAAA
Source organism: Chiloscyllium punctatum (assembly GCF_047496795.1). Taxonomy (NCBI): domain Eukaryota; kingdom Metazoa; phylum Chordata; class Chondrichthyes; order Orectolobiformes; family Hemiscylliidae; genus Chiloscyllium; species Chiloscyllium punctatum. Next base: position 32,902,217 of record NC_092749.1, on the reverse strand, counting down.
GCACACTGACATATAAAGATGGTTTGTCTGCTAACAATAGTCATTTGAAAATTTTTCATTATTTGTACACAAAAAAAAGTGACTAAACTGTTGATTTTGTTGTTTACTCAAAGAATGCAAGTTATTTCCTAACAATTATTTGGTGCATACTTTAAACTGTCCCTAATGCACCATTTGGAGAACTTGCACATTTCCAAGTAATACGTGCTTGTGTAGAAATAATTGAGTGCATCTGCTGTTTTACTTCGCAATTTTTTGACCTACCTCCCTCATCAATACTCTGATGTAAAATGAAAGCTCATTTGAACAAAATTGCTGTCATGGAGTGAGAGAAAGGACTCTTGGAACACAAATGTTAGCACTGTTTATAGAGTTGCCAGAGCTTGTGGGTATTAAAAACTCCATGATCACAATTAATCTAGTTACAAAACCATATCCATATTAAAAAATGTTTTAGGAAAACAATAGGGAGCAATTATTGAATGTGACCAACAACTAGAAAACACTCAGGACTGCAGATACTGGAAGTCAGAGTCAATATATGTGAAGCTGGAAAAGGACAGCAGGTCAGACAGCATCTGAGGAGTGGGCCAAAACCCTTATCAGGACTGGGCAAGAGGGAGGGGAGCCCAGAAGAAAGTAGAGGGAGGGGGTGGTGCTGGGCAAAGGGAAGGATAGCAGGATCGTGATATGTGGAATGCAGGTAGGGGGTTATTGTAATTGGTCAGTGGGAAGGGTGGAGCGGAGAGATGAGTAGGCAAATGGACAGGTTAGGTCAGAGAGGAAGGGAAGAGGGGTGGAACAAGACATATGATAAGGCTGGGGGAGGAGGGACTTTGAAGCTGGTGATGTCTGTGATTAAGAAAGCGAATGCAATGTTGTCTCTTATCTCAAGAGGGTTGGAATATAAAAGCAGAGATGTACTACTAAGATTTTATAAAGCTCTGGTTAGGCCCCATTTGGAGTATTGTGTCCAGTTTTGGTCCCCACACCTCAGGAAGGACATACTGGCACTGGAACGTGTCCAGCGGAGATTCACACGGATGATCCCTGGAATGACAGGTCTAGCATATGAGGAACGGCTGAGGATACTGGGATTGTATTCGTTGGGGTTTAGAAGATTAAGGGGAGACTTAATAGAGACGTACAAAATAATACATGGCTTGGAAAAGGTGGATGCTAGGAAATTGTTTCCGTTAGACGAGGAGACTAGGACCCGTGGACACAGCCTTAGAATTAGAGGGAGTAATTTCAGAACAGAAATGCGGAGACATTTCTTCAGCCAGAGAGTGGTGGGCCTGTGGAATTCATTGCCACGGAGTGCAGTGGAAGCCGGGATGCTAAATGTCTTCAAGGCCGAGATTGATAGATCCTTGTTGTCTAGAGGAATTAAGGGCTACGGGGAGAACGCTGGTAAGTGGAGCTGAAATGCGCATCAGCCATGATTGAATGGCGGAGTGGACTCGATGGGCCGAATGGCCTTACTTCCACTCCTATGTCTTATGGTCTTATGTTGGTGTTGAGGCCATTGGGCTATAAGCTTCCCAGGTGTTGTTCCTCCAGTTTCTGTTTGGCCTCACTCTTGGAGGATGCCAAAGATGGACATGGCGCAGGGGGAGTGGGGGGTTAAAGGAGATGGCAGCTGGAAAGTTGGGCTGTTTAGTGCATGTAAAGCGCAGATGTTCCACGAACTGGTCCCCCAAGTCTGCGTTTGGCCTCCCTCATACAGAGACCACAGGAGGAGCAACAGATGCAATATATGAGGTTAGATGACATGCGGGTGAACCTCTGTCTGGAAGGATTGTTTTGGGGCTTGGATGGAGGCGAGAGGGGAGGTGTGGGTGCAGGTGTTGTGCCTCTTCAGTTGCAGGGAAAGGTACTGGGTGTGGTGGAGAAGTTGATGGCAAGTGTAGAGTTGATGAGGGAGTCACAGAGTGATCTGTCCCTGCAGAAAGCAGATAGAGGTGGGAAAGGAAATACCTTTTTGGTGCTGGGGTCTGATTATTGGTGGCAGAAATGTTGGAGCATGATGCATTGGATTCAGAGATTTGTGGGGTGGCATGTGATGACTAAGGGGACTCTGTCCCTGCAGTTGTTGAAAATGTGTTGCTGGAAAAGCACAGCAGGTCAGGCAGCATCCAAGGAACAGGAGAATCGAAGTTTCGGGCATCAGCCCTTCTTCAGGATTCATTCCTGAAGAAGGGCTGATGCCCGAAACGTCGATTCTCCTGTTCCTTGGATGCTGCCTGACCTGCTGCGCTTTTCCAGCAACACCTTTTCAGCTCTGATACTCCAGCATCTGCAGTCCTCACTTTCTCCTCTGTCCCTACAGTTGTTTGGGGGCGGGGGCAGAGGTGTGGGAGATAGAGGAGATGCGGTTGAGATAGAGGAGATGCAGCCTTAATTACTGAGAAGAGGAAACTATAGTCCCTGAAGGAGGAGGATGTCTGGAATATCCTGGAGTGGAATGCCTTATTCTAGGAACAGATGTGGCGGAGGAATTGCAAGTGTGGGATAGCATTTTTGCAGAAAGATGGGTGACAGGGAGTGACTAGCTAGATGAAAAGAAAACAGGAGTAGACTGCAAATGAAGCTGCATCCAAACAACTAACATTTTTTTCATTTATTCATTCATGGAATATCGATAGTGAAACCAACATCAACTGCCCACCCCTAATTGCTCTTCAGATAGCAATGGTTAGGCACTCCAAGGGGCAACGCTGGGAGCTGATATTCATGTTCTGCATTATTGAACAGGAATAGAATTAGGACTACTAGTACTTGCTGATGACATCAAGAAAAGTAGGGTTTGTAGACAAATAATTGCAGGTGACTTTAGTGCACAAAAATCTGGATACTTTGGAAAGTTGGTTTGAGAAATAGTAAAATAAAATTCAGGATGAACACTCTGAAGACATCAGACAAAATGTAGATGGAAGACAAGCATAGCATGGAAAAATGAATAATTTTAGCCTACAAGATACACAACAATTAGAAGGCACTATCTTTTGACTAAGTTAATACAGTGCAAATGTGGATCTTTCTGCGATATTAGTTACCTTTGCTAGTACTGACCATGTGAAGCTGAGAAAATTTCTATCAAGTTCCCAAAGACAATGCAAGAGATGTTAACATTCAGAAAAATGAAGGTGAATAGGCAGACCAGATTTCATACGGTAAAAGTTTAATGCTTGGAATGTAGACCAATCAAGGCTGATAAGTTTAAGTCAGGATTTGGATGTGCTACTGTTGGACTGGAATGTACCAAGTTAAAGAAAACACAACACCAGGTTATAGTCCAACAGGTTTATTTGAAAGCACTAGCTTTCGAGCTGCTGCCTCTTCATCAGGGGTTTCGAAATAGTATTGCAGAAGCGAAGACAATAATCAAGGTTAATTAGCGAATTGTATTTTCAAATTCTGGGTTTGCCAATGGCCAAAAATGGTCTTCTTGAGCCTGTTCTTTTTTTCACTATCAAGATTAGCATTTTGCAAATAATTTTAAAAATCCAAAATGATGAAAGCAATTTGAAGCCAGCACTTATAAGGACACTTTAATGAATGACGAAAAATAGTGTATGCTGAGCAGAAATAAAAGTGGAAAATGGAGAGACTCCAGGACTCAGTCTGGTGACTACCTGTAGTCATCACAATCCTGGTCATGCTTAACACTGGTGCTGTTGGAAATATAGAGCTGCTGGCCAATCAGAATGATCAGCAGGAGAATTAAATGACTGCAGGATGACCTTCATGTGGCCCCTGCCATCTGAAAAATTCTGTACTAACATTAAAAATCTTTTGCAATATAACACTGCATGTTGATAATAAGTTGCCAACCTAATGCAGACATGAAACTTACTGGCACATTTTCTTTGTGTTGTAATGCTGCCTTCTTTTTCCACAAGCGCTCACGCAGATCCCCAATACGTCTGTCCATTGATGCAACTTCAGAATTACGCTTGTTTAAGGACTCTCTTTGATGCTGAAGCTTTGCATTCTGCTCTTGATTTAGTTTATTTCTTGCCTGATTGTAACACAGAAATAATCAAATGTTGCTCTTGTACTTGAAAATAAATCCAACTATTATGAATTCTAGTTCATGTTCAACTGTCTAAAAAAGCAAATAAGAATACTTTTGCTGTTGCTGTATTCAGCAAGAAGTCTGAGTTTTAAAATTACTGCTCTCCATTGAAACACTTTAAATCTTGAACACTGAAGCACAGCAATAAATTAGTTGATTTCCTGTGGCACTGTACATAGGATGACAAAACCAAGGCCAATCTGCAGATCATGAAGGGATGGGTTTCAAGAAGTAATTGGCCAGCAAGCAGAGGTGGTGAAAAGGGAAGGAGACAGTACATCTGCTTCAAACTTTAACCCAGCAACAGAAGAGGTGGAACAGACTTTCCATCACCCTCAGTCAACCTAGAACCGGGGGGATTTTTCACCCATGACCCATCAAATTCAATTCTGTAGCAGGAGAAGGAAGATCCACCAATGAATGAATTGCTACTCACTGAGGCAAAAAAGAATTAATGAATTATCAAAGTGAGTTTTTCAAAGAATTCAAACAATTATCATCAGAAATGAAGGGTGACAGCAAGGTCACATGAAGCAGAAACTGACTTTGTAGAAACTGAAGGTATTGGGAGAAAAGATCAACTTGATATGAGAAACTAAGAGTGACTGCGAAAGTAATTACACAGAAAGCCCTGCAGCCAAGAAATAGCTTCAAAAACTTTAATGTCACTCATTTCAGCAAAGGTGGAATTCAGAGTCAGTATTGAAGACATATTACATCAATCATTTCAGACATGTTATGACAGACCTCTGGAGCTGGCGGGATCTGAAACTGATCCTTCTGGCTCAGAGATAGGGAGAATCAAGTGTTGTAGAGCTGTCACCTACAACATAGTGATACAATAATGCATTCAAAATTCAAATCCAAATTGTTAACATCATCATGTAAAGGTTTTACAGATGTGGAATTTTAAGTTTATCATGCACTAATTACCTGCAACTCTTTGTAGAGTCTATCAAGCTCAGCGACAACAGATTGGTTGTCATGATAACCATCAATCTTTCCACTTTTCAACATGTCTAGTTGCCTGGTGAGCTCCTCCACCTTCGCAACAGCAACAACTAACTCTCTCTGCTTCTGTTGGAAGAGACTATTCATCTGTTCAATCTCCTCGACTGCAAGAACAAAAATTTCAAGTATTTAACGCCAGAATTAGTTACCATTTTCTCAATAAAATTAAAAATTGTACCAGGCATCCCCCTTCAAACATATATTAAGCAATGCTAATAATGCTTGCACATATATCTTATTTGAATCCTGGAAACCAATTGGCTCCCCATGAGCTTCTCAGTCAACACAAAGGTAACAGAGGCCACGTTGATGAGGTCATAATGAAATATGATGTTAAATTGAATTCAACCAGAGTCATTTAGGATAGAGGAGCAGCAAGAATCAGATTGAAGGGAGGGCAATTTAGCCAACACAATGCATTTAGAGGGAGGTCAAGGGGATTTAAAGAGAGGTTTAAATACAGAATAAGCCAATTATAAACTAAACAGTCCTCATACAAAATTGTAATCTTGCACTTTAAGTAGCGGAAACAAATGTAATATTGACTTTAAAAATAATGTGGATAAATATTTGAAAAGGAAAATATGACCAGACTGTAGAGAAAGGAGGTTAAGGGACAAATGAGATAATTCTTGTAAACTGGGAGCACAACATAACGAGAAGTATTTGCCTTCTATGATTTTTGAAGCTGAACTATTCTGAATGAACATACAAGAGAAAATGGTGTAAATGGAGATTATTTATTAATTATTATTTATTCAATAATGAAACATGAAAGAAATGACTGAAGAATTAAAAAAATGAAGTTGCAAGACAAGTATTATTTGAATAAAGCCTTGCCGACTTAAAAATGCAGCAGCATAATTCCGGAAATAAGCAAGATACCCTACAGACATGGAAATATCATTTTAAATTTAATTGAAAATTCTTCATTCATCTCAAATGAAAGGACAGCTTGGAGATCTACTTCCAGGACAGCTGTGATAAAGAAAATAAGTGCACACGATAATCAACTTTCCTGTACGTTACCTATAGACTGGCATTTACTCAAAGGTGCCAAGAGGTCTGATGTCACTTTCAACCTAAATATTTCAACTGTTATTCAGAATCATGTTCCCCGAGCAGCGTACAAGTTGCTCAATCAGAGCTAATTCTGACCAACTAATGTGAAGACAATAAAATCCTCCAACATACCCTGCTACTTGCATCAGCATAGTACTTTGTGTATCGCTTCTGCCCTTGTCTTATGCAAGCATTATTACATGGAACATTGCAGGAGAAGATATGAACTGTGATGTCTTGGATTATATGAAGTTTATAGGTAAATGATAAAGTGATGAAATACTTGATTAGGATTTCACAATGGTGCATAACAGGGCAATGCTTCAGAAGAAAAATAAAGCAGTGCTGGGAAAGAGATACAGACAGAAAGATTGGGCTGAAAAGAGAATGCCCACATTGGGAATTAGTGGATTTAGCCCAAGAAGGAAGATAACATACAATTGATGGAATAGAATCTGCTGCATACAGGGCTTAAAACATTTGGCCAATTTGAAGTGGAAGAAAATATTAAGCCATTCAGGATTTGACATCATGTGGGCAATTAGAAAGAATAGCAGAGTGTTGGATTTAGTTACGAAAATTCAGTTATCAGCTGCCATCAGTACATCTGATTCCTTACCTGAGGTATATATCACCAAGGATTTAACAGATTTGAGTAAAAGGTTGAACAAGGATGGTTGTAGAAATTGGTGCTGAAATGCACAAGTGTGCGAGGAAAGATCCAATTGAGGACTTTCAGCAATTGCAATAGGACATGTGGGAGTGGGCTACTGCACCAGTATGTCCCAGTGCTATTATTGACATGATGGAATTGGACATCAGGAAGTACTGGTGAAAGAAGGTGTACAGTACACGTAGTTGTGAAGCAACAATGTATTAAAGGACATTAAAGAGAAAATGAAAATAAAGTCGGTTAAGATGATAACAGAAAAAAGGCAAAGTGACAATTTTTACTATATGAACAAACAGTTGATGCACATATTGAAGTGGACCGAATCCATTCTCGGCAATATGGATAGGCTGTTAACTGTCAAGAGGAGCAGTTAGACATCATAAGCAAAGTGGTTGTGTTATGTGAAGCAGTCTGTTGTTGTCCTTGATCTCCAGAACAGTCTGTGCATAACACTCTCTGAGCTGCGCAGTTGCTCCAAGGTTCTGTGCATGCCAATTGGCATGCCAGAGCATTAACCTCTGGTTTTACAAGTCAATACCACGCGTGGACCTCTGAGGTCTGTGCAGTGAAAAACCAAAATTGGAGGGAGCACTGCCTTTAGGTTAGGGGAAGGTTCAAATGTCACTGCAACTACTAGCTGCAAGAATTCATTTATTCACAACAAATTGGAAAAACAAATAGGACAGCTATGGAGATTATGTATAAGTAATCTTGAGGCCTTGTAAATTTTTACTGGAATATGATGAGAACACTCATTTAGCAAGCTTGTTCTTAAATTTTCTATTTAAAGAATTATGGATTGCAAATAATCAAATCACTCATTTCAAACGAATCAAAAGTAACATTACAAAAAGGCATCCATGTTCCAAATTCTTTTCCAAGAACCTATTTAAATGCAAACTGTATTACCTCAAGAGTGAAAGGTAAAGGCTTCATTGTGGAATTAGTGACCAAGAAATAATACTTACTGTTAAAATACTTATAGCTACCAGGTATCAAACAAAACAGAATATAATGTATTAAACACAAAGAACAGGCAAAAACTTTGAAGACAACAGAAAGAACTGCATATCACATAAAACTGATTGCTTTGAATGTTGATTGATCAGCAGCTTACAGTATTTTCAATTTTTGTTTTAAAAATTGATAAAATCGTGCTTTTACAGCCCTCATTTTAGCTTGAATTGACTTTCGGTGGTCTCAAAATTAAGTGTAGCTCCCCTATCTAGACAGATGACTTGTATAGCTGAAAAATGTGTTGTTGGAAAAGCGCAGCACATCAGGCAGCATCCAAGGAGCAGGAGAATCAACATTTCGGGCATAAGCCCTTCTTCAGGAATGAGGAGGGTGTGCCAAGCAGGCTAAGATAAAAGGTAGGGAGGAGGGACTTGGGGGAGGGGCGTTGGGAATGCAATAGGTGGAAGGAGGTTAAGGTGAGGGTGATATGCTGGAGAGAGGGGGTGGGGGCGGAGAGGTCGGGAAGAAGATTGCAGGTCAAGAAGGCGGTGCTGAATCCGTGGGTTGGGACTGAGGTAAGGTGGGGGGAGGGGAAATGAGAAAACTGGAGAAATCTGCATTCATCCCTTGAGGTTGGAGGGTTCCTAGGTGGAAGATGAGGCGCTCTTCCCCCAGGCGTCGTGTTCCCATGGTCTGGCGATGGAGGCGGCCAAGGACCTGCATGTCCTTGGTGGAGTGGGAGGGGGAGGGGGAGCTAAAGTGTTCAGCCACAGGGCGGCTGGGTTGGTTGGTGCAGGTGTCCCAGAGGTGTTCTCTGAAACGTTCCGCATGTAGGCGGCCTGTCTCCCCATTTAGAGGAGGTCACATCGGGTGCAGCGGATGTAGTAAATGGTGTGTATGGAGGTGCAGGTGAATTTGTGATGGATATGGAAGGATCCTTTGGGGCCTTGGAGGGAAGTGGGGGGGGGGGGGGGGAAGGTGTGGGCACAAGTTTTGCTTTTCTTGTGGTTGCAGGGGAAGGTGCCGGGAGTGGAGGTTGGGTTGGTGGGGGGCGTGGACCTGACGAGGAAGTCGCGGAGGGAGTGGTCTTTCCGGAACGCTGATAGGGGAGGGGAGGGAAATACATCCTTCGTGGTGGGGTCTGTTTTGAGGTGGCGGAAATGATGTATCTGGAGGTTGGTGGGGTGATAGGTGAGGACCAGTGGGGTTCTGTCTTGGTGGCGATTGGAAGGGTGGGGTTCAAGGGCAGAGGAGCGGGAAGTGGAGGAGATGCGGTGGAGAGCATAGTCAACCATGTCTGAGGGGAAATTGCGGTCTTTGAAGGAGGCAGCCATCTGGATTGTTCGGTATTGGAATTGGCCCTTCTGGGACTTGTATATCTCAACACAGCAAAATCCCAGAAATAAACTCACTGATCTCCCAAACTAAAACTTAGCGGAGCACAAATAAAATGAATTAAGAATTGAAAAAAGGAACACTGCTTACAAGAACTCTCAAGTTCAGTAATAGTGGTTTAACTAGACATCACATTTCAAAATATTGTTTTAGATTAATTCTTTATTCAAGGCGAAGGATTCTGAGAAAGATTCTAAGGCTCAGCAAATGAAAAACAAAGTTAGAGCAATTTTTATTAAGTTTAAGAAATATGGGAAGAAGATGCAATTCCTGATGTGAAACTGAAGCCACTAAAATATGCTCATTTTTATTCTGCGTTTTCAAATGCAGGTCACAAGGAAATTGAAGGCTGCTATGATACAAGTTTTAAAAAAATTTGACAAGTGGGAAGTCTTCATAATTATGACTTACCCAGCTTTCCATTGCTAAGTCGATTTTGTTCCACTTGCCCTTTAAGAGACCTTACGTTCTTTAATTTGGCTTCCTGGCACTCAGCAATCTCACGAAGCTTTTGTAGCTTCTCTTGCTCTGCTGCCTGTTGCTCGCGATGGTCCTGCTGTTTCAAGTATCTCAGGTGTTGTTCCTAAAAATCCAGTGTGGAAAGGAAAGAAAATAAACAGCTATTGCACACAACCAGCAAAAATATTAGACTTGCACTTGGGAGGCAAACTTATGCAACAAAACACTTGATATAAGAACTTCAAACTGCTATGTCAAACAGCCTCCTCCTTCCCTGACAGAAGATAATTTAAGCTCAAAGGAGGATTCAAGAACTAAGAACACATGAAATAGGAGGGATGGATTATATGGTGTCAAGACTGTTCTGCCATTTAAGTTCATCAGAACAGATTTCAGGCTTCAATTCCACTTGCTTACCTGTTCTTCATATCCTTCAACTCTTTGAGACTGAAAAATGCATCAATCTCATCTTTCAAAGCACTCCATGATGGTATATCCACAACATTATGGAGTAGAAAATTACTGACAACCAAACCCTTTGAGTGTAGACATTTCTCATCTCAGTTCACAATTCTCCTGATCCAGAGACTGCTCCCACATGTTTTAGATTTCTCAAGCAACAGAAACAATCTCTCAGCATTTACCCCATCAAGCCCTTTTAGAATTATGCCAGTTTCAACTAGATTACTCTCATCCTTCTAAACTCCTCAGCCTATTCTCTCAGGACGATGCCCTCTACACATGGATTATTTTAACAACCTTGTATTACATATTATAGAAAACAATAAAATTTGGAAATGACTATTGCTGCTAATGACAGACACTAAATTCATTCATTAAGCATTTTTCTTTAACACATGATTTAAACGTATCAGGTGTTCATCCACGGATATCAGTAATAATACTTTCCAGGTTGCAATGCAGTTACCACACAATTGCAATGCAAGTCACTTGCAAAGTTAATCTGTAATCTGTCAATAAACCCAGATTCTTTTTGGTATCAAAAGATTATTATAAACACAGGAATGAAATTTGGAAAAAAATGCTCTCTTGGCAGAAAACAACACTGAAGGACTTGAATGATAAGGAACAATTTAATTCGAGACACTGATGTATTTTTCAAACTGTATTGTAAAGGTAGCATTAGTATAGCACCCTCTATCAGACAAATTGCACAACTTCAACAAACTAAAAAGATGTTAGTATTTAAAATGTAACCAACCAGAACTTTAAGATCATCAAAGTTTGTAGATGACAAACTTTGAAAGTATTGTGACCAGTGTGGAGGATCACATAGATTTCAAACAAGAACAGAGAGGCTGATAGAATGGGGAAACACATGGAGATGAAATTTAATGCAAAAATTGTGTAAAATGATAGATGCTGCTAGGAAGAATGACAAAGACAATTCTAAAGAGGTTTCTGAAGAGTATTATATAAATATTGATAACAAGGCTAACAAAGTAGTTAGGGAGACATAAGGGACCTGGCTTTTATAAATAGAGACAAAGTGTATAAAAGCAACTAAGTTGAAAATTAAATCCACTAAATATTGTAAATAAACTTTTACAAAATACCAGTTCAGCCTCAATTCAACGCTCATAACAAATTCTGGACATCACACTTTAAGGAGGACGTGAAGGCACCAGAAAGAACGCAAAAAATGTTTTAAGAATGATTCTAGGAATGATGGGACTTAACTACATGCATGAATTGGCGACACTGGGGCTACTCTCCTTAAAGAAGGGAAAACTGGAAGAAAATTTGATAAAACTGTTCAAAATAATGAGGGAAAACGACAGACCCAGATGGGCAGCAACTGTTCCTGTTGCTGGAAGGGCTGATAACCATAGCTATCAAGTTAATGTGATCAGTAAAGATCTACAGCTGATATGAACACAACTCTTACTTTAATGCAATCAGAGCTTAGAATCAGGAATGCATTGGTTGAGATTGCAGTGGTGCCATATTCAATTGTGACATCCAGAAGGGAAATGGATTAATTACCTGAAGAGAAAAAAAAATTGCAGGTCTACAAAGAAAAGCCAGAGAATTAAGATTAATGGAGAGAGGACGAGCATGAACACAACTGGTCAACTGGCCTCCTCCCAAGCTATAACCATTTTACGATTGTATGGATTTCAGAACACTAAAACTGTATCATTTTAAGAAGTGTTCTAAAAAGAACGTTGAAAAGCAAAAATTCAAACCCTCAATCACACAGTGGAGTCACACTGATTGATTATTCAGCCTCAATTCTAATCATGCAACAAATGACACAAACAATTTGGGAGTTTTTAAACCATCCCAAGATTCCCTGACTGTTCTTTCTTCCTTTTATCTAACTTTTTTAAAAAGTGTGAATATTCAATAACATCTGTTGCACCAAACGTCTCAAAAAAGTTTCTTCTTCACAACAGATTACATGCGACAGTTCTTATATGGGTAATTGCAACAGCCAAGACTATTGGCAGTAGCTATCTACTGAATAATGTCAAAAGGTGCTCGAAAATCTATTTGATTGGACCACTGTGATTCCTTCCTCAGAGAACCTTAGATAGCACTGTAATTTTGAATGATGAGGAATCACTGAAGGTCAAATCTTTTATGATTAAAGATAGATAGGAATGTGGAACTGTTTTATTTCTCAACAAATTATTATTTTTAATCCAATTCTCAATTATTCAATTTAATTATTAGGTGGAGAAATGGCAGAAGTTGGTATTATTCTTAGGACAGAGAAGGTGAGGGGACATTTAACTGAAGTATTTAAAATTACGAAATGTGTTGAAAGAATAAATAAGGAAGCTACTTTTGGTTCCCAATCCTCCCTCTAGTAAAAGAAAACACAGTTAAGGCAATTGTGGCCTATAGTGTAGCGCTGGAAAAGCATAGCAGGTCAAGCAGCATCCAATGAGCAGGAAAATCGATGTTTTGAGCGTAAGCCCTTCATCAGGAAACCAACGTCGAATCTCTTGCTCCGTGGATGCTGTGCTTTTCCAGCACTACACTCTCGACTCTGATGTCCGGCATCTGCTGACCTCATTTTGTCCGAGTTAAGGTGACTGGCCAAGCAATGAAAAGGTTGAGGAAATGCTTAAAAATATAAACATTGTGTTATGTCCTGAAAGGATCTGGAAGCAGATGTGATAGAAACTTTCCAAAAAGGCATTTGACACATTCTTGATTGGGAACATTTGCCTGCTGATAACAATTTTGGATAGCAACACATCACTATCTGCACATAAAGAATGTGTTTTGCTGGATATTTTGACAAAACGTATGCTGTTTATTAAGAACTAAAAATTAATTCAGAATAATACAGACTAGGAGGAGATCTTGGCGCCTGGGCCAGGTTTTTGAAATGGGAAAGCCACTGTAAGTCTGAGGATTAAAGAATAAAATTTGAGACAAATCAGCAGTGGTAGTTTAAGTTTTACAACAGCCACCTCACACTTGAACCTGAAACATAATAAAGCATCTGACGGACCTTGGAGTACTATGTACAGTTCTGTACATGGGAAGGATGTTATTAAATTAAAGGCGGCTTAGAAAATATTTACCAGGATAAGATTGGGACATTTTTCCACTGGAATGAAGGAGGTTGAGATGCAACCTGATAGGAGGTTTATAAAATCACGAGGGGTTCAGATAAAGTGAAGAGTAAAGATCTTTTTCCTGTGATACAGGAGTTTAAAACTTGGGGGCATATGTTTAAGGTGAGAGGATAAAGATTTAAAAGGGACCTGAGTGGCAACATTTTCATAAAGGATGGTTCATATGTGGAATGAACTGCCAGAGGAAGTGGTAAATGCAAGTACAGTTACAACCATTTAAAAGACATATGGACAGGTAAGTGAATAGGAAATGTTTAGAAAGATATGGACCAAATGCAGGCAAATAGGGCTAGTGTAGTTTGGGAAACTTGGTTAGCATACATCAGTTGGTGTGAAGGGTCTGTTTCCATGCTGTATAACTCTATAGCTCTATGAACTTCACAGAAGCATTATAAAGGAAAACAAAAGGCACCAAACCACATAAGGAGGTATTAATCGGGATTTTACGAGGTGATAGTGGAAAGTCCACCAGGCAGAAAGTCAGATGCAAGCCTGTCTCCTTGAGTTCTCAAAACCATAACTCAATTTTGTGTTGCTCATGCATTCAACTGCTTGCATTCAAGGCTTCAATCCCTTTAACACAGCATACTCCACCTCCATGAGTTGTCAATCAACTGGAGGGACAGCAGTGACAATGAAACAGATCTGTAATGTAAACAAGTGGGAGTTTTCAGCATGGTGGGAACAGTCTTTCAGTGGGTGCAGACAAACTTGGGCCAGATGGTTCTCGACCACAGGATCCCCATATCAACCTGTGTCTCCAGGCCAGTTTTCACAAGGCAGAATCTCACTTATGAGCCCCAAGTGGCCGAAGAGCAGGCAGGCTGCCAGGTACTTTTCACATCACTGCTAAAATACCAACAAAAACAAATGTCCCCCGGCTCACCGCTCGGCACAAGCCTATTTCAGGCGCGGGAGACATATATTAGCCGTTATTAGGTCACATTACTCAAATCTTGGTTTAAAAGACAGATCTTAATAAGAACTTAAAGCACGTAAATCAAGCGAGAGAGACAGGAAGGTACAGGGAAGAATTTCAGAGCTCAGGACTGCAGCAATTGAAGTCGCAGAGATCAAAAGAGGAAGTAGTAAAACAACAACACACAACAGGCCAGAATTAGATGAGCACAAATGGTTTGCAACAATGTGGGACTTAGGGTCTTTACAGAAATACAGAGAGATGAGGCTATGAATGATTTGAAAACAAGACTGAAAGTATTATAATTAAGAATGCATTTGACTGGGATCCAAAATCAGTCAATAAGCAGAGGTGAACGGTGAACATCTAAGTGTGAAACACAGGCAGACGAGTTTGGATGCTCTCACATTTGTGGAGGGTAAACTGGATTATCAGATCAGGGTATGTTGGAATTGCCAAGTCAAAAGCAAAGAAGACATGGATAACAAGATGAGCTGAAACAGGGATGAAGTTGGACAATGCTGTCAGGTGGACATTGGGTGCCTTGACCTTGGCAGAAATGATGAGGTCAGGAGACATATCAAGATCAAATATAACACAAGGGGCTCTTTTGGTTCAATGGCAATATTCTTTCTTTTGAACCAGAAAGTCTGGGTTCAAATCACAACTGCCCTAGAAATGTATAATAACATCTCTGAACAGGTTGATTATGAAACATCATCTATGATGCAAAATTATTAACAGATTGGTTTAAACACAGAGTCATGGAGTTCACAGACATGGAACAGAATATGAAGCAGGGATCAAAGGAAATAGTTTCAGTTTTACCAATGTTTAAAGGGAAATTTTTGATCATCCCATACTGCATGCTGGATAAGAAGTCTAGTAACTGAACAACAGCATAGAAAGCAAGAGTTGAGACAGAGAATTAAATCTCAATGCCATCTATGTACCTATGAAAATTACCATTAAGCTTTCCAAGTGATCTTGCCAAGGGACAGCGAGCAGATGAGAAATAGTAGGGGGTTGAGGATTGGTCCTTTATGCGCACTAGATATAACAGTGCTAAATCAAGAAGAGAAGCCATTGCAAATGATGATCTTTGGTAATTAGAGAGGTAGGAATGGAACTGAGTGACAGCTGTACCACACAGTAATGACAGCCAAGAGGCACTGAAGCAAGATGGTGTCAAAGGGTACAGACAGGTCAAAGAGTAGAAGAAAGGTTTACCCATGTCAAAGCCACATGGGATCGTAACAGCTTTGGAACTGTTGTGGTACTGTGGGGGATGGTATGCTGAAATCTGATGTGAAGAATTCAGATATGGTGTTCTGGAAAAGATGGGGATAAATTTAAGAACATAAGTAGGAGTAGACCATAGGACCTGTTGAGCCAGTTCCACCATTTAATATGGCTGACTTTCGATTTCCCCTCCACTTTCCTGCTTGCTTCTCAATAAGGATGCAACAACATATGTTAGGTATTTTATAGAGTCGAGAAAGAAAAAGCGAGATACACAGAACGATAAATAGAAGGTCAAGGCAGAACAACCAATATGTAACAACGTGTTTATTAAATGATACCAGAAAAAGAGCCCCTAAGAAATAGTGATTTAGCATTCAGTGTGATTAAGAAGAATTTGGGTTGGGAACAACTGTGCTCAGCTTAAAGAAGGGCAATTACAAAGAAATTAGGACAGAACAAGCAGGTGTGAACTGGGACAGGAATAAAGACAGTTGAGGAACAATGACAGATGTTTAACAAAATAGTTCACGGCTCACAGCAAAAATACATTGCAGCAAGGAAGGAGAATTTTAGCAAAGGGAGAAATTAACTGGAGTTTATCAGTTAAGTAAAGGATAGGATTTTATTAAAATAAAATCATACAATGTGCTAAAGATTAGTGGTAAACCAGAGAATTTTGCAAGTTTTAGAAAGCCACAGAAGACAACCAAAAAAAGGAGAATATAAATTTTGACAGTCAACTTGCAAGTAAATGGAGAAAGACTGCAGAACAAAACTACAGAATAGAGGGATTCTTGAGACACCTTGCCAATGAATCACAAAATATTATCACCCAAGTTTGGCAGGTAATAGGGAAGGAAAATGGAATGTTGGCCTTTATTTCAGAAGGAATGGAGTATCTAAGCAAGAAGATTTTGCTGCAACAGTCAAACCACAACTAGAATATTGAACAGTTTTGCTCCACTAATTTAATGAAAGATATATTCTGATTTGAGATAGTTCAGATAAGGTTCACAATGCTGATACCAGGTGTGGATTGTCTTATGAGGAGTGATCAAGTAGATTGGGGCTCCACATTTTGAATATAGTAGATTGAAAGGCTACCTTATTGTAATATAAAGGATTCTGAGGGAACTTGATATGGAGAGTGTCTTGGATCAGAGGCATAATCTCAGAATAAGGTTACTGCATATTTAACACAGAGATTCGGGTAATTTCTTCTCTCAGAGGGTAGTAGAGTCTCTGGAATTACTTTACAGCAGAGGGCTGTTAAGACTTGGCCGTTAAGTATATTTAAGTTTGAGACAGACATATTTTTGACCAGTAAGAGAATTAAGGCAAATTGAGTTGAGGATTCTCAGATTAACTATGATCTAATTGAATGGTAGAGCAGACTTGATGATCTGAAATGGCTTACTCCAATGTCTTACAGTCCAATGATAGAAGAAGCTGCAGGAACAACAGCAGTGAAAAAAATAAACATTTTTACACTTGAAGCAAAGATATTGAAATCACCTATGACACAGGTCAAGGAAAAAGTGGATGCCTATGGAATAAGGGAAATAGGTTCAGGGCAGAATGAGAATCACAATATTTTACATGAGGCCAGGTATGAAGAGGAAAATGAATAGTCAAGGTGCCAAAAAGTATACATCCAAAGGCAACAGAACTGAAATCCAACCAATATAGACAAGAGAAGAAAATTTGAATGCTGTCGTCATAGTAACGTATCAAGTCAAAACTAGGTACGTTTCCACATGGAAGTGAGGCAAAGGAATACAAGAAATGTACTGTATATACAGAGTAACACTTGATCTCGTAGAAATTGATCCCCTATTTTTGGCCAAACAATCTAGAATTTTCCATATATCTCGTGTACAAGTCAACCCTAGTTCTCCATAGTTAACAGATCAACGTTTATGAGTCAGTGCGCTGGCCATCAAGTTCTGCTCCAGCTTTCCAGTCTGCCAGTTGTTCTGCTCTGCTCCCGGTCTTCCAGTTCGCTGGCTGTCGTGTTCTGCTCTCAGATTTCAGAATTACCACAATTCGTAGATTTTCTTTATTCGTTTAGAGATCAATTGGGTTTCTGCTAAATGATACGGTATGAATTGTGACAGGCAAGAATTTCAGCCTCAAAAATAGTATCCATGTAGTAGTCAACCCCATAAATCTAACTTTATAAAGTAATCAAAAAAATTCAAATATTACTCATCCATATATGGTAGTTGTTTTGGACAGTTCTCACCTTGCTTTAAAATAATGATTATGTACGTGTACCTTTGTCGCCAAAAGTTGCTGCTGGGAATCAATCTGCTGTTGCTGCCGAGTTGCCATCTCCTGTAGCTCCGCAAGCGTCATATCCATGCGTGGCCCACTGACCTGCAAAGCATAAAGGAAGTTGTGCCTTAAGTCAGAATTCCAACTTTGTTCAGCGTAGATTTTAACAAGGCTAACAACAGCACTCTCAACTCATTAACTTTAACCACTTAGTTATTAACTTTCATTTTCTTATCAATAATTCCTGTTTGTAGTCCAGCATGGAAACAGACCTTTTGTCCAACCAGTCCATGCTGTCCATAATCCCAAACTAAACTACTTCCACTTGCCTGCACTTGGCCCAAAGACATCCATATGTTTCTTATTCATATTCTTATACACATGTCTTTTAAACATTTTAACTGTACCCTCACCCACAACTTGCTCTGGAAATTCATTCTATAAATGAACTACTCTGTGTAAACAAAAATGCACGTCAAGTCTTTTTTAAATCTTTCTCCTCCCAACTTAAAAACTGACCCCTCGCCTTGAAACCTCCCATCCGAGGGAAAAAAGACCTTGCATTCACCCTCCTTTATATACCTCACGATTTTATAAACCTCTCTAAGGTCATCCCTCAACTCCTACGCTTCAGTGAAAAACGTCCCAGCCTCTTCTTGTAACTGAAACTCTCCATTCCTTGCAACTTCCTGGTAAATCTTTTCTCAACCCGCTCCAGCTTAATAATATCCTTCCTGTAAAATGGATAGAGTACTCCAGAAAAGGCCTCGCCAACATCCTGTACAAACTCAACATGATGTCCTAACTTCGATAATCAAAAGGTGTGAGCAATGAAGGCAAGTGTGCTAAATGCCTGAATTAACTCTGTCTACACAAAACTCAAATAATGATGTACCTGAAACCTTAGGTCTCTCTGTTCTACAACATCCAAGGCCCTACTTTGCTTTCTACATTTCTTACTTTTATAACAGGGAAGCATCATGCACCACTTCTCATCTTTTTGCAGCTTTTTAGGAGATGAAGAAATCCATTAACAAGCATGCTCACAGATAGTGGATTTGTTGCATAATCTGCTGTATTTCATTAGTTTAATAAATGCACTTATTCATATTCCTTTATGAGCAAAGGATTATTACCCTATCTTTTTTGAGAATTGAACTCTGCAATTTTTAAATATAAACTTCAAACTGATTTGACTGTCTTTCTTCTTAGGAAACAGAAATCTTTGTTTTCAAACATTGCTCTCCACATAAACTTTGAGGGGTGCAATGACCTCCCCTTCTAGTATTTTTGTTCTCTTTTCTTCAATTGATTCATTATCTCTGTGAGTAAACATTTTATGAAATTACTTTATAACCATGAAACTGGAGTCACCTGGCAAAGCCATATATGCTCATTCATGGGCCATTCACCATTGATCTATCAGCTTATTTTCAATGCAAAGTCTATGGCTTCTATATCATTTCAAAACTCCAATGGCTTGAATTTTTCAAAAGTTTAGTTGGTAACTTATTGATATTTTTGTCATCACTCTTTGGAATGAACTGCAAAGTCTGGATATAGTGTGGATGCAGAAATCCTCAAATTATGGCTAATCACTCTCTGCTTTATATCCTCCCCACCACCAGTAATCAATTAAATAAGCCGATTTGGCAAGAACTTCCCCTTTCTCAGTCTTTTATCTCTGTTATAATCCCATCAAAAGCACATTTCATTTGATCAGGCAAAACTTTCCAATTTTATTTCACATTTTCAATCTGATTCATTGCTAACAGATTTAATCCTGAAAATGTCATGTTTGTGGCATCTTGTTAAATGTCTCCATATTGATTAATTATTAGATAATTTTAAAGCAAAATCTAAAATATTTTTGCTTTACAATTTCTATTACAATATTTTAGCCTGCATTTTGACCAATGTGCACGTTGCAATTTTTGTGGAGTTGAAGTGCCCATCAGCCATGATTAAATGATGGAATGGACTCGGTGGACTCGATGGGCTGAATGGTCTTACTTCCACTCCTATGTCTTATGCAATTTTTAAGTCACTCTAGAAAATCTTTTAAAAGCAATTGGTTTTATTTCATTTCTTGTTTGGTTCTTTAATGTGACTGGCTGCTTGGTCAGCATGACTACATCACTGCGGCCCCATGATCCCAATTAAAGAACACTGTAAACAATATTACAAGGCACGAGGAAAAGACAAGTTGCCATCAAAATAATTATTCAAACTCAAGGAGGAGTAAGATACATTTCTCAGACCAAAAGACATCAAAAGATATGACAAGAAAGAAAGAACAGGGCACAGAGTTAAATGTTTAGCCATGATCATACTGAATGGCGGAGCAGGCTCAAAAGGACCAAATGGTCTACTCCTGCTGCTACATTTTTTGTTTGTATGTTGACGTCTTTTCAACCGAAACTTCCTTTGAAGTCGGCAGCCGATGTCCTTACTTTGCTGCAATATTTAGGCTAATGGTCACGTTATTTCACTGAATTTCTGAAGGAGATTAAAAATTGAAACGTCACAGGCAACAAGCAAGTAAAGATATTCGGTGAACAGAAGATATAAGAGTGAAATAATGGATGACCAAAACCCTAAGACAATGGAGCAATGTTTAAGAAAGTTAAAATGCATATATTACACTGCATAAAGGAACATGAACTTAGTTCCAACAAATACCTTTCTAAAGCATCATTGTAATAGGTCTATATAGGTGAGTGCTGATAGGTCTATATGGATCAGCGTTGCTAGATCTGGCTTGGAGTAATTGGGTAAATTAGTTACTTGTGGGTGGAACCAAGGGTGTGCTGATCACAATACAAGTAAAGGCTCAAGATTCCATTTTAAAATAAATTCATTTCAAAAACCATATTAACAGACTGGGGTCAGGCATACATTACGAAGGCAAGGAATCAGCTGGCTGAGGTAAAGTGGTGAGACAATCGATTTAGTGGATTGGAGTATCATGGACAACAAACAGATAAATCTGTGAACAAGGCAAAAAGGTACGTCATTCAGACCTTGCAGCCTGCTCCACTACTAAATAAGATCATAGCTGATCTGATTTTAACCTCATCTTGATATTCCTGTATACGCCTGATAGTTTTTCATTCCCTTGATGAACAAGGATTATTTTATCTCTGCCTTAAAATATTTCAAGAGTCTGCATCCAAAGCCTTCTCAGGATGGGAATTCTTAATAATTTTCAGAGAAAACCATTTTACTAATTTCGTCTTAAATGGATATCACTTTATTTTTAAAATCGATGAACCTGGTTCTAGGTTCTCCCACAAGAGGGAATGCTCTTCCCACATCCACCAGGTCAAGTGCCTTCAGGAACTTATATATTTCAGTTAAGACACTTCTGACTTTTGTAAATAAACATGGATAAGCCAAGAAGCCAAATAAAGTTTTGCGAGAGAACAAGGATAATAATGCAAACATTAGAATAAAAATAAACAAATTAAGAATGGGATAAGAGAAGACAAGACAAGTGAGGTCTGAAAATAAATAAGCTACAAAAAGTAAGGGTGTTTGAATTTATAAAAGTGCAGATTCGCAAGAACAACCAATTTAAGATCATCCGATGTGCCTGCAATTTTGTTCACTTATGTTAGCTTTAAGCTGCATGTATTAATACATAAGAGCTTGTTCTCTTCAAACAAAAAGATACCCAAGCACTGCATTTTTTTAGTTTCCAAATAAACAAAGGCATGAGGACTATTAGACTCTACTGCATTCCACATGGGAACATCTCAACCAATGCCCATTTAGCAACTATGAGCACTTCTTCTCATGCGGTCTAACTTGTTGTCCTCTAAAATTTGGGGTTTTTTGGTCTGTCCAGATTAGTGCAACATAAAACGCTTCAACATCTCTTTTGCTTCAGTAATACTTCAAAACAGATCTATTAAGAGTGAAGTCAAACCCAAAAATTGTCAATTTAAAGACAGTGACTAAAATATGGCAGCTCCAAGAGATCAATTGTGTTAGGGGATTCGGTAGTCTGAGGGACAGACAGATGTTTCTGTGGGCAGCAGAGAAAAATCAGAATGGTGTATTGTTTCCCTAGTGCCAGGATCAAGGATGTCTCAGAGAGGGCGCAGAGTGTTCTCATGGGGGAGAGGGGCCAGCAAGAGGTCATTGCCTACATTGGAACCAACGATACAGGAAGGGAAAAGGCTGAGATTCTGAAGGGAGATTACAGAGAGTTAGGCAGAAATTTAAAAAGGAGGTCCTCAAGGGTAGTAATATCTGGATTACTCCCAGTGCTATGAGCTAGTTAGCACAGGAATAGGAGGATTGAGCAGATGAATGCATGGCTGAGGAGCTGGTGTATGGGAAAAGGATTCACATTTTTGGATCATTGGAATCTCATTTGGGGTAGAAGTGACTTGTACAAGAAGGACAGATTGCACTTCAACTGGAAGGGAAATATGCTAGAACTGCTTGGGAGGATTGAAACGAGTAAGGTGGGGGGGGTGGGACCCAGGGAAAAAGTGAAGAAAGAGATCAATCTGAGACTGGGACAGTTGAGAACAGAAGTGAATCAAACAGTCAGAGCAGGCAGGAACAAGGTAGGACTAATAAATTAAACTGCATTTATTTCAATGCAAGGGGCCTAACAGGGAAGGCAGATGGACTCAGGGCATGGTTAGGAACATGGGACTGGGATATCATAGCAATTACGGAAACATGGCTCAGGGATGGGCAGGACTGGCAGCTTCATGTTCCAGGATACAAATGCTACAGAAAGGATAGAAAGGGAGGCAAGAGAGGAGGGGGAGTGGCATTTTTGATAAGGGATAGCATTACAGCTGTGCAGAGGGAGGATATTCCCAGAAATATATCCAGGGAAGTTATTTGGGTGGAACTGAGAAATAAGAAAGGGATGATCACCTTATTGGGATTGTACTGTAGACCTCCTAATAGTCAGAGGGAAATTGAGAAACAAACTTGTAAGGAGATCTCAGCTATCTGTAAGAATAATAGGGTATTATGGTAGGGGATTTTAACTTTCCAAACATCGACTGGGACTGCCATAGTGTTAAGGGTTAAGATGGAGAGGAATTTGTTCAGTGTGTACAAGACAATTTTCTGATTCAGTATGTGGATGTACCTACTAGAGTAGATGCAAAGCATGACCTACTCTTGGGAAATAAGGACAGATGACTGAGGTGTCAATGGGGGAGCACTTTGGGGCCAGCGACCATAATTCTATTTGATTTAAAATTGTGATGGAAAAGGATAGACCAGATCTAAAAGTTGAAGTTCTAAATTGGAGAAAGGCCAATTTTGACATATTAGGCAAGAACTTTCAAAAGCTGATTGGGGGCGGATGTCCACAAGTAAAGGGACGGCTGGAAAATGGGAAGTTTTTAGAAATGAAATAACAAGAATCCAGAGAAAGTATATTCCTGTCAGGGTGAAAGGGAAGGCTGGGAGGTATAGGGAATGCTGGATGACTAAAGAAATTTAGGGTTTGGTTGAGAAAAAGAAGGAAGCATATGTCAGGCATAGACAGGATAGATCGAGTGAATCCTTAGAAGAGGATAAAGGAAGTAGGGAGGGAAATCATGAAATACTTAAGAGGGAAATCGAGAGGGCAAAAAGGGGACAAGAGATAGCTTTGGCAAATAGAATTAAGGAGAATCCAAAGGGTTTTTGCAAATATATTAAGGACAAAAGGATAACTGGGGAGAGAATAGGGCCCCTCAAATATCAGCAAGGCGGACTTTGTGTGGAGCCACAGAAAATGGGGGAGATACTAAATTAATATTTTGCATCAGTATTTACCATGGAAAAGAATATGGAGGATATGGACTGGAGGGAAATAGACGGTGACATCTTGCAAAATGTCCAAATTACAGAGGAGGAAGTGCTGGATGCGTCAAAACGGTTAAAGGTGGATAAATCCCCAGGACTTGATCAGGTGTACCCAAGAACTCTGCGGGAAGCAAGAGAAGTGATTGCTGGGCCTCTTGCTGAGATAATTCTATCACCGATAGTTACAGGTGAGTTGCCAGAAGACTGGAGGTTGGCAAACGTGGTGCCACTGTTTAAGAAGGGCAGTAAAGACAAGCCAGGGAACTATAGACCGGTGAGCCTGACCTCAGTGGTGGGCAAGTTGTTGAAGGGAATCCTGAGAGACAGGATGGACATGTATTTGGAAAGGCAAGGACTGACTCGGGATAGTCAACATGGCTTTGTGAGTGGGAAATCATGTCTCACAAACTTGATTGAGGTTTTTGAAGAAGTAACAAAGAAGATTGAGGAGGACAGAGCAGTAGATGTGATCTATATGGACTTCAGTAAGGCGTTCAACAAGGTTCCCCATGGGAGACTGATTAGCAAGGTTCGATCTCATGGAATACAGGGAGAACTAGCCATTTGGATACAGAACTGGCTCAAAGGTAGAAGACAGAGGGTGGTGGTGGAGGGTTGTTTTTCAGACTGGAGGCCTGGGACCAGTGGAGTTCCACAACGATCAGTGCTGGGTCTTCTACTTTTTGTCATTTACATAAATGATTTGGATGCGAGCATAAGAGGTACAGTTAGTAAGTTTGCAGATGACACCAAAATTAGAGGTGTAGTGGACAGCGAAGAGGGTTACCTCAGATTACAACAAGATCTGGACCAGATGGGCCAATGGGCTGAGAAGTGGCAGATGGAGTTTAATTCAGATAAATACGAGGTGCTGCATTTTTGGAAAGCAAATCTTAGCAGGACTTATACACTTAATGATAAGGTCCTAGGGAGTGGTGCTGAACAAAGACTTTGGAGTACAGGTTTGTAGCTCCTTGAAAGTGGAGTCGCAGCTTGATAGGATAGTGAAGGCGGCGTTTAGTATGCTTTCCTTTATTGGTCAGAGTATTGAGTACAGGAGTTGGGAGGTCATGTTGCGGCTGTACAGGACATTGGTTCGGCCACTGTTGGAATATTGCGTGCAATTCTGGTCTCCTTCCTATTGGAAAGATGTTGTGAAACTTGAAAGGGTTCAGTAAAGATTTACAAGGATGTTGCCAGGATTGGAGGATTTGAACTATAGGGAGAGGCTGAACAGGCTGGGGCTGTTTTCCCTGGAGAGTCGGAGGCTGAAGGGGTGACCGTAAAGAGGTTTACAAAATTGTGAGGGGCATGGATAGGATAAATAGACAAAGTCTTTTCCCTGGGGTCAGGGAGTCCAGAACTAGAGGGCATAGGTTTAGGGTGACAGGGGAAAGATATAAAAAGACCTTCGGGGCAACTTTTTCACGCAGAGGGTGGTACGTGTATGGAATGAGCTGCCAGAGGAAGTGGTGGAGGCTGGTACAACTGCAACATTTAAGATGCATTTAGATGGGGATATGAATAGGAAGGGAATGGAGGAATATGGGCCGGGTGCTGGCAGGTGGGACTAGATTGGGTTGGGATATCTGGTCGTCGTGGACCAGTTGGACCAAAGGGTCTGTTTCCATGTTGTACATCTCTATGACTCTAATTATTCATATTACCTTGTGGTGGGAAGAACTGTAACAAAGTCTTTGAGGATGAAATTGTTAAATATCCGGATAGACAAAAGAGAAAGTAGCTTGCACTGATTTCAACAGACATATGTGCAGACCAAACTTCAGAATGGTGTGGAATAGATTGTGCAGTTTTGGGCTCCATAGCTCAGGAAGGATGTACTGGCCTTGTAGCGGGCTCAGAGGAGGTGCACGAGAATAGTCTCAGGAATGAAAAGCTTAACATATGAGGAACATTTGAGGATACATGATGGGAGTTTAGAAGGGGGGATCTAATTGAAAATTACACAATACTGAATGACCTGGACACAGTGCATGGTGGGAAGATGTTTTCACTGGTACAAGTGACTAGGACCCGAAGGCACAGCTTGAGAGTAAAGGGAAGACCTTTTAGAAAGGAGATAAGAGAAACTTTTTCAGTCAGAGTGGTGAATTATTGGTTATCACTGCCACAGAAAGCTGTGGAGGCCAAGTCACTGATTACATTTAAGGAGGAGATAGATAGCTTCTTGATTGTCAAGGGGATCAAGGGTTACAGGAAGAAAGCAGGGGAATGTTGTTGAGAAACTTATCAGCCATGATTGAATGGCAGAGCAGAGTCAATGGGCTGAATGGCCCAATTTCTGTTCCTATGTCTCGTGGTCTTATTGTCTAATTCTTTGAATGTAACGAGGCATAGCAGAAGTACAAAATATCGGAGATGTGGTGTGTATCGATCTTGGGCAAGTTTCTAACATGAAACCACATTCAAAAATGTTATGGTTTGAAAATATGGGAGAAAAGTTGGATTAAAATTTTGTTTGAATTCAGAAAACTGAGCAAGTGTTAAAATTATGTTTTCAGAGTTACTTGAGAAAGGTTGTGGTGCCCACATAAGGTTCACTTTTGTAGACTACCTCTGTTCACCATCAATAATTCAGGCATCAAAATAGATGGAATAGTACTTACATTTGCAAGGGGCTTAAAAGCAACGGAGTTATCTGTCACATAGGGGAAAAATAATTATACCCAAATCAAAATTTACAGACATCAAGATTGAAGTAGAAATATCAGTCACTGATACTAACATCAAATTCACTAATTTAAGTCACGACCAGAAAGCACTGTCTCAAATGCTTTTTTAAAACTTTTGTCACAGTACCATTTGTCTAATGCAAACATGCATTTGTTATTTTGTAATCCTAAACTGGCAACCAAAATACCACCATCAAAAGCTTATTTATTTAACTATTCTGACTGTCTTTACCTGATCCTTGTCTAATGTCAGCAAAACTAATTCTGAATGTTAATCTTGCAACTGACAATGCAAAAGGCCTCTTACATCCCACTCATAAGCTCTTTTAAATACAAATTCAATTTATACGATTGCATGACGTGGATAAATTTGCATGATGAATATTTCTTTGATAAACATCCCACTCAACAACCAATCCAGGTTTGTGTTCTTCCTTTTTAATGATCATTCCTGCATCACGTCAACCCATGTAACCTTCCTGGTAAAATGTGACAGAAAAAGTGGCAACTCAGTTGCTTGAATCTTCTGAACTTTAGCAAAAATAATGGACTGCTCTTACATTAATAAATTTCCTTGACTCAACAAGAGTATTGGCGTGTGGGTGTGTATGTGCATGCGGTTTGCAGGAGGACGGGGTGAGCCTGAAAGGTCAGGAGTGCAAGTGGATGAGGTAGACGAGGTATAGGTGAGTCACTGGGCAGTTCAGTTTACCTGAGTCAACTCAATGGTGTTCTCAAATTTGGTTGGGCAGGTTACTGGGTTCCAGGATTGAATGGAATGCCCAATAACATGTTATCCTGATGTTAGCTTTGAACGTGTAACCACCCAAGCAAGACTGTGTTATCCAAATTTTGACTTTGACTCAGAGTCACGGGTACCTACAAAGGGGTCCAGGACCCAGGGGAAACTTGTCAAGCAATTCCCATTGATGTCAGCATGTCAGGTCGCTCCCAAAGAGACATCTTCTCTGTACATCTTCAAGCATACACAAAGACTTTGATAACTCAGCGACTTGGAACATTTTGGTTATTTCACAATAATTCATTTATTTTTGATTTGGAGGTGCTGGTGTTGGACTGGAGTGTACAAAGTTAAAAATCACACGACACCAGGTTATAGTCCAAAAGGTTTATTTGGAAGCACTAGCTTTTGGAGTGTTCCTCCTTCATCAGGTGACAACTGGAGCAGTGCTCCGTCAGCTGGTGCTTCCAAATAAACCTTTTGGACGATGATCTGTTTTTGTGCCGTTTTTAACTTTATTTATTTTTAATTCATTTATGGGATGAGGGCATTGCTGGCTAGGCCAGCATTTATTGTCCATTCCTAATTGTCCAAAGGGCAGTTCAGAGTCAACCACATGGCTGTGGGTCTGAAGGACATTAGTCAACTAGGTGGGTTTTTCCAAGAATCGACCATGGACTTTTGGTCATTAGATACTTAATTGCAGATTTTATTTTTTTAATTGAATTCAAATCCTACCATCTGCCACAGTGGGATTTAAACCTGAGTCTCTGGATTAATAGTCTAGCGATAATACCACTAAGCCATTGCCTTCCCTATGAAGCCGAAAACAATGAACAGGGTAACATTAGAATCAAGCAAATCCAGTCAAAGAACATCAACACAATTAACATTGTCATCGAATAAAACATGAAGATTCCATGCAACGCCATGACCATGCAGCAACCTGAAGGCCATGTACAAAGGTGCACATGTAACTTTGCAAAAAGAAGTTTAAGTTGCTGCATTCTTCAATAAATTATGCATGCATTCCAAAAAGGGGAAATTTTCATCCAAATTATATTTGCAAATGGTCTCTGAAATTCATGGCACCACTAAGAATTAATCGGCTTTCAGTTCCATACTTCATCAAATAGAATCTATAAAAAAGGTAATTTTCAGATGCTGATTGGAATACGAATACCAGTTTAATTCAATGGAGGTGAGGGCAGGGAGAAGGTGAGTAAGGGAGAAAATGAGGAAGGGAGATAGCTGAAATGGATCAGACAAAGACAATGACGTGAAAAGGACAAAGGAGAAAATTGTATTTCTGCACTGACTAGAGAGATGCGCAGGTACAAAACATTTTTCGTGGGGAAATTGAAAAGATCGCATGGGCTGAAGAACAATAAATACACACCATGGTGGTACCAATGTGGACTAACACGTATACTATGTTCCAGCCTTCAATTTTTACGGACATACTCACACAGGACTGAATTTGTTTTTATAAGGAACAAAGCTTATAAAACTAACATTTAAACATGAAAATTATGCTGGCGTAATACCTACAACTTAAACTGTCAAACGCTCCCCTTCAATCATTCACATCCACACAGCTTCCAGCAAATATGGAATTTTTTTTGGTATGTTGAACCATGCCAGTAAGCAGAACACTGACAAAATTAATTCATTTTCCATGTGAGGACTGCAGATGCTGGAGATTAGAGCCAAGAGTGTGGTGCTGGAAAAGCACAGCAGGTCAAGCGACATCTGAGGAGCAGGAAAATCGATGTATTGGGCATAAGCCCTTGACCAGGAAGGAGGCTGGGAGTCTGTGGGGTGGAGAGATAAATGGGAGGGGGTTGGGGCTGGGGGAAAGGTAGATGAAAGTGCAACAGGTCAAAGCGTAGGGTGAAGCAGATTGGTGGGAATGAAGATGGACAGTCGGGACAGGTCATGAAGATGGTGCTGAGCTGGAAGGTTCGAACTGGGTACAGTGGGGAAGAGTTGGGGGGAGGAGAGAGAAATGAGGAGGCTGGTGAAATCCACATTGATGCCATGGGTTTGGAGGCTCCCGATATGGAAGATGAGGTGGTCTTCCTCCAGGCATTGGGTGGTAAGGGAGTGGGGATGGTGGAGGCCCAAGACCTGCACATTCTCGACGGAGTGGGAAGTGGAGTTGAAGTGATTGGCCCTGGGGTGGTGGGGTTGGTTGGTGCGGGTGTCCTGGAGATATTCTCGGAAGTACTCGGAGTCGGCATCCTGTCTCCCCAATGTAGAGGAGACCGCATCGGAAGCAATGAATTCAGTAAATGACATGTGTGGAAGTGCAAATTAAACTTTGATGGATGTGGAAAGCTCCTTTGGGCCTTCGGTGGAGGTGAGGTTTGTGGGGTGGGGTGGGGGTGGAAAGAGTGTGGGTGCTTCAGTCCCACTCCCCCCCCTCATTTATCTTTCTACCTTCGTGGCTCCCAGCTTCATTCCTGATGAACGGCTTACACCCAAAACATTGACTTTCCTGCTCCTCGGATGCTGCCTGACCTGTTATGCTTTTCCAGCACGACAATCTTGACATTTTCCATGTGAATCTAGTGCATGAGGAAATTTAATGTTGTTGTTTGTCTCCATCCTAACACTGCACTTCACAAGCTCACAGATCCTTCACAGTCTTCTCAAAGAAGATGCTCGAAAAACCCAATGAAACAAGAAGAAAATTTAAACTTCACTGCAGGATTTGCAACAACAAACTTATTCCTATTTATATGACCTCACCATTTTAGCTTCATGTAGAAACAACAAATATAATTACTGCTTTTAAATAGGGGTACTTAATCTGGAATCAGATCCATTGATGAGTTAATCGGTTTTGATAGCAACAACAAATTTTTTTTCCCCTAGGTGTATTTAGAAAAATCACTTCACCACCAGTATGGGAATAATGCATTATTACCACTTTAATAATGTCAGGACACCACTGTAAGTGACCAGCACTGATTTTTCTACATAATTTATAGACAAGTAACCTCTAGCACCATGGCTGAAACAGAAAAATCTGGAAAAGATTGTGAATCATAATACCAAAAAAAACCAAATATTAAACCTTACAAAAATGAACAATTCACTCTACTTACACCATTTTCCATCTGTCTATCCATAGTACCCTGGGCTCGGTTTCTCTTCAGCGTTGGATCTTGGAGTCTCAGACAGCCTGCGAGCGCGAGAAATAGTTGTTTTAAAATAAATATAGTTACATTGAATAACCAAACTCATTGTGTTCAGCAGCTGTGATTTCTGACTCCACCCAGAAACAATTGTTTGGCAGATACAAAGTGCCGTCATTGCACAACATTTTGTTCCCAGTGAAATCTACCCAGATCTGGGTGAAGGTAGGGAATTGCACTGAAAGTGAAATATCAAAATTCACAGCAAACAGAAAAAAAGATAAACCTTCATTTATTCTCTTGTGGGAAATGGGCATTGCTAGCTGGCTTTTGCCCGAAACGTCGATTTCGAAGCTCCTTGGATGCTGCCTGAACTGCTGTGCTCTTCCAGCACCACTAATCCAGAATCCAGGCCTGTAATTATTGTCTGCCTCTAGTTGAGAAGGTGATGTGAACTGCATTCTGAACCCCTCGAGTACAAATTTATTCCAAATCAGTTCCAACGAATCTAGTTCCGTCGCAAGCTACCTGCCTTCACCCACATCTCCAATCTTACGCAGCCAGAAGTACTGAATGGATGTTTATTTTTCTTTCAAAAAATATCTTTCTATACCCAACAATCACTAGAGCGGTTTGGTTTTGTATAGCTTTGGCACATTGAGATCAAACATTAGAGTTTGACTATCATGACAGTCCCAACAACCCAAAGGCATTTCTCACTGAAGCAATGTATTATTTACATATATTTGGTGTACCAGAAGATCTGATAATGGGGCCCTACTGTAATTTGGTTCAAAGACTTTACTTGGTAGCTTTTCCTTTGAGGCTTTTCCTTTAAGTAAGGAACGCCTTGGGCTTGTTTTGTTCTTCATACTTAAAGACTATACAGAATCAAAGTGCTTCAGCTACTATGTTTGTATAAAAAAAGAATAAAGTACATTTTGAAATTAAAGAAACATAAAACCCTCAAAAGGAAAGACCAGCTCGTGAATATTCTCAACAGCCCTCAAAATCACCACCAAACACCAGCCTTCAAACAAAAAAAAAGTGTTGGACTAACTGCACGAAACAAAATTGACAACCTTTGACAGAAGTGACTCAGAAGTAGCCAAACCACTATTTAAGCTGATCCAATAGAACATTAATCAATAAAGGACGGCATGGTGGCTCAGTGGTTAGCACTGCAGCCTCAAAGCACCAGGATCCCAGGTTTGATTCCAGCCTCTGGTGCCTGTCTGTGTGGAGTTTGCACGTTCTCCCCGTGTCTGCGTGGGTTTCGTCTGGGTGCTCTGGTTTCCTCCCATAGTCCAAAGATGTGTAGGTCAGGTGAATTGGCCATGATAAATTGCCCATAGCGTTAGGTGCATTAGTCAGAGGGAAATAGATCTGGGTGGGTTACTCTTCGGAGGGTCAGTGTGGACTGGTTGGGCCAAAGGGCCTGATTCCACACTGTAGGGAATCTAATCTCGAAGGAGGAATACTGGTCTGGTACATCCCACCAGCAGCATGACTCCTCCAGCTAATAACAAGTATTATTCACCTATTCCTAATAAGAAATCCAATACAAGAAACTACCGTGCTCCAATATAATTTACTCAATAATGCGCTCACCAATAATCAGTTGGATTTCACCAGTTCCACATGGCACAGCCTCTTTTTGGCTGTGATCTAATCATGAATTAATCAAGAGCAAAGCACAATAGCAGCATTGGAATTGGAGAAATGGATTTAATTTACATCTTTGTTTAGCTGAAACCCAAATACAAAAAAATGTATACATGAAGTAGCTTAACAAGAGGCTACTCTCTGAAGTAAAATATAACAGTGAAACATCTAACAAAATTAGCAAAACAGCAAATCTTCAAAGTGCAAGCGCTAAAGGAATCATTAACAGTAACAGAAAAATCACTGATTTACCATAACCCAACAATAATGCAATTACATCTGAGTACAGCACAATTCAATAAACTATTTAATAGACAAAGTAGAACATTTGAAAAAAGACCAGCTTCTTGAATTCAGCTCTTGTAAAAAACAAACTGTTTTGATTGCAAAGTCTACGTGCAGACTTTAAATTATTCACGAATTAATCCAGCTTTTTTGCTGTGCACCAAATGGAAATAAAACTATGGATAAGTTGAAGAAAAAAAGTTAAACGCTGGGGGATTATAGTATGTCAGTACGGTGAACAACCTGTATGGTACTCAACTTATTTGTCAGAACTAGCACTGATACTTTACTTTTATCATTAGTCATCCTAGTATCATGAGATTTGAGAAAATGTTTTGCTCAGGTGGAAGTTATGGATGTAGGTTTGCTTGTGGAGCTGGAAGGTTCATGTTCAGACGTTTCGTCAGTGATATTTATCATTTTACGTCCCCGAGAAAATGACAGTCATAGAAAATGATGTCACCACAGGAAATGACATCACAAAACCAAGGCAACTCAAACAAAAAATAGAAAGCGGGCTACACCAACAGTGCTTTATTTTGGAGGATCACTGAAGATGTAACCGAGTATGGTAATAAACCATCTGAAAATGAACCTTCCAGCTTAGTGAGCAAGCCTACATCCTTTCTAGCATAACATTAATGTGGACCCTCACAAGGGTGGTCTGAACAATTTACTTCTTTTTTGAAAGGAGGACTGAACAGAATTCAGCCACCAACAATCTCCTGAACTTTGCTAACCTTGCACTAATTGTAAAAATTTAGCTTTTAAGTCATCTCACGATTTCCAGACTAAAGGTATGGTCCTAGTTATGCCTGTCTCTTATTGGGGTCTGTGAAACAGTCTTGCTTCCAGTTCTACTCAGGCATCCTCCCATTAATCCTTCGCTGATCCATCAATGATATCATCAATCCTGTCTTGCTCTCATCTGGAATTGGAAAAGTCAATCAGTTCCACTTCCAATTTCCAACCTTCTCTCACTGTCAACACCTCCATCTCACATTCTTCCCTTCCCTCCCCTGACTTTGCTTATTCTATTTCTGGGGATACACTGTCCACTAATGTCTCATGCAAACCCACTGACTCTCATAGTTACCGCACACCCTTATTTGTACCAGAACTGCATTCCATTATCCCTATTTCCCTGAATCTGTTGCTCCTGGTTTAACAATTCCATCTTCCACAGGGGTGCTTTTGACATGCCCTCATTTTTCATCAAGTGAGAATTCCATCCCTACTCCTCATCCAACCACAGTTGGCACGGCTCCAAGCTGTGTCTGACCCATTGCCTACACTTCTGCCCTGACCCTTTCCACTCCCTTATGAAACAGCAGTAGGGTTCAACTTTGTCCTCACTTCTCACCCTGCAAAACATCATCCTCTGCCATCTCCAGGGTGCCACCAACAAGAACACTTTCTCCTCTCTTCCACTGCCTGCTTTCTCTGGATTCATTCCCTCACTGACACCCTGGTTCACTTTATCACTTTGAACATTCCCTCACCCTTCCTAAGCAGAGGTGTAACAGTTGTTTTTTTAACCTCCTCCTGTCTATGGTCCCAATCACACTTTCCAGATAAAGCAGTGATTTACTGGTACTCCTTTCAATTCGGATTGTCTGTTGGATTTACTGCGCACAACACAGTCTCCTTTACATTAGCAAGACCAAAACACAGACTTGGTGACCACTTCACACAATGCCTCCGCTCTGTACATGAGAATGACCCCTACCTTTCAATAACTTTGCATTTCGACAAACCATCTTTCTCCATGCATATGTTTCTGTCCTAGTCCTGCTATAGTGCCCCAGTGAAGCTTAATGTAATCTCAAGGAACAGCACCTCATTTTACACTTAGACACTTTGCAACTTTTCAGAACTCAACACTTCAACAATTTCACAATGCAAACATTGTCCATCATTTTGACCACCATACAGAAACACATAATGCCTTGTAGGCTTTTCTCTCAGTACAGATTTACTCCTGCCTGCATTCCTCACCATCTGTTCCATTTGCTCTCCTCCCAGTTTGTCAAGATTTAAAAAAAATTTTCAAGTCTACGTATCTCAGAAGAGGAGATTTTGGATTTGAATCATAAACTCGGTTTTGTCTCTGCATAGATGCTGGTAGACCAGTTGAGTTTCTCTGGCACACTCAGTTTAATTTCAGATTTCCAACATTCAGAGCATTTTGCTTTCATTTAAGGACCTTATTCTGATTTGTTTACCCTTGAATTTTTATAAAATTTGCTTCATGGAAGTGAGGCTTTCCATTTTGTAAATTTACCACAGTATTGGCTTGACCCTTTTTTGAACAAAAGATGAATTTAGTTGGAGTAGATTCATGTAAATAATGATCTGCAAGTAGAATTTGCTAAGATGCATTCCTGCGTTCCCTTCTCCCCTTAAATTGCTTTTGATTCTGTTCCCACAATGTTTAAACATTTAAAAAAATGTTTGACTAATGTTCCTACCTTGGAAGTAGTGGCATTATAGTGAAGAAGAAACAATATCAACCTCAAAGCTGGTGGTACACCATTGCTCACCTTCCAAAACTTAACAGGTACATTTATTGGTCCTTCCTCCTTCCCCACTTCCATAGAGCTAATTATTACTTTTTGAGAGTCAGGATACATGCCTAAAAGCTAAATTCATGAAATATACTTGAGAATAGTTTGGAAAACAGGGACAGATGTTGAGATGGAAAGGTTTTCACAGAGCAAGTTCCATTTAGGTGATCTTAAGTGGCTGAGTGCCTTGTTAAAAAAACATATACACAAGAAACTTGCATCAAAAGATTGAAGTTTGCAAAAAGGAATGCGAAGTTGAGAAGGGTACAAGCTAAGCCAGATCAAGGCCATGGAAAGATATCTGGGATAGCAAGGATGTTCAGTTAATTGCATTGATTGGATTAATTAAGAAAAAAGAAGCATATGTCAGGGATAGATAGGATAGATCGAGTGAATCCTTAGAAGAGTATAAAGGAAGTAGGAGTATACTTAAGAGGGAAATCAGGAGGGCAAAACGGGGACATGAGATAGCTTTGGCAAATAGAATTAAGGAGAATCCAAAGGGTTTTTGCAAATATATTAAGGACAAAAGGGCAACTGGGGAGAGAATAGGGCCCCTCAAAGATCAGCAAGACGGACTTTGTGTGGAGCCACAGAAAATGGGGGAGATACTAAATTAATATTTTGCATCAGTATTTACTGTGGAAAAGGATATGGAAGATATAGACTGGAGGGAAATAGATGGTGACATGTTGCAAAATGTCCAGATTACAGAGGAGGGAGTGCTGGATGTCTTGAAATGGTTAAAAGTGGCTAAATCCCCAGGACCTGATCAAGTGCAACAAAGAACTCTGTGGGAAGCGAGAGAAGTGATGGCTGGGCCTCTTGCTGAGATATTTGTATCATCAATAGTCACAGGTGAGTTGCCAGAAGACTGGAGGTTGGCAAACGTGGTGCCACTGTTTAAGAAGGGCGGTAAAAACAAGCCAGGGAACTATAGACCGGTGAGCCTGACCTCAGTGGTGGGCAAGTTGTTGGAGGGAATCCTGAGGGACAGGTTGTACATGCATTTGGAAAGGCAAGGACTGACTCGGGATAGTCAACATGGCTTTGTGCGTGGGAAATCATGTCTCACAAACTTAATTGAGGTTTTTGAAGAAATAACAAAGAAGATTGATGAGGGCAGAGCAGTAGATGTGATCTATATGGACTTCAGTAAGGCGTTCAACAAGGTTCCCCATGGGAGACCGATTAGCAAGGTTTGATCTCATGGAATACAGGGAAAACGAGCCATTTGGATACAGAACTGGCTCAAAAGGTAGAAGACAGAGGGTGGTGGTGGAGGGTTGTTTTTCAGACTGGAGGCCTGTGACCAGTGGAGTTCCACAAGGATCGGTGCTGGGTCCTCTACTTTTTGTCATTTACATAAATGATTTGGACACCAGCATAAGAGGTACAGTTAGTCAGTTTGCAGATGACACCAAAATTGGAGGTGTAGTGGACAGCTAAAAGGGTTACCTTCAATGACAACAGAATCTGGACCAGATGGGCCAATGGGCTGAGAAGTGGCAGATGGAGTTTAATTTAGATAAATGCAAGGTGCTGTATTTTGGAAAAGCAAATCTTAGCAGGACTTATACACTTAATGGTAAGGTCCTAGGGAGTGTTGCTGAACAAAGAGACCTTGGAGTGCAGGTTCATAGCTCCTTGAAAGTGGAGTCGCAGGTAGATAGGATAGTGAAGAAGGTGTTTGATATGCTTTCCTTTATTGGTCAGAGTATTGAGTACAGGGGTTGGGAGGTCACGTTGTGTTTGTACAGGACATTGGTTAGGCCACTGTTGGAATATTGCGTACAATTCTGGTCTCCTTTCTATCGGAAAGATGTTGTGAAACTTGAAAGGGTTCAGTAAAGATTTACAAGGATGTTGCCAGGATTGGAGGATTTGAGCTACAGGGAGATGCTGAACAGGCTGGGGCTGTTTTTCCTGGAGCGTCAGAGGCTGAAGGGGTGACCGTATAGAGGTTTACAAAATTATGAGGGGCATGGATAGGATAAATAGACAAAGTCTTTTCCCTGAGGTCAGGGAGTGCAGAACTAGAGGGCATAGGTTTAGGGTGAGAGGGGAAAGATATAAAAGAGACCTAAGGGGCAACTTTTTCACGCAGAGGGTGGTACGTGTATGGAATGAGCTGCCAGAGGAAGTGGTGGAGGCTGGTACAATTGCAACATTTGAGATGCATTTGGATGGGTATATGAATAGGAAGGGTTTGGAGGGATATGGGCCGGTTGCTGGCAGGTGGGACTAGATTGGGTTGGGATATCTGGTCGGCATGGACCAGTTGGACCAAAGGGTCTGTTTCCATGCTGTACATCTCTATGACTCTAATTGATGCAGATTGCCCTAGCCACTTAAGTAACATTTCTCCTAATCATGGATTTAATATTCATTCTTAAAATTAAATGATTGTACTTAAATTACTGAAAAGTTCTCATTATTCCACAAATCTCTACTTGACCGTGGCCTATCCAAGTTTGGTATGTTCACAACACAAACTAGCATCAGAAGACTGGACCTTACGTAGTTAGTGTTTCGATGAGAGTGATGCTGGAAAAGCACAGCAGGTCAGACAGCAGCCGAGGAGCAGGAAAATCAACGTTTCGGGCAAAAGCCCTTCACCATGATTCCTGATGAAGGGCTTTTGCCCGAAACATCAATTTTCCTGCTCCTCGGATGCTGCCTGACCTGCTGTGCTTTTCCAGCACCACTCTAAACTCTGCTTTCCAGCATCTGCAGTCCTCACTTTTGCCTAGTTACATTGTTAGTGCTCAGTTTTGCATTGCTGTTGATGCTATGCCATTTCTATGGGTAGTTAACAGTCAACCATATTGCTGTGCATCTGGAGTCACTGTTTAGTGCAGCAAAAGTTCATTAGTGAATGAGATGGGATTTTAGAATTTGCATTAGTATACTACTGAAATCATATGTTAGCCTGTCCTTTCAAAATCTTGTAATTTGCCTGTTCGAAAAGATGCAAAATTCTGAAAACCTTTTACCATTTGGGTATCAACTTCAAAATTATTCTCAAAACTCAATTCTGAAATAAACTACTGTTTAAAATTTTCAAAACAGGAAACTGTATCAATGTAGAACCAATTGCACCTCACAGGTCAGTTCCCATTCGACATTTGTAAATTTAAGAATAAATATGAATTACCCTATTGAAGATGTGGTTGTGCCAATGATTTTTAAAACATTATTTGTACTTCTCAGCAAACTATAATAGTTCTTTAGTCTTTCATAAAACTGCTATCTGTTGCAATGATCATGAGAACTCTAAAAAATCTGGCAAGCTGCATCAGACTGGATTTACTTGTTTTGCTTATACAAACTTGTTTATCCACTAGGAACTAATTCCAGAAATGAGCATTACACACAACAAAAAAAAAAATGAAAAGTGAGTTCGAACAGTTTGAGAGGATCTGAAAGTGAATGGATTCTAATGTACGAAAAGATCCATTAAATTAGGCTGAACAAATGTGACACACATCTTACCTGCATCCCTGGTTGTGCTTGGTGGACGCTCATGGCGCAGATAGAAACAAACATCCTTTCTTTGAACACCCCACTGTTGTAGAATATCATATATACGTTCATTATCTGCTATGACACGTTCTACATGGAAGAAAAACTAAATTATTTCTCTTCAACATAACCGAATACTACTAAAAAGCGTTTTCAACCTACAAATCATGAGACCTGACATTCTTTTCCACTAAAAACTGTATCTTTTTATTTTTCTGTATTCTTGATCACAGACTGAACTGGGTAAAGTTACAAGTCATGTTTTTCAGACTCTGTGCTGGTTTTTTTCCTCCACAGTGAGAGTGAGCACACGGGGCAAAAGAGAGTTAAGTGAGATAGAAATAAAAGAAAGGTAGGAAGAGACATAAGGGGAACAACAGGGGGGAAGAGAGCGAGCGAGCGAGCGAGCGAGCGAGAGAGAGAGAGAGAGAGAGAGCGCGAGAGAGATGAGCAGATGAGAGAACAAAGAGGGGGGAAACAGACAGAGATGGGGCAACGGCAGGGGGGAAACAGGATGGGGTGGGGAGGGCAAAGGGGGTGGGTGGGAGGGATATGAGGGGGGACAGAGCGGGATGGGAGCATTCAGAGAGGGTCAGGGAGTTGGGAGGACAGAAAGGGACTGGGGTAAGGGAGGGGGTGGTGGGTGGGTGGGGGTGTTCCTCTGCAACAAGAACCACCTCAAACCTGAAGGAAGTTTTTTTTCCCTCAGCCATTGTAGAAAACTGTGCCTTTTAACAAAGATGTCATAGACATCAGAATTAATTGCCTCATGCATCCTACAAGTACTGGAGAACAAGGACTGAGCCGTCCATACTGACAATCTGAATGGATCACTTCAGTGAAACCTACAGGGAATCAGTGAACTTCCTTCCAAGTCTCTCTCTCTCTCTCTCTACCCTTCACACTCTTCTTGTGTTTGTATGTTTGTGTAGCATGAGTTTAAAGTTTCAACTGGAGTCATATGCTGATGGCTCAAATTGTAGGCTTGTAGCTAGAAATTATTTATTTGTAATTCTTATTATGCACAAAACTGGGCCTAACCTAGACCTAAAAAGACAGGTAAATCAGAGAATCTTGTGCACTTTAATAAACCTTTTAACATTAGTGACAACACTGAGAACACTCAATTTCCAGCATATGACTTCAGTGAGGCAATAACAACACCTATGATGTACAAATTATTCTTCATAGCAAATTGAAAACAAACTAGGAATTTTGTTTAGCATTTCGTCCAACAAAACGACACTCTCTAAGCTGACAATCGGTTCCAAAGTGCTTCCAGTTAAGTTGCTACCTACCCAGTACTAGTAAAACCTGTAGGAGAAAGTGAGAAAACATGAAACTGCTCTGTTGGATTCATGAGGAAACTATTTCAAGTTAACTGGTTCAATTTTTTTTTGCCTTTGCTAATGTCTGTTAATTTGCAACAGCCTCAACGCTATGTTATAGCCAGAACTTGCCTTTTTGCAGTATTCTAAAAGAAACCAAGTAAATAGTGTCTATCCAACAAAATAGCTTGAACATGTAGAAGCTGAACAGATTTCACTTACCAGCACCATGCCAACGCTCAGCCAAATAACAGTCTCTCTCTCCTGGTTCTTTGCAATAACCAATAACATCTCGACATGTGGTATCTGGAGTGATTGGTACCTCTGTGTAATGTTGATCATTGTTCCTCAGGTACACAGTGAGAAACATCTACATTAAGCAAAGAGAAAAGCTTTATCTAGATCAATTTTTCCTCAACACTGCCAAGCTCATAATGAAGATTGTGTAATTCTACACTTCGTCCAAGCATCAAGTTCATCCACAGTGCGAAAATTATCCATGATCAGAATTGATCTTTTACAGTGATCAACCAACAGCAGACGACTTACACAATATTATCTCATGGTTTAGCAAATGATTTAAAATCTTTGAAGTTGTACACATGGTTACCACTACATATTTGTGCCTCAAGTGTAGTTGGAGCTGCATTTGTCCAGGCAAATGAAGATATTTAATCATATTGTTAACATCAATTGTAAATGATGAATGTTTGTGGGGCATCAGATGAGTTAATCACCACAGAACTCCCAGATTCTGACTTCTTGTAGATATTGCAACTGATTCCATTTCTGGTCAATGGTAACCCTGAGCATGTTGTTTGTGTGGGATTCAACAATGATAATTATAGATTGAGGCAGATCATGTGGTTGCAGATTATGGATGAATACCATTCTGGAGTTGCTGATGGCTTCCAGTGTCCATAATACCTAATTTTAAGTTGCTACATACGTATCCAATTAGCATAGTAGTGATGTCAAAAAACATAATGGAGGGCATCTTATGAAAGAAATGTTTCCCCTGGCTTGGGGGGTCTCAAACTCGGGTTCTCAGATTAATGCGTCTATCATTTCGGACTGAGATGGAAAGAAATACCTTCATACAGAACTCCGAATCCATGGAACTGAATACACCAGATACTGTGGATACTTAATTTATTTAGAGTCATTCAGCACAGAAGTCATAAAGATGTACAGCATGGAAACAGACCCTTCGGTCCAATCCGTCCATGCCAACCAGATATTCCAACCCAATCTCGTCCCAATTGCCAGCGCCCGGCCCATATCCCCCCAAACCCTTCCTATTCATGTACCAATCCAAATGCCTCTTAAATGTTGTAATTGTACCAGCCTCCACCACACCCTCTGGCAGCTCATTCCATACACGTACCACCCTCTGCGTGAAAAGGTTGCCCCTTAGGTCTCTTTTATATCTTTCCCCTCTCACACTAAACCTATGCCCTCTAGTTCTGAACTCCCTGAACCCAGGGAAAAGACTTTGCCTATTTATCCTATCCATGCCCCTCATTATTTTGTAAACCTCCATAAGGTCACCCCTCAGCCTCCGACTCTCCAGGGAAAACAGCCCCAGCCTGTTCAGCATCTCCCTGTAGCTCAAATCCTCCAACCCTGACAACATCCTTGTAAATCTTTTCTGAACCCTTTCAAGTTTCACAACATCTTTCCGATAGGAAGGAGACCAGAATTGCACGCAATATTCCAACAGTGGCCTAACCAATGTCCTGTACAAACACAACGTGACCTCCCAACTCCTGTACTCAATACTCTGACCAATAAAGGAAAGCATATCAAACACCTTCTTCACTATCCTATCTACCTGCGACTCCACTTTCAAGGAGCTATGAACCTGCACTCCAAGGTCTCTTTGATCAGCAACACTCCCTAGGACCTTACCATTAAGTGTATAAGTCCTGCTAAGATTTGCTTTTCCAAAATGCAGCACCTTGCATTTATCTAAATTAAACTCCATCTGCCACTTCTCAGCCCATTGGCCCATCTGGTCCAGATCCTGTTGTAATTGAAGGTAACCCTTTTAGCTGTCCACTACACCTCCAATTTTGGTGTCATCTGCAAACTTACTAACTATACCTCTTATGCTCGCATCCAAATCATTTATGTAAATGACAAAAGGTAGAGGCCCAGCACCGATCCTTGTGGAACTCCACTGGTTACAGGCCTCCCGTCTGAAAAACAACCCGACACCACCGCCCTCTGTCTTCTACCTCTGAGCCAGTTCTGTATCCAAATGGCTCGTTTTCCCTGTATTCCATGAGATCAAACCTTGCTAATCGGTCTCCCATGGGGAACCTTGTTGAACGCCTTACTGAAGTCCATATAGATCACATCTACTGCTCTGCCCTCATCAATCTTCTTTGTTATTTCTTCAAAAAACTCAATCAAGTTTGTGAGACATGATTTCCCACGTGCAAAGCCATGTTGACTATCCCGAATCAATCCCAAATACATGTCCACCCTGTCCCTCAGGATTCCCTCCAACAACTTGCCCACCACTGAGGTCAGGCTCACTGGTCTATACTTCCCTGGCTTGTCCTTACCATCCTTCTTAAACAGTGTCACCGGGGGGGGATCCAAGATGGCAGTGACCCAGCAAGCCTGGGTCTATCGTACTCCTCCCAAGACTTGGGCAAAGTGGGCCAGCCACCCCCACCACACTCACCAAATCATTCAAAATTGCTGTTTAATTTAATTAGTTGCTTAGTATTAAATTTAAACAATCTAATCTTTAGTAAAAATGACCAAAGGGAAGGGAGCCCGCAGCTCTCAGCAAGCAGGAACCCCTCCCCCTCTCCACCCTCTCCAGCTTCAGCAGATGCGCCCGAACCCCCCCCCCCCCCGGGGGATTTACCTCCGGTGGCGAGC
Source organism: Chiloscyllium punctatum (assembly GCF_047496795.1). Taxonomy (NCBI): domain Eukaryota; kingdom Metazoa; phylum Chordata; class Chondrichthyes; order Orectolobiformes; family Hemiscylliidae; genus Chiloscyllium; species Chiloscyllium punctatum. Next base: position 32,859,846 of record NC_092749.1, on the reverse strand, counting down.
CTTGTGGAAATCATCTCTCAACTGGATGCGAAGATCGACGCTTTTATTGAAGAGTCCCGGAGCCGTCGGGACTCACTCTCGGCCGCACTGCAAAAGCACGACCGAGACATTAAAGAAATCGAGCGCCGAGTCGGAGGGGCGGAGCTTAAGGCCGCGACCACCGAATCTACAGCGCAGTCGGCTGTAATCAAGGTCGTCGAAAAAATATTCGTTTGCTGGGCCTTCCCGAACGGGAAGAAGAAGGCCAACTTACAGGGTTCCTCGAGCATTGGCTGCCACAGCTTTTAAATCTGGAGGCTGGATCAGGCCAGGTAAGGGTGGAATGGCCTACCGGGTCGCAATACGCAGGCCCGGTTCGCACCAGCGCCCCTGCCTGGTCCTGTTCTGGCTGCAGAGCTATAAGGAGAGGCAGATTCTCCCAGAAGCCTCTAGAAATCTTGGAAAAGATTCCCAAGCCATGATCCATAAAGGATCCAAGATCATGTTATCTCAGGACTTTTCCCCCAGCTCTGGTCCGAAAGAGGAAGGCATTCGATGAGGCGAAGAAGTGTTTAAGGGACTTAAATATTCAGTACTCCTTATGCTACCCAGTGACGCTACGCTTTAACCATGAAGGATCTGTGTATAACTTTGGATCGCCGGAAAAGGCTAAGGAATGTTTGGACTCTCTTAGATAAATTGTAAGAGATAATGGATGTTGGTTTGGCTTCCCCTCCACTCCGGTTTATATCCCCCCTTTTTTCTTACCGTACTGCTTAATATTATCTTGGGGGGTGGGGAGAGGGATTTATTTATTTGTTCTCTATTTAACGATTTTCTCCCCCCTTGGGTTTTTTTTTATTATTCTATGTATGTATGTGTGTGTGTATATATGTGTATATACATATGTGTGTATGCATGTATATGTGTATATAAAAGCCGGGGGGGGTTTAGTTAATGTTGGTGGGGGGGGAAGGTGGTTACCTTATTCTATTTTATCTCTGTCTCTAGGAGCGGGGTTGTTTTCCCTTGTTATTTTGTATTATTATATTTAATTATTATTTGTTGAGGTTGTAATTTTATAGTTATATATGTTTATACATGGCATTAACATTACTAAATATATCCAGGTGTTGATGTGGGGGGGGGGGGGAGTAGGGTGCTCACTGTTAACTCTAGCTTTGTATTATATCTGAATTCTCCTCATCCTATTGAGGAGCACCTGGGTCAAGGGTGGGGCATTGGTTGGGAGAGGATACAATGGACCTTTGGAAAGGAAGTGACACCCCCTGGGAACAAGGGGGAAAATCTCCATTTAAATGTGTTTTATATTTTTTTTATTATTTAGAAATAGTTTTTTATTATACTGTTGTGAGTTTATTAGAGAGCCCTTATTTTTGTGAATTTTATATGCTCTATGCTTGGGATGTTCTGGATAGGGTTTCCCCTCCCAAGGGGTCTCGGATTTGCCTGGACGATTATGGTTGATCAATTAAGTGGTGCACCTGGAATGTCAAGGGGCGTAAATCGCCAGTCAAAAGGAAGAAAATATTATCAATTCTCAAGAAAAAAAAGAGTTGACATAGCTCTCCTACAGGAGACACACCTGTTGGATAAAGAACACTTGAAATTACAACAGGGTGGATTTGATTAGGCCTTTTTTTCTTCTTTTAGCTCAAAGGGTAGGGGAGTTGTTATTCTTATTCAGAAGAATTTCCCTTTCAAAATCCTAAATCAGAAAAAAGACGAATCTGGACGATATATTCTGATTAAAGCCCTTGTAAATGGAGAGGACTATGGGATTTTAAATTTGTACTGCTTCCCAGCACACCCCTTTAAACTTATAACGGAAGCCTTGTCAAAATTGATGGCTCTTGGTGCCCGTCATACAATTATAGGGGGAGACTTTAATTGTATTATGGATCCGGAAATAGATAGGATTCCCAAGGGTACTGCAGGAGTATCTCCCAGATCTAGACAATTGGTGGATCTGAACAAAGAATTAGGATTAGTAGATGTATGGAGTTGTCTTCATCCACAGGGCAGATTTTTCTTTTTACTCCAATCCACATAAATGTCATACCAGAATTGATATGTTTTTTGTTCCCTCGATTTTTAAAAATTCCATATCATCCTGTAAAATAGGTAGTATAGCAATTTCTGACTGCCGTATATATGGAAATCAAGGCGAGGAACAACGGGACATCCCCTCGGCATTGGTGTATGGACCCCCTTCCTGATGAAAGATAGTAAATTTGTGAAGTACTTCTCTCAAGAATTTAAAACTTTTTTAGAAATTACTTTAGGTACAGCTAGCAACCCATCAATGATGTGGGAGACCATCAAAACTTACATGCGAGGTTTGATCATCTCGTACTCAGCGACCCAGAAAAAATTAAAGGGAGAACAACAGCGTCTGCTTGAAGCTCGCTTAAAAGCAGCTGAAACAGCATATGCTGATCGACCTTCTATTATCAAATTGCAAAGGATTACGGCCCTTAGGACAGCTCTAAACACTACGCTTACCCAAACGGCTAAGAGGGAAATATTATTCGCAAAACAAAGGTTATATGAATTTGGCGACAAACCAGGTAGATACTTAGCATTTCTTGCAAAGAAAAAAAAAGGCCCCTCAAACTATCACGTCTATCAAGGAAAGTACGGGTATTTTGACTCATGATCATAAAAGGATTAATGCAATCTTTAGAAAATTTTATTCTGATTTATATAAATCGCAGGATTGTGAAGACAGGACTAAGAGGATGCAATCATTTTTTTATAAATTTGACCTTTCCGGGCCTAACTCCGGAACAGGTATCGGTATTAAATGCTCCCCTAACAGTCCAAGAAATACTTGACGCAATCAGGCAACTTCAGAGCTGTAAGACACCTGGCCCAGATGGTTTTCAAGCTGAATTCTATAACAAATTTACAGAACTATTGGCTGGTCCACTTATGGACATGTATAACTATGCATATAGTCAGGGCTGTCTCCCGCCTTCCCTGAAAGAGGCAAATATCTCTCTTACCCTTAAAAAAAGGAAAGGATCCAGAAGATTGTGCGTCATACAGACCAATATCCTTGCTAAATGTAGATTTTTAAATCCTTTCTAAAATGTTAGCATTCAGACTATGAAGGGTACTGCCACACAATCATAAAGGAGGAGCAGATGGGGTTTATTAAGAGCCGTAGATCATGCAATAATATTAGAAGGGTTTGAATATGAATCAAGCCTGCCATCAGGGAAAGATACCAGGAGTAGTAGTTTCATTTGACGTGGAAAAGGCATTCGATAGGGTTGAATGGTCATATTTGTTTTACACATTGGAAAGGTTTAGTGTTGGAAAGGTGTTTACCAAATGGGTCTCAACATTGTATAGTGATCCCAAAGCAGTTGTGGTTACCAATGGATTAGGTCGGATAGCTTTAGTGTGGGTAGGGGCTGCTGTCAGGGATGTCCTCTCTCACCATTGTTATTTACGCTAATAATTGAACCACTAGCAGAAGCTATACGGGCTGATCCTAATATAATGGCCCCGAGGATTGGTACAGGTAAACATAAAATTACCCTGTATGCAGATGATGTTCTTCTATTCCTCAGTAATCCTCTGATGTCCGTACCTCACTTAATCCAAGTTATTAATACATTTAGCGCATTCTCAGGCTATAAAATTAATTTCTCAAAATCGGAGGCTATGCCAATGGGTGGCTTTGCTATGATACCCCACTTAGTGGACTGATCCCATTTTCCCTTTCGTTGGTCCCTGGAGGGTTTCTTATATTTAGGCATTTTTATTACCCCAGTATTTGGTCAGTTATACAAGGCTAACTTTGTGCATTTACTAGACAGGATAAGGCAGGACCTCCAGCGATGGGGAGACCTTCCAATTTCCTGGCTGGGTAGAATAGCACGAATTAAAATGAATGTCCTGCCCCGTCTCCTATACCCTATGAGAATGCTTCCGGTGATGCTGCCAAGGCTGGCACTACGTAAATTACATGGCTGGTTGGGTTCCTTTATTTGGAATCATAGACGGTCCCTCATTAAACTGAAGAAGCTACAGCTGCCACAGGCAAGGGGAAGATTGGACTTCCCAGATTTTAGGAAATATCAGTTAAGTTCCCTATTAAGTTAAATAGCTGATTGGGTCTTGTCTGATCCACAATCAATCTGGCTGGACATCGAGGCTTCTCAAGTAAAATACCCACTTATTAACCTTTTATTTTCAGACAAGAGGAAAATCATTACGGATCACTGTAAAAACCCTATAATACTAAACACAATTAAAGCTTGGAATATAATGCAGCAAAATGAGGGCAACTCACATCAAACATCCCTCTATGCACCGATAGTGGGAGCATGGGGATTCCAACCGGGGTTTACAGATGCCACTTTTAAACTCTGGAGATCCGGGGGTATCTCATGTCTAGGGGACCTTTTTAAAGATGGGGTCCTGATGTCTTTTGAGCAGCTGCGTCAGAAATTCGGATTACCTCAGGGAGCCCTCTATCGAAACCTCCAAATTCGAGATTATATACAGAAGAAGACTACGTTATTAGATAGTCTTTATAAATCAGATAGAGAATGTAGAGTACTATGACCAATGGGGGTATCCTCCAACAGTACTATTTATCATTTACTGCATGATGAAGTATCGGGAGATATGGACAATCTGCTTAAAACATGGGATCAGGAATTGGGACTAGAAATCTCTACAGAAACGTGGAATGACATTTGGGAAAATGCCAGAAGAACCACCATCTGTAACAGCTGAAGATACTGCATAGGGCCCATATAGCACCGGATCGATTGGCAAAATTTAAGGCAGAAGCATCTCCAATGTGTCCCAAATGTAAAATAGAGGTGGGCACTCTTGTACATTGCCTATGGACCTGTCATAAGATCCGTAGATAGGACTAAAGTAGCAAGTACCCTGACAGAAACTTTAGGAACGGAAATTAAAGTGGACCCTGTATCTCTCCTTTTGGGTTTCTTGAACTTTCCCTCCCTGGATATGCATGGGAAGAGACGATTTTCTATTCTCTCCTTCTGTGCAAGGAAAAATATTTTGGTAAACTGGGTGGCTGAGGGCCCCCCTGGACTTTCAAATTGGCACAGATTAATTATGGAATGTATTCCCCTTGACTTCCTTACAAATGTGGTGCACCGAAAGACCAAATTATTTTATAAAATATGGCAGCCCTTCTTGAATTATATGAATACAGATATTTCTGCTACACTAACAAGGGCTTTTATTTAATTGAGATTACGAACCTGGCTGGTCCGGGGCCCCTTGGGAGAGGAATCCTGCACGAATACGGGTTTTGTTACATTTGATGTTAACACATTCTGAGCATGTATCTCACTACCCAATTTCTATGTTATCCGTTGTTTTTTTGTTTTTTTTTCTCTCTTTCTCTTATTTGAATAATGTAAGAGACTTAAATATACACTTTGGTTAGTAGTTGAGTTTTGTTTTTTTTCCTCGGTATTTCTCTTTTGTTAGATTTTGGTTATTATATATTTAAGATTTAATTGTATGTCAATGTTTGTACTTGAGAGTTTTGTTTATTTTTGTAAACTTGTAAAAATGTTAAATTTCTAATAAAAATATCTATATTTTAAAAAAAGTGGCACCACATTTACCAACCTCCAGACTTCCGGCACCTCACCTGTGACTATCAATGATACAAATATCTCAGCAAGAGGCCCAGCAATCACTTCACTAGCTTCCCACAGAGTTCTCGGGTACACCTGATCAGGACAACCATTAGGTCAAACCAATTTAGGCCTAACATAATCCCAAACTAAACTCATCCCAACTGTCGGTTCTTGGCCCATATTCCAATTATTGAGCCTATTCGGAATGAAGATCAAATTATTTTTGGATACCAAAGGAATTAAGGGCTAAGTGGTTAGTGTGGGAAGGTGGAATTGAAGATCATCCATGAACTTACTGAATAGTGATGTAGAATTGATGGATCAATGGTGCTCCACTGGAACCACTGAGCAGGTCAGGCAGCAAATGTACAGCACAAACTAGTTAATATTTTAGGTGGATGATTGTCCTTCACTCTCTGTACCATTCAAGCATAACTTCTCTCCTTTTTCAAGGCTTTGGCATTCTGCCTAAAATTTGGCCCCCAGAATTGTATGCAGCATGCTGGCTGAGGACTAACCATTAAATAACGTAAATCCAGGTAACTGACTTTATATATTCTATGTCACTATTTATAATGCTAAACAAGCCACTTGTGCTTTATCACTTGAAAAAAAAACACAATTTTACTAATTCATATGCCACTTCTACGATCCATGTCTATACTAGATCTCTCTGCTCCCAAGTCAATGAAGTAGAAATTACCTCACCCTTCCTCTCAGCAAGTATTTGTTCAAACGACCGGACATAATTAAATTCCACTTGTGATGTTCCTTCCTATTTCACAATCGAGAGTGTGGTGCTGAAAAAGCACAGCAGGTCAGGCAACATCAGCGTTCTCCTGCTTCTCAGCTACTGCCTGATCTGTTGTGTTTTTCTGGCACCAGTCTCGACTCTGACCTCCAGCATCTGCAGTCTGCACTTCCTTCCTATTTCACAGTCAGTCTATGTCTTCTTCAAGTTTGCCACCATTCTCTTCACAATGAACTAAGACTGCTCCAAGACCGACATTTAGTTTCCCGAATAAAGAGATATGCCTATGAAGTTTTGTCGAATGTGGATGATGAAATACTTACATCTAGGCACATCTATCTCGGAATGGCAGCTGGTCTGAATACAATACCTAAATTTCAGAATTCACAACTGTGGTGCTGCTAAAACTCTTTGATTTGCCGTGCATATTCTTTCCAAACTTCACAAACAAATTGCTCCATCAGCCCTGGTCTGATGCGCCAAAGATTTAAAACTATCTTTGTGTCTGTTCCAATGGTTTTGGTGGATGGTCTCATCGCACATTATAAATTGCTTAAAATGTTCATAATGCAGTCAAAATTACTTTAAATTTACCACTGAAGAATATTTTGAAATGTGACTACAAATATACTTTATATATTATCTAACGAAGTAATTGTTCATTTTTAATCAACTAATTTCAACAAATCCAAATTGGTATCTCCAATTTCAGATTGAGAAACATTATCTGGTTTGAAGCAGTTATCAAAATAGAAACTTACAGCCAACTAAAAGTTTACTGAAACACAAAACTGCATATCAACTTAGTAACTAGAAATATTTCATCCCTAAGTCTAGAATCACTTTCATTCTCTGGGATTGCCTTTTTTATTTCACTTAATTTCTCATTCATGACATGAACTTCTTGCTCTTAGGCACTTAATACTTATCAGTGCCACTGATACAAATACATCTCAGAAGCACTGCAGTACTTTACTGAGAAAACCTTGTATTTTTATGCTTGTATGCTTAATCAAATATTTTCATTGAAGCAATAGGACATAGGCAGCATTCTCCCCGAGAATTGCAATGTACTGTATTTGCAGTAATTATCTTCTGCATTGACAACACATGTATGATGATTTACAACACATGCACATTTGGCTTTAAGAGATGAAATTAATTCCGTTGTGTACACAAACATACACCAATTAATTTTTAAAAACTTAAAACAGCAACGTTATAACGGTGTTAAATTATTCAGCAATTATTTGGTTACCTTCTGCAAGGCCTGACCTCTTAAGTTTACTGTCTATGTGGTCTAACACAAAGTTGGGCAAGAAAACAGGAAGTGATGTTTTGTAGGTGGAGTCATGATAAGAATTATCGTTTTTCATGAACAATTGCAGGGTCACTGTACTCATCACCACAGGAAAACTTGCATCTCAAATTGAAGCTAAACTTCCTGCTATTAGGTTGTAACGCAATACAAACCTTTAACTATTTCTGTCTTTCCCAAGTAGGGTAGGAAATGAATAACAAAACTCCAGCAGGTTCTTAAAAACCTTATAAAAACAATCAGTCTTTGTATTACCAACACATACATCTCCATATGCATGTAAGCCCAATTTCCCAAAATTAATCTGCCATTGTTCATCTATCTGAATATTGATTGTCATGGAGCTATTATTTTGTACACGTTAAACCTCTAAATTAACTACTGTACTGGAAGACAATACAAAAGTGTAAAGATTGAGTAGATACAAGAAAACAATTATTTATTCTGTTTCAGTTCCAAATACCAATAAAGTATCTAACTTTGATCAGCAAGAGACAAGATATGAAGGTCTGAGACATTATGACAACTTGGGTAAAATTCTTGAAACTGTACCAAATCCAAAAGCACTTTGTAGGGAATTCCATCTGCTCTAATACTGTACAAATAAAACACTTAGCAACCATCATACATTCTGCTTCCTCATTCCCAAAACAGTGTACACGTAGATCCAGAAAAGTAAACAAATCACCGTCAGTCCAAACACTTCCTCCAAACAAGGGCACAAAATACTGTGAAATGGAGGTGAAGTAGCCAAGAACTATAAGACAAACACTTTACTCCCATGTCCCAATAAGATTTGCGTTTGTCATTGCATCTTGGGTCATGATAGTACTGAATCTGAAATTTTAAGGTCCTATCATACATCAGGGAATTTAAATTATTTGAACTATTTAAGGATTTAACAAACAGAAAAAAAAACAGCTTTTGTCAGTCTTACTCACAGAGGCAAAATGAGATAAATTATATTGGGAAACAAAAGTTCTAAGCATTTCTAAACTGAGTTGAACGGTTAGGAGTAAAATAGAAACATTTGTATGATTCTGCACTCAAATTTCACCAACATTCAGGTATTTTTGATGCAAGTGACACTATTTTAAGCAAATTAATGGTGATTCTAACAATTTTTGTCAAGATACAGGAGTGTTCTACATTGGCACATCCATGATCCATTTACAATTTGGTTCTGCAATTCCATGCTGCACTTTAGAGTGCACTTGCACTTTTCCTTCCAATGCTGTTGTCAGGACACATTACACAACAGGGATGCATCTCATAGATTCAACCAGGGTATTAGGGTGGGGAAGTTGCATTACTGATCAAAGTGTATCTCACAACTGTACCGAGGGAGGATGCATCAGAGGATTTGTACAGTTAAGCAATATGATCAGAACTTATGAACAGGAAAGGTAGAATCACACGCTGGGGGTACACCACAGGCCTCCCAACAGCCAGTATAAGATAGCGGAGAGAAGACGTAGACAGATTTTGGAAAGATGTGAAAACAGCAGGGTTGTTGTGGTGAGCGATTTTAAGTTCCCCTGTACTGATTGGGACTCACTATGTGCTAAGGGTTTGGATGGAGCAGAATTTGGAAGGACCATTCAGGAGGGATTCTTGAAACAATATGTAAACAATCCAACCTGGGAATGATTTACACTGGACCTGGTTTTGGGTTGTTAGCACGACCAGGTGAGTGAAGTTTCAGTGGGGGTGCATTTCGTGTGTAGTGACCACAACACTCTGAGTTTATGATACTCCTGGATCGGGATAACAGCATTCAAGGTGTTAAAAAAAGGGGGTTGGGGGCGGGGCAAGGCGAGGGAAGGTGAACTGTAACAATATTAGCCAGGAACTGGAGAATTTTGATTGGAGGCAGCTACATCGGGGTCAACCTACATTGGACATGTATTTCAAATGGCAGTTGATAAGATTTCAGGAGCAACACGTTCCTGTGAGAATGGAGGATATGCATGACAAGTTACATGAACATTGGATGACCACAAATGTCACGGCCTTGGTCAGAAAGAAAAAGGAAGCATACAAGGTCAAGGAACATGGGAACTGATCAATCCCTTGACATATATAAGAACTGAAAAAATGAATTAGAATGGCTAAAAAGGATGAAAGGTTAAAGAAATATAGAAAATTACAGCGCAGTACAGGCCCTTCGGCCCTCAGTGTTACGCCGACCTGTGGAACCAATCTGAAGCCCATCTAATGTACACAATTCCATTCACATCTGTATGTCTATTCGACGACCATTTAATTGTCCTTAAAGTTGGCGAGTCTACTACTGTGGCAGGCAGTGCATTCCATGTCCCTACTACTCTCCGACATCTGTCCGATACCTATCATCTCTTAATTTAAAGCTACGTTCTCTCATGCTAGCCATCACCATCCGAGGAAAAAGGCACTCACTGCCCAACCTATCTTATATGTCTCAATTAAATTGCCTCTCAACCTTCTTCTAACGAAAACAGCCTCAAGACCTTCAGCTTTTCCACGTAAGATGTTCCCTCCATCCTAGGCAACATCCTGGTAAATCTCCTCTGAACCCTTTCTAAAGCTTCCACATCCTTCATATAATGCGGCAACCAGAATTATACGCAATACTCCAAATGTGGCCGCATCAGAGTTTTGTACAGCTGCAGCATGATCTCATGGTTCTGAAACTCAATCCCTCTACTAGTCATTAGCAAACAGAATTAAAGAGAATCCCAAAGCTTTTTATACATATATAAAAGGCAAGAGGGTAACCAGGGAAAGGGTTGGAGACAGTGAGGTCTGCAGATGCTGGAGATCAGAGTTGGGAGTGTGTTGCTCAAAATGCACAGCAGGTCAGGCAACATCCAAGGAACAGGAAAATTGACGTTTAGGGCCGGAGCCTTTCATCAGGAACTGGGGTTGGCCCACTCAAGGAAAAAAAAGGGAATCTATGTACAGAGCCAGAAGAGGGGGAATGAATAACATGGAATAGTACAGCAATTATAGGCCCTTTAGCCCTCAATGATGTGCCAACCTTCTATCCTACTGTAAGATCAAACCAACCAAAATACCCTTCATTTTACTATCATCCATGAGCCTTTCCAAGTGTTGCTTAAATATCCCTAACGTATCTGATTCTACGACCACTGTTGGCAGTGCATTCCGCCATTCTTTCAGTCAAGAACCTACCTCTGACATCGCCCCTAAAACTTCCTCCAATCACTTCAAACTTATGCCCCGTGGTGGCAGCCATTTCCACTCTGGGGAAAAGTCTCCAGCTATCCACTCTATCTATGCCTCTCATCATCTTGTACACCTCAATCAAGTCATCTATCATCTTTCTTTGCTCCAATGAGAAAAGCCCTAGCTCCCTCAACCTTTCTTCCCAATACCTGCCCTCCAGTCCAGATAGCATCCTAGCACATGTCCTCTGCACCCTCTCTCCAAAGCCTCCACATCATTCCTACAATGAGGCAACCTGAATTGAACACAATATTCCGAGTGTGGTCTAACCAGGGCTTTATAGAGCTGCAGCATAACCTCGTGTCTTTTAAACTCAATCCCCCGCTAATGAACCCTACCACACCATATGCCTTCTTAACAACCCTATGAACTTGAGTGGCAACTTTGAGGAATCTATGGACATAGGCCCCAAGAACCCTCTGTTCCTTCACACTGCCAAGAATCCTGCCTTTAACTCAAGAATCTGCATTCAGATTTGACCTTCCAAAAGTTCATCTTTTTCCATCTGCCATTTATCAGCTCAGCTCTGCATTTTGTCAATGCCCCATTACAACCTATAACAGGCCTCCAAACTATCCACAACTCCACCAATCTTCGTATCATTGGCAAACTGAGTAACCCATTTCCTCATCCAAGTCATTCATAAAAATCACACAGTGCACAAGTCCCAGAACAGATCCCTGCTGAACACTATTGGTCACTGAGCTCCAGGCGGAATACTTTCCATCAACTACCACCCTCTGTCTTTTATGAGCTAGCCAGTTCTGTACCAAGACAGCCAAATTTCCTTGTACCCAATGCCTCCTTACTTTCTGAATAAGCTTACCATGGGGAATCTTATCAAACACCTTGCTAAAATCCATAATCATTGCTCTACCTTCATCAATGCGTTTTGTCACATCCTCAAATCATTCAGTTAGGCTTGTGAGGCATGACCCACCCCTCACAAAGCCACGATGATTCCCACTAATCAAGATACATTTTTCCAAATAATCACAAATCCTGCCTCTCAGAATCCTCTCCAATAATCCACCACCAACATAAGACTGACTGGTTTGTAATTCCCAGGGTTATCCTACCCTCTTTCTTGAACAAGGAAATAACATTTGCCACCCTCCAAACATCTGGTACAATTCCAGTGGACAGTGAGGATGCAAAGACCATCACCAAAGGAAGAGCAATCTCTTCCCTTGCTTCCCATAGTAACCTTGGGTAGATCTCATCTGGCCCAGAGGACGTATCCATCCTTACTCTTTTCAAAATTTCCAGCACATCCTCGTCCTTCACATCAACCTGTACGAGCGGAGAAAACTGTTTCATGCTGTCCTCACAAACACAAGGTCCCTCTTACTAGTGAATACTGAAGCAAGGTATTCATTAAGGACCTCTCCTACCTCCTCTGACTCCAGGCACAAGTTCATGGCCATTTCCTTGCCATTCAGAGCAACTTACATTGTCATCTCCTCCTGTTTACATTTTCATCCCCTATTCAGAAATAATAAGAATATTACAGTTGGAATTTGACTACTCCCCTGTATAGAGGTAAAAACAATGACTGCAGATGCTGGAAACCAGATTCTGGATTAGTGATGCTGGAAGAGCACACCAGTTCAGGCAGCATTCAAGTAGCTTCGAAATCGGCGTTTCGGGCAAAAGCCCTTCATAAGGGCTTTTGCCCGAAACGCCGATTTCGAAGCTACTTGGATGCTGCCTGAACTGCTGTGCTCTTCCAGCACCACTAATCCAGATACTCCCCTATATAGTTACAAAACAAAAGGATTTGCAACAGATTTGACCATAAAGGATGATTTACATTATATTGTTTCTGGAAATGATCAGGTCACTGCATTCTGTCTTAAGTGACATGTGACTGTGAGGGAGTGACTGGGGGTTGTCTTGTGGGCATTAATGACTGTGATGTAAAGATTTTGTAGAATGGAAGGACTGTTTCCTTTGTTTGGAGAGCTTCTCCAGACACGCTTTGCAAGCATGCTGAAGAGTGTTCAGGGTTTCGCCAAAACTTGTATTGTACTGTACTTAATAATTTTTTTTGTTCATAGAAGTTGGCATGTTACAGTTGCATCAAGTGTGTAAGTATTTTAAAAAAAGAACTGAACAGGAGTTCGTGCCTCACTCACTTGATCAAATTTTTTTGAGGAGGTGACGATGACGATTGATGCAGGAAAAGTGGTTGATATTGTCTATGTGGACTTCAGTCATACCTTTGACAAGATCCCTCATGGGCAGACTGGTACAAAAGGGTGAAGTGACATGGTATCGGGGTGAGCTGGCAAGATGGATACAGAACTGGCTTAGTCACAGAAGACGGAGGCAGCAGAGGAGGATGCTTCTTGGAATGGAGGGCTGTGACTAGTGGTATTCCACAGGGATCAGTGCTGCGACTCCTGCTGTTCATGGTCTACATAAACAATTTGGAGGAAAATATAGCTGGTCTACTCAGTAAGTTTGCAGATGACACAAAGCTGACATCTCCACAAGATACACAGGGAGTACAGAGCACGAAAGTCTTTTGTCCTTGATGCCATTGCCCCCAGCTGGACAAAGCTCAATTTTGTTGCAGGCTGAATATGACCCAGATCACTGTCACAGAACAAGGCCTGCTGGATTATAACCTGCAACATAAAGGAGTGGATAGCCATCCTATATCAGTAGATGTCAAGGTGACAGCTACATTGAACTTGAATGCAACTGGCTATTTCCAATTTGTATGGGATCTGTCAATTGTCAGCACACAAATGGAGGAAGGCTGTTACCAAAGTAATTTGTGCAATATCACAGCTCTTCATCTAGTTTCTACATGATGAGATGAGTGCTGTCGTCCAGACAGTTGGCAATGGCAACAAGGCAGCTTCCCCCAGGTGCAAGGCACAATAGATTGTATGCACGTCACATTTAGTGCGCTACATAACAATCTAACAGAGTTAATTGACAGTGGTGAACTACCTCCCTGAACTTACAACTCTAACCCACCAATGCACAAATCATTGTGATCATCAGCACCTGATTTTAGAACTTTACTCCATGTACTTTAGGAGTTGCCATGATGTCCATACCATTTGAAAAGTCTTATGTTCCAGTTGCATTTCAAAGGCCAAATGCCTTAATGAGGGAGCTGATGGCCATTACATAACCCCCAGACTGAAGCCCACCTATTGATCAAGGCAGCATGGAGCAGATGATAGCTGATGCTGAAAAGGAGGTTCAGCAGCTTGGGTCAGACTTGGTGGTTGCAACGAAACACTTCTGATACTGTGTGCTGCATGCTGTGCCCTCAATTGGAGCAGGCAAGGAGGGGAGCTGGCAGAGCGGAAACAAACTTCTGAGGAAGAGAGGGGCATGGAACAGGAAAAATAATCAACTTTTGTGCGGGATAATATAGCAGCATTGGATACCACAAGGCCAGACACTTCTTAATTGACCTTGATTTCCAATAGACATGAGCTGGGAAATCAATTATTTATTACATTTGTTGATGCTCAGAAGACAAGTCATCCATTTGTGCTCGGGAGCAAATGCACCTTGTGTTTTTATTTTGGTTCGCTTTTGCTACTTAAGAAAACAATGCTTTGAAATATTTGTACACTTCCTTGATATGCAGTCCTGCATTAAACAATGATATGACACTCGGCTACAATGGGCACAGCTTAAAAAGCAAATATGAATGTGCAATCTCACATGCAAAACATGTCAGCTGTGCTACTTAGGCGCCTTGAATACCAGTGGTTTGTAATTGCTGTCCCACTATGTTCAAGGCCACTCCAGATGCCAATAACTGACGAGTTGCATTGCTGGGCTTCCCAGCTTCAAAGGTGGTGCTAGTACCAGAGATCCAGGGACATCCTGGAATGTCCCTGCACTAATGTTGCAGCTGGACAAGACTTTGGTTATACCACAGCTGGTATAATGTGTGCAGTTCTAGGTGTCACACTAAAGGAAGAATGTGATTGCACTGGATGGGGTGCAGAGGAGATATATCAGACTGTTGCCTGGCTTGGGGAATTTTATAAATGAAGACAGGCTGGATAGAGTTGGGTTGTTTTCTTTAGAACAGACAAGCTTGAGGGGAACTTGACTGAGGTGTTTAAGAGATGTGACTGCAATGTCCAGAGCAGGTGGGACTTGAACCTAGTCTCCTCGCTCAGCGACAGGATTGCCAGCACTGCACAAGAATCCTTAGTGGAGTGTATAATATTTTGAGGATTGTGGACGAGGTAGGTAGACAGCATCTGTTCCCTTTAGTTGAAAGGACAATAACAAGAAAGCATGCGTGGTCAATTCTTTCAGTCTCAAAAATTAAGAAGATGACATAATTTTCAGGTGACTGGCAGCAGGTTTGAAAGGTATTTGAGGGAGGAAAAATCATAACTTTTACAAATTATGTGAATGTTCACTTGAAATGTCATTACATTCAAGGCTAGGGGCCCAGTGCTGTAAAGTGGGATGAGTATAGATTAGTCAGTGCAGACTCGATGCAGCGTTGGGTACATCCAGTTATAGCAAATGAGAAAGTTTGAAGTGGAGTGTAACAGTGCATTTTGCAGAGTAAATGAGACAATTATAGAACAATCGTCTTAAGATAAGGCCATAAAACTTGCCAAAAATTACATCAAGCTGATTTCTACTAAGATTCAGCCCAAATGCTTTAACAGCCTACAGTGTAGCCCTGCTTGGCACAGAACTGATTTTGTACAAAATATGTGAACTCACCAATAATTTAAATGAAACAACTTATAATTGCACAGTGGGAATTTCCTATTAAATATTAAAACTGTGAACAATGCAAATTTACTGTCGAGATTGAGACCAGATGTATTGCCCATGTTTATGCAAAGTAATTCAGGTGATAGCATCACTTTGGTATTTCTATTTCTCCCAACCACACCCTCTCCCAAGAATTCAGTTGCTGAGAAACCAAGACAAACAAACATTTTTTTCAAAATTTGTTCATTAGATGTGAAGAATATTTGTAGGGGCTCACAAAAATGCTAGCTTTAACGTGTCCTTAAGAAGACAGTGGTGAACTACCTCCCTGAACTTACAGTTCTCGTTGTCTAAGTACAGTCCTGTTAGGAAGCAAGATCCAGAATTTTGATCCATCAACAGTGAAGGAGCTGTGATAGAAACAAATCAAAATGGTGAGCAGCACGGAGAAGAACTTGCATGTAGTGCCTTTACTCTTATCTTGATGTTTGGTTTGAGGTTGTTGGGATGAAAGGTGCTGACAAAACAACATTTGAAAGGTTCTGCAGTGCAATTTATAGATATTACCCATTATCACTATGCCTCACTGGTGGGGTGAATGAGTAGTTAAGATGGCATACAGTATGCTCATCCTGTCGGGTGATTTATTCTGGATCTTATCTGAAGGTCTGAGTGTGTTGTTGGACCTATGCTTATTCAGACAAACATCAAACAGGTACATCATCACATTCCTTATTTACCACAGAATTCTCAGCTTCTGGTTTGGTCTTGTGGGCATAATATCTATATGGCTGATCTGGTTATAATTTAGGTCTTTGCAACCCAAATGTTGATGTGGGATGCAGCAATGGTTGATTCTTTTTTGTTGAAGATTATCATTGCCTAGTATTTATATGGCGCACATGTAATTCATCACTTTTTCGACCAATCCTGACTGCTTAGCAGGCCTTTGGGCCAGCAAACATGGAGTGTTTCATTATCTGAGAATGGCAACGAACACTGAGCAATCATCACTGATAACCTTTAATTCTTACCCTATGGAGAAGGAAAGGTCATAAATGAACCAGGTGAAGACGTATAGACTTCAATGCTATCCTGAGGAACCTCAGTAAAAATATCTTGGGCGGACATATTTGCCCTCCAATAACCTTTCCTTCTAGGCATATTTCTAACCAGTGGCGAGTCCCCCCCACTTCAGACTGATTTCAATTTTGCCAGGGCTCCTTAATGCTGCATTCAGTTCAATGCTACCGCAATCTCATCTCACCTCCAGAATTCAGCTCGGTGGTTCATACTGGATCGAGGTCAACAAAATGTTGGGAACAAGGTGATCCTAGGTGAACCCAAACACAGCAACAATAAGCAGTGTAGTGTAGTCCAAGCACGGTTTACTAACACTTTTAACAGCACTTTCCATCACTTTGTTTAAGTATGAAAATCAACCAATGGGCAATAATCGATTCGACTGGATTTGCCCTCTTTCTAAAAATACATACCCGATCACTTTTCCACACTGTTGGGTAAGTACCCACATTGTTGCTAACTAGAACAGCTTGGATCGGGGTTCAGGACTGCAAGTAGGGCCTTCAGTCATTTCTTCACATACACGAAGATAATCCAAGCTGCAGCAAACATGTCTAACACCACAAAAAGTACGAATTTATCAATAATATTGAGTAAAAGTGACATTTGTATACGACAGTTCCTCCTATGTTATACTCACTGTTTACTAAAGTAGGAAATAATTACAAATTAATAATTAGTGCAGCAAATGCTAAAGCTGGATATCACACACTGCAAACAACAAATCACTTCAATATGAAAACTAGAACTTGTCTTGCAATGTTATTGAAATGTATTACAAGCAATATTCCACATTGCAAGGGAGACTCCCACACTGAAGTTGGACTGGAACAGCTTGACGATGACAAGCACAATTAGTAGCACAAGTAGTCAAAACTACTGCTAAACTTTTGCCAAGATCCGCAGCCTTTCGCACATTCAATGTTTTCAGCCATATAGAGTCAAAGAGTCATAGAGATGTATAGCACGGGAACAGACCCTTCAGTCCAACTCATCCATGCTGACCAGATATCCCAAAACAATTTAGTCCCACCTATAACACCCGACCCATAGCCCTCCAAATCCTTCCCGTTCATATACCCATCCAAATGCCTCACAAATGTTGCAATCGTACGAGCCTCCACCACCTCCTCTGGCAGCTCATCCTATACACATACTACCCTCTGCATGAAAAAGTTGCCCCTTAGGTCTCTTTTATATCTTCCCCCTCTCATACTAAACCTACGCCCTCTAGTTCTGGATTCCCCACTTTGTCTATTTATCCTATCCATGTCTCTCATAATTTCGCAAACCTCTATAAGGTCACAGCCTCCGACCCTCCAGGGAAAACAGACCCAGCCTGTTCAGCCTCTCCCTGTAGTTCAGATCCTCCAACCCTGGCAACATCCTTGTAAGCCTTTTCTGAACCCTTTCAAGTTTCACAACGTCTTTCCGATAGGAAGGAGACCAGAATTGCACGTAATATTCCAACAGTGGCCTAACCAATGTCCTGTACAAACACAACATGACCTCCCAACTCCTGTACTCAATACTCTGACCAATAAAGGAAAGCATATCAGACACCTTCTTCATTATCCTACCTACCTGCACTCCAAGGTCTCTTTGTTCAGCAACACTCCCTAGGACCTTACCATTAAGTGTATAAGTCCTGCTAAGATTTGCTTTTCCAAAATGCAGCACCTTGCATTTATCTGAATTAAACTCCATCTGCCACTTCTCAGCCCATTGGCCCATCTGGTCAAGATCCTGTTGTAATCTGAGGTAACCCTCTTCGCTGTCCACTACACCTCCAATTTTGGTGTCATCTGCAAACTTGCTAACTATACCTCTTATGCTCACATACAAATCATTTATGTAAATGACAAAAGGTAGAGGCCCAGCATCGATCCTTATGGCACTCCACTGGTCACAGGCCTCCAGTCTGAAAAACAACCCTACACCACCGTCCTGTCTTCTATCTTTGAGCCAGTTCTGTATCCAAATGGCTAGTTCTCCCTGTATTCCATGAGATCTAACCTTGCTAACCAGTCTCCCATGGGGAACCTTGTCGAACGCCTTACTGAGGTCAATATAGATTACATCTACCGCTCTGCCCTCATCAATCTTCTTTGTTACTTCTTCAAAAAACTCAATCAAGTTTGTGAGACATGATTCCCCACGCACAACGTATGTTGAGTATCCCTAATCAGTCCTTGCCTTTCCATATACATGTCCATGCTGCCCCTCAGGATTCCCTCCAACAACTTGCCTACCACCAATGACAAGTTCACCAGAGTATAGTTCCCTGGCTTGGCCTTACCACCTTTCTTAAATAGTGGCACCACGTTTGCCAGCCTCCAGTCTTCCGGCACCTCACCTGTGACAATTGATGATACAAATATCTCAGCAATAACTTCCCTAGCTTCCCACAGGGTTCTAGGATACCCCTGATCAGGTCCTGGGGACTTATCCACTTTCAGCATTTCAAGACATCCAGCACTTCTTCCCCTGTAATATGGACATTTTTCAAGGTGTCACCATCTATTTCCCTACATTCTATATCTTAGATGTCCTTCTCCACAGTAAACACTGATACAAAATACTCATTTAGTATCTCCCCCATCTCCTGCAACTCTACACAAAAGCCTCCTTGCTGATCTTTGAGGGGCCCTTTTTTTTCTCCTAGTTATCCTTTTGTCCTTAATGTTTTTGTAAAAACCTTTGGGATTCTCCTTAACCCTATTTGCCAAAACTATCTTATGTCCCCTTTCTGCCCTCCTGATTTCCCTCTTAAGTATACTCCTACTGACTTTATACTCTTGCAAGCATTCATTCAATCTATCCTGTCTATACCTGACATACGCTTCTTTCTTTTTCTTAACCAAACCTTCAATTTCTCTAGTCATCCAGCATTCCCTACACCTACCGGTTCGAGTCCCCCTGGAATTCGGAGGTCAGAGTCCTGAAACAGTAAGGTTTGAGCCTCCGGAGCACAGTGCGTAAGGTTAAAAAAAACTGTCTGTCTCCACCACCCTGCCTTAGACCGGTTGTTAAGAGGGGAAATCCCCACGGGAATTTGTTACTGAAATATTAAGTGAGACCTCTTTGCTTGTTTAAGTTTTAGTTGTCTGCATTCACTGTGTATGGTCAAAATTTGAAGATGATTATAACGCCTCTGAAACTGTTGAAAAATTGACAGGAAAGCCATGCTAAAGACTTTCAGCAATTTTCAAAACCCAAGAAGAATGATGACCAGATAAAACGGCATTGTCACATGTACCGAGGCACAATGAAAAGCTTTGTTGCTTTATTTAGGGAATAAGGAGTGAATTGGCAAAATATTTGTAATTACAGGGAATTGGTTTATTGGTGTGTGTGCACGCGCGTGTAATCACAATCCTTTTAAGTAATTGTTTGACTTATTTGAATTAGGATTCAAATGTTTTGTGGGCTGTGTATTAGGGCAGATTTTGTTTTTACATTAGCAGAATACAACATTAGGTCCTTTTTAAAATTATCAAACATGTAACCTTAAAACGAATTTATTGAGGGCTTTGAGCCCCTGACTTTTTTTGAAATTCTACAACGCCTGTTTCAAAAAACAATTGTGTTACTGGTCATGCTTTAGCCAGATGAAAGTATTGCATTGAAACATTTTTGCTGCTTTTTTAGTGCAAAGTGTTCACAAAAAGAGTGCATTTTAATTTTGACGTCTTGTTAAAATTTTGGAGAATATTAGCTGAGCTGTTTAAGTTCTGTCAATTATTGTTCAGACTTCATTGCCCCCCTTTAAATTGCAAATTCAAAGATTGCTGATCTCTACCGAAGTTGTACAGTTACTGGTCTGTAACCACTATAATTCCGACTGTTTTATTTGGGAAGTTGAATTTACACTGTCAGTTTGTCAGCAACCACACATTTTATTCAAAACACTGATGATGAAACTTAAAAAAAAATTTAGCACCATTTTTGTCATTAATGTCAGGCCTTTGGACTATATCTGAAGTTAGATTTAATATATATACATGAGACATTGAGTTGTTAGTTCGTTTTAACAGAAATTACAGTTTTCATTTGGAGAACAGATTTTAATATATTCTGCATTTGTTTCCCATGAATATTTGAGATTTAAATCTGATTCAGTGATGGTTAACACCAACACATGTCAGGTGCAATGGTTAGATTGCCTCCTATTGGAGATAGTCACTGCCTGGCATTCATGTGACACAAATAACAGCTTATGCCTGGAAGTTGTCCACGTCTTGTTGCTTTTGAACATGGACTGCTTCAGTACATGAGCAGTCACGAATGGTGCAATCGTCGGTGAACATCCCCTTATGATGGAGGGAAGGTCAACCAGCCTGAGTGGCTCAACTCGTTTGGTCAATAATGGAGCCACTAAGAGTTTTGGTGGTGAACACTGAAGTTTCCCATCCAGAATATATTGTGTGCCCTTGGCACACTCACTGCTTTCTCCAAGTAGCTTTCAAAATGGATTTATTACTTTTGAGTGACTGGATGTGTGGTCACCAGCAGGTTTTTCACCCTTTCCTCTCTACGAACTGTACACCACTGTAATGCAATCTCTGATGATGGTATCTTGGACACTGTGTGTTAAGTTCAATTTCACAAGTATCACTATGTCTGGCTGTTACAGAGTCAGTGTTTTTAACAGCATGGAAATGGACCCTCCCATTCAACTCATACTCGCCAAAGACACACCCCAATCTGACCTAGTCCCATTTGCCAGCATTTGGCTCTTATCCCTCTAAACCCGTTCTTATCATTAAACCATCGAGATGCCTCTTAGACATTGTAATTGTACCCACCTCCTCCACGTCCTGTTGCAGATGATTCCATATGTGCACCACGCTCTGTGTGAAAATATTGCCCCTTTAGGTCCCTTTTGAATCTTTCCTCTCTCATCTTAAACCTATGTCCTCTAGTTCTTGAATTCCCACCCTTGGCAAATGACCTTTGCAATTCACCTTAACTGTGCCCTCATGATTTTATGAACCTCTCTAAGGTCACCTGTAAGACCCCGTTGCTGTAGGGAAAAAAGGTCCCAGCCTCTCCTGACAGCTCAAACCCTCCAGATGCACCAACATCCTTGCAAATCCTTGTTGCACCTTCTCAAGTTTAACAACATCCTTCCTTTGGAAAGAGTGACCAGAGTTTTGTTTGACGAGTGTTGTTCAGTAGGTTTACCAATTTTGAAATAACCTCCACGTGTTAATAAAGAGGACTTCACAGGACTGACAGGGTTGAATGCGCAGTTGTCATTTCCAGTGCAGAAAGTCATGCCATGCAGTCCACCCATTTTCATTCTTTTGAGGACTTTTTAATTTTTCGATACAACTGAATGGCTTATTGGATCATTTCAGAGGGCAACTCTAAGTGAACTACATTGTAATCAATCTGGAGTCACAAGCAGGCCAGTTCTGGCAAGTACATGACTCGTTCTTCCCTCCCTAATGGACATGAGCAAATCAGATACTTTTTAGGTAAATTTCCCCTTCCTCAGACACTGATAACATGTGGATATATTTTGAGTTGAGGATTGGGAGATGTCACAGAGATCGCTGGTTGTTTCTTGAAGTACAAGCTCTAATGAAGGAGGCCAAAATCGGTGCACAATGTCAGACACAGAATACCATGGTAGTACATCACTCCTCAGTGCTCATATCAATCACAATAAACTGTAATGCTATGTCCTAACACAGTGTGTTATGGAGGCTTCACAAAAATATCTTCTGAGAATTCAACATTAAAAAGAGATTTGGTAGAGGCGCTCAAAATCATGAGGGGTCTGGACGGAGTAGCCAATCTTTCTGTTGGAATAATGATCAAGGAACCAAGAGACACCAATGTTTGGTGATTCACAAAAGAAGCAATGATGATATGAGAAAACTATTTTATATGTGAGTGGTTAGGATCTGAAATACACTGCTTCAGAATGTGATGGAAGAAAATAGAGGCCTTCAAAAGAGAACTGAATAATTATCTCAGGAGAAAAAAAAGACTTTTGAGAAAAAGGTAAGGGGGTGCATCTGCGTGATTTGCTCCTACAGAGAAGGGACCAGCGAGGCTGCATGGCCTCCTTCTGTGCTGTTACCTTGCTATGATTCAAAGTGTTGCACTTAATGTACTAAATTTGCCCTCACTAATTGTGATTTAAATCTTATCTCAGCTATGAAACTGGCAATCTAGCTACAGTTACTTTACAGGAAACTTTACGTTATCAGATTATGTTTCAAAAACATATTACTATAATACTGACATAATGAAGCTGATTCTAACTGGGGTACAGTTTTCCTGATGAGCTACCTTCACTCAGTCACCTGACAAACAGTTCTGCAGGTTTGCCCAAACACACTGATGCCCAATTACTCAAAAAGTTGATAATGAACTGCATCACATGTCACTACTTGTACGAGGAGCAAACAATAAATCAACACAGTTGAAAAGAAAGGATGCTGACAAAGTCATAATTCTTGTTGGATACAAGCCTATTTGCTCATTTGATGCCAAGTAGGGAACATCAATGTGCAGTTGAGAAACCTTGCAAAAATCTGATAAGAATCCAGAGAAAATACAATGATCAGAAGGAAGTGACTCTCCTCAGAACTATTTTCTTATAAATATCCAGATTCAATTACAAAAGTATTTTAATGATTTTAAGTTAATATAAATTTCTAATAAAAGTCTGGATTTGAAGTCATTAATTTAAGTTCACTTACATGATTTCAAACCAGTAATCACAACACTAACTTTGCAGATGACAATCCAAACAGTGGATTAGAACAGACTTGAGCTATTTCACTGGATAGAGAAAACTTCCAGAAACTTAACAACTCTGCAGTGTCAACACAGTAGTTACAAAATACAAACTGGTTATCTCATTCTGTTATAAGGATACATCATCAAATAATTTGAATAGACAAATTCGCAACAACATGCACTGGAATAAAAACAAAATCCTGAGTTCACGTAACATGGGACAAATGCATTATAATTTAGACTTTACAATCAGTTCATGTGGGTTTTCCACGTGTCATGAAACATAACAGTTGTTGCAGCCAAATACTTGGGATAGAAACAGGACAGAATCATCCTCACCAAAACATCTAAGTGACTTGCAGCTAGGATGACAGCTGGCAGACATATTAAATTTAAGCATCAAAAAATGAAAATCGCAGAAAACAAAACAGATTAAATTATGCAAGCAAATGGCATTCATTTATTCACAATATTCTCGAATTGAAACCAAATGAATGGAAGCTCGATTTATGTTGGCATGTAATTTACTCTTCTAGCTCTCAAATTTGACATTTCAAAAACAAACTTGCCACCATGAAAATTCCTAGTTTTGGTAACACAATAAAACCAAAAGCCTCCTATTCTTTCATGCCATCAGCTTTGTTTTAGAAATCTGGTTTCAGTAGTACCACACAGCTGCAATATTGGATTGTACTATTGTACAATGTTTCTTGATCTGTAACCAGACAACTTTGATGGTCACTTGGTGGGACAGAACTTGAAAGTTGCTGCAAAGAGAGACATGTGGTTGGAGCTTTTCATTTTGCACTCATCGGAACAAACTCGAGATTGCCAAATTTCAAATGATTACAACAATTTATACCATAAGAGAAAACTTCAAGTTAGTTGACAAGTCAATTCTGACTGCAACATTGCATTCTTACACTTGCCTTGATGATAAGTGCAAGATGTAAAGGTTCAGCAATATACAATACCTATGCCTCAGCTTCCATTTTCCATAATGCAAACAGTGAGATCAGAGAAGGTACAAAAGATTTTTTTTTCTGGTTGAATGCCAAGCTGAATTTCTGAAGTCAGAACTCTGCATAATGAATCCAAGCATATGCCACAAAGGAGTGTGCAAGTGAATTAATTCCAGTTGCCCTGTGAATTTACATTTCAACTTTGCCCGTAGATCATCTCAGTTGGCTTGAAATGCCAATGTTCGATATTGCACCTAAAGCTAGTGAAATGGAAACAAAAAATAAATGGAGCTCTCTTTCTCTCTCCCAACAGTTAACTGCTGAAATTATTACAACAGCAGAGAGTAAGGAATCTTAGCTGTCAATATTGACATCAAGTTAAACCAGGTTTACAAGATGTCCAAGTTATCCAAATGACCTTGGTTTATCGCTCTAACAAATACATAATCCACAGTATCTAACCCAAGCAACCTTTCTGGGAAATCTCATATTGTCTCACTTCACAGTCACTTTGCGCTCTGATGCTAAACTAACGTTGAAATCTGTGTCAGAGTTAGTATACAAATATCCAGTCACTACACTGTGGGGACAGATCATTTTGCCCAACAAGCCCACACCAACCCACCTAAAAGTATCCCAAACAGACTCATTCCCCCTGATTAATCCACCTAACCTACACATTCTTGAACATTTAGCTTGGCCAATTCACCTAACTTGCACATCTTTGGACCATGGGAGAAACTGAAGCACCCGGACGAAACCCATACAGGCTCAGGGAGAATGCACAAATCGCCCGAGGCTAGAATCAAATTCGGGTCCCTGGCACTGTGAAGCAGCGGTGCTAACCACTGTGCCAGCTACTGTTGTTATGTTTCACAAACAAACAAACATTCAGTGTAAACACATCCTATGTTTAAGCTTTGCAAATGCAGTTATTAAGTATGTTGATAAAAATACTTTCCTTCAGAGTTAGACTAAAAGTAGTCAAAACAAAGGTTAATCCTCAGAAAGCGTCTTAGCTTTCTTTGTCACCATGTTATTCTGATCAGTTAACATAAATGTAGGACACGCGTCCTAACTTCTCAAACTTAATAACCCCTGGGTTCTGACCATTTCAGCCAAGAGAAATTGCACACCCTTACAACTAAACAAATTCCTTCAGGCTGAGCCCAGATATTAGTGGGCGACACTTTGGTTCAGTGGAAATATAGAGTCGAGAAATGGGTCTGGGTGGGATACCAGAGGGTCAGTGTCGACTTGTTGGGCTAAGTGGCCTGTTTCCGCACTGTGGGGATTCTATGATCTATGATATTAATACAAGATTTAAACATGATGTAATCGACAAAATAAGGTGCTGATAATAATTCAATGTCTTCGTGTTTTTTTAAAGTTGTCTCTTTTATAAATAGTTTATAGTGAAGGAAAATCTAGTTATTGGTATTGCTAATCCACACATTTTCGTTCAGAAATCACAGCATTTTCAAGTACGAACTAATATAACAACAATCAAAACCACATTTAAAATCCATATTTGCTTAGTAGATCGGCTTTATGCTGCTAAAATTTGTGCTAAAACTAAAAAACCCCACAATTGAGCCCTTAAAAATAACCGTAGGTTCATTGAGAAATCACATTATCTCAATAATTCATGATAGAATGGGGGCTGGAGGGGGGAGGGTAGGAACAGGAACTTAAACATTAAAAACGAATGGATTAATTTGCATGTTAATTAATTTTCCCGACTGATCGCGGCGGTATCGTCAAAACAGAAGCTTCAATGGCGACAGACTGTACGTAGCAACCTAGAAGGTGCATATTTAAAATAACAGTTTGGTCTAGTTACTTCGAAAAACTGAGTGTGTAATCAACTGGGGGAGAAAGAAACTATGGTCCTTCCTTCACAACTCTTCCAATTTCTTAAAAGTATAATTTTCGAGCGGAGTTGGGGGGGGGGGGGGGGGAGAAAAACTTACCGGCATCATTTTGGATCCGAACCGCATTTATAACCTAGATCTTTCTGTTTCTTCTTTCTTCCTCACTGAAAATAAAGGAGGTCAACGGGGAATTAAACAGCGAAACGCTCCCGGGCCGGTGGAAGGAGATGGGCTGGATGAAGGAGCCTCCTGAACCCTGTTGTGTTGTGGACTGTGCGGCCTGCTCGACCAGTCCCTCCCGCTCACAAACTTTCCGAGTCCCTCAGATCGGAGCAGCCCCCGCCCGCCTCACAGACTCTTCTCTCTTTCCTCGCAAAGTCTCCCGTTTGAATTGCTGGGGGAACCAAGAGTGGAAGCGCAAGGAAGGTGCGAGTTGTATATATTTTTTTCGTCGCTGATTTTGTTGTCGTTGTCGTTGTCGCCCGCTCACATATTGCTCCCTTCCGAACGGCGGAACGAACGATCTTTCCAGAAAATCCCTTCTCCAGCTTCCACAGGCTGCTCCGTCACAACAATCGGCCACGCACTGACTCAGACCGGCTGACGTCAGCACCGGAAATGGGCGCACGCGCGCCAGTCCCGATCTCTGGTCCCCTCAGACGATGAACTTGGAGCTGACGGTGTTGGGCTGGGGTGCACCAAGTTAAAAATCATACAACACCAGATTATAGTCCAACATGCTTATTTGGAAGCACTAGTTTTCGGAGTATCTCATGAAGGAGCAGCGTTCCGAAAGTTAGTACGTCCAAACAAATCGATTGGACTATAACCTGGTGTTGTGTGATTTATAACTCAGTATATGAACTCAAACTCAGTGATTCCAAGATCATGTTCTCTCCCTCTCCATCACTGTCTTCCAACACAATTGTCTTGTTATCCTGGCTTAATCTCTCCTCCGTGTCAACTTCAAATTGATATTCATGGTTTTAAACTTATACAGCATGGAAACAGACCTTCCGGTTCCAATAGTCATAGAGTCATAGAGATGTGCAGCACAGAAACAGACCCTTCGGTCCAACTCGACCATGCCGACCAGAGATCCTAACCTAAACTGGATTCGGAGGTGTCGGTGTTGGACTGGGGTATACAAAGTTAAAAATCACACAACACCAGGTTATAGTCCAACAGGTTTAATTGGAAGCACAAGCTGTTGGAGTGCTGCTGCTTCATAAGGTGGTTGTGGAGTATAAGGTGGATTCCAAATAAGCTAGTGCTCCCAAATAAACCTGTTGGACGATAACCTGGTGTTGTGTGATTTTCAACCTAATCCAGGCCAATTTGCCAGCACTTCGCTCACATCCGTCTGAAACCTTCCCATCGATATACCCGTCCAGATGCCTTTTAAATGCTGCAATTGTGCCAGCCTCCACCACTTCCTCTAGCAGCTCATTCCATGCACACACCACACTCTGTGTGAAAAAGTTGCCCCGAGGTCCCTTTTATATCATTTCCCACTCATCCTAAACCTATGCCCTCTCGTTCTTGATTCTGGATGGGTATATGAATAGGAAATGTTTAGAGGGATATGGCCAAATGCTGGAAAATGGGACTAGATTAATTTAGGATATCTGGTTGGCATGGATGAGTTGGACCAAAGGGTCTTTTTCTGTGCTCTACATCTCTCTGACTATCTGTGTGAGTTTGCACATTCTTCCTGTATCTGTGTGGGCTTCTGCCGCGTGCTCTGGTTTCCTCCCACAGTCCAAAGGTTAGGTTGATTGGCCACGCTAAATTGACATAGTATGCAGGTTCGGTGGATTAGCCATGAGGAATACATTGTTACAGGGGTAGGGGGTGGGTTTGGGTGGGATGCTTTTTGGAGGATCGGTGTGGACTCAATGGGCTGAACGGCCTGCTTCCACACTGTGGGGATTCTACTAGATTATTTTCTATGAAATCCCTCAGTATCCTCCACTCCAGAGAAACAGCCCCAGCCTATTCAGCCTCTCCCTATAGCTCAAATCCTCCAACCCTGGCAGCATCCTTGTAAATCTTTTCTGAACGCTTTCAAGTTTCACAGCATCCTTCTGATAGGAAGGGGACCAGAATTGCATGCAGTATTCCAACAGTGTTATGCTGACCATGTTCCCAAACTAAACTAGTCCCATTTGCCTGCATTAAGCTCATATCTTTCCAAAGCTTTCCCATTCACATACTTATCTGAATGTTTTTTAAATTTTGTAACAGTACCTGCATCCATCACTTCTTCTGGCAGTTCATTCCACACACAAGTCATTCTCTGTGTTAAAAAGTTGCCCCTCATGTCCTTTTTAAAATGTTATTCTCTGACTTTAAAGTATGTTCCCCTGCTTTAAGCTCCCCCACCCACGGGAAAAAAAAACCTTTACTATTCACCTCATCTATGTCCTTGTGATTTTTTAAAAGGATATGATGTGAAGAGAAAGGCCACATGTTCTGGCAAACTCAAAAGGAGAGCATCACGAGGGGTGTCAGAGACTGAGGGGTGACCATATAAAGGTTTATAAAATCATGAGGGGCATGGCTAGGATGAATAACTATGGTCTTTTTCCTCAGATGGGGAGTCCAAAACTGGAGAGCATAGGTTTAAGATGAGAGGGGAAAGATTTAAAAAGGACTTAAGGGGCGACTTTTTCATGCAGAAGCTGGTGTGTGTAAGGAACAAGCTGCTAGAGGTTGTGGTGGAGTCAGGTACTATTGTAAAATTAGGAGAAAGTGAGGACTGCAGATGCTGGAGATCAGAGCTGAAAAATGTGTTGCTGGAAAGGTGCAGCAGGTCAGGCAGCATCCAAGGAGCAGGAGAATCGACGTTTCGGTCATAAGCCCTTCTTCAGGAACCAATTGTAAAATTTAAAAGGCATCTGATTAGATACATGAAAAGGAATGGTATAGAAAAATATGGACCAAATGCTGGCAAATGGGATTGGGTCAGATTGGGATATCTGACCAGTACAGAAGAGATGGACTGAAGGGTCTGTTTCCATGCTGTCTTGATCCTAATCAGTCCTTGCCTTTCCAGATGCATATAAATCCTGTCCCTTAGAATCCCTCCAACAACGTACTCACTACTGATGTTCGGCTCACTGGTCTGTAGTCTCCTGGCTTTTCTTTATACCTTTTCATAAATAATGGCACCATATTAGCCAGCCTCCAGTCTTCCAGCACCTCACGCATGACTGTTGATGATACAAATATCTCAGCAAGAGGCCAGCAATCTCTTCCCTAGCTTAATAAAAAGTTCTGGATCCCTGGGATTTATTTACCTTTTATGTTTTAAGACTTCCATCATTTCCTCTTCTGTGATGTGAACACTTTTCAAAACATCACGACTTATTTTCCCAAGTACCCTAATTTCTGTGTCTTTCTCCACAGTAAATACTGATGCGAAATATTCCTTCAGTATCTCACCCATCTTTTGTGGTTCCACACGTAGACAGCCACATTGATCTTTAAGGGGTCCTATTTTCTCCCTTTTGCCCGAACATGCTTATAGCATCTCTTTGGGTTCTCCTTAACTCTATTTGCCAACGCTATCTCATGTCCCCTTTTTGCCCTCCTGATTTCTCTCAAGTATACTCTTACTGCTCCTATGTTCTTTTAGGGATTCACTTGATGCCAGATGTCTATACCTGATTAATAGTTGCCTCCTTTTTCTTGATCAGAGCCACAATTTCTCTAGTGATCCAGCATTCCCGACACCTCCCAAGTTCTGCTGGTCCATTCATGCTCTATTTTCTGTAGCACTGTATAGAATATTGAATAGAAATTAAGAATCTTTTCTAACAGTGCATGAACTTTTTATGGGTCTTGGGTGAATATATTTTTCAGAAATACATAAATTCCACATGTCTCATTCTATATATTAAGTAAATTCATTTTCTTTGCCCATGCTGTAAATTAAAGTACTCTCTTTTGGATAGCAGGATCAGAATCAAATCCTTACATTGTTTGTTTACTGATCAAATTTGCAACTTCAAGAAAGTGGTCTTCATTACAGAACAGTTGTTGAAACAATTTGACCAAAAGTTTAAGTAATTCATATTTTTTTAGAACTGCATTGTTGACAGTAATGATTGAAATTCAACATCACCAGTATTGAGGCACTGTCTATGACCAATTATCTGCACTTGGCAGGTCACATCATCTACATGTCTGACATAAAACTTCAAAAACAATGTCTCTATTCTGAGCTTTGTCACAACAAGCAGTTATCAGGGGGGCAGAAGAAACATTTCAAGGGTAATCTCAAATTTCCATGAAAAGACTGCAATGTCCCCACCAACTCTTAGAAATCCCTAATCCAATAATATGTAAGTTGGAGAAGCAGCATCCATGAAGAAGCTAAGCACCTTGAGCATCTTTGACAGCTCTGTACGGAAAACAAGCACGAACAATGGAAGGAAGATGCGAAAATACAAACATCCCTCCCACCCACTTCAGCAAACACTGGTTCCTCGCCTGTGGCAGAGTATGCAGATTCAGCATTGGATTATTTCCCCATCTCAGAATCCACATTGGAGTGGAAAAAAGTCCTCAGGTAATCCATCAGTTTTGAAAATAAGATGACTGATCTACTAATATTGGCAACTGCATTTTGCTGCAGTTTGGATTTTTGCCCAACAATGTAAACCCACTTATGGCACAATTGTAATCAGTGATTAAAAAAAAATCATGGACAAGCAAATGACCAGGTCTGGAGCAGTGCAAAGATCAAGGGCATGAGCATTTTCAAGATATAGGAAGAGGGCAAAGTCAGAGAGAAGTTTGAAAATTAGTTTGATAACTGGAAAAAACTAAATGTTGCCAAATCTAGGACTATGTGAGATAGACAGCACAGGGGTGATGGATAATTGGGGCTTGGTATGAATTAAGGCAGCAGAGCTTCAGATGATTTTAAGTTTATGGAGAGTGCAAGTTATGACACTGACTAGGAGAACATTGGTATAGCTGAGTCCAGAAGTAACAAAGTATGTTTGAGGGATTGAACAGATGAGCTGAAAGAACTGTGCAATGACACAATGCAATGGAGGTTGAAATATAAAATCTTAAGTGATGGTGGAGCATAAGTGAGCGTAATCTCATCTCAGACTCAAATATGATAGATTACTTTAGCCTCAAACAGTAATCAGGGAGAGGGACAGAGTCGGTAAGCAGAATGACTGCATGTGAAAATATTCCTTAACACTCAATAGGTAGTAAAGCTTGAATCATCCTATAAAAATCAATGAGTTGACCACTGGAGTTTTTAAAATCAGACAAGAGTATTTGTTCGAGTGTTCACACAAAAACCCCTGTTGGCAAAAAGCTACCAGAAACCAATTTAAATTTGTCATTGCCAAATCTGCAGTTGCATCTCACTGAGGTAGTACATTGTAAACAAAGCCCCATTACTCCTGAAGTACTCACAAACATTAAAGATTTTATCAAAGTACACAAAACTCTTTATTTACCTGTCTTTCAGACCCAGATTGACAAAGTACAGACCAAGTTTCTGTATGTAACAAGAATTACTATTCATTAAAAAAAATTCCAGTTACAGTTAAACAAATATATACTGTTGACATGTAACTCTCGAACCCTCTTATAAACTCCCCTACACCTACAACCAGTCACAGGATTGGTGCGATGCGTGGAGAGAAAAAAACGGAGAGAATTTCAGCGGTCCATGTCCACAGGGTTTTCGGCTTATCAAGATTTGCTGTTCATTGATCTCCCTCTCAGGCATTTTGCACTTCCTTGCAGAAGACAGAGAGTGATTGGTTCACAAGTTCTAAAGTCTCTGGCCTATTGGTTAAAAGTCACAGCTTATTTGAACTGCAGAGGGAAAGTAAAGTTGCCTTGAGGTTGTGTGTGTCTTTTTACTGCATTCCTGTCTGTCCAGAGGTCTAAGGGTTTCTTGCTATCTTATTCTCTCTCAAACTCTCATATACACAAACTTGTCAGCAATGTGCAAGATACTTGATGCCAGAAGAATTTCATCTTGCGCACATCACCTGCAAGTAAATATTTCCCTTGCATGAATAAACAATAGTATCAATAGTTCTCGTAGCTTGTTACTAAAAACTTCAACAATTTGTAAAGTCATTTTCCTATTTCAACCCACATTCAAAAATACAGGAAAGTTAAAAGAAAGATCTTTGCACTGCAAAACCAAGATATTTCAAGTTTAGAAGCATCCCAATACGAATAAGCATCAAAAGGGACAAATGAAATAAATAGGCTTTAGATTGTATATTGGAATTTGGCATGGCAAAGAAGTTATTTTAATTGTGAACACGTCTCCATCTAAAATACATCTGTTATGAAGATGTGGGTGTACTGTACCTTTAAGAGAGTTAAAAACGAGCAGAACTATCTGACAGCACCAAGTGTTCTTAAAAAGATACAATGTAATATGTGCCCCAGCTACTGGAGTAGCTAGGGTAGCTGGTTGCTTGGAAGTGACAAAACAGATTTGAATTAGGCCAATCAGTTTAAATTAAAATGCGGAAAATACCAAACTCCAATCCAGTTTGAATTTAGTATGTTGACAATCTTAAAAGCCAATGACACAATCCAATGCTTTGGGGGTATAAGACCAGGGAAAATTAAACAGTTGAGAGGAGAACTGCCAAGCTACCAGCATGTAAAGAATGTCTGAAGAAATAGCTCTCTTAAAAAGTACCTTTATCAATCAGTAACCTTTGAAGCAGAACCCCCAAAAAGAAGAAACGAAGACAGAGAAAACTAAAAGCTGCCTGATTTTGAGATAAGAAGTTTTGTTTTGTAAACTTAATGGGGGGGGGCTTATCAGATGAGTAGAAGGGCAAGATAAAAGATAGGTTAGAGGAAGGACCTGTAAATAGTTGTTAGTTAATTATTCTTTGTTATACTTTAAGAAATAAAGTTGTTAGTTTTTACTTTAAATATTGCTTGGCCTCATGAATTTTCACAGATTACTGCAGGGGATAAATCTTTTCTGTGTGGCTGTTTTAAATTAAGCAGGAGTGTTTACCCCGTGTTGTAAAAGTTTGGGGGCTTGGGTCTGTGATTTGAACTGGTTTAGACAGATTTGAGTAGATTTGTGGGTACGAAAAATCCAAGGTTTAAACACTCGCAGGTCCTAGATCTTTAAATAAAACGTAGGTGAGACAAGTTGTTTAATTTCGGTGACTTGTGGTTGATTAAATTAACAGGGAGAGAAATGGTTCTTAAAATTGCTAAAGTGGTTCTGGGATTTGAAGATGATTCTCAAATTTGCCAAGAAAATTTAGAAGGAAAGAAAACAGCAATACTTTTAGAATTAGCAAATATGTTAGATTTGTGTTTAACCAAGGACAAAAGTAAAGCTGAAATTGTAAGGGAATTACTCAAACAATTAGGTGTATCAGAGAAACAGACAATTGCAGTAGAGGTAGAAAAACTGAAATTACAATTGAGGAAAATGGAGTTAGAAGATATACAGAGAGAGAGAGGAAAAAGAGAGCGCGAGAAGGTTCTTGGCTGAACAAAGAGAGAGAGACAGAAGAAAGGGAGAGAGTGGGAGAAGAGTGAAAAAAAGAGAGGAAAAAGAGAGAGAAAATTCTTAGCTGAGCAAAAAGAGAGAGAATTTGAACTTGAGAAGTTGCGACTTAGTCAGCAAAGTCAAGTTAACAGGATGAAGGTTAAAAGAGAAGGTAGTGATGTATATAAATATGTCAAAACTCTGCCACATTTTGATAAGAAAGATGTTAAAGTCTTCATTATTACATTTGAAAAATTGGCTAGGCAGATGGAGTGGTCCAAGGATTTATGGGTAATGTTCTGGATAAGACAAAACTGGTAGGCAGAGCTAGTGAGGTATTTGCCGCACTCTTGATGAGGGGGTCAAGAGATTATACAGAGGTTAAACAGGCTATTTTAAGTGTTGATGAATTGATACCAGAAGCAGTTCAGAAACATAAAGAAGGAACCAGGTCAGACTTATGTTGAGTTCGAAAGAATTAAACATAGTCATTTTGATCGATGGCTGCGTGCTTTGAAAATAGATAAGACCATTGAGGCTCTAAGAGAGATTATTCTGCTGGAGGAATTTAAAAACTCACTTCCAGAGATGATAAGAATTCACATGGAAGAATAGAAAGCTCAGGAAGTGAGAAGGGCAGCAGAATTAGCAGATAAGTGCATGTTGGTACATAAGACAAGCTCCCGCCAGAATTTTGTCCTCTGAGGGATAGAAGTTGGGAGAAGGGGAGATCCTACACAACGAAATTAAGAGTGGAGAGTGCTGGTAAGAGTTTACCACAGGATAAAAAAAAGAAGCCAAGAGGGTGGAAAGGAGGTGAAAGGCCTCATGTGTTTTCACTGTAATGGAGTGGGACAATTACAGAAAATTACAGTGCCGCTGGTTTCAAAAGGGTATAGGGAAAAGGTATTTTCACTGCCAAAAGGTGGGGTACATAAAGTCACAGTGCTGGTTGTTAAAGAAAGGCACTGTGGGAAAAGCTATGGTAAAAGAAGCTAAGCCAGTGGCGATACTGAAGATAGTAAAGGAGAGTGCACAGCGTAGATAGGGGCTGGGTATGGAATTTATACGTGATCTCAACAAAGAATTTGCCTCTGCGGATAAAATTTACTCAGAAAGAACGGGGGAGAAGGAAAAGAAGTTATAATTTTGAGAGATACAAGATGTAACCAGTGCTGATGTTAAGAGATGAGTGAATATGCACTCTTTCTGATCTGTTACCTGAGAGTGTGGTAATTTGTGGAAGAGATGGACAGAAATTTAGCATTCCCCAATGTAAGATCAGGTTGGGATGCCAACTCAAGACTGGGAAAGTTATAGTGGGAGTGATTGACAGAGTGTCAGTTCCAGGAATTCAGTTTATTCTTGGGAATGATTTGGCAGGATCCAAGGTGGGAGTGACACCCCTTGTTGTGAGAAGCCCAAGGTAAACAGAGAAACTGAGGAGTTAAAACAGAAATTTCCTGGTATTTTCCCAGACTGTGTGGTAACCAGATCCCACTATCACAAGTGACAGCACAAAGTGAAAAGTAAAGAGAAACTTGAAGGAGTTGAGGTTCAATTAGTGGACACCCTGTTTGACGTAATGGTGCAGGAAGGACCTGAACAGGCAGATGGTCAGACAGAAGTGTTTAGTCCTGAAAGACTAAGAGACTTGCAACAGTAAGACAAGACAATAAAAGATATATATGTGGAAGCGTATTCTGAAAAGGAGGCAGAGAATATTCTGGAGAGTTATTATGTGAAAGATAGAATCCAAAGACGGAAATGGAGACCATGACAGATTAGCGCAGAGGAGAATTGGGCCGAAGTGTACCAGATTGTGTAGCCGGTAGCATACAGGCAGGCGGTGTTATGGCTAGTACATGAACTACCTGTAGGAGGTCACCTAGGGGTTTAGGCTAAGGTACAACACATTTTTATTGTCCTGTAATGTACAAAGATGTGGTTAACTTTTGCTGTACGTGTCATACATGCCAAATGGTAGGTAAGCCACAGGTGGTAATAAAACAAGCACCTTTGTTGCCAATTCCCGCATTTGAAGAACCCATAATTGATTGTGTAGGTCTCCTCCCGAGAACTAAAAGTGGGAACCAGTACTTGATAACCATATGGATGTGTAGTTATCAAGGCAAAAAAGGTGATAGAGGAGTTAATAGGAATTGACCAAGTGTCAAATTTTAATGCTCGGCTGTTTAAGGGGGTTATGGATAGCAGAGGTATACAGCACTTTAAATCCAGTGCGTATCATCCTGAATCCTAGGGAGCTTTAGAAAGGTGTCATCAGACCTTGAAGACCATGTTGAGAGCATACTGTCAGGATTACCCAAACAATTGGGTTAAAGGTATCCCATTTGTATTGTTTGCCATTAGAGATGCCCCAAATGAATCTACTCAGTTCACTTCCTTCAAGTTAATATTGAGTCATGAAGTGAGAGGCCCTTTGAAATTAATGAAAGAAAAACTCACAGGACCAAAGTCGGAGATCTCACACTTTGATTATGTATTGGAGATGAGGGAGAGGTTAAATAGAGTAGGTGAGTTAGCTAAACAGCATCTAAAGAGGGCACGGTGTAGAATGAGGCAGGTAGCAGATAAAAGCTCTGAGACTCAGTTTTCTTGACGGGATGACGTTTTAGTACTGTTACCAGTAATAGCAGATCCCTTCAAAGCCAGATTTAGTGCTCCCTATCAAATTGAGAAAAAGTTGTCACGTGAACTATTTAGTAAAGATGCCAGATAGATAGAAAAGGTATCTGATATGTGAACATGTTGAAACAGTATTATATGAGAGAGAAAGAACTGGTGAAACAGGTGTTAGTTACTGGCCCAGATTAAATCCAGATGATGTGGATTTTGATGTGCTTCAAATTTGTTTCAAAAATGAAGAAGCCCCTGAGGAGTGGGATAGGTTAGTAAGCTATCTGTCTTGGGAGCATAGAATGCAGTTGAATGATTTGTTACTGCAGTATAAGACATATGTAAGAATCAGATGGGGGAGGATTAATGCTACCGGACATGAATGCTGTTCCAATGAAAATAACAACCCTTTTGGTTTAATCATTTCAAAGCCAGACAGGTCCAGATGGAGGTGGAGGCCATGCTTGATGAGGACATCATTGAACCAAGCCAGAGCGAGTTGAGTTCACCAGTCATCTTAGTTTCCAAACTGGACAGGACTCAATGATTCTGCATGGATTATTGGAAGGTCAACAGTGTTACAAAATCAGACTCATATCCAATTTCTAGATTGGAAGACTGTATTAAGAAAGTTGGACAAGCGAGTTACATCACCAAGTTGGACTTAATGCATAGTTACTGGCAGGTACCTTTATCAGAGACAGCAAAAGAAATGTCTGCGTTTGTTACCCCAAATGGGCTATATTAGCTTGGGATGAAGAACGCATTGCCATATTCCAAAGACTCATGAACAGAGTTGTGGCTGAGTTAACAAACTGCGCAGTCTATATTAATGATGTAGTGATCTTTAGTAAATCCTGGAAAGGTCACATAGTACAGTTGACAGAGTTCTTTAAATGATCATGAGAAGCAAATCTGGTGATAAATTTAAATAAAATGGAATTCGCAAAAGCAGAATTGGGATCTAACATTGGTCATGGAAGGTTGACCCCACGGAATGCAAAGGTGAAGGCCATCGAGGAATTTCCAATACCAATCTCCAAGAAAGAGGTGCTTCGATTCTTAGAACTCAGGGGATTCTATTGGAAATTTGTTCCAAGCTTCAGCAGTGTAGTGGCACCGTTAAACGATTTGCTGAATAAGAACACAAAGTGTGGGTGGACAGAACAATGCTGGGATTCTGGATTAGTGGTGCTGGAAGAGCACAGCAGTTCAGGCAGCATCCAAGTAGCTTCGAAATCGACGTTTCGGGCAAAAGCCCTTCATCAGGAATAAAGGCAGTGAGCCTGAAGCGTGGAGAGATAAGCTAGAGGAGGGTGGTGTGGGGAGAAAGTAGCATAGAGTACAATGGGTGAGTGGGGGAGGGGATGAAGGTGATAGGTCAGGGGAGGAGAGGGTGGAGTGGATAGGTGGAAAAGGAGATAGGCAGGTAGGACAAGTCCGGACAAGTCATAGAACAATGCTGGGAGGCATTCGACCATTTGAAAGTCATACTAAACACTAAACCAGTCTTAGCTACACCAAACTTTTCAACAGTTTAATGTGTATGTCACAAACAATGTGTCTGAGACAGTTGTGTGGACGGATCACAACCTGCTTACATTTTTAGAATGCTTCAAAGACAAGAATATGAGACTGTTTCGTTGGAGTCTTATGTGACAGACTTTAAATGTAAAAATCATACATTTTGCGAATTGTAAGAATGTAATCACAGATGCATTAACTCCATCTTTTCATTCTGATGGTTCATTTTTTTCTTAAGGGGAGGTGTTATGAAGATGTGGGTGTACTGTACCTTTTAAAGAGTT
Source organism: Chiloscyllium punctatum (assembly GCF_047496795.1). NCBI lineage: Eukaryota > Metazoa > Chordata > Chondrichthyes > Orectolobiformes > Hemiscylliidae > Chiloscyllium > Chiloscyllium punctatum. The sequence goes on along the minus strand of NC_092749.1, from coordinate 32,821,537 downwards.
AAAAGCTAACAACCACCTGACAGCACCAAGTATTCTGAAAAAAGATACAATGTAACATGTGGTCCAACTACCGGGGTTGCTCGGGTAGCTGGTTGTCTGGAAATGACAAAACAGATTTGAATTCGGCCAATCAATTTAAATTATACCCTGGAAAATACCAAATTCCAATCCAGTTTGAATTTAGTGTACTGACAATCTTAAAAGCTGATGACATAATCTGATGCTTTGGGGGGTATAAGACTAGGGAAAATTGAATATTTGACAGGAGAACTGCCAAGCTACCAGCATGTGAAGACGATCTGAAGAAAGAGCTCTCTTAAAAGGTACCTTTATTGATTAGTAACTCTGTGAAGCAGAACCCTGCAAAAATAAGACAGGAATATAGAGAAAACTGAAAGCTGCCAAGTTTTGAGATAAGAAGTTTTGTTTTGCAAACATTAATCGGGGTTTTATCAGACTAGTATTGTAGAAGAGGATGGTAAAAGGTAGGTTAAAGAAAGGACTTGTAAACAGTTGTGAGTTAATTATTCAATGTTATACTTTAAGAAATAAAGTTGTTAATTTTTACTTCAAATAATGCTTGGCCTCTTGAATTTTCACAGATGACTGCACAGGATAAATCTTTTCTGTATGGCTGTTTAAAAATAAGGAGGAGTGTTTACCCTGCATCGTAACACATCTAATTATTTGGAATGAGAATCGGTGCCATGTTCGCTCATTGGTTCGCACTGCTCACGCACTGTGGCAGAGACCTGGGTTCGATTCTAGCCTCTGGCAACTGTCTTTGTGGAGTTTGCACATTCTCTCCGTATCTGCGTGGGTTTGCTTCCGTTTCCTCCCATAATCCAAAGACGCGCAGGGCAGGTAAATTGGCAATGCTAAATTGCTCATACTGTTCAGGGAGTTGTAGCTTAGGTGCATTAGTCAGGGGCAAATGTAAAGTAATGGTGAATGGGTTTAGGTGGGAAACTCTTCGTAGGGTCAGTGTGGATGTGTTGCGCCAAACGGCCTGTCCCCACACTCTGAGGTTTCATTAAAAAAAACACAATGATCATCTGTTAGATAAACTGTCCCAAGTAGAAGCCACGAGCAGCTCGTGATTCAGGAGAAATACTAGAACTACAAAACGTGGAACATACTTTTTTTCTGTGACATTATCAAATCATCGCTAATCAGAATATTTCAAATTTGTCATTTGAGATGACAAATCCTTTATCAAGCACTTTCTTAAAATCACGAACTTCTCCATGCTGGTTACAATACGAAACTAACGCAGGATGCGGGAGAAACTCAGCAAATCTACCAATATATGTGCAGACGAACAATAATCATTGCGACTTGGGTGTGATTTAAGAATGTTCGGACTCGAAACATTAACTTTCCCTGTCCGTTTAGGAGCAGACCTGTTGAGTTTCTTCAGTGCTCTTCCCATGGTGCTTTTTCATAGAGCTTTAACAAATTTTCTAAAGTTTTAAAACATTAATGAGTAGACGAACAATATGTGAAAACTGGCACAGTGTAACAATAAAGACAGCAGCGTTGCCTGTACGACACAGGTTGTGTTTCCTTTAGGTCCGGTAACTCCATTGTTAACGTTGAATTTTGATGTTTTCACTCATTCCCTGACACCGCGCTCACGTATCAAGCAACGTCAACTTTGAAGATGAGTATATTGATCAAAATTTGAGAAACCATCGAGGTCGTGAAACTCATTCAAGAAGCAAAGACCACTAACATCCCGGTAAACCGTAAATTTGAACCGTTGAACTGTGGGAATTGTAGTCGGTTCCGGGCCGCGCGGTTACCCATAGGTCTCTGTGGACCGGAAGGTGGCGCCGGGTGGATCGGCAGCAACCAACGGTTTTCCTCGCTCCCCGTTTTCCCAGCGCAATTGCGCATGCGCGGCCGAGGCATTGAAGATCTGTCTGTTGCATGCCGCCGGTCCTTTAGACAATAAGGGATTGCGTCATCGCTCGTTCGTTAGTCCGCTTTTTGTGAATAGAAAATAGTCGCCGGTTGTCGTTGTTATCGGTGTACTTGTATCTCCAGCACAAAGGGGAACGGTGTGAAGACGCAGTCATGTCGGCGGATCAGATCACGACGTTGTGCGAACAGTTGATGAAGGCGGTAAACGTGATAATGGATGGAGGCTCGAGTTCGCGCTACCGGCTGGAGGCCCTGAAGGCGAGTTCTCCCTAATCGAGGAGGCAATAGGACACCTTTGTCTAAATTACACCACCTGTGCTCCAACCACCCCTCCCTCATTACATTTTCGTTTCTTTATTAATTTAGCAAGAAGCCTGATTTTCTTTTCGCAGATTTTATTTGCCACGTTATTTTAGCAGGAAGTTAATCAGCAGCTGCATTAAATGTGTTTTGAAGGTGCGCGTCTCAACCTTCTATATTAATTTTAAATTAATCCACGGCAAAGAAATACTAGCGCCTTTGGGACGTGCTTTGCGTTTCATTCATTCTGTGGAGTTGCTGGATCAAGAGGTGTTTTAGTGCCAGCAGCTACATGTATTAGCGATGCACGTAGGGAGCTGTCCCAAGCGTTTCGCATAATTCGTATCGGCGAATTTGACACATGAAGTTTCTGCTCTGTGTTTCCTTTCATTTTATCAGAATATTGGTTTCACTTTGTGCATTAAAAAAATTTCTTGCAGATATAGTTCACGCATAGTTCCTGTACATAATGCATATGCCGGTAGAGTTGTGAATTGATGAGTTTTGGAAGCAACAGTTAGTTGGTTATACCTATTGATCTATTTCACTTAAGTACTAAAATAATTTGCTACATATTTTGTCGTCTTAAAGTTGGAATGCCTTGATAGACTTTTCAGAATAATGTTTCTAGGCAGAATAAAGAAGTGATTGGTTAGTATCTGGAATATGTTGCCTGTGTGTGGTGGAAGCAGGGTCAACTGTACCTCACAAGAGGTTCACAGATGTACAGCATAGAAGCAGACTCTTTGGCCCAACTCATCCATGCTGACCAGATATCCTAAATTAATCTTGTCCTATTTGCCAGCATTTGGCTCATATCCCTATAAACCCTTCCTATTTGAATACCCATCCAGATGCCTTTTAAATATTGTAATAGTGCTAGGCTTCACCACTTCTTCTGGCAATTCATTCCATACACACACCAATCTCTGCATGAAAAATGTGCTCTTGAGACCCCTTTTAAATCTTTCTCCTCTCACCCTAAACCTATGCTGTCTAGTTGTGGACTCCCCCCAACCCAGGGAAAAGACGTTGTCTATTTACCCTATCAATGCCCTCACAATTTTAGAAACCTCGATAAGGTCACCCTCAGCCTTTGACACTCGAGGGAAAACAGCCCCAGCCTATTCAGTCTCTCTCTGTAGCTGAAACCCCCACATCCTGGCAACATCCTTAGAAATTTTTCTGAAGCCTTTCAAGTTTCACAACATCATTCCTGTAGCGGGTAGACCAGAATTGCACACAATATTCCAAAAGTGGTCAAACCAATGTTCTGTACAGCCGCAACATTCTCTCCCAATTCCTATACTCAATGCTCTGACCAATAAGTGAAAGCATAGCAAACACTGCCTTCACTATTCTATCTATTTATGATTCCGGTTTCAAGGCACTATGAACCTGCACTCCAAGGTTTCTTTTTCAGCAACACTCCCCAGGACCTTATTGTTAAATGTATAAGTCCTACCCTGAATTGCCTTTCCAAAATGCAACACCTCATTTATCGAAATTAAACTCCATCTGCCACTCAGTGACCCATCTGAACAAGATCCCATTCTACTCTGAGGTAACCTTTGCTATCCACTCACCTCCAATTTTGATTTCATCTGCAAACTTACTAACTACACCTCCTATGTTCATATCCAAATTGTTTACATGAGTGATGAAAAGCAGTGAACCCAGCACTGATCCTTGTGGCGCACGACTGGTCACAGGCCTTCACCACCCTCTGTCAATTATCTTTGAGCCAGATCTGTATCCAAATGGCGAGTTCTCCATGTATTCCATGTGAACTAACCTTGCTAACCAGTTTACAATGAGGAACCTTGTTGAACACCTTACAGAAGTCCATATAGATCATATCTACCACTCTGCCCTCATCAATCCTCTTTGTTACTTCCTCAAAAAACTCAATCAAGTTTGTGAGACATGATTTCCCATGCACAATGTAATGTTGACTATCCCTAATCATTGTTTTTACCTTATCCCTAATCAGTCCTTACCTTTCCAAATACATGTAAACCCTGTTCTTTGGAATGCCCTCAATTTGCCCACCACCAATGTCAGGCTCACTTATCTGTAGTTTCCTGGTTTTTCTTTGCCAGCTTTCTGAAATAGTGCCAGCCCGTTAGCCAACCTCCAGTCTTACGGCACCTCACCTGTGACTATTGGTGATACAAATATCTCAGCAAGAAGCCCAGCAATCACTTCCCTAGCTTCCCATGGAGTTCTAGGGTACACCTGATCAGGTCCTGGGAATTTATCCGCCTTTGTGTTTAAGGCATCCAGCACCATCACCTCTGTAATATGGACATTTTTCAAGATGTCATCATCTATTTCCCCACATTCTCTATCTTCCAAGACTTTCTCCATAGTAAATGCGATACAAAATAATTGTTTAGTGTTTTCCCCTATCTTCTGTGGTTCCATACATAGGCTACCTTTGAGGGGCCCTATTCTCTCCCTTGTTTTGTCCTTAATGTATTTATAAAATCCCTTTGGATTCTCCTTAACCCCTATTTGCCAAAGCTATTTCATGTGCCCTTTTTGCTTTCCTGATTTCCCTCTTGTATACTCCTACTGCCTTTATACTCTTCTAAGGATTCACTCGATCTATCCTGTCTCTACTTGACATATACTTCCTTTTTCTTAACCTAAACCTCAATTTCTTTCGTCATCCAGCATTCCCTACACCTACCAGCCTTTCCTTTCAACCTAACAAGAATATACTGAATCTGGATTTTCATTCTCATTTTTGAAGGCTTCCCATTTTCCAGCCGTCCCTTTCCCTGAGAACATCTGCCCTCAGTCAACTTTTGAAAGTTCTTGCTGAATACCGTCCAAATTTGCCTTCATCCAATTTAATCTTCAACTTTTTGATCTGGTCTATTCTTTTCCATCACTATTTTAAACTATAGAATTATGGGCTCTGGCCCAAAGTGCTCCCCCACGAACACCTCAATCATTTGTCCTGCCTTTATCCCAAGAGTTGGTCAAGTTTTGCACCTTCTCTAATTGGTACATTCACATACTGAATCAGAAAACTTTCTTGTACACTCTTAACAAATTCCTCTCAATCAAAATCCTTAATACCACAGCCGTCCCAATCTATGTTTGGAATGTTAAAAACTCCTACCATAACCACCCTATTATAATAGATAACTGAGATCTCCTTAGAAATTTGTTCTCAACTTCCTGCCCACAATTGGGTGTTCTCTTGTACAATCCCAATAAGGTGATCATCCCTTTCTTATTTTTCAGTTAATGTTATTCCAAATAACTTCCTTGGACCTATTCCCAGGAATATCCTCCCTCAGTACAGCTATAATGCTATCCCTTATCAAAAACGCCACTCCCCTCCTCTCTTGCTCCCCTTTCTATCCTTCCCATAGCATTTGTATCCTGGAACATTAAGCTGCCAGTCTTGTCCATCCCTGAGCCACATCTATGTAATTGCTATGATATTCCAGTTCTGTGTTGCTGAGTTCATCTGCCTACCCTATTATGCCTCTTGGATTGAAATAGATGCAGTTTAATTTACCAGTCCTACCCCGTTCTCTGTTTTGCACCTTTCTGCCTTGACTGTTTGACTTGTTCCTTTTCCCAACTGTCCCAGTCTCAGTTTGATTTCTTTCCTCACTATCTCCCTGGGTCTGATTAGCTCAAAGAAAAATAATGCACTGTTGTTGGAAAAGACAGGTGAGTTGCACCAGTAGAATTATTCCTTCAGAAGGCCTGTAGCTGCTTCTGTGACCGTTGAGAGATTCCAGTTATTTTGGGATGTGAAAGGGAAACTGCTTTCAATTTTGGAATTGGTCAACATTGAGACAGTTGAGATCTGAATTTGTTCCTGATGGAATTGACTAGCCTCAGTAATTAAATATCTGTACCAATTTCTGATTTCATGAACGACAGCACAATACAATTCACAATTCCACACATTTGAACCAAACTGGTGGCTAGTGAGAAAAATTGAGACAATGTAGATTTTTTTTTGAGTTATTTTCTGTGGTAGTGTTTACTTTTGTCTGGGCTTGCTACTGCCTGATCTGGGGTGGCTTGGATATTAAATGATAAAAATGAAAAGTCCCTCATATTGGTTGTATGATGGATGTTTGTGTGTATTCCAGGCTATAGCATGGACTTAAATTATCTTTAACATCCTTGTGTTGTTTGAAACTCTCCAATTGCAGTCTTACACATAACCACAGCAGTCTACTTCAGGCATGTCACTTTGTTCATAAGCTTCCATTTGATAAACTTGAGGTCATCCTTCAAAGGATTGATGAGCTAGATGTGGTTGGCATGTAGACCTTTTGCTTCCTAATCAACATGTTCAGAAAGATGTTATTACACACCTCTGGTATGGGTGAGACCCAGGCTTCTTGGTCAAAGGTAAAGGACACTACGTCTGCACAACAAAAGGGTGTATTGAATTGAGGTTACAACCGGATCCGTCATGATGTTTGGATGGCAGATGAGGCTTGAGGGATAAATGGCCTATTTCTAATTTGTATGTTGGTATATTTTTCTTGAGATGCTAAACTGAGGCCCATCTGCCTGCTTGAATGAAAATATAAGATCCCAAGACACTCCTCTGCAGATGATCAGGAGGGTTATCCCTTGTGTTCCTCTAACATTTATCCTTTAATTAACATCTCAAAAACAGCTTATTATCATATTGTATGCAGGAGCTTGTATGCACATTGGCTACTACATTTCTGACATTAGAATGGCCTACACTACTATTTTGTGTTTCTACGTGCTCCATTGGTTGTGAAGCACTTTGAGATGTACTTTTTGTGAACAGTTCAATATAAACACTTAATCTTTTTTGGTTTGCTCAACCTGGAAGCATGTGCCATGTCCTTCGGAGAAAGGAGTCGGTCATCCTTCCTGCTGTGCCTTTTGAAATGTTGATTTTGAAACTGAAGAGAGCCAGAAAAGTGGGTTTTACATTGGAGAAAAGGTGTGGAGGAGCATGCGGAGCAGAAGAGATGGTCAGGAGAAGTCTACAGGATGAGGAAGATTTGAGGTCATAAATAATATTGCAAAAGACCGAGAGAAATCTTGTTTTTAGATAAAATAAATAGGTTCAGAATAACTATTAATTGCAGAATATAGGCCAGTCCTGCTGAAAGCAAAACCAAGAAAATAAAATTGAGGACATGAATTCATGGTCTGAGGTTTTTGAATTCCATGTTGAGCTCATAGAGCTGTTAAGTAGCAAAATGGAAAATGACCTGTTTCTCTGATTTGTGGAATGTTGCACCAGACCGAAGACACAAATTTGAACATAAGAAGAGGCAGGATATGCTTGGAGACTGAATAAAGGTGTTCTGCAGAACAGTCAACCAGTCTGCATTTGGACTTCCCAATGTGGAGGAAACTGTATTCCTGATTGCTGCTTCAAGTGGAAAGGAGTGTTCGGAGCCTTGGACAATGATATAGAATGAACATAGGAACAGGAACAGTCTGTCAAACAGTCTGTACTCCACCTGTCAATGTAATTATGGACAGCGATGTTTGAAAAGATTTGTCACTCAGGTTGATGGATAATTGAACACGTCAATGACTTTTACCCACCCCATCCTTAACCCTGTATGCCATTCGTAATCAGGAATCCTATCAATCTGTGCCTTGAGTATATTCACACCAAATGTCCATAACCTTCCGCAGTAGAGAGTTCCACAAATTCACAACCTTGAGATTTCAGGGAAAAAAAAATCTCTTCTGTCAGACCTAAGTGTCATCTTATTCTTAACTTGCGCTCCTTGGTTCGCAATTCCCCAAACAGGGGAAACATCTTAGCTGCATCTAGTCTGTCTACTTTGTTTGTTTGTTATGCCTCATTAGGGTTGTGTACTGGAAATGAAGCACAGAAGTCAAAATCACAAAAGTGAAAGATTTCAAAAAGCATGCAAAATTCGCCCCCCCCCCCCCCACCTGACTTTCTGACCCAGGTTAACAGAAACCATGGACCAGATTTCTGAACTTATTATAAATAAATTCTCGCTGGATCTTATAAATGAAAGTAAAGAATGGGAAGGCAGTTCACGGGTCCATGTTCGAAAGATTTGCAGAGATGATTCTTGTGCTAATCAGAATACTTCTTGATCTTCATTCCCTCTATCCTTTCCCTTGCTTGCAGAGATACAGGGTGACTAGTTCGCACTAAGAAAGGCCTCTGACTTAACAATTAAAAGTCACAGATACTGCTGAAGGAGAAAACAAACTGGTTTTCTTAGGCTTAATTTGTTTTGTTGCTGCAGATAATGACCTGATAGGGAGAAGCTATCTTGTTCACAGCCCAGAACTGTTCAGCTGCTTGAGAGCCCATCTCTGATTGGCAGGCAGAAGACCTTTACTATCAATTGTGGTATTATTGTTAAACTGTTAATCCAGAGAGTCAGGTAATATTTGAGGGGCCTGGGCCGAAAGCCTGCCACAATAGATGGTAGAATTTAATCCAATACAAGTTCAGTGGTGGAATTCGGAGCCTAATGATGAGTATGAATTCTTTGTTGATTGTTGGAAAAGACTCACCTGGTTCACTGACATCCTCGAGGGAAGGAAAGCTGCTGTCCTGACCTTGTCTAGCCTGCGTGTGACTCCAGACCTACAGCAAAGTAGTCGGTTCTTAAGGCATGGCAATTCATGCTGGCCTAGCTAGCCATGGCCTCATCCTGTGAATGTTGCTGCCTTAATCTCAATTTGTGCACCCTCCTGGGCTCTCGCTCCTCTGCAAACTTGCCATGCTTGTTGAACTGGCAGCTGTGTGAACAACACTTTGATCTCATCAAGTTGCTTGATTTCAGAAGTGTAGTAATCTGTCAACAATCCTTGGTTTTAAGTTACTTTTCATTTCAGTTCACAGTCAAAAAATGTAAAAATTAAAACACATGGTCTTTACATTTTCAATAATATCTCCTCCTTTTGAAGAGAATGCATTCTCCATTTGCTTGATCACTTTTCAAAGACGGTCTCATTATCCCAGGACAGATCTGGTGAGCATTTTTTTTGGGTCTTAATAATGATCACCGACTGCCAATATGAGAGAAATCCATATATTTCTGTTCTTTTTCTGTCTGTTAACCAATTATTAATCCATGACAGTATATAATCTCCTATCCTACGTGCTTTAGTTTGTCTAATCAGCCTCCTGTGGTGGCTTTATCAAAAGTATTTGAAAATTCCAAGTGTACTATATCTGTTGGATCTCCAATATTGGGTCGGCACAGTGACTCAGTGGTTAGCACTGTTGCCTCACTGTGCCATGGATGCATTTGATTCCAGCTTTGAGTGACGATGTGTGGAATTTGCATATTTCCCTGTGCCTCTGGGTTTTCACCCACAGTCCAAAGTTGTGCAGATTAGGTGGATAGGCTGTGCTAAATTGCCCATACTGTCCAGGATTGTGCAGGTCTAGTTGAATTAGCCATGGGAAATGTGAAGTTAGAGGGATCGGATGGGGTGGGTGGGTCTGGGGTAGTATGTTCTTCAGTGTCACTGTGGACTCGATGGACTGAATAGCCTGCTTTCACACTGTTGGGATTCCACGATATTAATTTTGTTCATATCATCAAAAAAATGTTCCAAGCCCACGTTCATCAAACACATGCAAATCCATGTTGACCAAGCCCAAATTTGTATCATCTTTCAGGTTTCTATGTATTCTATCTTTTATAATTGATGCGAGCAATTTCCTATGATTGACGCAAGGCTAATGGGTCTGGAACCATTTTTCTCTCTCACACCCTTGTATAGTGTGTTTCATTCCAGAATCTGTAGAGTTTTGACAAATTATAAATGCATAGGCTATCTCTATTGCCCACCTCCTTCAAAACTCCAGAATGTAGATGAGTGGATGCTGGAAATTCAACAATTTTCAGCCTCATGAATTTGTCCAGTGCAGTTTTGTTATGAATGCTAACTTCCTTCAACTCCTAGTTGTCCATTATTATCCGTTTCTTATACACAGTCTTGACTTTTGATGCATTTCCCATTTCACCTCAGCAAATTTGTGCCTCATGCCATCATTATTTTCCGGATTCAAATTTAATAACTTTGCTTCAAAATGAGCCAATTCACTTAGATCTTAACATAATGTTTCAATCATTTGTGGCCACTCATTTCTTAATGGTTCTGTAACAAGAACATTGTGAATTAGTCCATTTTCATGACTTAAAATTCAATTTAAATTTGTGTCCAAGTTGAAGAATCATCATTTTGCTTTAGAAAGCTTGACTCCACAATTTTCTGCTTGGTTGGTTTGCCCAATCTATAGGTGAAAGTGAGGACTGTGGATGCTGGAGATCAGAGTCGAAAAGCATGGTGCTTAACAAGCACAGCAGGTCAGGCAGCAACCGAGGAGCAGGCAAAACCATGTTTTGGGCATAAGCCCTTCATCAGTCCAGTCTATATACAGGTTCAACTCAGCTACGATGACTGTTGCCCATGCTCCATGCTTATTTCATCTCCTGACTCGTACCGTGCCCTTCATTACCATTACTGTTTAGTGAACCATAAATGAACTCTAACCCATATCTATTCACCTTACTGTTTCTTATTTCTACCCAAACAGGTTCCGCACACTTGTTTTTCTGATGCGAGATCCAGTCGTCTTAACATACTGATCTCATCTTTTACTAAAACAGCACAATTCCACCTCCTTTTTCTTCTCGGTCCTTCCTAAATGTTGTTTATCCTTAAATATTCAGTTCCCTATTCTGGTCATGATGTAGCCTTGTTCTTCAATGGCATTTAGATTGTACCATGTATGATGATTCGTGACTTTAGATGGTCTGCCTTGTTGTAGATGTTACATGCATTCTGGTCAAGTGCTATGAACTTTGCCCTTTTTGATGCCATTCCACTTTTGAAGCAGACTTGATTCTCAGCTTTGTTTTTCCTGTGCTTTAGTCTCCCCAGTATATTTTAGAGTTCCTGTTAAGAATGTTACTTACTTCTGTAAGACCATAAGAGATAGCAGAAATAGGAGCCATTCAGCCCATCGAGTCGGCTTGTGCCATTCAATTATAGTTGATATGTTTCTCAACCCCATTCTCCCACTTTCTTCCATAACCCTTGATATTCAAGAACCTATCTATCTCAGTCTTAAATATTCTTAATTACCAGGCCTCCACTGCCTTCAGTGCTAATGAATTCCAAAGATTCACTGCTCTCTGGCTGAGGTAGTTTCTCCTTATCTCCATTCTAAAATGTCTTCCCTTTACTGTGAGGCTGTGCCCTCTGGTCCTAATCTCTTCTATCAATAGAAACCTCTTCCCAACAGCCACTCTGTCTCGGCCATTCAGTATTCTGTATGTTTGAATTAGATACCCCCCCCCCCATCCATCTAAACTTCAGAGATCCCAAACGTTCCTTATATGTTACAAATGTTTCTCATTTGGGTTATTCCTCAAGTCCTATCCATATGACAAGCTAATTTAAATTCAGATGAACAACATAAGCAAATTTGCCTGTGAGGCTCGAAGTTCCTGTCCCAATCCCATTAAAGTGTAACTTCTCAAGCTTGTACAAGTCCCACCTGCCTGAAAACTGGTCTTTGTTACTCAAATCAGATGTCATTCATTTTGACACCAGTTCTCTAACCATTCATTCAGTTGGTGAATGCTCCTGTCTTTGTGATCTGTAGCATGTGGCACTGGAGTAATTTTGAGAGGAGGTCTTCTTGAGGTCCTCCTTTTTTAATTTCCTTCCTAACTCTCTCAAATCTGGCTTCACGACCTCAAGCCCATTCCCCTCCCAAGACTGGAGTCCTGCATTTCCTCTGTTGCATACTTGTCCTTGGCACCAGCGAGGCAACATACCATCCTGGAATCCCATTTATTGCCACAGAGATTCGTGTCTGTTCCCAACTAGTGAGTAAGCCTATAATTATTTTTCTTCCTCCCCCTCCTCCTTCCACCACCCTTGTACAGTTGAATGGACATGTAAGTTTAAAAAAAAATGTTAAACCTCTCACGATTCCATGGGTGGGGGTTGGGTCAGTGAAGGGCAAAGAGTTCAGTGTTAAGTGACCCAGGGAATCATGAAGGGAATGGTCAGTTTGGAATGCTGACAGTAGAGGAGAGGGAAAAGACATATTTGGAAATGCAATGCTTGTTACGGTGGCTAATGGGGTGGAAGGTGAGGGTAAGGGATGAAAGAGAAGTGATGAAAATGTGTCAGGATTATCATCCATGCTGTTGTGGGGAGATCCTTGGTTGAGGAATAAGGAAAGTGTGTCAAGCATTAATGTGGAAGTAGAGTCATCAAACAGAAGCAGTGGAGAACAAGAAACTGGAAAATGCAGAAAGTAGGGCATAGGTAAGTGTCATCCAGGTAGCTGTGGGAATTGGTAGGTTGGTGATAAATACAGTCTGTCTCCAGAAATGGGGGTAGTGAAGTCAAACTTAAGAATCCGAGATGAACTGTGTGATGAGAGAAGGATGGAAGTTGGAAGCAAAATTAATGAATTTTTTTTCAGCTCCTAAAGAAAGAAGGAAAGTACACTGATAAAGTAATCAGTATATCAGAGGAAGTGTGTCGGAAGCATACACTTGGAGATAGGGTCAATTAGTACTAATGGAGAGAAGTCAAGTGTGTGAATGTGGTGTCACATGGAACTGTCTGACTCTTGGATTGTGGTGCAAACAGCAAGCGAAACTGAGGACTGCAGATGCTGGAGATCAGAGTCTAGATTAGAGTGGTGCTGGAAAAGCACAGCAGGTCAGGCAGCACCCGAGGAGCAGGAAAATATCTGTTTTGGGCAAAGGTCCTTCATCAGGAATGAAGTCCAATGTCTTCGAGATACCTGCAATTGTGGCTAGATTTGCTATATGAACGCTGGAATTTCAGTTGGAATCTGTGTGGATGTTTGGAGCTGGATGAAATCATTTCAGGAAGGAGATGTGGCTGTGAAAGTGAATTTTGGTAAACACTGGAAAGGAATTAGAAAGCAGTGAAGCTGAGCAAGCTGAAATATGGAACAAAGGTGGAAATCTTGACGAGCAGGACTTCATGGTAATGATTCTGGAAGAGCAATGACAGTGGATTAAATATCAAATCAAAAACAAAATACTGTGCAAACTTAAAATCTGAAGTAAAACATACGGAGCATATTACCAGGTCTGAAAGCATTTATATGTAGAGAGAGAAGCAGGGAATGTCTTGAGTTCAATATGACTTTGTTTTCATCTGAAGAGAAGTAGAAATGTGATGGGTGGAACACAATGAGCAAGGTCAGTGAAAGGCTGGAGACGAGAGATGAGAGATAGTAGTTATCACTGAACAAAAGGTCCAGAGAAAGGAAACGATCCTTTTCTAAAAAAAAAACGGAGGTAGGTCCAGACCAGGTGTTAGCAGATAATAGTTCAGCTCTGCTGAAGGTAAAACCAAGAAATCCAGATTTTGTGTTGGGTGGGGGAGACATATCTCCATATCGAGTTTTAGTAGTAAACTTAACAACAGGTGCAAAATGTGCCCAGGATAGAGAACCTTGATGTTGTGGTATCCAAGCCTGAAGGACACAGCTCCTTGAGTTGGTCTGAGGTGATCATAAAACAACTTGAGGAAATAACCGATTAGATGTTGTCATGGCTGAACTTTGGTATTATTCATTTGTTAAGGGCAATGCCCTCTTGGTAAATGAGGCTGATCATATTGCCCTTGAGTCAATAGAATATTCAAATTTCCAGAACAAACTATTTATGTTGTGGATTTGTTTCAGTGGTTTGTTTTCAAAAGTATAAACAATGCAACCAATAAAATGAAAAATAACTTTGAATATTCAACTTAATCTGCTTGATTGGTTTGAGCCAACAGTATTTGGATAGATTAGGCAAACATTCTTGTGCCACCTCTTGGATTTCTTGTCAGCTTTTGAAAGCATGCAACCAATCAAATTTGTTGAAGAATTTAAACGAGAAACTTTGATGACAATCCAACTCTACATCAATGATTTCTTTCACAAGAAGACCCAACAATTATTGTATTGAGCATTTAGCCCACATTAAGAATGCTGCATCTCATCAGCAATTGTGTACTTCTTAGCTTGCTTTTCATTCTCAATATGAATGGTTAATTGTCGATCTGAGAAGTTTGCGGACAATATAATGCATCTGGACCTCATCAGGAATAAACAAGATGATCATCGGCACTTAGTTTGTAAAATGGTGCAGACATTTTTTGTTGTTTAAGTTTATAGTTTTTTGAATTTTATTTTGTTATGGAATATCAAGGAATAATAGACTTGAGGAAAAAGTCCATTCATGATGTTCCATCAAGTTTCATGACATAAAGATTGAAATGTTAATCTGTATGTATCTTTGTATCAAACTAGATAAGTTGAATTTGAGGGAGCAGTGCAAAGATTTGGTGGCCAAGAAATATATTTGGTCCAACTTCAGAAAGTTAAAATCTTTTCAAGTAGAACCCACAATCAGGTAAGGATTCCTGATTGTGGGTCCTACTTGGCTATAGTTGAGGAATACTATTCTTTTTGGATATCCATCCTGATGATGTCTGAAAAGTATACTCTTCAAGATTACAAGCATGATTGAAACAGTTTGGAAAGGTGTTTGAGCAGATCTATTTTGATCTATATTTGAAGAACCTTAGTGAAAGTAAAATATGTTATGACCATGAGAATTACCTCCTGTCGAAGTGCGACTGTTGGATTCATTCGGGGAAAAGGGTACATTTCTTAAAAGCAGAAAATGTGTGTTCTTGCACTGCTTCATGGCCTCCATTTTAACCGCTTTTATTAAGGGTTTGAATGTATGAAGCTCTGATGCGTGATAAGACTTGTTGATTTTAAACTGTCAACTATTTAAGTGTTCCAAAATAGTTCTGTGATGGGATAATTTTTACTTTGTTATGATTCATTTGCTTGTAATTTTTAATGAACAAGTAATGTACCTGAATGAATTTCTGTACTGACAATAAATTGTAATTAAATTGACTCTTGAATTTAATGAATATTTTTCACCTTTTCTTTCAGCAAGAGTTCACTGCCACTTGCATAGAAACAGCTTTTTTGATAAAGAACAAAAGTGGTGTGGACTTTTCGCTTGATCATGCACAATGAAACACTTTTCTCACCAACTGAAAGTAGTTTTGTGACTTCATGGTGTGTGCACATTTTTCTCTCAAGTAAATAACAATATGATACTGCATATGTTTTTAAGATCCAGTAACAGGAGTAGGCAATTCAACCCTTCATAGGCAATTCAACCCTTCAAGCCTGTTCTGCATTTGCGATCCTTGCTAATCTCATTTTAGCCTTAACTCCATTTTCCTGCCCAGTCTTTATAACATTTAAATCCATTACTAATTAAAAATCTGTCTATCTTCCCAAATTTTCTGAATGCCCCAACATCCATCTCACTTTGGTTCCAATCCTTTTCAGAGAAGTAATTTCTCCTCATCTGTTTTAAATCTGTTCCCCTTTATCCTCAAACTAAACTTATTGTTCAAGTTTGCAAGTAAAGAACACATGAGAAAACATTGTCTCCCTGTCTACTTTGTCGGTCTCTTTTAGCATCTTGTATACCTCAACCAGATCTCATTCTTCTAAACTCCAGTGAATATAGGCCTGAACTGTTTAATCTTTCTTGAAAAGAAAAATCGCTTATTTCTTGAATCAACCTTCACTAAAACTGCTTCCGATACAAGTACATCCTATCTCAAGGGGACCAAATTTGCATGCAGTGCTCCAGATCTGTTCTCGGTAATGGCTTGTGTAGGTGCAGTGTAACTCCCTCCTTTATACTTTATTTCTGTTGCAATAAATGCCAAATTTCCTTTTGCTTTTCTTATTACCAGTTGTACCAGCAAGTTTCCTGCAATTCATGCAGGAGGACACCAAAATCCCTCTGCACTGAAGCATTCTGAAGTTGCCCTTAATAGTAAGTTGCCTTTCTATTCCTCTGATCAAAATGGACACCCTCTGACTTATTCATGTTAATCTGCATCTGCCAATTTCGATCTGTGCATATAACCTTTGTGTCCTTGGTGAATTTCTTAATTATTCTTGCAGCTTACTTTTCCATCTGTTTCAGTGTTGCCTGCAAATTTGTCAGTAGTACTTTGTATCTCTCCATTCAAATCATTAATGTAGATTGTGAAGAGTTGAGGCGTGATTAGATTAGATTAGATTACTTACAGTGTGGAAACAGGCCCTTCGGCCCAACAAGTCCACACCACCCCGCCAAAGCGTAACCCACCCATACCCCTACATCTACATCTACCCCTTACCTAACACTACGGACAACTTAGCACGGCCAATTCACCTGACCTGCACATCTTTGGACTGTGGGAGGAAACCGGAGCACCCGGAGGAAACCCACGCAGACACGGGGAGAACGTGCAAACTCCACACAGTCAGTCGCCTGAGGCGGGAATTGACCCGGGTCTCCGGCGCTGCGAGGCAGCAGTGCTAACCACTGTGCCACCGTGCCGCCCAACGTGCCGCGTGTGGCACTTCACTGTTGTTGTCAATCTGAGAAAGACCCATTTAACCTGACTCACACTCTTCTATTTGTTTGTTAATCTTCAATCCGTGCCAATACATTACCCCTAACTTAATGTGATCTTATCTTCTGTATTCACTTTGTGTGACACCTAATCAAATGCCTCTGAAAGTTCAGATGTACGACATCTACAGGATCCCCACTATCCACGTTGCTTGTTACATCTTTAAAAATATCTAACAAGTATGATTTACCCTTCATAAAACCACGCTACCTCCGGATTGTATTTTGACTTAGCAAATATTCTGTTATTACTTTGTGATGGATTCTAACAATTTCCTAATGACGTATGTTAAACAAACTGGCCTACAGTTTCCAACTTTGTTATTCCGCTTTTGAATAAGGATTTGATAAAGCACTTTTCTAATCCACTGGAACCTTTCCTGCAACTTAAATTTTGGAATATTATAATCAATGAGTCCATTATATCTGCTGCCACTTCCTTTTAAGATCTTATAGTCATTTGGGCCCTAAGGAATTTCCTGTCTTAAATTCCAATGGTTGTTCCATACTTTATCCCTATTGATGATTATAATTTTCTCCCTTTCTATAATGTTTGCATTACCTGCTACTGTTCAGTTGGTACTGGTGTGCACTGAAAACAATGTTTCACTTAATGTGCTCTGCATATGAAAAACAAATATCTGGATCAAATTCAGCACATATTTTGTTTAAATGCTTTAAAATAGTGGAAAGTTGTGTGGATTTTTTTTTCTTTCAAACTACATTCAATAATGATCCTTTTCATATTGTTCACAGGAATAATTGGATGCCATGCGTCCTTGTTTGCTTCTGAACATGAGCATCAAGTTTCACAAATGCTCTGTCACCTGGCTTTAGTAGTGTGGCTCTGAATTTTATATTTTGTTTTGCATTTGTTTTCAATGAGCTTTTCTGCCCTCTGATTGCATTTGTGCATATGTTGATTGTTAGCTTCACTGGGCCACAACTTAGGTGAGCACAATTAGGTCATTAGCTACATTGAGTTTGCCCCGCTTTTGAGCATGGCTGATATGCTCCTCAGCCCTATTCTCCTGTCTTCTCCCTGTAACGTTTTGTTCCACTTAATAATCAAGAACCAAACTTTTTTTGTTTCTTAAATTTGCGCAATGATTTGGCCTCTTCTGTCTTTTGTGGCAATGAGTTCCACAGATTCACCACCTTCTGACAGAATAAATTCCTCCTCATGTCAGTCCCTTCACTCTAAGGCTATGCCCTCAGGTCCCAGTCTCTTCTCCAAGTGGAAGTATTTTCTTCAAGTCCACTCTATCTAGGCCCCTCAGTTTTCTGTAAGTTTCAGTCAGGTACCCCCTCACCCTCTATACTCCATTGAGTATAGATCGAGTTTTCACCCGTTCCTCAAATGACAAGCTTTTCATTCTCAGGATTATTCTTGTAAATCTCCTCTGGACCCTCCCATAGGCCAGCATGTCTGTCCTTGGATAGGTCCTTGAAAACCGTACACAATTTTCTAAATACAGTCTGACCATAGCCTCATACAGCCTCAGCAGTACACCTCTTCTGTATTCGAGCCCTTTTGAAATAAATGTGAATGTTGCATTTTCCTTTACCTTCAGCTCTACCTGCAAGTTAACATTAAGGCAATCCTGAGGTAGGACTCCCAAGTCCCTTTGTACTTATATTTCCAAAGCCTTTCCCTGATTAGAAAAGAGAATAGAATCTATTCTTCTCAGCAAAGTGCCTAACCTCACACTTTCCCACATTGTATTCCATCTTGCGCTTCTTTTCCCACTGTCCTAATATAAGTCCTTGTGCAGCCTCCCAAAGCTGTGACCACCCCATGAGAAAGGCATGAGGATAAACTGCGAAGATGAGTGTAGCTTGCAGCATTTGTGGAACTGAGTGAGGAATTGCTCTGTAATTGTTAACAACATAGTGCAACACATTTTAAAAACTTGATCCCAGTCGTTACGGAGCACTGCTATCATAGTGTGTGTGAGTCTTGATTTCTCCATTAGCTCTGAATGTAGTGTAATGTATTATTCAATGAATGAAATTTTGTAGTTTCTGAATTTACTGACCTCATTTCTATTGAATGGGGGAACGTTGTCACTCGCTTGAGGGATGGTCCAAAAATCAGGTCATACTTTAGGTTGACTGCTTTAGTCGAGGTGAAGTACATGTAACTATTTCGGAAACTGGAACCCTATTGTGGTTACAGGGAACAGATGTAACAGCGAGATCAATGTGAACTTGGAAGGAATGTAAGAATTTGGTTGTGTTGTTTGATATCATAAACACTATTTCATTGTTTATGCTCCACAATTTAGTATATTCCTGGGAATCATATCTTTTCCTGAAGGAGGTAATTATGTTGACAATTTCTCCTGATGGCTGTCATGTTAGATTTTGAACATGTTCTCCGGCTGTGGAGTGATGTTAGTTAGTAATGTCACTTCAGATGTGGAAGCAGCTCACTTCAAATATATGATCTTGCAATGTATTTCGACCATGCTCTCGCAATCATGTTTATATTCCTTAAATTTCATACAGGTGGAATTTTGCACCATTGTCTAACTTATCCAACTTTCGCACCACATTTACATTTACACAGTCAAGATGTTGTTCATCAAGTTATTCCCCCAACTTAAGTAGCACCCAATTGTTGGCAAAGGATGACATGAAAGATGAGTTGGATCAGTTGAACTTGCCTGTATTAATTTTAAAATAGAGCTCTTGTAGTATGATCCACTGTTATTTTTGAACATTATTTGTTGTATAGATTGTTGTACAGACTTACCAGTGACCTTCAATTGGTTATTGCCTCAAAATTGCCATTATGCATGTTGAAATGGAAGTGTAAAGCACTTGACGTGATTGGGAGTGCTTTTGTCTGTTGGTCAGGAGCCTTGTTTTATGGGCCTGACAATTGTTGGCTAATTTGCTTTGTCCTTCTACTTGAGAATTGTGCTGAAGCCAGCTGGACTTGTCTCCGTGACCAGCAAGATAGAAGAAAAAAACCATACAAAGTGATAAAGATTAAAAGCTGACAAAAGATAACCAAAAAATAACCAAGAGGCAGCAAATAGATGAGGGCAAATGAAGAAAAATGAACAGCAAAAACGTCCGTCAATGGGGAGAAAGATGGCAAAGTGGACACAGGTCCCTTTTGAGAACGAGGCTGGGGAAATGGCAGAGGAGCTGAACAAATACGTCCTGATGAATTTCACATTATCAGCATTCTATAAATACTAAATCATCAAGGGACTGAAGAGAAGTGATGGGAATAAGCAGAATAATGATCAATAGAGCAAAAGAACGAGGGAAACTACCCATCGTGCTGCTCTGAGAGGTGTGGCTGGGGATGATGTAACCTGAGGGTCACCATACCTCAGGTGACCTGGTTTGGGGGGGGGGGGGAAGGGAGGTGAGGAGTGTCCCTTATGGTAGCCTCAGCCAGTGCAAAGATTTTCAGGGCTTTTTGAAGAAAGAAGCTATAGAGATTATGAATGCGCATTCCTTGTGTGAGATATTGTGTTATAGATTATCTTTATTAACTTGCTCACCACTTGCTTTCTTCACTTATACTGGGTTCCTGTTCAGTCATTCATGACCCTTTACTAACCTGTTGTTTACTCTTAACATGGTTTCTTTCATTCATTCATTCATTCATTCATAAAACTGCAGTTCTGTCGTATATTTTACTATCATAAGATAGACCAAATTCAAGCAACCCTTTCAACCATTACTACCTTTTCACATAGAATCATAGAGATGTACAGCATGGAAACAGATCCTTTGGTCCAACCTGTCCATGCCACCAGATATCCCAACCCAATCTAGTCCTACCTGCCAGCACCCGGACCATATCCCTCCAAACCCTTCCTATTCATATACCCATCCAAATGCATCTCAAATGTTGCAATTGTACCAGCCTCCACCACTTCCTCTGGCAGCTCATTCCATACACGTATCACCCTCTGCATGAAAACGTTGCCCCTTAGATCTCTTTTATATCTTTCCCCTCTCACCCTAAACCTATGCTCTCTAGTTCTGGACTCCCTGACTCCAGGGAAAAGACTTTGTCTATTTATTCTATCCATGCCCCTCATAATTTTGTAAACCTCTATAAGATCACGCCTCAGCCTCCAATGCTCCAGGGAAAACAGCCCCAGCCTGTGCAGCCTTTCCCTATGGCTCAAATCCTCCAACCCTGACAACATCCTTGTAAATCTTTTCTGAATCCTTTCAAGTTTGACAACATCTTTCCGATAGGAAGGAGACCAGAATTGCACGCAATATTCCAACAGTGGCCTAACCAATGTCCTGTATAGCCACAGCATGACCTCCCAACTCCTGTACTCAATTCTCTGACCAATAAAGGAAATCATACCAAACGCCTTCTTCACTATCCTATCTACCTGCGACTCCACTTTCAAGGAGCTATGAACCTGCACTCCAAGGTCTCTTTGTTCAGCAACACTCCCTAGGACCTTACCATTAAGTGTATAAGTCCTGCTAAGATTTGCTTTCCCAAAATGCAGCACCTTGCATTTATCTGAATTAAACTCCATCTGCCACTTCTCAGCCCATCGGCCCATCTGGTCCAGATCCTGTTGTAATCTGAGGTAACCCTTTTAGCTGTCCACTACACGTCCGATTTTGGTATCATCTGCAAACTTACTTACTGTACCTCTTATGCTCGCATCCAAATCATTTATGTAAATGACAAAAGTAGTGGACCCAGCACTGATCCTTGTGGCACACCACTGGTCACAGGCCTCCAGTCTGAAAAACAACCCTCCACCACCACCCTCTGTCTTCTACCTTTGAGCCAGTTCTGTATCCAAATGGCTAGTTCTCCCTGTATTCCGTGAGATCTAAGCTCACATGGGGAACCTTGTCGAATGCCCTACTGAGGTCCATATAGATCACATCGATATGGCACGCAGAGGGTGGTAAGTGTATGGAATGAGCTGCCAGAAGATGTGGTGAAGGCTGGTACAATTGCAACATTTCAGAGGCATTTGGATAGGTATATGAATAGGAAGGGTTTGGAGGGATATGGGCCGGTGCTGGCAGGTGGGACTAAATTGGGTTGGGATATCTGGTCAGCATGGACAGGTTGGACCGAAGGATCTGTTTCCATGTTGTGCTTCTCTGACTCTGTCATCTACTGCTGTGCCCTCATCAATCCTCCTTGTTACTTCCTCAAAAAACTCAATCAAGATTGTGAGACATGATTTCCCACACACAAAGCCATGTTGACTAGCCCTAATCAGTCCTTGCCTTTCCAAATACATGTACATCCTGTCCCTCAGGATTCCCTTCAACAATTGCCCACCACCAACGTCAGGCTCACTGGTCTGTAGTTCACTAGCTTGTCCTTACCACCCTTCTTAAACAGTGGCAACATGCGAGCCAGCTTCCAGTCTTCTGGCACCTCACCTATGATTATCGATGAGACAAATAACTCGGCAAGACGCACCAGCAATTACTTCTCTAGCTTCCCACAGCGTTCTAGGGTACACCTGATCAGGTCGTGGGGATTTATCCACCTTCACCCATTTCAAGACATTCAGCACTTCCTCCTCTGTAATATGGACATTTTGCAAGATGTCACCATCTATTTCACTACAGTCTATATCTTCCATAACCTCTTCCACAGTAAATACCGATGCAAAATACTCATTTAGTATCTCCCCCATTTTCTGCAGCTCCACATAAAGGCCGCCTTGCTGATCTTTGAGGGACCCTATTCTCTCCCTAGTTACCCTTTTGTCCTTAATGTATTTGTAAAAGTCTTTGGATTCTCCTTAATTCTATTTGCCAAAGCTATCCCATGTCCCTGTTTTGCCCTCCTGATTTCCCTGTTAAATATACTACTACTGGCTTTATACTCTTCTAAGGATTCACTCGATCTATCCTGTCTGTACCTGACATGTGCTTCCTTCTTTTTCTTTAACCAAACCCTCAATCTCTTTAGTCATCCAGCATTCCCTTTACCTACCAGCCTTTCCTTTCACCCTAACAGGAATATAGTTTCTCTGGATTCTTGTTATCTCATTTCTGAAGGCTGCCCCTTTTTCAGCTGTACCTTTACCTGCGAACATCTGTCCCCAATCAGCTTTTGAAAGTTCTTAGCCTTTCTCCAATTTAGAACTTCAACTTTTAGATCTGATCTATCCTTTTCCATCATTATTTGAAATCTAATAGAATTATGTTAGCTGGCCCCAAAGTGCTCCCCCACTGACAGCTCAGTCACCAGCCCTGCCTTATTTCCCAAGAGTAGGTCAAGTTTTGCACCTTCTCTAGTAGGTACATCCACATACTGAATCAGAAAATTGTCTTGTACACACTGAACAAATTCCTCTCCATCTAAACCCTTAACACTATGGCAGTCCCAGTCGATGTTTGGAAAGTTAAAACCCCCTACCATAATACCCTATTATTCTTACAGACAGCTGAGGTCTCCTCACAAGTTTGTTTCTCAATTTCCCTCTGACTATTGTGGGGTCTATAATACAATCCCAATAAGGTGATCATCCCTTTCTTATTTCTCAGTTCCACCCAAATAACTTCCCTGAATGTATTTCCAGGAATATCCTCCCTCAGCACAGCTGTAATGCTATCCCTTATCAAAAATACCACCCCCACCCCCTCTCTTGCCTCCTTTTCTATCCTTCCTGTAGCATTTGTATCCTGGAACATGAAGCTGCCAGTCCTGCCCATCCCTGAGCCATGTTTCTGTAATTGCTATGATATCCCAGTCCCATGTTCCTAACCATGCCCTGAGTTCATCTGCCTTCCCTGTTAGGCCCCTTGCATTGAAATAAATGCAGTTTAATTTATTAGTCCTACCTTGTCCCTGCCTGCCCTGACTGTTTGACTCGCTTCTGCTCTCAACTGTACCAGTCTCAGATCGATCTCTTTCCTCACTATGTCCCTGGGTACCCCCCCACCTTACTGGATTAAATCCTCTCAAGCAGTTCTAGCAAATCTCCCTGCCAGTATATTAGTCCCCTTCCACTTTAGGTGCAATCCGTTCTTCTTGTCAAGGTCACTTCTACCCCAAAAGAGATTAAAGAGATTCCAATGATTCAAAAATGTGAATCCTTCTCCCATACACCTGCTCCTCAGCCATGCATTCATCTGCTCTATCCTCCTATTCCTGCCCTCACTAGCTCATTGCACCGGGAGTAATCCAGATATGACTACTCTCGAGGACCTCCTTTTTAAATTTCTGCCTAACTCTCTGAAATCTCCCTTCAGAATCTCAACCTTTTCCCTTCCTATGTCGTTGTTTCCAATGTGGACAATGATCTCTTGCTGGCCCCTCTTTCCCCCGTGAGAACGTTCTGCACCCTCTCTGAGACATCCTTGATCCTGGCACCAGGGAAGCAACACACCATTCTGCCTTTTCGCTGCTGGCCACAGAAACGTACCTCTGACTAGAGAATCCCCTAACAATTGATCTCTTGGAACCTGACGGACCCCTCTTTGCATTAGAGTCAGTCTCAAATACCAGAAACTTGGCTGTTCGTGCTACATTCCCCTGAGAATCCATCACCCCCTACATTTTCCAAAACTGCATACCTGTTTGAAATGGGGATAGCCACAGAAGACTCCTGCACTAGCTGCCTACCTCTCTTACCTTTCCTGGAATTAACCCATCTATGTGACTGTATCTGAGACTCCCCTCTCCTGTAACTGCCATCCATCACATACTGTTGCTGTTGCAAATTCCCCATTGCTTCTAACTGTCTCTCCAACTGATCCATTCAATCTGATAAGATTCACAGCCAACAGCGTTTATGGCAGATTTAATCCACAGTAATCCTTAAACTCTCTTTAAACTCCCACATCTGACCAGAAGTACATATCATTCGATTAAAGGCCATTTTTGTTCCTTCACAATCTACAGACCCAGAAATTAACACCGTCTTATTTCTCTACAAACACTGCCCCAGGTTAAGAGAATAGTTATGGCTTGTATTGTAAGTTTAATCAAGAGACATATCTCTAAAAATATATGATCAAGAAAGAACCCACTCTACTCACTACATCTTCAGTTCTTTTTGGCCTTTGTGACATAAGCAAGTGTTTAGGCCTATCTACCTCCTGAGTAAGTGTAGCATATTGATAACAATACCATACCTGCCATCATATATCCAACAGCTTGTAATATTAATTAGCCCTTACCAACCATGTCTCGGACCTGAATAGATTACAGAACAACAAAGATTTTCCCCAGTTAGTATGTACTTCCCAGATACCTTTTTTAACTGGGCTGTTATCCCTTTAAGAAACTGTCAAACAGCACTTTAATGAAATTGAATGAAACTCACATCACCACACTTATCAATTCTGGTCTCCAGCATCTGCAATCCTCACTTTCTCCTGAAACTCTCACCTGCAAATAGTAAACAAATCTTACAACCCAGACGCCATCATCTGTTTAATGTCCTTTATTCTTCTAAGTTAATGTATCATTTTTAATTTTGGAGCATTTAGGGCTTGTTTTTTTTATTAACATTTTACTAATTTAAAAGACAAAAAGACTAATATCTCTTAATTATACAAGCAGAGTGGACAGACACATTTAATTCCATCAGAAGTAGCACATGTTTTCACCCATTTCCTGTCTCCCAGGGCAGAAGTCCCTCAAGCCTTTGTTTTATCTATAATATGCAATGTGACATCGTATACATGTAAGAACTTTACATAAATAGGCTGCTGTAAAAACTGATTTTGGGATCCTATTTCTGCCTCAAACTTGTGGTTGCTGAATAAAAGAGGCTATTTTCACCACTCAGTGATTTTGGTTGTTATTTGAACACGATCCCACAATTTTCACCTGGCGACAGTCAAGGAATGGTGACCTCTTTCCAAGTGAGGATAGTGAGTGGCTTGGAGGGGAACTTGAAGGTGGTGGCATTCTCATATATCTGCTGCCCTAGTTCTTCTTTATGAAAGTGGTTGTGGGTTTGGAAGGTGCTGTCTGAGGATCTTTGAATTTCTGCAGTGCAACTTGTAGATAGTACACACTGCTGCTACAGAGCATTGGTGGTGGAGGGAATGGATGCTTGTGAATGTGGTGCCAACCAAGCAGGCTGTTTTGTCCTGGATGGTGCCGAGCTTCTTGCATGTTGTTAGAGGTACCCCCATTCAGGCAAATGGGCAGTATGTCATCACACTCCTGACTTGTGCTTTGTAGATGATGGATAGGTTTTGGGAGTCAGCAGGTGAGTTAACGCAGTGTTCCTAGCGTCTGACCCATTCTTGGAGCCACTGTTTCTGGCAAGTCCAGTTGAGCTTCTGGTCAATGATACATCCTAGGATGTTGAAAGTCGGGATTTCCGTGATGGTAACGCCATTAAATGTCAAGGGGCCATGGTTCGATTGTGAGTTATTGGTGATAGTCATAGTCTGGCATTTGTGGTATGAATGTTACCTGCCAATTGTCGTTCCAAGTCTGGATATTGTCCAGATCTTGTTGCATTTGAGCATGGACTGTTCAAATGCTGTCAGGGCCCATAGCCTTTGCAGTATCCAGTGTCTTCGACTGGTTATTGATATCACATGGAGTGAATTGAATTGGCTGAAGATTGGTATCTGTAATCCTGGGGACACTGGAGAAGGCTGAGTTGAATCTTCCATTCAGCATTTTTGGCTGAAGATTACTGCGAATGCTTCAGCCTCGTCTTTTTTATTCTCATATATTGAGCTCTTCCATCATTGAGGATGGGGATACTTGTGGAGCTGCCTCCTCCAGTGGACAGTTTGGCAGGGCTGCAGAGGTTTGATCAATTCTGCTGGTTGAGATCTCTTAGCTCTGTCTATCACTCGCTGCTTATGCTGCTTGACATACAAGTTATCCTGCTTGGTAGCTTCACCAAATTGACATCTCATTTTCGGGTATACCTGGTGCTACTTCTGGCATGTGATGAACAGCTGAGGATCCTGGGATTGTAGTCATTAGAGTTTAGAAGGATGAGGGGAGATCTAATAGAAACTTATGAGATAATGCATGGCTGAGAAAGGTTTAGATGCTGGGAATTTGTTTCAGTTCGGTGGGGATACGAAGACCCGTGGGCACAGCCTTAGAATTAGAGGAGATCAATTTAAAATGGAAATGAGGAGACATTTCTTCAGCCAGCGAGCCGTGGGCCTGTGGAATTCATTGGAGCGCAGTGGAGGCTGGGACGTTAAATGTCCTCAAGGCAGAGATGATGATAAATTCTTAATCTCGCAAGGAATGTAAGGATACAGGGAGAGTGTAGATACGTGGTGTTGAAATGCCCATCAGCCATGATTG
This sequence comes from Chiloscyllium punctatum, assembly GCF_047496795.1. Taxonomy (NCBI): domain Eukaryota; kingdom Metazoa; phylum Chordata; class Chondrichthyes; order Orectolobiformes; family Hemiscylliidae; genus Chiloscyllium; species Chiloscyllium punctatum. The sequence goes on along the minus strand of NC_092749.1, from coordinate 32,794,498 downwards.
AATGGCAGAGTGGACTCACTTGGCCAAATGACCTTACTTCCACTCCTATGTCTTATGGTCTTATTTAATGATGGTTGAGTGGGGGATATGCTGAGCCATGAGATTACAGGTTGTGTTGAAGAAAGTTATGCTCTGCCTCATGAATGTCCAACTTTGAGTTGCTAAATGTGCTCGAAGTCTGTCCTATTTAGCATGGTGGTTGTCCATTGTGTTTTATGGCACTTTCATTTTGTATTCACAAGAACTGTGTAGTGGTCACTTACGAGTACTGTCATGACGAGATGAAACTGTAGCCGTCCGAGTGGCACGGATGCGTTCAAGTTGTCCTCTCCTTTTGTTGGTTCCTTCGCCACTTGCCATAGACACGCCTAGCAGCTATGTCTTTTAGGACCTCATCAGCTTGATCAATGTTAGTGTCAAGCCCCTCCAACTCAGTTTTATGGCATGGAATCAGGCCTTTTGGCCCAACTTGTCCATGCCGCCAGTTTTCACAATTAAATCAGTCCCATTTACTTATCCATATCTCCATATCTCTCTCAACCTATGCTGTCCATGGACCTGTCCAAATGTTTCTCTAATGATAAAATTGGGCTCGCTTCCACCACCACCTCTGGCAGCCTGTTCCAGGCACTCGCCATCCTCCTTGTGAAAAACATTGCCCCCGCCCCCCCATTGGTGGACTTTGAAATTCTGTGCTCCCTCCAAGTGTTGCTTGAGATGGACGACTATTGATTGAACATCTGAGGGAGGACGGTACGTGGTAATCAGCAGGAGGTTTCCTTGCCCGTACTTAACCTGATGCCATGAAACTTGGAGTCCAGAGTCAGTTTTGAGGACTCCAGGGTTGCTCCCTCCCAACTTTATACTATTGTGCCATCACGTATGCTGGGTGTGTCCTGGGTGGGACAGGATGTATCTAGGTATAGTGATGATGATGTCTGGGACATTGCTTATTGGTATGATTGCTTGAGTATGACTTGGTAGGTTGTTGTTTGACAAGTTGGGGAGACAGCTCTCCCAATTTTGCCTATAGTCCCCAACTGTTAGTAAGGGGGTGTTTCCAAAGTTGACAGGACTGTTTCTGGCATTGTCTTTTTCCATGCCTAGGTTGATGCCAGGTAATCCTTCTGGTTTCATTCATTTGAGACTTTGTTGTAATTGCTACAAATGAGAGGCTTCCTCGGCCATTTCAGATGGAAATTATAGGTCAACCCTATTACTATGGGTCTGGAGCCAGGTGTCGGTCCAGATGGTTTTTTCAACAATTGATAATGGTTTCATGATCATCAGTAGATTGTTAATTCCAGATATTTTTAATTTTATTAATTTTGTGTCATTTGCCTTGGTGGGATTTGAACCTTGGTCCCCAGAACAGTTTCTGATTGATAGTCTCGATAATGCAACTAGGCCATGATCTCCCCTAACCTCCTGAAATATTGAGGGTAGCTATTTGCATGGATAGAAAATTGGTCAGCTAATACAAACAAGTGAGATTAAAGAAGCAAATAGCAGAGTGCCACAAGCTACAAATGCTTATAATACATGTTAATGACTTGGATGAAGATGGTAAATGTGCTATAACAAGTTTGTGGATGTCATAAAAATGGGTAGCCATGATATGGAGGTGCCAGTATTGGACTGGGGTGGATAAATTCAGAAGGCTCACGACACCAGGTTATAGTGCAACAGGTTTATTTGACATCACAAGCTTTCAGAGCGCAGCCCCTTTGTCAGGTGTAGTAAGAGACAAGAGCCTATAGATACAGAATTTATAGGCAGAGAGATAAAAAAAATCATACAAATGGTGTGTGGAGTGTCGAATAATAAGTTTCTGCAGGTGACCAAGAGTGTTAAATGGTGAGTAAATTATTAACAACTGAATAACAAGCAAAAGGACGATCTATAATCGGATTAAATGAGGTAGAACAATAATTACAAAAAATTGGAAGTAAGGTAGTTCTGGAGACAAACTGAATGACTGGAACCATATGATAGGTATGAGTCGCCTGACTAGGGTCTAACAAAAGTGACAAGTAATCCAAAACTGTACAAACTAAATAAGGTAGAGCGGTCATAACAAGTCATCAAGGTGATGACGTCAAAACAGGACGGTAAGGAAGAATTTACAGATACAAAACAGTGTGTTGTCACCACATGTAGCACAACATGAACCCAAGATCACGGTTGAGGCTGCCTTCATGGGTATGGAACTTTGTATCAGTTTCTGCTTGATGATTCTGCATTGTTGTGTATCTCAAAGGCCATCTTGGAGGACACTTACTCATAGCTCAGAGGCTGAATGCTTTTGACCGCTAAAGTGTTCCCTGACTGTGAGGGAACATTCCTGTCTAGCGATTGTTGCATGGTGACCATTCATCCATTGTCGTAGCATCTGAAAAAAAAATAGGTGGCAGGGCAAGTTTCTGCGAATGATACAATGAATTGAAATAGGTTGAGTGGCAAAAAACTTGACAGATGGAGTGTATTATGGGAAAATGTAAGATTATGCACTTTGGCAAGAAGAGTACAAGAGATGAATATCAATTTACAGGCCAGTAAACTGCAGCACAGAAAGATTACACGCCCATAAATCACAAAATGCTGGTTTCCAAGTTTAGCAGCTAATAGGAAAGCCAAATGGAATGTTCGTCTTTATTCCACAAGGAGTGGAATCTAAAAATGGGGACGTTATGCTAAAGCTATACAAGGCACTGGTCAGACCATAGTTGGAACACTGAACAGTTTTGAACCCGTTTATTTAAGGAAATATGTATTTGTATTGGGGATAGTCTTGAGAAAGTTCACAAATTTAATGCTGGGTATGGTGGGATGTGCAGTCAATGAGATTTTCAGTAAGTTGGGCTTGTACTCATTGGAGTTTAGAAAAGTGAGTCAAAAAGTGTGGCACTGGAAAAGCACAGTGGGTCAAGCAGCATCCAGGAGCAGGAGAATCGACGTTTCCGGCCTAAGCCCTTCAAGAATGTGAGGTAACTTTATTGATTCTTTTGGGAGCTGACAGGAAAAATGCAGAAAAGGTGTTTTCCCCCTGTGAGAGAGTTTAGGACCAAAGGGAATAATCTCAGAGTAATCTGTGAAATTTTTAAAATGCAGAGGGCTATCGAGATTGGGTCGTAAAGTGTATCCAAAGCTGAATTGGGCAGAAGGATGCAAGGTTTTGGGGATATGACAGCAAATTTAAGTTTCTGATTGTCAGATCAGCCATGGTCTCTTTGAATGGCAGAGTAAACTCTAAGGGCTGAATGGCATTTTTTTATTCCTATATCTTTTGGTCTAAGTTTTTTTTTGGTTGAGGTCAGTGTTTTTACAACTTGATGACTGATTTTGATTTGTTGTAGTTTGCTGACCTGGTTCCTTCTGTCAGATTGTGTAGAGAAGCTAAATGTAATAATGTCAGGAATGAAGTGATTACATCGTACAATGAGTCTGAGCAGATATAGTGTGCTCAGAATTTGCCACACTGTAGCAGATTGTACTTCCATTGGTCGTGAGATATTCCTGCACTGTTAAATGCGACCATTTAATTCGATTCTGCTTTAATTGAATAAAAACAAGTACTTGCTCAGTATGAGGTTGCATTCTTGCAGATTTTGTAGATGAGAATGTCATCACCACTGATATTTAGCATGCCTTCAAGTGGGTGAAGTGCAGACTGAATCATACTGAAATACTGGAGTTGCTAAGTTATTTCCAAGTTGATGCTCTCATATTGGTTATGAGCAAAACGAATTGAGCTTAATAGAACATAGAACAATACAGTGCAGAACAGGCCCTTTGGCCCTCGACGTTGCGCCAACCTGTGAACTATTCTCAGCTCGTCCCCCTACACTATCCCAAAATCATCCATGTGCTTATCTAAGGGTTGGTTAAATCTCCCTAATGTGGCTGAGTTGACTACATTAGCAGGTAGGGCATTCCACACCCTTACCACTCTCTGCGTAAAGAACCTGCCTCTGACATCTGTCCTAAATCTATCACCCCTCAATTTGTAGTTATGCCCTCTCGAACAAGCTGACGTCATCATCCTAGGAAAAAGTCTTTCACTATCTCCCCTATCTAATTCTTTGATCATCTTGTATGTCTCTATCAAATTCCGCCCCCCCCCTTAGCCACCTCCTTTCCAATGAGAACAGACCCAAGTCTCTCAGCATTTCTTCATAAGACCTTCCCTCCAGACCAGACAACATCCTGGTAAATCTCCTCTGCACTTTTTATAATGCTTCCACAGCCTTCCTGTAATGGGGGGACCAGAACTGTGCACAATATTCCAAGTGTGGCCGCACTAGCGTTTTGTATAGTTGGAGCATGATATTGCAGTTCCGGAACTCAATCCCTCTACCAATGAAACCTAACACACCGTATGCCTTCTTAACAGCACTATTCACCTGGGTGGCAACTTTCAGGGATCATACCCATGGACCCCAAGATCCCTCTGCACATCCACACTACCAAGAATCTTTCCATTGACCCAGTACTCTCCAACGAGCATCTTAACAGATCACTCTTCTATTGCTGTAACCCCAAATTTCGCACTGCCAGTCAATCTAACCTGCGCATTTTTAGACTGTAGGAGTAAACAGGAGCACTGTTTTAGCCATGTTTCCATAATAGCTATGGTATTCCAGTCCCATATTCCCATACTGTGGATGTGTAAACACTACACCACAGAGCAATTCATGATTTTATGACTAATACTCTTGTTCCACACTGAAGCTTTTTTGGACATATCCCCAGGGCTGATCAATGTTCTTTCTCTTTTTCCAGGTCTTTCCTCTTGTGGATTGCCTCAGACACTTCTTCCAATTTGGGCCATTTACTGCATGATGACATTTCAAATCACAACTGAAACATCTCTTTGTAATTGCCCAGGCATTACTGCTTCCATTTTTACTCCATTCCTGGCACCAGCCAGATCTGCCAAAAAGATCTCCATCCTCTTGTCTGTGGTTCTTCCGTTGTGTTGATATCTGTTTCCCATGTCTGATTGATCTTGAAATTCTAGGAATGTTGAATGCTCTGTTTTTTGTGACATTACTGAATGCCCCATTTGTACTATAAAAATCCAGAAAATAACGAGAGAATTTTTTCCCCCCAAAGCCAAGGAATTTGATCAAAAATATTTGAGAATTTTGCTCCAGTTAACACCAGGTACTGGGCAATAAATTGAAAGCTCATCATTGAACCAGGAATTTGTAAATACACTTTATATCATAAAATTAAAACAGGCCAAGATTATATAATCTGTAGAATATCCATCCATCTTTCTAAATTGGTCAATGGCTGACCATATGCATCTGAAACCTTTTATCTAAAAGGCTTAATAGATCATCCAAACGTTCCTCCATGCCAAATTGAATTCTCAAGCTTTCAAATTAGTTTGCATCCATCCTGCTATTGATAGAAAGTGACATTGCAAAGGCAAGAATCATCTTTGGTAAGGATGTAACCCATCTCCATAATGTCTATTTAAATTTCTCCCATTGGTCATAGCGCTTAAATTCAAAGAACATAGGTAGAAAATTCTATCCTGAGGCCTTTGTGTTTTCAGCCATTCTAAAGAGTAGCTTCAATTATAGTCATTTGTCTGAAAAGTAATTCTTTTCTGTTTCCAATCTTCATTTTTAGGCACCCATTTTCTGTTTATGTTAAATAGATCTAAGCCAGGTGGTGAGGTATGAAGCAAGACAGTTATTTTCATTTAACAGGTCTATTAACAAGATGTAACCTTAATCTGTTAACTAATTACCCAGTCACCCAGCTAATTCATGTGAGTCGAATTATTTGCACATGATTCTTCATCAACAAAGTCAATGAATAATGGACATTAGTTGTAATTTGCACTGCATATATCATTGAGTATGAAGGGTAAGGTTAAACAGTCCTGTTTGCATTGCTAATTGAGGGATGAATTACAACAGTTTCTTGCATGAATAGCTGCAGTTCTATCAAAATTAAGATTAGCAAAGGTTCAAACAAGCTTTTCACTTGTGGTTCTGTAAACAACAAAACAGCATGTAATTGTACTTCAGTTGTAGTTTATTGCCGACATTTGCCGCAACTGCAGAGGTCGCATTCACCACTCATGCAGTCACAATATCGCAATATCTATGAAGTAACGTGACAGACCTGTATAATGGTTTACACAGCATAACTTTATAATGTCTAGTTTTTAGATATAAGGAATCATGAAAACATAGAGCAATTTCGTAGCATATCAATTTAATACACAAAAGTTTTTAATTGGTGTCATAGCCCTATTCACATGAAACTTATTTATAAAGCTACAGACCCAGAGAAATGTTCAGGAAGGGATTTTGCTGGATCACCTGCTGCCCTACTCACTGAGCAACTGATGAGTAGGGTAGTACAATTAGGTCCATGACAGTGATATTAAGTGCACAAACTTCCTATTCCAGTGTGGTGCATATACACACTGCCATTAGTGACATAACCTTGATGTTCCTCTGGGTGGATGGAGTCTTTTGTCATGCTAACATGGGCTAAACATACATTGAGCCGGAGTGTCAGTTTAGAATTGCCATCCTGGTATTTTCCGCATTCAGTGTGATATATGATCGCAGTCGTTTTTCGATTTTAAAATGGCTTGCTGAGAGATTTACTGCATTCATTTGACTTGTGATTGTTTCTATTGCTGGAAAAAAATTCTCTAAAGTAAGGTTGGTGACATTATACCAGCATACTGAATTGATGTATATTTCTCTTAATGCTGCAGTTTTGTGAAGAGTTTAAGGAGAAATGTCCACACACAGTGCAGTGTGGGCTACGTTTGGCTGAGAAAAATAATACTGGAATTGTCCGCCACTTTGGCCTTCAGATTCTGGAGCATTCTATAAAGTGAGTTTTTTTCTTGCGTGGTTAATATCCTGTAGACTATTAATGCTATTGAACCAATTATTAATTATATCATACTATTAATACTATGTACAAAGTATAGTACAACTAAGGACCTTGTGCAATTGTAAATTTGAAATTTTATGAAATCTTATCTATTAGTTGTATTGTGTGCATTTATTTGAATGAGCACTGACACATTCATCTTTCAGTGGAACCTAGTGATGGCCATGGGTTTCAAAACTTTAGTCAATGGTGAGTGATACTTGCCTCAGATCATGTAAAAAAGCAACGCTCAAAAATCTGGTGAGCTCTGACTTCTACATCCTACTACCTGGGATGTAATATACAACAGCTTGAATGTTTACAGCACCTTTTGATGTCATAAAAATGTCTAAATACACTTCACAAGAGCATAATAAAATAAAATATGAACCACATAAGGCGATATTAAGTCCAACGACCAAAAGCTTACTCAGAGATTTAGAATTGAGATTTAGAAATGATAAGCATCCACAGGTTGCCTCAGCTGCCTAAACCCTGAGATTTAGAAATGAGGTAATTTTAAATCTCAGGATTTAGGCAGCCGAGGTAACTTGTGGATGCTTATCACATATCTTCTCTGACAGTCAATCGGGAAGTTCAGTTCAAATTGGTTCAGTAATTAATTGCATTTAAATAGGAAATATAGTGTTGATTATAAACTTAAGAAAAGTGGAATAGTTTCATTGTAATGGAAAAGTGTGATGTAGCACAATATAAAATTAGCATTTTAGGCTTAGTGAGGATGGATCATAGTAATTATGAAGTAAGTATGCCATTTAAAAACCCAATTATGCCTTAATTTATGGTGGAATTTAAAGATTTTTTTTCACAAGGTAGTCAATGGCTAATGAAATAAATAAGCAACAAATAACTGACCATTTCATCATCTTTACCAGTACAAAATTTTTGGCCTTTGATTTCCACTGTGGTACATACAAGTATATATTTATTTCCCCGGACCAAATGGTTATTCAAAGCCAATTTGTATTGAATCCTTGTTCACGTCTCATCGTCGTCCTTCTCCTCTTCCTCCTCCTCCTCGTCCTTGTCCTCCATAATGTCTAAGCAGGGAAATTTTCTCCATATGTGTAATTATTAATCCGTGGGCCTTTCCTTCATCCCATTTGTTGTATTTTACATTTTTCCAGATCTTGCTTCTGTATGTTGCCATTCTTTGCAAGTGGTAATAATGCTGACTATTGTAACTTTTTTGTCCCTAAATATACATAATTCTCTCAAGTAACAAATAAGATTGTGTGGTGTTTTTAGAATGATATAGTGAAGACAACTCCTTAATTGTTTTTCAAAATTAGGTTTCGCTGGAATGGTATGATACACCGTGATAAAGTCCAGCTGAAGAATAGTGTGATGACTCTTCTATCCCGTGTAAGTTGTCTTATTTGCTTTTCTGACTTCACTGAACAAATAATACATCATTTACAATGAAACTTGTGAAAACCTTTGTTCCCAAGTTAAGGGTGCTCACTGAAAGATCCAAATAAATTGCATCTTGAAAACATGGGCTATCTCAGTTTCTGAATTATGAGTGCCCTTTAACAACTGAGAACACTGAAGGCACTGTTAAGTGTGAGATGGCAGATAACTGTCTCTGGCTCTGTCTCTGTTTGAGTATATGCACAGCACTATCCCTGACAAAGGATTTCCCCTTTGCTGTGGAAAACTGCATCACACAAAGTGGAAACTGCTCATGGATAGACAAGCAGGTAGGGTTCCTTGAAATCACTTGATAGGATGAGATATGACATTGGTGACTTGGGTATGAATGAAATTGGGGAATTGAGGCTCAGGAGACCCAAGCTGCGATTGGGAGCTTCAAAGTTAAGAAACATGATTTCTTGTCTTCTGTTGTTTTCTCATTTCTATCCTTTGGTGGTCCCCTGCTGCTAAGAACATTTTGCAACAACTAGTAACATGAAACAACAAACAATTGTCCACTCCAGCAAACCCAACCTAAGATAATCCCATTAATATTCATAGAAGCTGGGTAATCCAATGTGTTCAAACTTCTGGAATATCTCTGACCAAAGTTAGCAACTTAACTGTACTGATGGACATTGAACATCTTTAGTACTTCTAACATAAGCAACTAGCACACAGAGGGTGCTTCGCATGGGTCTGCAGGACTCTAGGATCATGTCGGCAATTTAGCATATTGCAGCGTAGCCATAGTTGTCATCTATATCAAATCCTAGCATCTGGAATGCTTTCCTTCATGGAAACTGACCCTCGGATGCTGATAAATTGGGAAACCCAATGAGCTGATCTTACTTATAGATTCAGGCAAGATCCAAGTTCTGGGTAGGATGAAAGAGTGATGCAGGAAATCACAATATCTGCCTCATCCAGATTACTGCATGTACATTGAGTATTTCTCAGTAAGAGATCCCTGATTTTAGTCTCATTGGTGTCTCTTATTTGTGTGTATCTCTGCTTCTGGCGCACTTAAGAATGGTCAAAGATGATAATTCCATCACTTGCGAATTAGTTAATAGAACATGCGAATTAGCAGTGAGAGTAGGCTATTCAATCCTTGGAACCTACCGTGCTATGCAAAATAATCATGGCTGATCTTTGACCTTAATTCTATCTGTCGTCACTAACTTAATGCCCTGTATTCACTTCTCCAAAAATGTATTTGGCTTGTATAAACTCAACAATTGAGCAATGACTCATTCTCAAGGGCATTTAGGGATGGACAATAAATGTTGGCTCCATAGCAAGTAACACGTTATTTATCACTTTTGTATGACCAAACAGCTACTGAAAATAAAACTGTTGGAAATAATGGGATGAATGGGTCAAATGGCCTGGTACCTAATTTGAGGTACCGAGAGAGCTATTTTATTTTCCAGAAATCCCCAAGGTAGGAGTTGCAGGGAAAACAGGGAACTTTATGTCAGTGTAATTTGGCAGTAGGGCAAATGCTAGAATATCTTACTTATTTATGACGCAATAACACAATTGCAGTAATCAAATTTGTTGAATTTTTTGAGGTTGTAATTAGCAGGTTGGATAAAAGAGTCATCAACCTGATATTGGATTTTATGAAACATTGGAAAAAAGATGCCAAATGAGATTATTGACAAAATTAGGGTTCAAGGTAATGGGAATATCAAATTAGCATGAAGATTGGTTAATAGAAAGCAGTAAAAATCAGTGGGTCGTTTTTGTGTTGACATCTGTCATGACAAACCATTCCACGAGAATTGGTGCTAGTACTTCAGCTATTAGCAATCTATATTGATTACCTTAATGGGGGAACCAATAGATCAAGCTTGGCATATTTGTTGAAGTTTAAACAAAGCCTGGCTATTAACTGTCAATCAGTATTAATCAGTAGCAATCTCCACATCAATCTTCAGATATTGTGCGAAAATTATTTTTTTTTGGTAAACTTGCCCTTTTGTTTGCTTACCACAGGACTGTAGTTCCATTTTGACAACCAGGTTGGTCTTTGAGAATCTGCATAAACCTGAAAAATGAAAAAAAAATGTTGGTCACTCATTTCTTCTGCATCCTCAGGGTACTCATAATATTATGGTGGAAGAGGCTTACATTAAGGATGCACTTTCCCGAATCGTAGTAGAAATGATCAAACGTGAATGGCCACAGCAGTGGCCAGATATGCTAAATGAAATGGATAAACTGACTGCCATGGGGGTAAGTCCAAAGCTGCCAATTAAAGGTTCTTCAAAGTGAATGTTCTTTTGTAACAGTTGGTAAAAATATTGTGCTGTTAATATTTTCTTAATTCCTACTTCTCTTTCTCATTTCCATCTTTATTTATCATAGAGTCATAGAGATGTACAGCATGGAAACAAACCCTTCGGTCCAACTCGTCCATGCCAACCAGATATGTCAACCCAATCTCGTCCCACCTGCCAGCACTCTCCCCATATCCTTCCAAACCCTTCCTATTCATATACCCATCCAGATGCCTTTTAAGTGTTGCAATTGTACCAACCTGCATCACTTCCTCTGGTAGCTCATGCCATACGTACAATTAGAAAGAATGTTTTGCACAAAAAAGCATCAGTCAACTCATGTTGCTGTTCGTGTACCACTTGAGGCTCCTTATCCTACTAACGCAATGAACATTATCCTCTATTTCCTTATCAGTTATGCTTATTAGTTTCTTCTCAAATGTGAGTTTAATGTCCAAGTCAACCACTCAGTACTACTGACACCTTTTAATCAGAAAGTCATATGAACAAGTTTCTTTTGAATTTCCTGTTTGAGTTCATGATAATCCTTTTCTATGAATGACCTCTAATATTTCTCCTCCTAAGTGGAAATACTCTGTGCATCCACTCTGTCAAAACCTTTTATAGCATGTTTAGTGGTAGAGTACAAACATTAGCTGACAAGTAGAAGATGGATTATAGCTCCTTCATGTTACTATCACTCAATAAGTAACAAAAATAAATTAGTGAAAATTTTTGGTGTGCATATGTTGAAATCTCAAGTATTTGGTATCCTTGTTTCTTATTTTCTCCATGTGTACAATGTAACTTTTTAATTATCTTAGGAGACACAAACTGAGTTGGTGATGTTGATCCTTCTGCGCTTAGTGGAAGATGTGGTGACTTTCCAGACTATACCTGCTCAGCGTCGTAAGGACATACAGCATGCATTAACTCAAAATATGATGCAGCTGTTCAGTTTTCTCTTGGACATCTTGCAGGAGCACACTCAGAGCTACAAACAGTTGGTAATTACTATATAATAATTGCTGATAATACTAGAATAACTCTTGAATTTCATAAGCTGTCCTCTGGAGCAATCAGAACCTAATGTATGATGTTGTACTTGAACTGACAAACCCATAAATGGTCAATTCCATGTTCTATTTATTATCTTCACCACTTGTGAAATAGCTGCTTCTAATATCTTTTAATTTCTTACAGAAAGCAGACACTACTCAAGAAAATAAGGTGGGTAACAATTTGTTTTTTATACGATTAATTGTTTTCCAAGAGGTTGTGCAAATTTTATAAACTCGCATAATTTTGCATTAAAGCTTTTTAGTTGCTAAGGTGTTGTGCAAAGTTCAAGTTGCTGGGTGGTTAAGAAGCTATTTTTTACTCCACTTGTGTTATGTTTCTCCCTGCTGCTGAAGGGAGCATGGCTAGATACCTTGCTACTATAACTCCCATTTGTAAAATGTGCAACAATCATTGCAGAAGTTTTAATTGTCTTTATAGATTCCATACATGGTAAATAAATCATGCATTTGTTTGTTTGAATGCTTTGCAGCTGAGTTTCTAAACTACAGATTTATTTTCCTTAGGCCAAGGCACACTGTCGTGTTGCAGTCGCCACTCTGAATACCTTGGCTGGATATGTGGACTGGGTTGCTTTGCACCATATTACAGCTGATAGCTGCAAGCTACTTGAAGTTCTATGTATGTTATTAACAGAACCCGAATTGCAGCTCGAAGCAGCGGAATGTCTGCTTATTGCCATTAGCAGAAAGGTAATATCTTCTAGCAAAAGATTGATATAGACCAGAGTAGACCCCCTCCAAATATCTTAGAAGGGTAGCCTAGACCTGAACTTTTTCTTCTTATTTTTAAAGGTAGGCATGAAATGTTGTGTTCCAGATGCGATGCGACTGGTCAAACTACTCTGTTAAGCAAAACACAATTTGTTTAAGCACTTGAGTTGAAAGACAAACAAAAGAAAGAGAAATTTAGAATAACTTAACCGAATAATAGATACAGTACCTATCACTAACATCCCGTAAACACACCCCTTGGCAAAAAAAGGCAAATTCAGACGCAGATTCTTACATGTAGTTCTCCAATCCAGGAGAAAGAAACATCAAGAGATTTCAAAGAGTGGAGCAGCCACGAGACGTATACTGAAGCTTCAGACTGTTTTGAGATGTCCACATCTTCTGACTGCTCAAAGCTAAAAGAAAAAAAACTGGAAGGCCTGATCTGAGCTGGCCACACCCATTTAGGCGGTTTTTAAAAAACACAGTCCAAGGCCTCATGAGTTGTTTACGCTACTTGTTCTGATAGACTGCTTGGTGCCTCTACTTCACAACCTCTTTTCAATAAAAGGGACAAAATAACCTTTCAAAGTGACTGCATTGTCACAAGATAAACGATTAAGTTTCTAAATTTTAGGTTGGGAATTTGAAGTCTTAGTTTAAGCCCAAAGTAGAATGAACTTCTAATTATTCTATACTTTTTATAGTAAGGTTTAAAGAAATGTAAATTGAATAATCATTTCAAATAGTACAGGATGTTTTCATAATATGGGAATTTTGTAAGTTGAACTAACATGAGAAGATCAATTTCTGTGGGCTCAAGATTTAAATTGAGAATGTTGATAAGCAGTATTTGAAAGCCAAATTATTTTATTTATTTAGAGCATTCTTGCATTTTCAGCATTCCAGTGGTGCTCTTGTGTTGTATTTTCAGCTTAATATTCCTTTTATAATTAAATCTATGGACATTAACCGTGCAAGTTTAGCTGACAGCTTAACAATTGGTTTGCATATCATTACTATTTTGGTTGCTCAGTTAAAGTGACTAGCAACCATGAATGAGATCTCAATATTTATGCATACCTGATCAAAAATCAATTGTTTTAATTGATTTCAACGGTTGAATTTGCTTTTAAGTTTCTTAAATTGTCCTTTCAAACATCCATGTCTGTTTGAAACTTGTATTGCAAGTTATGTCTTTAACTTTATCAGTTTTCTTCAGTGTTTCTATTTACTTTATGTCAAAGGCAGAAGCTTTGGCGGATGGTTAAATTTTCATAAATGTATGCTGAATGACCTTTGCTTTTTTTCGTTAGGGTAAGCTGGAGGATCGTAAGCCGCTTCTAGTCCTCTTTAGTGATGCTGCCATGCACTGCATTTTATCAGCTGCACAGTAAGTGGTTTCCTTGGAGTCAGAAAAAGGATGTTAAAATCATAAGTTTACTTACTTGACAGACATAATTTGCTTTTCAACAAACTGTACATTAATGTTAGACTTGTGTATTTGTGGCAACGCAAGTGGATCAAGTGGTAAAAAAGGCATATGTAATGCTGCCTTCATTGGTCAGGCATTGAAATAAAAGTTGGCAAGTAATGTTGCTGCTGTAAGAAACTTTAGTTAGGCCAGTTTTGGTGGTATCCTGTGCAGATCTGGACACATACAATAAGAAGGATGTGGAGACTCTCGAGAGGGTGTAAAAGAGAATGAAATCTAGATTGGAATGTATTAGCTATAAGGAGACGTTAGTCAGGCCTGAATTGCTTTCATTATAACATTGGAGGCTCAGTGGTTAGCACTGTTGTCTCATAGCACCAAGGACTGGGGTATGATTCCTGCCTCTGGTGACTCTGTGTGGAGTTTGCACGTTCTCCCTGTGTCTGCATGGGTTTCCTCCCACAGTCCAAAGATGTGCAGGTCAGGTGAATAGGTCGTGCTAAATTGCCTGTAGTGTGAGGTGTGTTAGTCAGAGGGAAATGGATCTGGGTGGGTTACTCTTCGGAGGGTCGGTGTGGCCTTTGCTGGGCCGAAGGGCCTGTTTCCACACTGTCGGGAATCTAATCTAATCTAATCGAAGCTGATAGAAATTTGTAAAATTATGAGTCGTGTGTGGAGTGAATAGTCAGACTTTTAAGCTGAGGTGTGGCAAGTTTAACAGTTTAAAGACAAGCTTTTTTTTGCAAGAACTTGATAGGTCCCTGGAATCTGTTGCCAAGGGAGTTGGTAAAAGTAGATACAATTGTAACAGTTAAGCGGCATATGGACAGATGCATGAACAGGCAGGAAATAGAAAGCTGCAGACTCTGTGCAGGCAGATAGGATTAGTTAAAATAGAAGCATGGTTGGCATGGACGTGGTGGACTGAAGAGAGTGTTCCTGAGCTGTGGTGTTTTCTGTATTTAAAAATAAATATAGGCTCATAGACTTGGAGCAATAGGTGGCCATTTGGCCTTTTAAACCCCTATTCTGCCATTCGATATGATCTCTCCTCTCCTAACGCTGTAATCTGGATTTCTTTCCTTACCTGCTGGTGTCTGTAATATCTAAAAATGTATCAATCTCTTTTCTGAATATAATAAGTGACCCAATCTCCATAGCCTTCTGTGGTGATGAAATCCACAGTTTGATCACTCTGAAGAAATGCTTCTCCATCCCAGTCCTAAACGGCGTATTCTGTGTCCTGAGTATTAGATTACAGGTTCAAAACTCCCAACCCAGGAGAAACATCCTCCTTACATTTAGTCTAGTCCTGTTAGAATTTTATTATTTTTAATCAGATCTTCTTTTATTCTTCTACCCTTCAAGAAATACTGGCTCAATCAAACCAGTCTCTCATTACCATCTGCTATTAGCCTAGTGAACCTTGCTGCATTTGCTGTATGGCAGTAGAGGGTAGGAAGTGCAGAATTCTATGTAATACTCCAGATGCGGTCTCGCCAAGGCCCTATAGAACAGCAGTAAGAAATCCCTGCTTCTGAATTCAGATCCTTTTGCAGTGTTGGCCATCATGCCGTTTGTCTTCCTAATTGCTTGCTGCACCTGCCTGTTGTCATTGACTGGTGTATAAGGACACCTTTGCACATCCATATTTCCAGAATATCACCTTTTAAATAAAACTGCCTTTTATATAATACGAAAGTGTATAACTTCATATTTGTCTACATTATACTGCATTTGTAATGTGTTTGCCCAGACACCCAACTTATCTGGATCACCCTGAAGTCTCCTTGCATGCTCCTTACAACTCTCAATCCCACTTGGTCATGTCATTAGCAAAATTGGAAATACTGCAGTTGAATTCCTCATCCAAGTCACTTGTATATTTTGTGACTAGCTAGAGCAGGAACACTGATTTGTACTACACTATGTATCACTGTATACCACCTGCAACAAGACCCATTTGTTACCACTCTTCAGTCTGTTAACTAGTTCTTGAGCTGTGTCAGTAGACTACTACAAATCCTGTGTGCTTTAATTTATCCCATTAACCTGTTATGTGGGACCTTGCCAAAAGCTGCCTTGAAATCCAAATAAATTGCACCCTTCATCTATTTTATTAGGCTATGGAATAACAGGAATGGTAGAACAGAGGATCAAGGGACCTTGGTGTATTTGTCCCTAGATCCTTGAAGGCAGCAGAACAGGTTGATAAGGTGGTTAAGCAGGCATGTGGGATAAATACTTGCCTTTATTAGTCAAGGTATTGTATATGAGCAAAGTTGTTGTGATGGAGCTACATATCATGTTATATTGACCACTCTGGAATAATGTGTACATGTACGATCACCTCACTACAGGAAGGTTGTGATTGCACAAGAGAACAAGCAGCAGAGATTTACCAGCATGTTTCCTGAGTGGAATGATTCAGCTATGAAGAAAGAATAGGTAGTCTGGAATTGATTTACTTAGAATGTCGAAGGCTAAGGAGTGATCTGATTGAGGTACCTAAAGTTCTGATAGGTATAGATGCAATTAGATAGGAAAAAGCATTTCCCCTGCTTAGAAGGGCTAGTAACTAGGGGTAAAGTTTTAAAATAACAAGCATCGGGTTTAGAGGGATTTTGAGGGAAAAACTTTCATCCAGAGATTTGTGGGTATCAGGACCCACATGCTTTAAAAGGATGGTCGAGGTGGGGACCTTGAGTTCTTGAAACATTACACAAGGCTATGGGTTAATTGCTGGAAGATAGGATTGGAATAGATGGATGTTTGCTTGGTGAGGACAGGATGAGCCTATTGGCTTTTATTGATGTTGTAAAAACTTAAACTTTAGTTGCGTCTTTGGCAACTATTTCATGCAGAGGGTGGTATGTGTATGGAATGAGCTGCCAGAGGAAATGGTGGAGGCTGGTACAATTGCAACATTTGAGGCATTTGGATAGGTATATGAATAGGAAGGGTTTGGAGGTGTATGGGCTGGGTGCTGGCAGGTGGGACTAGCTTGGGTTGGGATATCTGGTCGGCATGGACAGGTTGGACCGAAGGGTCTATTTCCATGCTGTACATCTCTATGACTGTATGACTCTATAAAACCTCCAGTAGATTTCCAATTAAGATTCAGATTTCTGTGAAGTATGATTTCACTTTAATAAACCTGTGATGACTTTTGTTTAATTATAGAAATTATGGAAATCATAGAATACCTGCTATGTGGATGCAGGCCATTTGGCCCATTGAGTCTGCACTGATCCTCCAAAAAGCATCTCACCCATTCCCCTATCCTTGCAATCATGCAATTACCATGGCTCACCCACCTATCTCTGGACATGACGGGTCAATTTAGCATGGCCAGTCCAACTAAACTGTGGGACGATACCAGAGCACCCGGAAGAAACCCACACAGTCACACAGAGAATTTGCAAACTCCACATAGGCAGGGGGGTTGGAATCAATCCTCGGTCCCTGGTGCTGTGAGGCAGCAGTGCTAACCACTGAACCACCGTGCCACCCTGTTGATGCTTTCGAAGTTTTGTTAAATAATAATGTCTGAGCATGGAAACCTAACTGTGTTTTTAAAAAGCAGGACAGAATGAACCATGAAACAACCAGTATAATGTGACTGAACTAAATTTCAGAGATCCATTACGGCACAATAGCCTATTGCTGACATTCTGCATTGTAACAGTCTATTCTGTGGAATGCAATGTGAACTGCTCTATTTTGTGGTTCGATATCAGGACGGATTCAAAAGTCTTTCTCTCTCATTACAGAACAGCTCATGGAGCAGGGCTTGTGGAGCAACATTACATGTTTCTAAAGAGGCTTTGTCAAGTTCTTACAGCCCTAGGTGGACAGCTGACAGCACTGTGGGTATGTTGAGCATATTGCAATCAGTTTTTTAATGGTAGTTCATGAAGGGCTTATGTCTGAAAAGTCGACACTCCTGCTCCTCGGATGCTGCCTGACCAGCTGTGCTTTTCCAACACCTCGCTCTTCAACTTTGTTTGCGGTAGATTTATTTGTGTAGCCAAGCTAAGATATGTGGTTTGAGACAAGTTGGTGAAATGTAGCAATGTCAGCATTTGTAGAGTGCACAAAATGGTTGTAGATTTAACCTTCATTTGGGTGTTTTCTCCACAGATACTGACCAGTCTGTTCCATGTTTGTATTGTTTAGTATTTGGTTTGATTTATTGTATTATATTTTACATTTTTGATTTCAGGTTGACTATAAATCTAACGAATGTGCAAAGCTCTGCATATCTCTGGTTTACATTCAACCAAGCAGCTAATGAGGATACATGTTAAACTGTCAGATTTTCTGAACATGGTTGTTGAGTGATTTTACATTATGAATATAGTTGGTGTTGATTCTTTGAGATGTCTCAACATAAATACTACTTAATTTCAGACTGTAAATAATTTAGAAATTAATCAGATAAATTTGCAGTTTTGTTTTCATGGTAGTTGAAAAGGTTTTTTTAAAATCTGTTGATTAAAACCTGTAAAGGCGAATAAAAATCCAATGCGATCATCTTCCAAGGAAGTTTTGATGCCACTAAATTGCTTATAGACAATAGATGCAGGCGTAGGCCATTCTGCCCTTCGAGCCTGCACCGCCATTCAATATGATCATGGCTGATCATTCCTAATCAGTATCCTGTTCCAGCCTTATCTCCATACCCCTTGACTCCACTATCTTTAAGAGCTCTATCCAATTCTTTCTTAAAAGAATCCAGAGACTGGGCCTCCACTGCCCTCTGGGGCAGAGCATTCCACACAGCCACCACTCTCTGGGTGAAGAAGTTTCTCCTCATCTCTGTCCTAAATGGTCTACCCCGTATTTTTAAGTTGTGTCCTCTGGTTCGGCACTCCCCCATCAACGGAAATATGTTCCCTCCTGCCAGAGTGTCCGGTCCTTTCATAAGCCTATAAGTTTCAATCAGATCCCCTCTCAGTCTTCTAAACTCAAGGGTATACAAGCCCAGTCGCTTCAGTCTTTCCGTGTAAGGCAATCCTGCCATTCCAGGAATTGACCTCGTGAACCTACGCTGCACTCCCTCAATAGCCAGAATGTCTTTCCTCAAATTTGGAGACCAGAACTGTACACAGTACTCCAGGTGTGGTCTCACCAGGGCCCTGTACAGCTGCAGAAGCACCTCTTTGCTTCTATACTCAATCCCTCTTGTTATGAAGGCCAGCATGCTATTAGCCTTCTTCACGACCTGCTGTACCTGCATGCTTGCCTTCATTGACTGGTGGACAAGAACACCCAGATCTCTCTGAACAGCCCCTTTACCTAATTTGATACCATTGAGGTAGTAATCTGCCTTCCTGTTCTTGCCACCAAAGTGGATAACCAGACATTTATCCACATTAAACTGCATCTGCCCACTCACCTAACTTGTCCAGGTCACCCTGTAATCCCCTAACATCCTCATCACATTTCACCCTACCACCTAGCTTTGTGTCATCAGCAAATTTGCTAATGTTATTGCTGATACCATCTTCTATATCATTTACATATATTGTAAAAAGCTGCGGTCCCAAACTAAATTGCTTATGTTTGTACTTGTTGCCTTGTTTAGTCATTGATGGACAGTCCTCAGCTGGACCATGTCATTTAATCTTATCTCTCCATAACAATGGAAGGTGAATTTAACTTCCACGAGTTATGTTTTTGTTTAGGATACTTGTGTGCCAAAATTGAACTGAGTGTTATTTTCAGGGAAGCGATAAAGATGTCGGCCAACCTCCTAATTTCAACAAATATTTGCAAGCATTCTTGGCTTTCACCAATCACCCTAGTCAGGTAATTTTCATCAAGTATTTTTCTATGATGGAGCTCCTTGGCAACAATGAGTGCTTAAGTGTACAACATTGATGATTGATCAAAGTTTGCGAGAAGATTTGTAGCTCGGGTGCTCGTTGTTGTGGTTCTGTTCGCCGAGCTGGGAATTTGAGTTGCAGACGTTTCATCCCCTGCTTAGGGGACATCCTCAGTGCTTAGGAGCCTCCTGTGAAGCGCTTCTGTTGTTTCCTTCGGCCTTTACAGTGGTTTGTCTCTGCCGCTTCCGGTTCAGTTCCAGCTGTCTGCTGCAGTGGCTGGTATTTTGGGTCCGGGTCAGTGTGCTTATTGATTGAATCTGTGGATGAGTGCCATGCCTCTAGGAATTCCCTGGCTGTTCTGTTTGGCTTGTCCTATAATAGTAGTGTTGTCTCAGCCAAACTCACGTTGCTTGTCATGCAAGGACTGCACAAAACACTACATAGGACAAACGGGAAGACAGCTAATGATCCGTATCCATGAGCACCAACTAGCCACGAAACGACACGACCAGCTATCCTTAGTAGCCACACACGCAGATGACAAGCAACATGAATTCGACAAGGACAACACTACTATTATAGGACAAGCCAATCAGAACAGCCAGGGAATTCCTAGAGGCATGGCATTCATCCACCGAGTCAATCAATAAGCACATCGACCTGGACCCAATATACCGGCCACTGCAATGGACAGCTGGAACTGACAACCGGAAGTAGCAGTGACAAACCACTATAAATGCTGGAGGAAACAACACCGAAGCGCTTCACAGGAGGCTCCCAAGCACGGAGGATGTCCGCTAGACAGGGGACGAAACGTCTGCAACACAAATTCCCAGCTCGGCGAACAGAACCACAACAATTCATGATTGATGCCTTCAATTCATGTGTGGTTGGAATAGATAATTGTTAATAAATGGTCTGGATTAATAAGCTTAATGTTAAATGGATTTTAAATTTGTAAATGTTATAAGAAGGAAGTAAAAGTCAATGGTACAGCTTAGAATTTTGAGAAGGTTAGATAAGGCGTGCAAGTATCAACAGTGCAGTTAAAATTTTATGCAAACATCCAAGAAGGAAAAAAAGTGACATTCATGCCTTATGAAGGGATTTTAAGTAGCTTCAAATGAAGTTAAATGAAACATGGGAACTTATAAGTTGTTAATCGTGCCCAATGGTTGCAACATCACAATAATAAGTTGTTAATCTAGTTAACTGTTCTGCCAAAACCACAGAAGTACGAAATGATTATATCAAACTGCAACGTGTGGTCCTAAATGTCATAAATGTTCAAGCATTTGCAGCGTTGTCGTCAGTGTCAGTTGTTTTTCGTTAGGGGAAACAGAGAAAACCTCTGTACTGTATTGGACATGTCTGAACAGTCATCTTACAGCAATGTTGAAGATTAAAATATTGTTTAAAATCTAAGTGGGAAATATAGTAGTAGCGGTCATGAGTTAGAACTAGTAAATGAACATTTTAGGGCAGATATCAGCAACTCTTTACATAGTTCAATAACGAGCAGGTAAAGGTCAAATTGTAAAACAATTATGTATAACATTGTTAAAATGTTCTTGTGAATTAGAAATAACTGATTTAGCCTTCCAATTGTATGATAATGTTTGAAAATAATTGCCTGATTTTTAGCAGTCCTGTTGCAGTAAAATCCCTCGCTTTTCATGTTTTGAAGTAGGGAGGTAGGAAGGAGACCGGTGTTTTGTTCAGGTGCAGATAGATGGTGAACCATAACTGAATTATCCAATAAGTAACCTAATAAAAATTATAAAGGTGAAGAGCGATACAGAATGACATTTCTTTCTGACACTAGATAAGGTAGAGTTGGAAGAAGGCTGATGTCAACTTTTTGTTTTGTTCAGTATTTAAGGTCATCAACTCAGATAGCCTGGTGTTCGTTTTTAAGACATGAGCATGTTTCTAAGGACCCTGTATTGCTGGAGGTCATTCCACAATTGTTGCATGCAACAATGGCTAATCTTCTGAAGGTATGTACACTGTCACCTTCTTTTTCTTCTGTCAGTTTTCTCCTCTTAGGGGAGTGTAAGGACTGTATCTTCTTATGTGTTTTTAAACACTGTGGACTGAAATAAGAAAAACTGCTTAAAAAGAGTGGCTATAATTTTCAAAGCAGGGAACCTGACATCAGTTGTAAGCATCATGAAAATATTTGTTTGACCAAGCAATAATTAAAAGTTGAGTTGCAGATAATTTGGAGTTGGGAATTCGAAGGTGTACGCATGTGGCTTTTGCTGGCATCTCGAAATTGGTCGGTCTGTCGATTAGTGACCAGTTAAGTTTTTAAAAAATCTCTTAATAATAGTCAATGGCTTAGTAGTATTATCGCTATACAATTAATCTAGAAACTTGGCTAATGTTCTAGGGACCTGGTTTCAAATCCTGCCATGCCACATTGTGGAATTTGTATTCAATAAAACAATCTATAATTAAGAATCTAATGTTGATCATGTAACTGTTATCAATTGTCAGAAAAAACTCATCTGGATCACTAGTGTCCTTTATGGAAAGAAACTGCCATCCTTACCCTGATCTGGATTACATGTGACTCCAGACCCAAAACAATGTGGTTGACTCTTAACTGACCTCTGAGCAATTAGGGATGGGCAATAAATGCTGGCCAAGCCAGAGGCACCCATATCCAGTGAGTTTTAAACAAAATGTTGCTGGTTTTCAGGCAACTGAGTAGCTTGGAGCTGGGAATAAATTACTAAGTGAGTAGTTAATCACTTGGATTATTTAACACAAAGTTATGGAATTTCAGTTTTTAAAGAAGTTTTGCTACTATTATCTTTCTTTGATTAGGGAAGCCTGATTTCAGTATGAATTTTAGCCCTGAGATAATTGTTGAAGTGATACAAAGGCAAGTTGAATTCTTTCCTTGTGGCATTCGAGGTATCCACTTTTTTCCCCCTACCAGAAAGATAAAATCCCAATCCTAGGAGCAAATAGCATAAATGCTACTCTGTGCGCCCCCCCCCCCCCCGCCACACACACTTCACTTCAGTTCTGAAGAAGAGTCACCAAGACTTGAAATGTTAGCTTGCTGTCTCTCCATGGAAACTCACTGACCTGGTGTAATCTCCAGCATTTGTTGTTTTCAGTACAAATCCTGATCCAAAACTGAGAAACTTAGAAGTCTGCTGTAGTGCTGAACTTCCTGTTGTCACTTCAACACGGAACAGACTTGAGTATTTGTGATTGTACCAATCATTGTGTATTGAACTTGTGGAGTTTTTGTTTGTTGTTCTTCTGGCATATGAATGTTGCTGACTGGGCCAGCATTTTTTGACTGTCCCTAGTTTCCTCTGAGAATGTTGTGGTAAACTGCCATTACTGTTTGTGCTATGGGTAACCCACAATGCCATTAGGGAGTGAATTCCATGATTTCAACCCAGACATCTGTTAATTTAAGGACTTCTCTGAGGTTTCCTACGTTTCCCTCCATTGATTTGCTTTAGATTGAATGTAGCTGAAAATGCGTTCAAAGAAATTGTACAGATCTTTTTTGGAATGAACTTCTCTTTTGACTAGGTTGGATTTCCTTCCAAGAGCGACAGCCCAAGTTGTGAATATTCACGTGTGGACTTTGATAATGATGAAGACTTCAATGCATTTTTCAATTGTAAGTTTTATGTCGTATATTATTGCTTAAAATATATTGAAGCATATCAAAAAATGCTTTGCATAAGTGGTTTTAATTTCATCTAATTATACAGTAATTAATTTATAAGGCTCCAACAGTTCAAGCTTGTTTGTTTCAAACTTTGCATGTCTTAGAATTTACAACACATTTGAAGTGAACATAATATTTTGACTTCACCCAGTTGGTATTGGAGAATTTGCACTAGACGTATGGAATAGTATATTTATTTGAGTAGTATATTGAAGTAGTTTAAATGTAGAGTTTTTTTGTTAATTTAGAATAACTTTTTTGTTTTTGTAGCATTCCGAGCTCAACAAGGAGAGACCATTAGACTCTCTTGTCGTCTGTCACCAATGACTGGGTTCAACATGGCTTCTGAGGCACTGCAGTATCAGCTCACGGCAGTCATTGATGTTGGCCCAACAATGTGTAAGCTGTTAAGCATTCATTTTCTATTTTAGTTATTGAGACATTTACAAAGTAACAGGTACTGTTAGAAGTGCTTAGATATTGGAATTTATAATTTAAATTATATATCTTGTTTGTTGTTGAGCTTGGCCATAAATTATTGCCTAATATTAAATGAAGAATTGGAAAAGGTAGATGTATTGAAGGAACAGAGTTGGTTTTTAACAATGATTGTGTACTTCTGCTGAGTTCTGAAATTAGTTTGTGGATAGATTTAGGTATTAACTGTTCTAAACAGCTTGCATACTGTTTCCAGTGTTGATCTCTTGTGGTGAACAGATTAAAAAGTATTGTGCTTTATAAGCAATATTCTACTCAAAAAGTTGTGGTTCTGTTCGCCGAGCTGGGAATTTGTGTTGCAGATGTTTCGTCCCCTGTCTAGGTGACATTCTCAGTGCATGGGAGCCTCCTGTGAAGCGTTTCTGTGATCTTTCCTCCGGCATTTATAGTGGTTTGTCTCTGCCACTTTCGGTTGTCAGTTCCAGCTGTCCACTGCAGTGGTCAGTATATTGGGTCCAGATCGATGTGCTTATTGACTGAATCTGTGGATGAGTGCCATGCCTCTAGGAATTCCCTGGCTGTTCTCTGTTCGGCTTGTCCTATAATAGTAGTGTTGTCCAAGTCGAATTCATGTTGCTTGTCATCTGCGTGTGTGGCTACTAAGGATAGCTGGTCGTGTCATTTCGTGGCTAGTTGGTGTTCATGGATGCGAATCGTTAGCTGTCTTCCTGTTTGTTGTACCATCACGTCTAGGAATGGGAGTTGGTTGTTCTTTTCTTCCTCTAGTGAATCTGATTCCTGTGAGTGTGGCGTTGATGATTCGGTGTGTGTTCTCTATTTCTGTGTCTTTAATGATTACAAAGGTGTCATCATTACAAATCTTCTCACAAACTTTGAATTCTACTCCCCATTATCACTCAAGTACCTCTGATGGAGGTTTGGTCCAGTTCAGCCTGTGTGAGCTCCACTGTGTTAGTAATTCAAATTATATCTATACTTACATCCTATTGTTAGAAGGTTGGAAGCGGTTTACCATGTTGCCTTTTAGGGAACCCCAAAGAGCTTTGCAATGAAGTATTTTTGAAGTAAGAACCAAAAACTCAGGAGCTACTCAGTGGGACAGGCAGCAGCCACGGAGGTGATGAGTTGGGAAAATTTACAAGTGGAATAGGTTTTAAACAAATGATTGTTGGAATAAGCAAATTGAAGGGCATATGCTGTGGTGGATAAGCAATGAAGGGTTCATGGTGCACAGTCACAGGAAGTGATGCTAGGATAAGTAAAGAAGTATGTCCAGAGGAATTCTAAGGCAATAAGATGGGCGGCACGGTGGCACAGTGGTTAGCACTGCTGCCTCACAGCGCCAGAGACCTGGGTTCAATTCCTGCCTCGGGCAACTGACTGTGTGGAGTTTGCACATTCTCCCCGTGTCTATGTGGGTTTCCTCCGGGTGCTCCGGTTTCCTCCCACAGTCCAAAGATGTGCAGGTTAGGTGAATTGGCCATGCTAAATTGCCCGTAGTGTTAGGTTAGGGGTATGGGTGGGTTGCGCTCCGGCGGGGCGGTGTGGACTTGTTGGGCCGAAGGGCCTGTTTCCATACTGTAAGTAATCTAATCTAATCTAAAAAAAAGATATCTGAGCAGAATTTGGCCCATTACTGAAATTCCTCTTCTCAGTTCTAAGGGGTTGTCCCATTGCTCTGAGGCTGCACCCTTGGCTCCTAGTCTCTCCTAGTGGAAATAGCTTCACCACATCTACTTTATCCAGACCTCTCAGTATTTTGTAGGCTTCAATCAGATCTTCCTTCATCTTTTTAAACTCCAAGCACTGACCTAGAATCCTCAAATGCACTATTTATGACAAGTTCTTTATCCTGGAATCATTCTTGTAAACTTCTTCTGGACCCCCTCCAAGGTCAGCACATCGTTCCTTGGATATGGATCACGTTCACTGTCTCTCCTTTGTCTAATTTGCTTGTTACCTCTTCAAAGAATTTAACAGATTTGTCAGAAATGACCTCCCCTTGATGAAGCTGTGCTGACTCAGCTATGTTTTACCCTGAGCTTCCAAGTACTTTCACAATCTTGTCCTTTCTAGTTTATTCTCTTTTTCTGTCGTTCTGCCTGCCTGTCGTTCTGCCTTGCTTGCTTTCTTCCTATCTACCTTTCCTTCTTTTCTTCCTTCCCTTTTCCTTCCCTTTTCCTTCCCTTTTCCTTCCCTTTTCCTTCCCTTTTCCTTCCCTTTTCCTTCCCTTTTCCTTCCCTTTTCCTTCCCTTTTCCTTCCCTTTTCCTTCCCTTTTCCTTCCCTTTTCCTTCCCTTTTCCCTCTCCTGCCTCTCCTGCCTCTTTCCCCCTCCTCTTTCCCCCTTTCTCCTTCCTCTTTCCCCCTCCTCTTTCCCCCTTTCTCCTTCCTCTTTCCCCCTTTCTCCTTCCTCTTTCCCCCTTTCTCCTTCCTCTTTCCCCCTTTTCTCCTTCCTTTTTCTCCTTTCCCTGTCCTTCCTACCTCTGGTACAACCCCCATGGAGAGTTAGGAAGCAAATATCCTTGCCAGTGGCTTAACAACCTCCTTTCTCACTCCCCAGAGCAGCTTAGGATAAATCTGGTCTGGCCCTGGAGGCTTATTAATCTTAATGTTTTCAAAAATTTCCAGCACATCAATTTTATCAATCTTGATCTGGTCAAGATTGTATCCCCACTCCTCGAAGCTTTCATTCACAACAAGGTTTCTTTCCTTGGTCAAAACCAAAGCAAAAAAACTCATTCAGGGCTTCCCCTGTCTGCTCAGACTCCACGCACAAGTTCCCTCTGCTATCCCTGATTGGCTCTACCTTCTCCCTGATCATTCTCTTATTCCTCAACTATGAGTAAAATATAAAACCAAAATCTGTAATGAACCTGGTTGCAAAATGGAACAGATTTTATGGTGTGAAATTGTTGAACTCTAGGCTCCATACAGCCTCCCATATTCAGTTTAAAAATGAGGTGCAACTTAGATTTCTAGTATTTGTAATGTTTGTTTTGTACTGTTGCACTGTAGGGGATGTGGCAGCCAATTATGCATTGCAATAATTATGTCCCACAAATAGCATTATTGTGCTCTGTTTGTGCTGTTGTTTGAGAGATAAATATTAGGAGCAGTTGCGAGAAGGATTCTGAGGTAGCCATTCGCATTCTCCTAGTCGAACAGGCATGTGGAGGGCCTTAAGGCATTTTGAAACAGTGTGTAATGCGTGAGAGGAGTTAGGTGAGGTAGGTCTGCAGGAACTAGAGCAAGGAGAAGAATAAATCAACTTTCATAGAAAGTTGAGTTGATTGAGCAATTTCTGCTTTCAGGGTTTGTGGAAGTGCTGAAGTTAAGAGAAATTAGTTTGATAAAGCAACCTGCAGTTAGCAAAATTTTAATTGTTTAAAAGGTACTAGGAGAGGGAATGTAAGAAACTAGTGATTTCATTATTCATTCCATTTTTAAGTGGTAATATTAAGTTAATTTTGCAAGTGGAAATGAGAATAAGTAAAATAAATTCAAGTAATAACTTAATTATTAAGTGTCACGTCTCATTTGTGGTCAAGTGATGGAAATCAAGCCCTGCTAATTCTGGAGTTAGAACAAAGAACAAAGAAAATTTACAGCCCAGGAACAGGCCCTTCGGCCCTCCAAGCCGGAGCCGACCAAATGTACTGTATAAACCTGTCGGTCAATTCCTAAGCATCTATATCCCTCTGCTCCCCACCTACTCATGCATCTATCCAGACATATCTTAAATGAATCAACCGTGCCTGCCTCTACCACCTCTGCTGGGAATGCGATCCAAACACCCACCACCCTCTGTGTGAAATACTTACCGTGTGTATCCCCCTTAAACTTTCCACCTCTCACATTGAAAGTATGACCTCTTGTTATTGAATCCTTCACCCTGGGGAAAATGCTTGTCTCTATCCACCCTGTCGATACCCTTCATGATTTTGTAAACCTCATTCAGGTCCCCCCTCAATCTCCTTTTTTCTAATGAAAATAAACCTAACCTACTCAACCTCTCTTCATAGCTAGCACCTTCCGTGCCAGGCAACATCCTCATAAGACTTCTCTGCACCCTTTCCAAAGCGCCAACATCCTTTTGGTAATGTGGCGCTCAGAACTGTACACAGTATTCTAAATGCGACCAAGCCAATGTCTTGTACAATTTTAATTACTGCCCCTCGGGTGCTGCCTGAACTACTGTGCTTTTCCAGCACCACTAATCCAGAAAACAATTTTAACATGACTTGCCAGCTCTTATACTCAATACCCTGTCTGATGAATGCAAGCATACTATATGCCTCTTGACCACTCTGTTGTCAGACATTTTTAATCAGATTTTGCTAAATTACCTCATTTACTTGTCTTTTTTGATCCATCTTAACAGCAAGAACTATTGAGGTATCTGTACAACAAAAAAATGACTATTCATGATAAATAGTTGCTTATTTGTAGCTAAAATCTATGAACTGTTGATTGGGAAGACGTTAGAAGCTATTATGAATAATGTTAATCAGGGCACTGAAAAATGTTAAAGGTAATCAAAGGTGGTAAGGTAAAGCCAGGGAACTTAGAAACTGGTGAACCTGACAGTGGTGGGCAAATTGCTGGAGGGAGCCCTGAGGGACAGGATTAACATGTATTTGGAAACACAACGAGTGATTAGGTATAGTCAGCATGGCTTTGTGCATGGGAAATCATGTGTCTCAAACTTGATTTGAGTTTTTTGAAGTAGTGAAAAAGATTGCTGGGGGCAGAGCTGTGAACGTGATGTATGTGGACTTCAGTAAGGTGTTCGACAAAGTTCCCTATGGGAGACTGATTGATTAGCAAGGTTAGATCTCATGGCATACAGGGAGAACTAGCCATTTGGATACAGAACTGGTTCAAAGGTAGAAGGCAAAGGGAGGATTGTTTTTCAGTGGAGTGCCACAAGGATCAGTGCTGGATCCACTACTTTTCGTCATTTATATAAATTATTTGGATGTGACCATAGGAGTTAGTAAGTTTGCAGGTGACACCAAATTTGGAGGTGGAGTGGACAGCGAAGAAGGTTACCTCAGAGTGAAATGGGATCTTGATCAGAGGGACCAATGGGCTGATGAGTGGCAGATGGATTTTAATTTAGATAAATGCTAGGTGCTATATTTTGGGAAAGCAAGTCTTAGCAGGACTTATGGTAAGGTCCTGTGGCGTGTTGCTGAACAAAGAGACCTTGGAATGCAGGTTCATAGCTCCTTGAAAGTGGAGTCGCAGGTAGATAGTATAGTAAAGAAAGCGTTTGGTATGGTTTCCTTTATTGGTCAGAGTATTGAGTATCGGAGTTGGGAGGTCATGTTGCTACTGGACAGGACATTGGTTAGGCCACTTTTGGAATTTTGCGTGCAATTCTGGTCGTCTTTCTATAGGAAGGATGCTGTAAAACTTGAAAGGGTTCAGAAAAGATTTACAAGGATGTTGCCAGGGTTGAAGGATTTGAGCTTACTGGAGAGGCAGAATCGGTTGCGGCTGTTTTCCCTGGAGTGTTGGAGACTGAGGAGTGACCTTCTCGAGGTTTATAAAATCCTCAGCAGCTGGATAGGATAAGTACACAAGGTCTTTTCCCTGGGGTGGGGGGAAGTTCAGAACTAGAGGGTATAGGTTTAGGCTGAGAGGGGAAAGATATAAAAGGGACCCAAGGGGCAACTTTTTCACACAGAGGATATTGTGTGGGGAATCAGCTGCCAGAAGAAGTGGTGGAGGCTGATACAATTACTTCTGTGCATCTGTGAATAAGAAGGGTTCAGAGGGATATGTGCCAAGTGCTGGCAAATGGGACTAGATTAGGTTAGGATATCTGGTTGGCACAGGCGAGTTGGACCGCAGGGTCTGTTTCTGTGCTGTACTCCTCTATGAATATGGCAAAAGTGAGGACTCCAGATGCTGGAAATCAAAGTCTGGATTACATTGGTGCTGGAAAAGTGCAGCAGGTCAGGCAGCACCCGAGGAGCAGGAAAATCGACTTTTCGGGCAGGAGTACTTCATCAGAATGAATATGACTCTTAGCAGAGTCACCATGGTTTGTGAAAAGAAAATAGTTTAGTTAAGTTATTGATATTCTTTGAGGAAGTAACGTGCTATGGTTACAGGGGATAACAGCAGATATACAAAACTTGAATTTCCAGAGTCATTTGATAAAATCCGTATCACGGTTTATTGTGGAAAATGAGCTCTTGATGTCAGAGGAGCATTTTGGCATAGCTAACTAGTCAATTTTTACCTAACAGGAAACAGTCGGCATAAATGATTGTTTACAGGTTGGTAAGATGTAATGAATGGGGTGCCATAGTGATCAGTGGTCAGGTGTCAACTTTATGCAGTTTGTATGACTAATTTGGGTGAATGGTTGAAGACGTGCTTGCTAAATGTGCTGATGACACGAAGATAAGGAGGAATGCAAGTTTAGGGCATTTAGAGTAGGTTTAGTGAGTGAGCAAAGATGTGGGAAATGGATTATAATAAGGAAAATGGACAACTTCACATTCTATCAGGAAAAATTAAACAAAAAATCTAAATAGTAACAATGCAGAGTGCTGAGATGAAGTGGGATCTGAATATTGTAGTGCATGAATTGCAAAAGTTTCATATGTAGGTCTAGCACATAACTAATAAAACAAATGAAATATTGTCATTAATTCCGAGAGGAATTGAATGCAGAAGGAAGGATATTATGCTTCAGTTGTATGGGGCTTTGATGAAACCATTTTTGAAGCACCTTTCCTTAAGTGTCAGAAACCTCTATTTAGTAGGGTCAGAATAAGCAGCCTGGACTAGTTGGGCTGAAGTGTCTGTTTCCATGCTGTATGACTCCACAACAGCATTTCTAAGAATAATTTTCAGCTAAGTGGCTAGTCCAGCTACCTGGTGAGCAAATTGCTGTTAGTGTTTGCTAAGATGCAATTTTTACCAATGCAAAGCATAGGGTGACAAACAGGTTGAGTTCAAAAGGACATTATAATTTTCGCAGCAGGGTATTTTAGCTTTGCAATTTTACAGGCTAACCGAGCTAGAAATTGGACTTAAATTGTTTCAGAAGCCTCAAAGTAGTCCAAGGTGGAGAAAAGTCTGAGAGGCAGCCTTTGTGCTTTGAGCAGAAACTAAAAGAATCAGATTTGGTAAGTGTAAAGCAAGTTGGTGGAGGAAAATGCTCGTGATCTTGTCAGTTGAGTGAAATATTTAATTGAAGATAGAACTGGCACTTGACTGGGTTGAAAGCTTTGTTTCACTCCACAATCTAACTGGGTCCAGTATGACCATCAGCTGCCTTGAAAAACTAAACTAATTCCTGGAACAGGAGAGTTTGCCTGCAGGGAAAGATTGTTGAGGCTGGGCTTGCATCTGCAGAAGTCTTGAAAAAGTAAAACAGGACTTGTTTGAAACATATGTAAGAAATCCTGAGGGTTGATGACAGGATGGTGGTGGAAAGGGTGTTTCATCTTCAGAGAATTTAGGTCACTGATTAAAAATGAGGTTGATGATTTAAGACAGATGAGAGTTTTTTCTGGGGGTCGTGAGTCCTTGCCTGTATTTAAGGTAGAGGTAAATAGATTCTTGATAAGCAAAGGAGTGAATGGTTATTAGGGCTAAGTGGCAAAGTG
Organism: Chiloscyllium punctatum; assembly: GCF_047496795.1. Classification (NCBI taxonomy): domain Eukaryota; kingdom Metazoa; phylum Chordata; class Chondrichthyes; order Orectolobiformes; family Hemiscylliidae; genus Chiloscyllium; species Chiloscyllium punctatum. The sequence goes on along the minus strand of NC_092749.1, from coordinate 32,763,003 downwards.
GAATATTCAGATCAACTTGCTTCTCTTGAATGATGGAGCAGGTTTGAGGGTTTAAGTGGTCCACTCCAAGCTCATGCGTGTTATCAGCTAACATACTGGGTGAACCCTCGTGTGCAGCCTTTTTTAAAAATAATGTCACTAGACCTTTTTATATCCGTCCAAGTTGACCTTTTGAAGGCCTTAGCTGGTGTTGGGAAAATCCTTTCAGCTGACCTATGTATAACTGTTCAATGCATGACATCTGCCTACTCCCTAAATTTTGTGGTTCCTGCTGGTGAAAAATGGTATCATTTCAGATTTAACTCTGTTGCTTATATGCTTGCTGCAAAACTGTTAAAAGTTTCAGGATACTTCCTCACTCTGTCTGCTATTTACTAGCTTTTCTGTGGTGGAACACTGCTGATACGATGTCTGATTTGTAACATTTCTGCCATGAGGGCACTGCCTGTAGTCACTAGTTGTTCCACTCACCAGCTCAGCTACGCTACTGTACTTTGTGAGTAAAACTAAGCTTGGCTAATAGATGGTTTCTTTTTGTGCTACGACCCCTCCCATCTTGACATTTGTTCCAGGATCCCCTGTCGACATGAGGTTCTCTGTCAGTCGGAGGCCCAGGAAACCCTTTACATATTAGTTTTCAGTCTTTGTGCCATAGCCAATTGCACTTTGACCAAGCATCAAACCCCCCATTGTGAGAATTATTCGCAGCACTGAAGAGGAAAATCCATCTAGGACCTGTAGTGTGTACCCAGAAATAAAATTGTGTCTCTGCTTTGTTTTTTTGTTTTAATAATATTGCATTGTGGCAATTACAGCCACTTAATGTACAATTTTATCTTGTAATAGAAGTGTTAGTAGTTTTTTTTTACTGCTATTGATTAGCAGTACTGTGTATCATCTGCAAGATGCACTGCAGAAATTCGTGAATGCTCTTTCGCACCTTCCAAACTATCTAGAAGGGCAAAGGCAGCAAATAAATGGGAATGCCACCGCCTGCAAGTTTACTCACTATCCAAACAAACTATCTTTGTTCCTTCATTGTCCCTTCATCAGTGACTAGAAAACTCTTTCCTGAATAACATTGAGTCTCCCTACACCAAATGGGCTGCAGCTGTTCAAGAAGACAGTTGCCACCATCTTCTTGGGGACACAAGGGATGGTTAATAAATGCTGGCCCAGCCAGAGGTGCCTTCAACCTGTGAATAAGTTTTTTAAAAAGTAATTAAATTGAAATAATTATTAGGTTACATTAATGTCTGGGACCCGTGCTGTGTTATTGCAAATCATATTTTGCATGAATTCAATTCATTATTTTCTTTATAAATTAGTGGTTCCATATGGTCATGGTTCAATGTTTCATTTTACATGTTTCTATCTTGTGTATAATTTAATTGATGAATCCTCTTTGTCAGTGATTTTAGATTTTCTTTTTCCTTCCACAGCTAAGACTGGCAAAGGTTTGTGCTCTATCTTTTCACCATCTTTTGTGCAATGGGATGCATTGACCTTCTTTATGGAGAGTGTGATGAGCCAGCTATTCAGAACCATGGAGCCTGAGGTGCGTGAATAATGAGAGCCGATACCCACTTGGGCAACCTTCCTTTTCAAATGGCACTAACCATTCCAATTGCAGTGATGACATACAAAATGGAAGCAAGCCATATGGCTCCTTTGCAAATTAGTAAGATTGTAACTGACCTGGTACGTCAACTCAATTTTCCAGCCCTACCCTCAGATTTCTTTCATGACCAAAAATTAATTCTTTCATATACTCATTGACTGAACGTTCAGTGTTCTGAGCTGGAGATTTCTAACAACTTACTACTGTCTGAATAAAGAAATTTTTGTTTGAGTCTTGAATGGTACACCCTTTATTCTCAATTTTCTAGCCATTCAAAACTCTGGATCTAACCTGTTGACTCCTCTGTAAATGTTGTTGTTTTTAATTGTCTTTAATTTCGTAATCTCTAGAGATTATATCTCTTTCTCCTTGTAGAACAGCCCCTCATCACAGGAGTCAATCTAGTGAGATTTTATTACATTGACTTTAATGAGATTGTAATTCATTTGGTGTTCACACAGTTCCAAGTGTATTTTCAGGAAACCTTAATTCATGACTTTTGAGATCATATTTGGCAGTCTACAAATATATACTTTTGCAATTCAGACTTGTATGATGAGCATTTACATTTGCAGTTAAGAAACTAGAATGTTAGTCACTATCCTCTTGCCTTTTGTGTTGTTTTCCACATTTCCACCTTATTCTGCATTATCTACACTAGTCCATGCCTGTTGAGCAAAAGGCCATATATTGGAGTTCACTATGTTCCCATTTTCTATCCCTTGCTTTTGGGAAAGAGCTCAGTGGAACAAACTACCAACCTTAATTTGGTGCATTGTCACAGAACTGTGGCCATGCTTGGAAACAGCTTTATTTAAATGTTCAGTCTGAATTAAAGCTTTGGCAGTGATTTTGTTTTACTTGCAGTTTTCCACCCCTTTTCTCCACTATTTCGACCAAATAAATGGGTCCTAACTCTTTTCTCTCCCATTGGCTCTTGATTTTATCTGAACTAGGTGGCCATCAGGTATTATGGGAAAGACTGTGATATTTTTGGGAATGGAGCAAACGTTTTAGTTTTGCACACCAGTTCAATTGGACTTGCGTCTCTTCAAAACGAAGCATTTAAATTTGGGTTATGATGCATGTTTATTGTTTTCATTTATGTGTGGAGAGGGAAATTGGGAAATGTTTTTAATATAACTTAAAGATCCTAGTTTCTTCGTGGAAACAACTATAATTTCAGAATAACATTTAAAATTTTCGTCAGCATTGAATATTGTTTGACTGTTGTGAAGATGAGAGATGACATCTGGATACCTAATTCTTGTTTTGCAGCAACTTCCAGTGGCAGATGGAATTGAGCTGCTGAAAGCTGTTTTAAGTTATCAAACCCATGATCCGCTCATCCTGTCGTGCATCCTAACAGCTGTGTCCACACTTTCTCCCTTCCTTCTCCATGATGCCACTGTCTTGCCACAAGTCCTTGAAAAGGTATTTCTTTTTGCATGCCAATCTGTAGGAAGTTTGGAAAAATAGTTTTCTTCAAATATGCTGGAACAGATTCAAAAATGTTTGCCACCAGAAATGCAGTCCATCTAAAGGCTGATCAGGTTCATTGTTCTCAGTCTTGCTGAGTACAATTTGTTGTAAACTGAAACCAGTGATTTTGCATATGACAAAGCAGGTAAAATTCCACAATTTGCATCTCTGTCCTTTGAGTTTGCTTATCTGTATGGACTTAGTGTGCACCTTTTTCACCCCCTGCAACTTCAACGTTCATTCATTCTTAGTGGTTACTCCTGAAAAACATGCTTTATGCATGTGCCTGACATTGCTTACTCTGCTATTGTCCCATAATTGTCCCTGTGAACAATGAAACTTTACTTAAGTTAAGATTGTCATTTGGATGTTAGCTTGTCGGCCCTTAAGCTCACTGTTCACAAAAAATTCCATTAAATGTGTAATGGGTTGGGAATACTTGTATGAAGTACAGTTATTTGCAGTGATGGCTTTTGTAATGTTGTAAGAGAAAGTGAGCCCTATGGTGACGGAAATGCCGTGGTGACCTGGAAGTGGGATCGTGTTTGACGTCCAGAAGACTGGAATATAGCCAAAGGGATAATCCAGGAAGTTGTAGGCTGGTGAGTCTTCCATCAGTAGTATGGAAATTATTGAAGCAGATTTTTAGAGACAGGATTTACTCTCATTTGGAAAAGGTTCAATGTGTTTGAGATGGTTAGCATGGCGTTGTATAGGGGAGATCTTATCTCATAGGTTTAATATTTTAAGTAAGTGACTAAGATCATTGACAGTAGGGCAGCAGATGGTGTCTGCATGGACTTTACTAAAGCATTTGACAAGATCCCTCATGGTAGGCTGGTCTAGAAGATTAAGTTACATGGGATCCACGGTGAATTGATAAATTGGATACAAAATTGGTTTGGTCGTAAGACAGAAGGTAGTTATGGAGAGGTGTTTTTCTACCAGAGGATCTGTGATTGGGAGTCTGCAAGGTTCAGTGCTATTATTTATAACTTGCATAAATTGGGTGAAAATATAGGTGGTCTGATTTGATAAGTTTGCAAAAGAGTTGCATCAGTTATTCTTGGGAGCTTTTGAGATTTGATAAGGTGAATGGCAGGTGCCTTTTCCCTTAAGTGAGGGATTTCGAGACGAGGGAGTGTATTTTTAAGGTGAGAGAAGAAAGATTTAAACAGACATGAGAGGCATTTTTTTTACACCGTGGTTTGTGTGTGGACTGAACTTTGGGAGGAAGTGATGGATGTTACTTACTTACCTAGATGCCTTTTAAACATTGTAAATGAATAGGAAATACTTGGAGGGGTATGGGCCAAGTGCAGGCAGGTGGGGCTAAGTTTAGTTTGGGATTATAATCGGCATGGACTGGTTGAACCGAAGGGTTGATTCTGTGCTGTATGACTATGACCGTAAAACATGAAAATTGGTAGAGCTTTGGATAGTGAGGGTTGGAAAGTTGAGCAGAGAAGTGGCAGATGAAGTTTAATGTATGAGGTGATGCATTTTGGGAGGTCAAATGGAGGAAGAAAGAATACAGTAAGTGCAGGATTTGTAGGAGTATTAATATACATGGGGATCTTGGGGTATATTCCATAACTCTCTGAAAGTGGCAACACCAGTGAATAAGGTGGTAAAGGAGATGTATGTCATGTTTGCCTTCATCGATTGGGGTATTGAGTATAAAGGTTGGCCAGACATGTTACAGCTCTAAAAACCTTCGTTAGGTCTCATTTTGGAGCATTGTGTGCAGTTTTGGTCCTCGTATAGGAAGGATGTAGAGTCTTTGGTGAGGATGTTGTCTGGATTGGAATGTATCAGCTATAAGGGGAAGTTAGACGAACTTGGATTGTTTTCGCAAGGGCATAGAAGGCTGAGGAGCAATTTGATAGGACTATTTAAAATTGAGAGGTGTGCATATGGTAGAAATTTCAAATAGTGGGAGCATAGATTTTAGGCAAGAGGGGGAAGTGTTTGAGAGATGTGCAAAGCACATTTTTTTTAACACAATGGCAGGTGCCTGGAACATGCTGCCAGGGGATGTGGTAGAAGTAGATGTATTAGCAATGTTTGAGGCATTCAGACCGACACATGAACAGGCAGTAAATAGAAGAATATGACCAAGTGCAGGGAAATGGAATTAGTTTAGAATGGTATCATGATCAGCGCAAACGTGGTGGGCTTGTTCCTGTGCTGTACTGTTCTATGTTCTGTTTGTCCACTTTTTGGTTCTCCATTCTGATAAAGCAAGTTTTTGTTCTTTGATCCCAAGATTTTTGGTATTTTTGAATTTTGTGCATGGATTTTGATATTTGAACAGTTAAGTTTTGGTTTGGGGCTGTGAATATGATTTTAGGCTTAGAGTAAATTGTATTGCATTTCCTCCCACATGCTATGTGCCTCAATATTTTTAAGCATTTTAAAATTATCATGATGAATATAAGAGGATGGATATGAACCAATTTAAGCTTGTCAGGCATGCAGTGTGGGTTTTGTGTATGTTGATAGCTACATATATTAGTACAAGCTACTGTATTCTATGCAAACAAATAATATATATGCATGTTGCTTGTCTTATTTAGTTGAAATAGCCACAACAACCATCCTCTGGCTCATTCCCGAGGGCCATGTTGAGACAAATGTCAATTCTGTGTGGTTTAAATTGAAACAAAACTTAGTAGTTAGTTGTCTGTCACCATTTAACTGGGGTGCATTCTCAGTAATGCTTCTACCAATCTAGTCTTACACTTGCCAACCAATCAGTGGTTTCTAAATGTATGATATAAAATGCTGTTTCCCTTACATTGGTATTCTTGCAGATATCCTGATGAGTGTAAGATGAAGAACTTCAAGCAAGTGTTTTGTTCAGCATTACCAAGTGTCTTTTATTGATACTCCTAAACTTTCAATTTACCCATTTACATCAGTTACTATACTGGTGAGAAGAACCAAAGGAAAAGGAGCAAGAGAAGCTCAGTGGTCATTTAAGTCTGATTTGCATTCAGTATGATCATTGCCTGATCCTCCATCTCACTACTACTTTCTTACCCATATTTCTATGTTTCTATCTGAACCTTGAATATGGTCAGTGCACAACCCTCATGAGTAGACAATCAAAGGTTCACAATTCTGTCAATTTCAGCTAAATAACTCTTGATTTGTTTCAATTTATTTTTCTTTAGCTCTTTGCATCTGCTACTTTCGAAGTGGTCGAGGAGAGCCAGGTAGGACAACTTTCTTTACTAAAAGAAAAAAAATTAGTAGTGAAATATTGATAGCAGGTCTATACTTAGAATGTGCCTCTATTGGGGTTACAGGCTCCAAGAACAAGAGCAGTGAAAAATGTTCGTAGGCACGCTTGTTCGTCAATTCTCAAGATGTGCAGAGATCACCCAGAACTGATCATGGTAAGTGCCAAAAGGTCTTACTGTTCTCTTAAAGAGGTGGAATTTGCTTTTTTTTGATTATATTTGGAAGTATTTTCTTAAAACGGTATGTGGTCAATGTTATATCGCAATTGCAGTCCAAGTTGACCAGACTAAAACATTTAATACTTGGAGTAAGTGTTTTAGTTGGTTGCTTTCTTTTTCCTCTTTTTCCAAACCGTTTTCCTCTTTGGGGCATCTGTCATGGCCCTGGGCTGCTTCCCATATTTTCTGCAAATGGCTTTCCTTTGTGAACCTAAACTTTTGTGTGGCCGTGTGATTTTGTCTTTTTATAAGTTTATAAATTAATATTTATCTTTAGCTTTTTCTGGCTACAAGCTATTTTCCTGGTTCAGGAAATTTCTGAATTTTGCTAAATTTGTTAATATAATCTGGAATGGCAGTTGTGCCAGCAGTTCACTTTTGCAGTTCAGCTGGGGACAATGTGTCTCAGTGGTTAGCACTGCATACCTCAGTGTCAGGAACCCAAGTTTGATTCCAGCCTCGGTCTACTGTCTGTGTGTGCTTTGAAAACTTGCCCCACATCTGCATGGACTTCCTCCCTCAGTTCAAATATGAGCAGGTCAGATGCATTGGCCTGCTCCATTGCCCATAGTGTCCGGGGGAGTGCAGGATTACATGGATTGGGTATGTTGATGGGGGGTGTTGCTGTTGGGATGCTCTTCAGAGAGTCAGTGTGGACTCGAAGGGCGGAATGGCTTCTTTTCATAGAATCCCTACACTGTGCAACAGTTCAGGTTATTTTTAAAGCTGCCTAGTAGTCTTTGCTGAAAAGGATATTTGTGGATATCTGGCATGGACTAAGATTTGATTAGCGGACAGGAAACAGAAATTAGAATTAAATAGGTCTTTTTCAGTGTGGAAAGTGGTGACAAGTACGGTACTTTAGGAATAAGACTATGGGTCACAGCTATTTGCAATATGTATCAACAATTCAGATTTAGGAATCAAATACAATGTTATAAATTTGCTTACAACACAAAACTGGATGGCCTGATGACTGATGAAGACGGTGCAAAGAGTCTTCAATGTAGTTTAGACAAATTGAGTGCATGATCAAATGCATGGTGGATGTAGTACAATGTGGGTAAGTGTGACATTGTCCACTTCAGCAAATATTATTTAAATCTTAGGAAATATTGATATATAAAGGAATGTCAGTGTTCTTCTACACTTGACATTGAAAGCAAACGTACAAGTGCAGCTGTTATTAAGGCAAATGATACATTGGCCTTCTTTGCAAGAGGCTTTGAGGGCAGGAGAAACTTTGAGTCGGTCTCTATGGCTTTGGTAAGAGCAGACCTGGAGTGTTGTGTACAGTTTTGGTCTCCTTACTCAAGGAAACATATACTTGCCATAAAGTGAATGTAATGAAGGTTCACCAGTAATCTTCCTGGGCTAGTCGGTTTGGCATACAAGGAGAGTTTGAGTTGACTGGATCTGTATTCACTCAAGTTTAAAAGAATTGGAAGGTGATCCACTTGAAATATATAAACTCTTAATGGCACAGACTGGATGCAGAAATGATGTTTCTCCTACATGGGTGGATGTTCCCATACAAAGGTTCACTATATCAGGATATGGGGTAGGCCATTTTGGACTGAGATGAGAAGAAATTTCTTTACTCTTAAGGGGGTGAACCAGTGGAATTCTCTACTACATGAGACTGTGGGGGCAAAATGACAATGCTTTTAAAAAAGTAATAGATTGCTAGTGGCTAAAGATGTACAGTGGTTTGAGCAGAGAGTGGAGGTATGGCATTGAGAGAGGATAAACAATGATCATGTTGAATGCAAAGTATGCTCAAGGGGCTGAATGGTCTACTCTCATTTTCTGTATTTCTGTGCTGTTTCTTTTTGGCAGAGTCACCAGTGCTTCTAGTATATAATCTGTAAGTAGAGATTTTACCTTTGTTCTCGATGGAAATGAAATTCATCAGCTTAATCTTCTGAGTTAGGAGCATACATGGATAGAACAAAAGAGCTTGTGTGACATCAGGGTTGCAGTTCTGTGCAGATGGATCATGGTGCCATAGTTGTACTGAGAATATGCAATTGGTTATAAACCACAAGGGTCAAAATGTGTGGTGCTAAAAAAGCACAGCGGGAGAATTGACATTTCAGGCATAAGTCCTTCATCAGGAACATTCCTGATGAAGGGCTTATGCCCGAAACATTGATTCTCCTGCTGCTCAGGTGCTGCCTGACCTGTGCTTTTCCAGTGCCACCTTTTTCGACTCTGATCTCCAGCATCTGCGCTCCTTTTGGTTTCTAGGAAAAAATGAGGGGTTGGTAGAGAAGGTGAGTTAGCTGTGTGTTCAAGTTCTCCTATCACATGTACTAATCAGCTTTGTCTTGGTGAAGTACACTTAACAAATTTAGTCTCGCTTATCAGGAGGGTGGCTGAAGTGATTGCTTAGTTGTGGTGCCATTCTCATTTTCTTCACAGGATTTATCCTTCAAAAAGAGACCACAGACGTTTGATTTAAATGGTTGTTTTCTTTTTAGCCGGTGTTTGAAATGTTCTATGCCCATGTCAAGCGTCTGCAGCAAGATGAACGGCAGCTTACACAGTTGGAGAAGTGTGCTTTAATGGAATCCCTGGTTCTCCTGAGCAACCAGTTCAAGGATTATGAGCGACAGAAAGCCTTCCTAGAGGAACTCATGGCTCCTGTTACTAACCTTTGGTTGTCTGAGGAGATGCAAAGGTATGTTATCAACAGGTATATTTGGTGTGCAGAAGTGCATGTTTATAACTGCTGCATATTGAAGTGTATTAACATGCCTTTGTATAACGAAGTACAAAAGTTATAACCATTCTGAATTGGGATGTCAAGCAAACTAAAGCTGACTTGAAATGTCAACAAGTGACTTTTAAGTAAAATCTACGTAAGTTTGGTGCTAAATGATTCGGTTAAATTTTGAGACGTGGGTGAATGGCCAACTCAGCACTAGTCTTTGAAAAATGTAGGAAGACTTATTATTGTGGATATATATGGCTGAAAAACAGGCCATTCCACCCAACCAGTCCATACAAGTCTCTACTCGAATCTTCTGTCTATTTTCATCTAAATCCTGTTTAGCTTCCCCATAAATACATCTGTATACTTCCAAACAAATACCACTTGTGATAAGAAGTCCTATATTCTCACCACACTATGTGTAAAGAGCTTCTTTTTTCTGAATTGCTTACTCAACTTTTAATAACGCTATGAAAGACCTCAAGTCATTATCTTACCCATTTGGAAACATTATTCCAACACGACTGGTCGACTTGTCTGCATAGGGATGTTGTATTTCAATTTTTCTGTCAATTGGTGGACTCAGTGAACAAATTTTGAAAAGAGTAGGTTCGGCCAAACAGTGAATGTGACCTTCAGCGGAAAAGAAATTCCAAAGTAAAGGTCTAATTTAAATGAGAGATTCATTAATAAAAATGATCATTTAAAGGTGCTGAGCAGCTGAGCAAAAAAAAGCCTGCAATTAAGAATCTACTGGAGACCGTGAAATTGTTCACTACTTTTCGTCATTTATATCCACATGAACTCAATTATCTGAAGGACACAGGCGGGGAATATTTTGGTTAATGGAATGCTGGATGACATAGTTTAGCCAAGCATCAGGACCTTGCGATCTTGCAGAGATAATCCTATATTTTGGCTAATTGAATGCTGGACCATCGATTTCTCTAAATAATTTGGGTGTGAACATAGGAGATATAGTTAGTAAGTTTGCAGATGACACAAAATTGGAGGTGTAGTGGACAGTGAAGAAGGTTACTTCACAGTACAATGCGATCTTGATCAGATGGGCCAATGGGCTGAGGAGTGGCAGATGCAGTTTAATTTGGATAAATGTAAGGTGCTACATTTTGGAAAAGCAAATCAGAGCGGGACTTATACACCTTAATGGTAAGGTCCTGGGAAGTGTTGCTGAACAAAATGACCTTGGTTCATAGTTCCTTGAAAGTGGAGTCGCAGGTAGATAGGTTAGTGAAAAAGGCGTTTGGTATGCTGTATTGGTCAGAGAATTGCGTATGGGAGTTGGGAGGTCATGTTGCGGCTATATAGTACATTGGTTAGGTCACTTTTAGAATATTGCATGCAATTTTGGTCTTCATATTGGAAAAATGTTGTTAAACTTGAAAGAGTTCAGGAAAGACTTACAAGGATGTTGCCAGGAATGGAGGATTTTAGCTATAGGGAGAGGCAGAATAGGCTGGGGCTGTTTTCCCTGGAGCATCAGAGACTGAGGGGTGAACTTCTAGAGGTTTATAAAATCATAAGGGCCATGGCTGAGGTAAATAAACAAGATCTTTTCCCTGGGGTTGGGGAAGTCCTGAACTAGAAGACATAGATTGGGGGGGGGGTGAGAGGAGCAAGATATAAAAGGGACCTAAGGGGCAACTTTTTCAAGCAGAGGGTGGTGCGTGTATAGAATGAGCTGTCAGAGCAAGTGGTGGAGGCTGATACAATTACAGCAGTTAAAAGCCATCTGGATGGATATATGAATGGAAGGGTTTAGAGGACTATGCCAACTGCTGGCAAATGGGACTAGATTGGGTTAGGATATCTGGTCCGCATGGACGAGTTGGAGCGAAGGGTCTGTTTCCATGCTGTGCACCTTTATGACTCTGTTGGGGAAAAACCCATTTGATTCACTCATGGTCCTTCAGGGAAGGCAATCTGCCATCTTTACCTGGTTTGGCTGATGTGTGACTCCAGATCCACAGCGATGTGGTCACTCGTAACAATTAGCAGCAGGCAATAAATACTAGCCTAATTTGTCATGTCCATATCCCATGAATGAATATTTTAAAATGCTGGATCTCAGCACAAGAAAATAATCTGTGGTGCTTTATCTTTCAAAGCTTTCTGCTGTCACAAGCATTGTCATTCTATCAACAGCAGACATTTCATAATGAAATCAATGTGGCCATGTTTATCTGCCAACTCAAATGAAGTTAAAATGGCATTTTTTGAGCGCATGTTTTGAATTGCAGATTACCGTTCTGACGCCAAGTGGCCAATTGGTGCCCTGTAATGCTAATTATTCAGAGCAGGAAAATGTTGTGTTGTACTTAAATGCATTTGGTTTGGTGTCCCACTGCAGTTTTAAATAATTACTTCATTGTGGCAGCACCTGCATGAGGAGGTGAGAGCCTTGTCTTGCTGTGGATTCTGAGCTTTTGCTCCACACCCGCGATCAACTCTGAACCTTTTCTTCTGCATCTATAACACAAATTCTGCCAGAGCAGAATCTCTGCCAATATCCTAGGCATGTTGACCTCAGGCTGCATTAAAAATATTCATGTTTTCACAGCTTGCTACTCTTTCAATTGGAGGCTATTTCAATGTGTATTCGCTAGTTAGTATATAAGGAGAAAACATGGGAGTGATGTGGTCTCTGATTGGAGGAGCATCTCCTTTCAGCGTGTTCCACTTTTATGTCTTGCATTTGGAACCCTTCATAGATACATTGTGGCCCATGGGCTGCCTTTTGAATCAACTTTGTTCAGTGCAAAGAGCTCCAGGTCATCTTTATCGTTTCATTTCTTAAGAAAAAAAACACACCTTATCAATCATTTCCTGATACATATTCATGCATTTCACTCTTGTAAATCTTATGTATGTCCTCTCCAGTGGCTCTATGTACTCTTCATAATATTGCAGCTTATTGCTAGACTTGAAATAGTGGTTTCCACAGAATCCCTACAGTTTGGAAGCTGGCCATTTGGTTCGTCGAGTCCACACCGGCCCTTTGAAGAGCATGCCATTTAGACCCACTCCCTTGCCCTATCCCTGTAACTCCACATTTCACATGGTTAATCCACTTAGCTTACACATCCCTGAACACTAGGGCAATTTACTATGGCCAGTCCACCAAGCCTGTGCATCTTTCCTCCCTGTGGGAGGAAACCGGAGCACCTGGAGGAAACCCCCACAGATATGGGGAGAATGTGCAAACTCTGCACAGTTGTCTGAGGGTGGAATTGCACCCGGGTCCCTTGTACTATGAGGCAACAGTGCTAACCAATGTGGCCCTGTGGTCTAACAGGATTCATTACAAGTTTTGCATACTTTCCCTCCTTTTCACTTCTGTGATCCTAGATGTAAAGTTTAGTGCTTAGTTTAATTTTTATATCGCCTTGCAAATCTATAATGCATACTTTGGTGATTTATCGATATATCTGTAATCCAAGATTCCTTTGATCCTGTACTTTACCTAAACTTGTACTTTGCAACCAATAGTCTCCCTACCAGAATTTATTACCTCATTTCTGTGTTGAGTTTTATTTGCCATTCTTCAAGTTCATTCATGTTCTCTAGTAATTTCTGGCAATTGTTTTCAGTATTTGCAAATTTAGAAATTTTGTTTTTGACTCCAAAGTCCACGTTGTTTGTGCATATTATGAACTGTAGTGGTCCCAGCATTGATCCTTGTGGAACACAACTTCTCACCTTTTTGCCACTCTTGAGTTAATAACCTTTTTAGCCCTCTCTCCTTTCTGTTTGAAGCCAGCCAGCAATGTATTCAGCTGTCTTACCTGACTGATTCCTCATTCTCTGAATTTATTTATCAGTGTCCTGTGAAACATTTTATCTGAGCCATCAAAAGGCCTTCGACCAATAGTGTCAACCGTGTTGCCAAGGCCTATCCTCTGTTTATTAAAAAAAAGCCATCTAGTTAGCAAAGCAAGATTTTCCATTTTAACGTCCTCGCTGACTAGTTCATTATATTTTTGCTTCTCTGTTGTTTCAATGGGGATTCAATTAATCTTTGAGGACTTAAGTGGTACTAACTGGTCTGTAGTTGTAAGGGAGATGATCAGCTCCCCCACCCACCTCCACCCTGCCTGCACAAATATATGAATTACACTATCTGTAACTAAATAATGATTTTTTGCTTTTACAAACCTGTTGATCTTGGGAGCAAGCGAAGAGTTGAAAAGAAAATGAATTTTAATTGTTTTGCTTCAATTTTCGATGAATGATAATGCATAAAGGGAAGGAAGTGTTAAGTTGGCAAAATATCTGGAGCTTTGAATTAATGAGATGGACACTGAGGAAATTAGGTTTGATTTTCTTAAAGCTAGAAAATAGTGATTCTCCTGATAGTTGCTGGCACCTCCTTTTCACCTTGCATCTGTCTAGAACTACAAAAGATGTGAAATGTACTGCTTGCATGGAACAATAGGGTCTAAGTCTTGAATAGATCTGAGTCGTACAGAAAATATTGCTGAGGGAGACATATTGGTACTGGAGATAATTTTGAGTCTTATTAGTGGTATTCCGATTGAAAGCATACAAGTTTGCACTTATGTAGTATTGGCATTTTAAGAGTATGGGTCATTTGATGAACAGTATAAATTTTGAAGCTGGCCATTTCCTTTCGTGCAGTGTACTTAATGATTATTTTGTTTTTCAGAGTGCTTTCAGATCCAGCCATGTTTCTTTCATACATTGGTGCAGATGTCACTCCAGATGATCCTATTAGAGAAGACCCAGCAGGCATCAACAGATCTCGGGTGTGTATATTTATATGGCTAAACTATGCCCAAGGAACTACACGTCTCCCTGGTGGTGTATTATTCTAGGAGAATGGCTAATTTACTGCTATCATGCGGATGCTTTTTAAATTCAGTCATACTGGAAAATTGTTTGTTTTGTGACACCACTAACACCTGTTTTATGAATGTTCAGATAATTTGTCAAAAATGATCTTGTATCCAATCTTAATTTTAGAATCTGTGTAATACAGGAATCCTCTTAAGGGATGGTCATGGAACATATCAAGGCCTGCTGTTCACGATCTATGATGAAGACTTCTACCAGTAGTTCTGAACAAAATATTACAATATTGAAGTACCGTGAAGTGTTTTTTTAAAAACGAAGGTCGGGGAGAGATTAAAGAAACTGTGTGAAATATATTTTTGAATTACAAGAAAACTTGTGTCAAACTGATCACAGTATGGTAAAGTTGGACAAGGAATTGGGGTTGTACAATGCAGTTGCTTATTCTTGAAATACTGGTGGCAATGAAGAACATTGTTTGTTTTGTAATTGGAAATAAGCTTCATTTGTCAGAGTGGCATTCTGTTATGGTGGATGGAATCTGTTACGTTGGATTGTTGTGGAATAATTGGTATAGTTTTGGTATTTCAAAGATGAGGACCTTGAAGCATGATTTATGTTGTGGCGCTTATTTCAGATTTCAATGGCAGGAGATGTTGCAGGTGTGCCTTCTGGGAGGGGAATGTTGATAAGAAAAAGGTCTCTGTTCGCAAAATATACTTGCAAAGCTCAAGATTAATACTGGGTCAAAACATGCCATGTACAGTAGCAAATAGGAAATGTTTCATTTTATTCTTGTCGTCTTATAGTGCCAATTCTATATGTAGTAAAAGCAGGAGGTTTGGACTGCATCTGGACTTGATAATATTTGATTCTGAAATCAAAAGATACTTGTGTATGTTTGGCACGGAGTACTGAAAACCTGCATAACACCTGTGTAATATCACGTTTTGAAATTCTTAGCACTTTCATGCACATCGCCAGCCTGTCCCGCCCCCACAAAAAATTCCTGAGCAAATCCCACTGTTCCTAACTGCTGCAGTCAGGAATCTGTTGCCACAGTTGCCTGGAGGTAGTGATCCCCAGGTACTACTGGTAAAGATCAGTGACATTTTGCGAGAGCTTTCATCTCTGCTTTTTACCTTATTTTGACAGATCAGCTTGTGTGTTTACACCATACTTGGAGTTGTGAAGCGGGCTCGCTGGCCTACTGACCTGGAGGAGGCAAAGGCCGGAGGGTTCGTGGTTGGATTCACACCCAGCGGGTCTCCGATCTACCGCAACGCCTGCACTGAGCATGTCATCAAACTTCTTGACAACCTGCTCGCCCTGATAAGGTGAATCAAGTTGGACAAGAGTAGCAGCACTTAAACCAAAGCCATTATACCAACACTGGATCTAGGCCAGGAAAACATGGTCTTGAGCCAGTGAAAAGTAAATGTCAAGACAAGTACACTATCAGCAAGTCTGTATAGTGCTCTTTAAAAAGTCTTTCATTTTGGAGCTTGGATATTGTTGCTTTCAGCCTTTGTAGTGCATCAAGGTTGAGGAAAATGAGTACTAATTTAGACGGTGTGATTTATTTTGCATTGCCTAAATCACCATATAGCTCAAACTTAGAAAGTGTTCCTCTTCAAGTTATTCATCTTGCCTAACTTTGAATTTTTCTGCAATCCTGTTTGAAGACAATTCAGGTAGGTTGCAAGGTGAGTAGGTTCTTTAGAAATGCTTATGTTCATGTGAAATGGAGCCCAAAATAATTAGTATATTCCAAATTTTTGAGGAATAATTGTTCTGTGCATTTCTACTTGATTTTAAAAATTGGCCATTTTTGACCACAGAACTTACCTCCTGCAATTTACCCAAGTGATGTCGTCACTTCCACTGATGGAATTTGGAAACAAAAACCATTTAAAACCATCTTCAGTTAATGCATTTTGCACGATGTGTTGAGCATCTTCACTGGCCTCATTAAATGTTTTCATTGAGCAGATAACCTTGGTAACATTTTTTGAATATTCCTACTGCTCGAATTTAGGTTTAGATTTCTCTTTTTCCAAATCGTGTCACATTCTTTACTCTTTGAAAATAAATTCTGATTATCCATTTTAAGTCCATAAAACCTGCTCCATTTTTAATAGAATGTAGCTAAATCTTCAATTCAATTTTGTTTAGTTCAACTCTGATAAATGCATTTAACTTTCATCTTTTTCCACAGATGTCCAATTTAGCGTACTGTATTTACTAAATGACTGGAAATGCAAGACTCACCTGGCTTTATGTTTAAAACTTGAAGAAAATGCTTATTAAATCGACAACCTCGGCTGGCTTTTAATAAGTTGTAGATTGCAGACACTAGCTTTTCATGTAATTTTAGCCTTGTAATAACATTTCATCCACACACATTATGATTTGAAGTCTTCAACTCAGCATATATGGGACAGCAGCAACCCAGAAATGATGGGGACTGAGGTCCTGCTGTTTCCATTATGCGTATCCCTACATTCACCAGGACCAGCCATTGGATAGCTGGACTGTCTTTCTGGGTTGGGTGTTTAGCATTTTAAATATTCAAATTGAGGTCCTAAGGAATATGTAGATCCTGAATGTCATTTTGGCTATCCAGGTGCAGCAGGTAAGTTTTTAAATCGTTTCTGTGAAAACTGGGAATAGCAGAAGTATTTCTCAGCCTCCTGAATAAAATTAGACTTGGGCTGTTGTTGTACAAAAGCCTAGTCATCTTCATGGGACTCTGCTTCCTGTCCAGACTGTCTGGACAGGAAGTTGGCCACCAAAAATCAAATTGTAAATTTTTCAACTTTAATAAAGCTGATTACTGTTTTGCAGAGATCGATTGCCTCCTGCCACTAGATGTCACCAGTTACTAATGTCTACAGTATGTTGGAGATTATCAAGTCTTTCTTATACAAAAATCCATTTGGATCTTGATTTTAAGAAATGGAAACATTTTTATTTCCGGTGTAAAATTTGAAATGGCTCTTCAATTGTTCATGTACTTTTTGCATTGCACTGTCAACATTGGTCCTTAAGTATATATCCAATTCCCTTTTGAAAGTAAGCATTGAATTTGCTGCCACCGCTTTTTCGGGCAATGCGCTCTGGTTCTTCTTCATACTACATTTACAAAAAAAATCCTTATTCCCTGATTTTTTTTTTGCCAATTATTTTAAGGTACAAACCTTCACTTAATGATTCTTTTACCAGTTTAATAGGTTCTGATTTCCTGTACGAAAATCTCTTCATAGCTTTGAACACCTCCTCCATTAAATGTCACTGCTCCAAAGAGAACAAACTCAACTTCTTTTCTCTCCTAAATACATCACTGCTCAGTTTGCATCTGTGTGTTAGAGACGGTGAGAGAGAGCCCATGCGTTGTTTCTTGTGCATCACTTCACACCCCTGCATTGAATTTCCCTTGTTTTCACTAGTTTATCTTACTATACTCTGTTAATATCTAATGTGCTGTTTACTACATTTCTAAATTTCGAACTTGTGCATTCTCGTCCTAAGTTTAGGTCAGTAATTTATATCAAATATAGCAGTGTTTTACTGTACTTACCTCCAATTAAACAACAGCCATTGATCACTACATTCACCTTTCTGTCTTTTATTTATTTACTCTCCATTCTGTTATTGCCCCTGTAATCCAATGGTCTGTAGTTTTCTTAAGGAGATTACTTGATGACAGGTTTATCAAGTGATTGAAAATCCAGACATGCATCAAGTTCGGTACTTTCCTGTGCTGTTAATTCATTGAACATAATCAGATTTGCCAGGCACAATTTGTTTCTGCTGTTTCAGGTGTAATTTGTTAATTTAGATTTTTCCACGTGAATTTTTTTTGCTCTAGGAATATGGTCTTTAGAAGTTTTCTTGTACTGAAATTAGAATAATTGTGATGAAAGCCAGGCAGTTGAAAAAAAAGCTTTGTTTTATTTTCATGTCACTTTTTATTTCTGAGTAATTTGTTGATTCCTTGATTTAGTCTTCAGAGCCTGTATGCACAGACATCTTGTCAGAGTGAACAGAAAGGAAGTGTTTGTGATCCTGTTTCACCATAATTTGAGGGAGAATGGTGGCTAACCTTTAATGTTTCCTCATCTAGCACTGGCACAAGTGCCTCTCTTGAGAAACCTATGTTAGCAGTTATGAGGCAACCATTACCATTTTGTGGCCTACCCAAGGATTACTGAAGCAAATTGCAGCTGATCTTGCATGCCAAAACAGCCAAAATATGGCTGGTCTGCTTGTTTATAGTCAGAAAAGTGTTTTCTTACACCTCAAAATAGAGGTTGAAGTCTGAAGCATTTCCAAATCATCTATTATTTGAATTAAATGATATCAGCTGCATATTGGATTAAATATGAGATGGGGGAAATTTGAGTGCAGAAATGTTAAAGCTAACAGACATATATTTTATGGTTTAATATCTGGAGAAATTGTAATTTTGAATATAACATAAATCTGAGAAGGAATGCCGAATGGCTTGAAGGTCAAAGGTCTTCAGCAAAATGGGAAATGTTGAACAGCCAGTGCCTTTCTGTGTTTTTCACATTTGCAGAATTGGTCCCTGCTTTTGGGGCTTCCTAGTTGTCTATGTTGTTTCCCAATGTTGCCTTAGTCCCAGCATTTTCTCCATTATCCATACTGATGATCTTTACCTTACTGTAGCTAAGCACTGTCATGTTGATTTGTAAATTATTCTTGTGTCTGATCAGACAGTTTACCTCTGCAGAGGTTGTGGTGGAAATTTAGCTTTGCTGTATGGAAATAGTGTGTAATTTATAAAATATATTTCTCTGCTAGAGATTCTAAACAAGTGTTTTTAATAGAATACACTATGTTATGGAAATTAGTAAATATTAAAAGCAAGAATCCATTAAAGTGATTTGCTAAATTACCTTTTTGGAACAACTATCTCCCCTAAGTCTGTCCTTGGTAAATTTAAGTTTGGGCATTTTTAACTATGTACTTTTGTTGTTTGTAACTTGACTTGCTTGTAACAGCTGATAGCTAACTTGTTGATATTGTGAAGGAATCTGATGGGCTGAAATTTTAGGCATGCCCCCACTTTTGTGGGGAATGTAAACTAGGAACAACACAAGATTCTCAATACTGAGATACAAGCTATTAGACTAGACAGGATTGAGGTTCATAAGGAGGAGATGTTAGCAGTTCTGGAAAGTGTGAAAGTAGATAAGTCCCCTGGGCCAGATGGAATTTATGCTAGGATTCTCTGGGAAGCTAGGGAGGAGATAGCAGAGCCTTTGGCTTTGATCTTTATGTCATCAATGTCTACAGGAATAGTGCCAGAAGACTGAAGGATAGCAAATGTTATCCCCTTGTTAAAGGAGGGGAGTAGAGACAACCCTGGTAATTATAGACCAATAAGCTTGCCTTCAGTTGTGGGTAAAGTGTTGGAAAGGGTTATAAGAGAGTGAATTTATAACCATCTAGAAAGGGATAATTTGATTAGGGATAGTCAACACGTGCCCTTTGAGAAGGTGACCAAATAGGTGGATGAGGGTAAAGCAGTTGATGTGGTGTATATGGATTTCAGTAAAGTGGTTGATAAGGTTCCCCATGATTGGCTATTGCAGAAAATACGGTGGAATGGGATTGAGGGTGATTCAGTGGTTTGGATCAGAAATTGGCCTGCTGAGAGAAGACAGGGTGGTGGTTGATGGGAAATGTTCATCCTGGAGTTCAGTTACTCGTGGTATACCGCAAGGATCTATTCTGGGGCCACCACTGTTTGTCATTTTTATAATTGACCTGGATGAGGGCGTAGAAGGATTGGTTAGTAAACTTGGAGATGACACTAAAGTCAATGGACATGTGGATAGTGTGGAAGGATGTTGCAGGTATCCTTGGGACATAGATAAGCTGCAGAGCTGGGCTGAGAGGTGGCAAATGGAGTTGAATGTGGAAAAGTGTGAGGTGATTCACTTTGGAAGGAGTAACAGAAGTACAGAGTACTGGGCAAATGTTAAGATTCTTGGTCGTGTGGATGAGCAGAGAGATCACAGTGTCCATGTGCTAGATCCCTGAAAGTTGCCACGCTGGTTGATAGGGTTGTTAAGAAGGTGTACAGTGTGTTAGCTTTTATTGGTAGACGGATTGAGTTTCGGAAACATGAGGCTATGTTGCAGCTGTACAAAATTCTGGTGTGGCCGGACTTGGAGTATTGTGTACAGTTCTGTTCGCCGCATTATAAGAAGGAAGTGGAAGCATTAGAAAGGGTAGAGACGAGGTTTATCAGGATGTTGCCTGGTATGAAGGGAAGGTCTTATGAGGAAAGGCTGAGGGACTTGAGACTGTTTTTGTTTGAGAGAAGAAGGTTAAGAGGTGACTTAATAGAGATGATTAGAGGATTAGATAGGGTGACAGTGAGAGCCTTTTTCCTTGGATGGCGATGGCTAGCTCAAGGGAACATGGATTTTAAACTGAGGGGTGATAGGTATAGGACAGGTGTCAGAGGTAGGTTCTTTACTTGGAGTAGTCAAGACATTGATTGCCCTGCCTGCAACACGAGTAGACTTTCCTTAACTTCAAGAGTACTTAAACGGTCATTGGATAGGCATATGGATGATAATGGAATAGTGTAGGTTAGTAGAGCTTCAGATTGGTTTCACAGGTTGGCGCAACTTCGAGGGCCAAAGGGCCTGTACTGTGCTGTATTGATGTATTCTATTCTATAACACTAAATCTACCAAAGCAATTTGGAAAAAACCTATTTATCCAAAGTATGGTAAGAATCTAAAAGTCGATATACAAGGTGTAGTCGAGATGAATTGCAGAGCTGTTTTTTAAAAGGATGCTAGAAGACACATAAGGGAGAAAGTAATAGGATATTTGTTGTAATGTTATATGAAAAGGATTGGAACAAGGATCTGGTAGATAAATGACAACACAGATCAGTTGGGTCAAATGCTTTGTGTTTTTGCTGAAGGTTCGAAACAAATGTTTTTAATAGAATACTCTATTATGGAATTTAGTAGATATCAAAAGCAAGAATCCAATTCATTAAAGTGATTTTGCTCAATTACCTTTTTAGAACAATGATCTCCCTTGAGTCTGTCCTTGGTAAATTAGGTTCAGCGAATTTAACTTAGCCCAGTTAAGATATTTTTCCAGAAAATTAACAAGTTATAAGTAGTTCACTCATGCGCATTTTCCTGTGCAAATCGTTTGTTTGTTTGTGTGTTTTACTATTTTTTTGGATGAGATGTTAAATTTCGGCCCTATTTCCTCAAGTGAGAATAAATTATCACATGGCATTATTTGAAGAATAGTAGACCCTGTCACCTTAAAAATGATCACATGGCAGTTTATTGCTCTGTGCAAATTTGATGTCATGTTTTCTACAATACAGTAATGACCACACTTCAAAACTACTTCATTGTTTGTAAAGTGCTTTGGTATTCCAGAGGTTATGTACAGCTCTGTAAGTGCAAATTATTTTCCTCCTTTATGCTCATGTATTTAAATATTAGTTTGGCTTTCATGGCAAAACTCATGGTTTGTGATATGTGAATTCTCCCAAGTTTTAGTTTTCAGAAGCATGACTTTCATTATTTCAACTTGGGTGTCTTGAATTTGAGAATGTCATGTGACACTCAGTTCTTTTATTGGCATATTTTAGAATTGGAAAAATAGGTGTGTGTGGAATATCATATACTCAGGATCATTGTGAAATGCCTGATGTAGTTTGTTTAATTTTTCTGGTATTTTTGGGAAGCCTGTTGGCTGCATGCTGAAAATGAATTTGCATAACCATTCTGAAATTGATATTATTTGACATGTTTCTTGAAAATTCTGATTTTGGGTTTTATGGTTAATGTTTAAATGCTAGGAAGTAAATTGAAAACAAAGAAAGATTTGGTATATTTTTAAGTGTTTCCTTGGGTTGATAGTTTAGCTCATGTCTGAATGGCAGAGATGGTGTAATACACTTTGTGCAAGTTAAAATGGCAAATTGTTTTGGTGAAATAGTAGTTTATCCATGTATGAGAGACCTTTCGATTTCTGGAAATGTATCCCCAAGTTTGTACTTGCCTTTAAACACTTAAAACTATATTGAAGCACCCTTTGTGTAATTAACATACAACATGAACTAAGTTTAAAGACCTGGAATCTATTGTAATGTACAAATTTGATTTTGAGTATGCAGGTAAGTGATGTGGTCCCAGAAGGCTAATAATTTTTGTGGATGACTATTTTATATCCAACCATCCTTCCCTTTTCTCACATTTTTCCCTTTTTTTTTAATATTCCTTTCATTTGTCAATTCTTATGTATATGTTTAAAAACTAATTGCTGTTGTGCTTCTAGAATGTTGTCCAGGAATATGATTACTGTTTTTACTGGTTAGAAAATATTTAAATGAAAGAGAACAAAGAATTATTGAGAGAATTTTCAATGGATAACGTGGAAGTGGAAAAGTTAAATATTTCTTCATCCAAGACCCAAGGTTTTCCCTCAACAGGATGCTTAATACTGATCTATTCAAAAAAAATTATCTAAAGTGAACACAGGCCTTGACCTTTCCAGAAATGTTGTCTGTGATTGATGCTTTGTGTACTAAATCACTGAAGCTCCCAAGCATGGAAGGATCCAAACAAATTTCTGTTGATGGCAAAGGATGAGTCAGTCTTCAGTAAATTTGGAAACATTTAAAATGGGCAAAAACTATGGGACTGACTATCAAATCTGACAATCCTCAGTTTTTATGAGGATGCCATTGCTTACGACTGTTCCCCTTTGCCATGCTAATCTTGGGTGACTTGTGGCAGTGACTGACTTTTTCCACCATTCAATACATCCTCATTCTTGGGATCCTAGTTCAAGGCTGTGAAATCCATAAATTAGAATGTGGGAATAACATAAATAAGATGCATGTTCTTTCAGCAAAGTTGTGGTGCTTTACCTGATATTCTAGGACATTGAGTGGACAGTAGCTTCACTTGATGGGAATATACTTGAGTAACAATCTCCATAGGCTGGCAGTAAAAAAAAAATTGAACAAATTCAATTTTGTGACATGGTTTCTTCAACACAATTGAAGAAACTGTTCAAACTTTATTAAAAAAAATTGGTTTCAGGATTTTGCTTTGTAGGAAAAAGTATTCTTGCAAGTGCACTGTATACAAAAGTGCTAACAATTTGGGTGGAAAAAGTCAGGGCTAATATTGACTAATTTGTACATATTCAATGTTTTTTTTTGATTTTCGTAATTTTGTTTTTTTTCTTTGCCTTAATTGCAACATTAGTGTCAAATATTTGACACAATCTGTGATAAATCGGATTAATATAATTCCTGATAATAGATAGTGCCATGCAATTAGTGACTTCAGCAGCCTTTTAGTGCCTTGAATTCTGGACCTTTATGTAACTAGTCTTCCGTTAGATTTGCAGACTTATTCCAAAAAATGTTTTAATTGGAGGCCTTGAAGGGCTTCTCCCACTTATTATCAATGAATTAGTTTCCCACCCTTTGTCTTCAACAGATGCTTGGTGTAGACGAAAAACTCTGACATCAAAGCGATAAGAGTTCTGGAGATTAATTACTTCAGCATTCTTCCGTCAAAATTCTACATGCATGTACTTTTTTTTAGGTTTTTGATTTTTTTTTCTTTAGCTGTCTTTATTCCCAGTATTGGAACCACACGTCCCTTTTTGATGGTGTGTAACCCTCAAGGGATTAGGAAAGTTAAAGTAAGCTGTAACTTATTAGTACTGTAATGTTTTCTTTTTTTATAGGACACATAATAACCTTTGGCTGCCAGAGATGTTGGCCCAGCTCAGCCCACACTTTACAAAAGCCCATGACATGCTGGAGGTGGAAAAGAATGCGATTCTTGGTAAAAAAAAATTGTTCTGTATTCTTTCAATCTGGAGTGAGCACTAGCCTGTATTTGCAGATTTTAAAATATGCTTATTTTACAAGCTTTGGCTTCTGTCTGTTTTGCTCCTATTAGTGCTTCCACTAATTGTTTGTTCTAGTGTAAAATTAGTTTAAGCATCCACCACTTAGTCTTGTAGGTCTTCCTATTTACACTGAAGCAATTCAGCTTTATTTGACAGTTGTATAAATTTTTTCTTGGTATCAATTGCTAATTTGCACGTCAAGTAGCCTCAAGACTTGTGTTATCTAAATACTCCTTTTCGTTATTTCATGTTTTAGGAAAAGCAAAACTGAAATCTTACTTAATAACTGTTTTAAACAGCATGTCTGGTAGTACTTACAACTTGAAATCTCCAGACTGAGTGGTTTTGGCCAACAATTACTTTTTAAATGTAAAACAAGTTTTTAAAAACATTTGAATTGTGGGCCATCATTTATTGCCTATCCCTAAATGCCCAGAGAGCGTTAAGAGTCTAACATGTTGCTGTGGATCTGGAGTCACTTGTAGACTAGAGCAGGCAAGGATGGCAGATAATCTGACATTGGTAAGTCAGATGGCTTGTTATGATGATTGACAATGGCTACATTATCATGATTAGACGTTTTTAATTCCATATTTTTTAATTGAATTCAAATTCCATCCTCTGCCATAGTAGGATTTAAACTCATGTCCTCAGAACATAAGCTTTGGGTTTTGCATTATTCGTGTAGTGACATTGTCATTATGCTACCGTTGTCTTCTCCTTTTTTTTTAATAACAACTATGTTTATTTTTCACATAAATTACTTGTGGGACGAGCTTGAGGGGGAGAGGAAAGTGATAGGACAGAGAGGAGGGTGGAGTGGAGAGATGGGAAAAATTTTGGAAAGGTCAAGAGGGCAGTGCCGTGTTGGAGGCTTGGGACTGGGTTTAGGTCGGGGGAGGGGAAATGAGGAAACTGGTGAAATCCACATTATTCTCGTGTGGTTGCAGGATCCTGAGGCAGAAGATGAGGTATTCCTCCTCCAGGTGTCGGGTGGTTAGAGTTGAACTGTTTAGGGGGGTGGTGGGATTGGTTGGTGTGGGAGTCCCGGAGATGTTCTCTGAAACAATCTGCAAGTTGGCGTCCTGTCTCCCCGTGGTGTCCTGGCGCCCACGCACTTTCTTTTTTCTCTACCCCCCCACCACGCCCCCCCCCCCCCCCCTTCCATCAAAGGCCCCAAAGGATCCTTCCACATCTGACAGAAATTTGCCTATACCTCTACATTGGGGAGACGGGATGCCAACTTGCGGATTGTTTCAGAGAACATCTCTGCGACACCTGCACCAACCAACCCCACTGCCCTGTGGCTGAACACTTCAACTCCCCCTCCCACTCTACCAAAGACATATGCAGGTCCTGGGCCTTCTCCATTGCCAAACCCTAACCACCCGACACCTGGAGGAAGAACACCTCATTTTCTGCCATGGGACCCTGCAACCACATGGTGTTAATGTGGATTTCACCAGTTTTCCCCCTTTCCCCTCCCCCCATCTTATCCCAGTTCCATTCCTCCAATTTGGCACCACCCTCTTGACCTTTCCACCATCTTTCCTATCTATCCACTTCACCCTCTTCTCTGACCTATCACCTTCTCCCCCAATTTCATTGAGCTATCACATTCTAAGCTACCTTCTCCTCCATCACCACCCCCTTCCTCCGCCCCCCCCACCACATTTATCTCTCAGTCCCCCTGGCCCATAAGCCTCGTTCCTGACGAAGGGCTTATACCTGAAACGTTGATTCTCCTGCTCCTCGGATGCTGCCTGACCTGCTGTGCTTTTCCAGCACTACACTCCTGACTCTGATCTCCAGCATCTGTAATACTCAGTTTTTCTCTTTGTGGGAATAGTTCCCTTCTTCCAGACCCCCAACACCATCTCTCAAAATCATTGATTAATATTTATGAAGAATATAAAACTATAAAGAATAAAGTTTGATTTACTGCTATTCTCTTCATTGTATTGCCAGTTATTATTCTGGGTTGATTTTACTAGTTTAAAGTTTTAACGAAAACTGAAGAAACTCATCATCTTTGTGCCAGATTTTGTATCATTTGTAATTTTGATAAGCTTTTTAGAGCAGTTTGTAACTTTTATGCCACAAAACTGGTTTCTTGTTACCTTCTATACAGGTATTCCACAGCCTTTGCTTGATCATGCTGATGCTCCAGTGTACAAATCTGTGTTGGAACGAATGCAAGGGTTCTTCTGTACTTTGTACGACAATTGGTAGGAGGTTGTTTTGTCACTACTTCAGTATATATTTAATGAGCAACACAGAATCAAAGAAATTCCACAATGTGGAAGCAGACCATTCAACCCATTGAGTCACCCAAACCCACCCACGCTCATTCTGTATTGCCCATGGGTAATCTACCTGGCCTGTACTTCCCTGGACACTGGGCAATTTAGCACAGCCAATCCACCCAACTTGCACATCTTTGTACTGTGGGAGGAAAGCCATGCAGACAGGGAGAATGTGCAAACTTCACACAGTCATGTGAAAACATGTTCTGAAAGCTAAAGTGGTGGACTATGCATGTGGTTGAGCATGAGACACTAATAAATGATGATTCTTTTCTGATGTGACAACATCATGTCAAATCATAAACCTGTAATTCTGTTTGTGTTTTTATATACACAATTGCTGCAGTTAAAATACTGTTCACTCTGCAATGCAAGCTTTTGTCGTGAATGTTAATTTTCCTATCAATACTTTTTTGGTGTTCTACCAATAATTAATTTCTCGATACTTTCCTTTGTGATGGTGGTTTGTGTCGAGATATACTTCGGCCTATGCCAAAGTCCTTGAGTGCCTTGCTGCAAGTCTACAGGAGGCAAAAGAGTGTTGCTAGCTTATTCAACAGTAGAGGGCAACATAGGTCAAGATATAGTAATTTTGCTAGACTTATTTTCTTCATTCATATTTTACATCAGCAAACTGTAACATCTCTGTTGCAAACTTGACATGAGTTTCAACCATGGCCTTTTCCATCTTTTGTAGCTCAATGCTGCATCATTTGTGTGTACAAGTTTAAACTATTTTAAATATATTTCTTTTCTGTAAGTATTTGATGCTTTATATGGTGCTTTAAATTGCATTTTGATTTTGAAACATTACACTGCTTTAACTTTATCTTTTGAACAGTTTTCATATCCTTGGGAATGCTGGACCAAGTATGCTTCAAGATTTTTTTGACATAACCAATTTTGCAGAATCCGTAATAAACTCCGCTTTTGTGAATCTGGAGAATATTCCTGACTACAGGCTCCGTCCAGTGCTACATATCCTTTTGATTTGTGATAGTATTCTAAAATCATAAAGTATTCTGGATTAGTGGTGCTGGAAAAGCACAACAGTTCAGGCAGCTTCAGAGGAGCAGTAAAATCGACGTTTCGGGCAAAAGCCCTTCATCCGGATTACAGGCAGAGTGCCTGAAGGGTATCTCTCTACCCTTCAGGCTCTCTGCCTGTATTCCTGATAAAGGGCTTTTGCCAAAAATGTCGTTTTTACTGCTCCTCTGAAGCTGCCTGAACTGCTGTGCTTTTCCAGCACCACTAATCCAGAATCTGGTTTCCAGCATCTGCAGTCATTATTTTTACAAAGTCATAAAGTAGTAGAGTGTTTTGTAAACTTGAAATGCACTTTGAGTGAATTCATATCTGTGATTGGCACAACTTTTACATTTGGATTGTGCCTTGAATCTATAAAATGTTAAAAATTAATCTGAGGGAAGAGAGGATAAAAAAATTGGGTTTTTCTTTGGTTAATTTGTTCAAGTATTTATCAATGTAAAATGAAAAATATGGAGTTGGAAGCATAGAAAATGTTACCTTTAGCTTCAATAAGTATAAATGTAACACCTTTTTCTTTAACATTTTGCCTCATCATAAAAAGCCAGTGAAAATCTCTGCTATATTTACTTACCATCCTGATTGGTTAGGCATGTTGTGATATTGACTGATGACCACACGTTTGCTGTATAACTGAGAATGAGAAATTATTTGTGGTACAGCACTGAGTTCTGATGCAAGTTTTGAAGCTACATTTTCCCAATAAGATCTTTTGTATATTGTTATCATGGATACATGCTTGGTAACTTGGAGGGTAGAACACTGAGTAATGTCTGGTCTTTATTGATTTGCCTTTCTGATATGTATTGCTGTGAAGAAAATAGAAGACATTTACTTAACTTGTATGTACGCGTATTTGTGAAACCATTAGTCCAGTCCTGCCCACCTGAACATTATGAATCTGTGCTGTGCCCAATTCTCGGACCTTTGTTCTCCTACTTGCTGCAGGTATGTCTTTAAAAAATTGATTTTTTTTTTGTTTTTATGAAGTTTCTTAAAAAGTCCCCCAATTTTCAGAGGTTATTTGTTGGTTGATTGTATTCTCAGTATTGCAGACATTTTAAATATTTTGTGGATTTTTATGCTGTTCTCTATTTACTACCAGAAATGTAAAGTCTGAAAATAGATTTTATGCAGTTTTCTATAATTTTCGTTTAAATGAAAGCAAGGATATAGTATTTTGGAATACTCTGGCAAGAGCATCAGTCAAGTGAACTAAGAACTTTCAAAATTCACCCCAAAAAGCTATCAAGACTTGAGCAATCTAAATTCAATATAGAATGATGGAAAGAGAATTCTGTGTAGTACTCGTACTAAGTCAGTTAAGCATCTGAACTGTAAACTGCCTTTTCTCTCAGAATCTGTTTGAAGTACTCTAATATAACATTTTCGGTTGTTTCAAATTACAGTATTTAATATTGTTTGCATTTAGTGAACAGTAGAAAAATGCTATAAAGCTGAGAGGAGCAGAGTATATATTTATTCCATTTATGTATTTCTCATAAATGGAAGCTTTACTTTCAGACAGCTAGTCGAATAGTCCAGATATGCCTGAAACAAATGTTATTTGGATTAACGAAAACTTGAAATCTTTACATACAATTTCAAATGTTGAGTGTTTAAAACACCCCAGATACATTGAGCATTTTTATAGCATTTTGAAACTAGTTTATTAATAAATAGTATGCTTAGAATTCAAGTTCTAGAACTTTCCCATCTGTCAGTATAACATGTAACATTATTGTTTGCCTGACAGAGACTAAGTGCCAAGTGGGTTGTCATCAATCAGAGGGGCCTGTTAGAGTAAGTTCAAACATCATGGTCATAAATTTAGATTTTAAGACTGCTTATTGTCTTGAGTATTGCTTAAATGTGAAACAAATGTTTTTATTTGAATGGAATAATTTTGATTTTTGTTGAGTAGAATTGATACTTGACTTTGCAAATGCAGAGTTTCAAATGTTGGAACCAACGATAATTTAATTTCTCTTAACAAAATTACATGGAGAACAATTTTGTTTTCTGTTTTTGGAATTATGACACTTAAAGATGCCAAATCCTGCTTGCAAACTTCCTTGTTTAGCTGCTAAAGTAATCGATGATACTCTACCTTTCATCCTTAGATTTCTGCATTTTGTTGTGTGCAACTTTCCTTAGTGGTAGCACATCTAAGAATCAGAAAGGTTTGGGCTTCAAAACATTCATTAGGTTTAGATGAGTAATCTAGGTTGATTCTTCAATGTAGCATTGAGGAAATGTGTCATTGTCCTTTGTGATGTCTTTTAAATAGAATTTCATACTCAACAACTTAATTTTTTCTTTATTCATTCATGGGATATGTGCACTTCAGGCCATGCCAGCATTTATTGTCCATTCCTAATTGCCTGAAGGACAGTGAAGAGTAAACTACATTGCTGTGGGTCTAAAGTCACATGTTGGCCAGACTAGGTAAACTGAGTTAGGATGGCAGATTTCCTTCCCTGAAGGACTTTAGTTAACCAGATGGATTTTCATCTGACAATCTATAGTGCTTTCATGATTAGATATTTTAATTCCAGAGATATAATTAAATTCAAATTCCACCATCTGCCATGAATGTTGGTCCCCAGGACATTACCTGACTCTCAGAATCAACAGTCCAGTGATAATACCACTGGGCCTCCCCATGACATTTAGTCAAAGAGCATGAGAATTTTTCTTTTGTTCTGGCCAACATTTTAGTTTTTGCTGACCACCTAGACTCTTTCTTTCAATTACCAAATTCTTCCATCTTTCTCCCATTGCCACTTATGATGTGCACAAATTATGATTACCTTTGTTTAATACTTTGGTTGAACATTTTTTTGACAACCTGAATTCACGTAAGTCACTTTTCATATAAGCAAATGCTTATTCCTTTAAATTGTGACATTAGTATTTTTATGTTTTAATTGCCTTGTAAATCAAGGATGGTAAAAAAATTATTCAGGATTTATTTTTCACTTCAGTTTTAAATTGAGTATGTTTTATTGATGAGCTGATTCACAAAGATGAATGCAATTAGAGTAAATAAATAAAATCAGAATTTGCTGATCTGGTAGCATCTGTGGACAGGAAGCAGAGTTAACACTTAGGATCCAGTGACCCATCTTCAGAAGTGGACCTGCAACATTAGCTCTGCTTTTCTTTCACAGTTGATGCCGGACCTGCTGAGCTTTTCCAGCAACTTGATTTTTTTTAAATATTTCCAGCGTCTGCTGTTTTATTTTGTTTGGAGTCAACTACACATCACCTTAAAGTAATATAAATTACACTCCTTCTGATCTTGTTGTGAGGATTATAATATGTTTATTTTTAGGGCTGAAAGTGGTGCTCCTGAGGAGAATCCTGAATCCCAAGAAATGCTGGATGAGCAACTGACTCGACTTCTCACGCGTGAATCTATTGATCTAATGAGTATGGAGAATAAATACTATTCATTTTGTTCATAATTTATGATATAAACTGGAAATAGTTTTTATTTTGAAAAAATCTATTTGGGCAAATAAATCCCTGTTGTGTATTACCAATTTGAAATTTCCTTCAACGATTAAAGCTGTAATATTTTTTGAAAAAGCTTTTGTTGCAGAAGTATGCAATTATATCTATCATGTTCTACAGTGCCTGGCTATATAGAAGAACCATAACTGTTGACTTTGAGTAATGAACAGCTAAAGTAAATTCCAAAATTCTGAACATTTTTGCTTTGTAAAATAATCTAACCCTTTTTATTTTGGCCAAAACGTTTTTTGAGCATTATAATCAAATTTCATACTTAAAAGTAGTACATAATGACTAATAAGCAATAAATGGTCATTTTCTGTCTTTCATTCAAGTGAAACAACACAAATTTTGGTTCTTGGGCCACTTTGAGTTCCTTCTCTTTGATTTCTTTTTACTGCACTTTCTCTTTTTCAGTAGCTCCCTCTTGCCCACTACCCATTCCTTTCCAATTGTGTTGTTTTTCATTATCTGTCTGTCTCTCCAACTTTCATTTAGGTATAAAAATTTGTACACAGGAAACTGAACAGCTGCTCCATCTTTACTGTTTTATACAGTTGTTCAACTGAGCATTGTGGCCCTCACAATGCTTCTCATCAATTAGCAGTCATGGCAGTTTTCTAATATTAATGCATTGAGCAGGTTGGTTCTGAATATTAAGTCTATTTTTGTTTTGCAGCTGTTTGCTGTTGTGTTAAGAAGGGCCCTGAGTCCATATCAGGTGATATGGATGGTAAGTAAATGGGCAATTTTTCAGACTTGAGTCATGTAATGTTTGACCTTAAATGTTTCAAGTTAAAAGAAAATGTTCTGACTAAAACCAGTGGCCTAATGGAATAAAATATTTTCAAATCCAAGTATCGATATGCCACATATGTGTGGAGCAAGTACGTCATGTCTTTGTCCCTATGTAGTTCAACACAAATCTCATGGAAAGAGCAGAGAAAACAAGAAGACTTTACATGTTAAGGTTTTGAACATTTTGCATTTCTACAGATACAAAATATTTCACAAATGTTCTCGAGATTAAATATAGAGTAAATTGAGCATAAAGGAGAAAGTGAGGACTGCAGATGCTGGAGATCAGAGCTGAAAATGTGTTGCTGGAAAAGCACAGCAGGTCAGGCAGCATCCAAGGAACAGGAGAATCGACGTTTCGGGCATGAGCCTAAAAGAAGGGCTCATGCTCAAAACGTCGATTCTCCTGCTCCTTGATTGCTGCCTGACCTGCTGCGCTTTTCCACCAACACATTTTCAGCTACGTTGAGCATAAGTCAAATCATCTGATGTGATTCTCTGCTACTACATCCTACAAAGCTAGAACAAGGTCTTTAAAAATATAAACACAGTAGGGGTGCAGCTTGATTGTCTTTTTGTATGGTTAGCATTACATTTGATTTCATTGCTACTAGACACTCCAATAAACTGATATGTTAATGAAGCAAGTTCAGTTGAAAGCTAAGAAACTAAATACAGTTTCACTCTGCTGCATGTATCTTAGTAAGCTAGTAAAGTTGGTTTGCAAATTAGCCAACCTTGAAATTGGTAGATAAAGTTAACATGTATAGTGGGCATGTTCATACAAAAGTGAATATCTCACTGTATGCAGTCACCATTTTCTGTTACTGAAGCATCTAAACAAGACTGTATGCAATGCAGCTGACTTTATTTTAAACCAGTGGTTTAAATGTTAATAATTTGGTAGTGACTGTTGCCCTTTCTTCTGAAAGACTTTATTTGTATTCTAACTTTGAATCCATTTCAAATAAGTGGAGTATGAAAACTAGGAAGTCTTGCTAAAGGTATAGAAGGGACTGGATCATAGCTAGAATATTGTGAATAGTTTTGGTCCTTTTATTTAAGATATAATGGTACTGGAAGAAGTCCAAAAATGAAGTCTGAAGAATTTTTTTTTGAGGAAAGGTACGTATTCTTTGAGGTTGTATTCACTGAAGCTTTGAAGAGTCAGAGGAGACCTTTTCAGAAACAGACAAAATTCGTAGGTATCTTGAAAGGGTTGTTGCACAGAAGTTGTTCCTACCTAGTGGGAGAGTCGAGGATCAGAGGCATAATCTCAGAATAAGGGATCACCCTTTTAGGAGAGAGATAAGAGAGATTTCTTCTCTGTGTGGGTAGTGAATCTGTGGAATTCATTATTGCAGAGGGTTGTTGAAGCTGAAAGATTCATTTTTAATAACCAAGGGAATGAAAGATTATGGGGATAAGGCAAGGAGGAGTTGAGGATTATCTGGTCAGCCATAATCTCATTGAATAGTGGAGTACACTCAATGGGCCAAATGACTTAATTGTGCTTCTAAATCTAATGGTTTTTTCATGTTCCACATCTTGATTGGGAGGAGAAGCCATAAAAACCTTACTGACTGTTCTTAACCCATTTCAACAACCAGAGGAAGCCAAAGATTTGGGCTTTGCTAATTCATGCAATATGGATCTACCCCTGACCTTAGCTAACTACTGAGTTGAATGCATGCTCTTGAATAATTTTTATATATTCAGAAGAAAAGGTTGCCTGGCTGCTTTTATCACTGTCTTTCCAACTGTAAATGTGTTAGCGATGTATTTTGTTCTATCATGAAAAATAGACATTACAGGCAAGGCCAGGTTTTGTTAGCCAGGCCCAATTGCCCTTGGATTGAATAGCTTGATAAGGCATTTTAAAGAGCAGAGTCAACCATATTGTTGTTATATGTAGGTCAAACCAACTTATGATGGCAGATTTGTTTCAGTAAAGGATATTAGTGAACCAGATGGATTTTTATGATGATCTGACATTTTCATGGTGACTATTACTGAGACTAACTTTCAATTTGAGATTTTTTGTTTTATTAATTGAATTTAAATTTCACCAGCTGCTGTGGTAGTGTTTTAACCCCGTTTCCCAGTTCATAAGCTGGGTTTTTGGAGTACTAGTCAAGTGATGTTAATATGATGTCAACTTCCCCTATATGTTGTGAAAACATCAATCGTTGACAGATTGCATCAAGCTTTAAGCTACCTTCCCATGGGCTTAGAGTCATTGATTCCAGTTGAACCTTGAGTGATGCAGTTTGTGTGTTTCCATGTGAAAGTTGATTTTGTATATATGGGTCTTCTTAAGTAGATGACGAAATGATGAACACAAGTGATGGGCCACATGTTGGATCTGAAGAACTCACTGACCTTGGAAAATGTCTGCTCAAGTCTGAGGTAAACAGTTTGATTTTCTTTAATACTGGATAAAACAATTTTGGTTGATAGCTTTTTAAAGGAGAAGATTGTTAGGCACAAGCCTTGATCCAAACATCTTTCAGTATATATTGATGATATTTTCACTTCTTGTTTGGTTTGGATGTGGATCAGAAACCAACTCTGAAGTGGAATGCTAATAGTTTTGACAGATCTCCTTTGTTCCTTCTAGGATATCTGTAAGGCACTGTTAGCAACTGCCTACAGTGCAATCACTTGGAGTGACACCATTACATGTCAGCGAGCAACACTCCAACTTTGCTGGCCATTGATCAAACAGGCAAGTATAGAAGTGGACGAAGAATAAATGTGAATGTTTTTGAGAGAATCTGAATTTCAGTGGTTTAAAGATGCACAGGATCTGCGTAGCACAGGAGGCAACAGCCCATTGAAAACTATTCTGTTCCCCACTTACTCTGTAATCAGAACATTTTGAATTGAGCAAGTTCATTGTGTTTTCAAAAGAATATTTGAGTTGGACGATTTTACTATTGAGGGCTTTATAGCAACCGGAGGTTTGGGGATAATTGGAGAATGATTATTAGTGGGATTCAGTCAGTTTCCCTGTTTTCACGCCGCCTTTTGGCTACTTGTGATACTATTATTTGATTGGACAACAATTTAGCGTATACCAGAGTTTGTACTTGAGACTTTTCAGTTTAGGTCACTGAGCTGAGAGAGTTTTTTTTTAATCAACGAAATCTAAGAAAGTATTTACAGTTTCAGGTTGGTTTAAATAAGATTTATTTTTGTGATTGCTATTAGTTTAGATCCATTTAGTATTGGTCTTAATGTATTACTGTTTGCTTGGCATGACTTTTCATGCACAGTTTATTTATCTTTGAAATCCTAGTTATATTGTGGTTGGAAAATTATTTTAATATCTTGTTTTGTGGGACAAGCAATACAGACAGCTTTGCAACGTTGTAGAAATTATCCCTATGTATTGCAGGGGATTTTCTACAAGAGCTATATGCGTTGTCTAATGATATCACTGTCATTTTATTTAATTTTATGTTTGCCATCATTAGCAAACCAAAGATTTATCTGTCTGTTTGCAACATACTCCACTAACCCTCCCAATACATTTAACAAAGGACTTCCACTCATTTTAGAAAAATCTTCTGTGTCCAGTGTTTGGAAACCTTCTATTTAAAAGTTGGATCTTTCCCACAAAAATTCTTATACCTAAATTATAGAGCTGTTTCATTCAATGAAATGTTTGATTGGTTTGTAAAGGACTTAAATGTTTAAAGGAATTGTCAGACATAACTAAAACTATTCTTTTGTTGCTGTTGAACAATTTTTTTCCTCCAATTTTGTTTTTGGGAAGTTGAACATTGAATGTCTTGGATATTAAATGAAATTTTGGGTTGATCATTACATTTACCCACCAGTTCTTTTGATTAAGTTGCAACTTGCTCATGTTTTATCCTGATGATCTTATTTAGCCAGGCACTATTCTTTCTTTGACCCAAATGTTTATGAAAACAAAATAAATTGATTATTCCTTGTATTCAGGTATTGTCTGCAACTCTGCATTCTGATGCAGCCAGTTGGTTCTTCATGAGCGTGCTTAGAGGGCTGCAAATGCATGGACAACATGAAGGATGCCTCGCAGCACTGGTCAATCTTGCTTTCATGATCTACGAGGCATTGGTAAATAGCGTCTCTGAATGGAGAAGTGTGTTATAAAACAGATTGATTCAAAGGCTCTCTGTTTGTATTTTCTATTTATTAGGGGAAAGAAGAATAGCAGGATGACTTAGTGGTTAGCATTGCTGCCTCATAGCACCAGGGACCCAGGGTCAATTACAGCCTCTTTGATTGTCTGCCTTTGTGGACGTGTTTAGGTGGGTTTCCTCCAGGGCCCCGGTTTCCTCCCATAGCCTAAAGATGTGCAGGTTAGGGTGGATTGGCCATGGTGAATGTGGGGGTACTTGAGGGGGTGTGGCGCTCTTTGGAGCATGAGCACAGACCTAACGTGCCGAATGGCCTCTTTCTGCACTGTAGATATTCCATGATTATATATAATATACATAA
This sequence comes from Chiloscyllium punctatum, assembly GCF_047496795.1. NCBI lineage: Eukaryota > Metazoa > Chordata > Chondrichthyes > Orectolobiformes > Hemiscylliidae > Chiloscyllium > Chiloscyllium punctatum. The sequence goes on along the minus strand of NC_092749.1, from coordinate 32,726,772 downwards.
AAGCCTGAGAAATTGAAGTAGGAGCTGATCATTTGGCCCTTCAAGCTTGCCTTACCATTGAACACATGGCTGAAGTGACCCAAGCCTCCCTTCCTGTTTTGTACCAGCTCAGCATAGCCTTCCAGTATCTGATATTTCAATAATCTATCTGCCTCATCTTTAAATACGTTTGGTCGTTTGGCTTCCACACTTCTCTGGAGTAGACTATTTCAGACATCATCTACCCACTGGAGAAGAAACTTTTGTGTGTCAATTTTAAATAAGTCCTTTATTCTGTAACTATGTCTGCCAGCTTGAGATTTCTCCCCTGGCGGAAACATAATCTCAACATCTAAACTATCAAGCCATCTTCAGAATCTTTTTATCTTTCAAAAGATTGTACCTTATTCTTCTGAACTTTAAGTAATAAAGCCCTAACCTGTTTAGATGTTCTTTATATGGTCTTCTTCCTAGGAATCAGGCTAAGTGAATTTCTTTTGAATAGCATCCATTCCCAGTATATCCTTTTTTAAAAACTGGGACCAAAATTGTACACTGTATTCAAGGTACAGCCTTACTACACCCTGTACAGATGTAACCACACTTCACTTTTTTTCAAACTCTAAAAGCCTACTTGTATTATTTTGGCATTATTCAAATTGCTGCCTTTAATTGCTTGCTGCACCTGCATGCTAACCTTTTGTGATCCATGTACAAATGCATTCAGAACCCCCTATGCTGCACAATGTTGGAGTTTTTCTTCCATTTAAATGAAGTCTGCCTTTTGATTTTTCCTACCAAAATGCATGCATTCCCACTTTCCTATAGTAAACTCCAACTGCCATGCTTTTGTCTATTCACTCAACCAATCTAGATCCCCTTGCAGATTCCTTATGTTGGCCCCAACATGGCCTCCCACCTTTTTTTTTATTGTCAGTAAATTGGAAGACATACTGTCTTGCCACCCCCTGGACAATGCATACACACATCATTAATACTGACTTGTAGAAAATTGAGGACTGATCCATGTGGCACTCCACCAATTACATCTTTCCAACCTGAAAAAGACTCATTGGTTAACATATAAGACAGTCAGGACTAGTTCATAAATCCATACCAAGACATTACCTTCAATGCTATAAATATAGGAGTGTGGGGGTATGGTCCATGTTTTAAACAACAGTCTTCTATTAGTATAGCATCTTTAATGTAATAAAGTGTCTCAAACTGCTTCACTGGAGCATTGTAAAACAAAATGTAACTCCAAGCACTAGATGTTAAGTTAGATGATGAGTGGTTTGATCAAAGATGGTTTCAAGGAGTGTTTAAAAGGGATAAGTATGTTGTAGAGGTTAAAGAAGAGAATTAACTCACGTCTGTAATGTGATGGAATACAACTGCTTGAACACGTTTTGAAGCAGAACTCAAAGCTGTCCATAACAAAGCACCTACTTTAATAGCACCTTGTGTACCAGATTAAACAATAATTCCTTCCACTGACTTCTGTCACCTAGAATAACAAGTATGGCAGATGCAGAGAATACTCCCTGCAAGTTACACTCCACACCTCTCACTATCCTGACTTGCAAATATCATGGGTCAAAATGCTTTCCAGTCTACCAGAATATACTGCAAGTTTACCTGCACCACAAAAATTGCAACAACTGAAGAAAACAGGTAACCACCATCTCAAGCAATTAAGGATGAGCAATAAATGCTGTCCTTACCAGGGATGCCTGCTATTCAGTGAAAAATTTAGAAGAATGTAAATTAGGTGTACAGTTAGGTTGCTCTGTGCACCATAAATCTTTCCAATTTTTCAGAGCTTTAATCCTTTTATTATCTTGTAAATTTTTATATTTGAGATTTTTTAGGGAGAAAGTGCCCCTTCCGCTAGCTTGCTCTTTTCTGTAAATGTAGAGCTAAACAATTAATATTGCTCGTTAGCCTTCCCTTCTGTTGTCTTTGATCAAACATAGGACTTACCTAAGTGAAAAAAACTACATTTTTATTTTGTTTTACTTTTGATCATGAACTGAATTGGGAAAAGGACAATTTTACAACAAACAACTGAGGAAAGCAATTAGTACTTTTAAAAAGCAAGTTACTGAAACTCTTTGTAGTTGGTGTTGCTTTGCAAGCTGTGAGGAAGATCTAAGAAGAGATGGCCTGGCGCCAAGATGTGCATACAATGAGAGATTTGGCCAGGAATAGGTTGCTGATTGATTTGTGGAATGTGACTAGTTGTGGGTGCCAAAGATCAGCATGACAAAAATTGTCTCATTAGTTCCTGGGTTGCTCAACAGTATTTGGTTGTGAATGATAGTGAGAAGCCTTCAAACCTCTGGAAGGGAAAATGCTTAATGCTAAAGGAAGCTAGTTTACTCACACCAGTTGTAAGCTGCTACTTTTAACCAATAAGTCAGAAACTTTATAATTTATAAAACAGTTGCTCTGACCCTTCAGTGAAGTGAAACAACCCGAAGGAAAAGATGAGTTGAAGGACTTGGGAAACAAAAGGAATGCTCCATCAAATCTTTGATACTGGTGCCATTGAACTGTTTCCTCAGAATATTTTTTCCCCTCTCACCCACAATACCAATCCTTAGGTATACATGGTGTTGGAGTGTATTGGAATGGGGTTAAGGTTTTAAATAGTAAATTTATATGACGACAATTTATTGTTATTTTCCTGTGGTTAGAATCTATTTGTAATAAATAGTTCTTCTGAAGTACAGAAACCTGGTCCATATTTTCTGTTCACCTGGATCAGAGAAATTGGTAAACTGGGGATCCTGCAAACCTTTGTGATGACTCCACGAATAGTGAGACTTGATTGCCTGCATGCTATTGTCATCTAAACCAATTGCCTGGTGTAGCACACTGGAAATATGTATGAGGTAAAGGCCATGTGTGCACTCCTAGTAATACAAAAGCCTAAATTGCAAGTCTTGCTCCGTATTCGGTTCACAAATGCTATGAGGCAGCAACACTAACCACTAAATCATCCTGCCATCTTTCCAGTATGCTAATGTTAGACTTGTGTATTTGTGGCAACGCAAGTGGATCAGGTGGTAAAAAAGGCATATGTAATGCTGCCTTCATTGGTCAGGCATTGAAATAAAAGTTGGCAAGTAATGTTGCTGCTGTAAGAAATTTTAGTTAGGCCATTTTTGGTGGTTTTCTGTGCAGTTCTGGACACAAACAATAAGACAGAGACTCTCGAGAGGGTGTAAAAGAGAATGTTACCTAGATAGGAATGTATTAGCTATAAGGAGACCTGAATTGCTTTCATAACAACATTGGAGGCTGAGTGGGTGGCATGGTGGCTCAGTGGTTAGCACTGTTTCCTCACAGCACCAGGGACTGGAGTATGATTCCTGCCTCGGGTGACTGTCTGTGTGGAGTTTGCAATTCTCCCCTTGTCTGCGTGAGTTTCCTCCGGGTGCTTCAGTTTCCTCCTACAGTGCAAAGATGTGCTGGTCAGGTGAATTGGCCATGCTAAATTGTCCGTAGTGTTAGCTGCATTAGCCAGAGGGAAATGGGTCTGGGTGGGTTACTCTTCAGAGGGGCGGTGTGGGCTGGTTGGGCCAAAGGGCCTGTTTCCACACTGAGGGAATCTAATCTATTCGAGCTTGTCTACTGCTGAAACTTCATCCTTTTCCACATGTGGGTTTCTAGCCAACTCATTTCCTTCATTCTTTGTAAACTTCAGTGCATATTCTTGCATATAGGTTGTTTTGCTAACCTGCATTTGGCTATTGGTCTATCATCAACTCCAATTTTAAAATTCCAGTCCTTGTGTTTTAAATTCCCTTGCAATTGTTCCCCAACTCTTCGTGTAATGCTGTCCTCTCTTTTTCTCTTCACCCCCCCCCCACCACCACATGCAAACAAAATTGTTTTGACTGTTGGCTTGTTTGCCAATCTTGTTTATTCCCCCTCTCTTTCTACCTTTTCAGATCTTCCTTAACACCACCTTTTCAATTAGGCTTTTGGCCACCTGGTTTTTTTTTCTTCCTTTGACTCAGTGTCTTTATTTCTAATTAATACAACTAAATTAAATTGTTATTTTGCATGTTAAGTGCACAGTGCAAGAAACACATCACATTTAGACCCAAATATATTTGTGTAGCTCCTTTCATATCCTCATGATATTCCCAATACTTTATAGCCAAATGAATTAGTCTAAGAGAAACATGTTTGTCATGAAAAGTGAAAGCATGGTCTTTTTCTGGTGTTGACTGAGGGTTTACTTTAGGTCAGGACATCAAAATTCCCTTGCTCTTCTTTGAACAATGGAAGGGGTCTTTAATGATCACACACATGCCAAGATATATTTGTTTATTCAGCGTTTCACGTGAAAGCTGGCACATCTTAGAGTTCAGCAGTTCCTCAGTAAGGCACTAAACTGTCTGCTGGGTTATATGCTGAAGCCTTGTAAGAGGTTTGATGGCATGACCTTTTAACTTGGGTTCAAGTCTCACCTGCTCCCTGATGTGTGTGTAAGAACACTCTGAGCAGGTTGCTTAAAATATTTATATATTTATGTGTGGGACATAATTATATTAAGGAAGTAAAATACCAGAGGGGAGACACTAAGCTTGGTGATGTTTTGTAGTATCCTAATGATGTACCATGTTGATTTCCTTTATTTATATGTACTATAGGTGTTAAGTATTTTCTTTTTGAATTGAATTTGCAGAGACCACGATATCCCGATTTAAAAACAGTTATGCAGCAAGTTCCTCAAATCTCTGGAGATGCTTTAGACCAGTTTGATACAAAACTTCTGAACCCATCATCTCATAAAATGGGTGACAAAAGAAGAAAGGACCTCTTCAAGAAACTCTTGTCTGGTTGCATTGGGGTAAATTATGGTGTCTTCAAAAACTTAGCTTCCACAATATGTGTAACATTTGAAGAAGTTTTGAGGAAGTTACAAAAAAGATTGAGGCCAGAGTAGTATATGTTGTTTACTTTAGAAAAGCCTTCAACAAGGATTGCATGGTCGATCAATTAGGAAAGTTAGGTCACATGGGATTCAGGGTGAGCTTCCCAATGGGATATATAATTGTCTTTATGACAGGAGAAAGAAGGTGATGATGAAGGACTGGAAGCCTGTCACCAGCAGTGTTCCACAGGGATCGGTTCTGGGTCTTCTTTGGTTTGTCATTTATTTAAATTATTTTGATGAGAATAGAGAAGGCATGGTTAGTAAGTTTGCGGGTGATACCAAAATTGGTGACATGGTAAGCAGTGAAGAAGGTTTTACAAGATTATAAACAGATCTTGATCAAATGGGCCAATGTGCTGAAAAATGGCAGATGGGAATTTAATCTGGATAAGTGTGAGGTGTTACATTTTGGTCCAACAAACAAAGGGTTTATATAATTAATGGTTGGCCCTGGGGTAGTGCCAAACAGGGGTGCAGGTACATAATTCTTTAAAGTTTCCATCACACATAGACAGGGTAGTTAAAAAAAAAATCATTAGGTATGCTTGCCTTCATTGCTCAGTCCTTTTGAGTATAGGAGTTGAGATGTCATATTGAGGTTGTATAGGACATTGGTGAGGCCTCTTCTGGAGTACTGTGTTCAGATGTGGTCACCCAATTATAGGAAGGAAAGATGGAAAGGGTTCAAAAGAGATTTATCAGAATGTTACAAGATATGGAACGTTTGCGTTATAAAGAAAGGCTGGGACTTTTTACTGGAGTGTAGGAGGTTGAGAGACAAACTGATAGAAGTTTATAAAATAATGAGGAGTATAGATGGAGTTAATGATATTTGTCTTTTCCCTGGGATGGGAGATTTCAAGACTTAGGGGGCAGATTTTTAAGGTAGAAGGAGAGATTTTCAAAAGATATGAGGGGCAAATTATTTACACAGTTTGCATGTGGAATGAGCTTCCAGAGGAGGTGGTGAATGTTGACATAATTACAGTGTTTAAAAGACATTTGGATAAGTGCATGAATAGGAAAGGTTTAGAGGGATACCAGCCAGGAATAGGCAGGTGGGACTCGTTTAGTTTGGGATTATGTTCGACATCGACTCATTGGACCAAAAGGTTTGTTTCTGTGCTGTATGACTCTAAGCAGTAATGTTTAAATTATACAGGACTATTTGTACATTCTCCAAAGGAATACTAAATTGGTATGCATATGTTGTATTGAAGTACTGTTAGAATTCCATTGGTAGGAGGCTGAAGAATCTCAAACTAGGTTTAACTTGGAGTGAGCTTGGTCTACTACATTGGTGGTTTCCCAAACTCCTATCCTTGTTTTCATGTTACTTGATATAAATAGCTTTGTCCTCTGGTACTATATCCTGCTCATTAAAATCTGATATCTATCTTGCAAAAGAACAACTTTAATATCACACCCCCTTGTCTCTTCAAACTGACACCCCATTGCCAATCTGTCACTGATCCCAAATTGCACCTATCTTCCTCAGCTCCATGTCTTGTGTTCTTCCAGTCAAGTTGATGCTCCTTTTACCCTACTGAAATAGCTTTTATAGATTATGAAGATAAAATATCACTTGTCCTTTTCAACTAGTCTACATCTTTGCCATATTCCCCATCTCTAATTCAACTTGAAGTGGACAAGCATTGGAGTAGCACTCATCTGTCTCCATTCTTTGCTATTTTGTCACAGAATCACCTATTTGACTCGTATTCTTGCTCCCAGCCCATTGACTTGAATCTTTTGAGCATTTGTTCCTTTGCTGACATTATTCAAAATAATATTTTTAAAAATGACTTAGGTTGACTACGTTAGCTTTACCACCCCATTTCATTTGACTATCTGAATTGCTCAACCATTTATCCAGCATTCAATGTTAGATGAACAGTTAATTAAATATTGAGAAGGTGAAGACCATCATCATAATAGGTCTTTGCTACAAACTCTGTTGTCTTGTCATTGACACTCTCTCCTTGATGATTGTTGCAATAAAAGTAAAATACTGCAGACAGTGGAACTCTGAAATAAAAAAAAACTAAAATGGCAGCATTTTAGAGAAACAGTTGACACTGAATGAGATATGATTCTTCAGAACTGTATTGTTTCCAAAACTATCAGTGACCGCATATTTGTTGGAGAACTCCCCTCCACAGCTTCCAATCTCGTGGTACCCCAACCCTGCGCAGCTCTTTCATCCTTTTGAGGGATGGGCTAATTTTAATTTATCCCTTCTAATTGTAGTTATAATCCGTTTTCTTGACTTTGTGTAGTACTTTGAGGTGAAATCAATAATCAGTTGTTTACAATTTTTCTTTTACAATTCTGCACACAAAAGTCTTCAATTTATTTAACTCTTGATCATTTGATTAAAGAATTTTTTTTTCACTTGTATTTTTCAGAAGCCACTTGGGCAGAAATTCAAAAAAGAGGTGCATATCAAAAACTTGCCTACTCTTTTCAAGAAACCAAAACCACAGCCCACCACACCAATAGAAGAAACTAATGAAGACAATGTCCTAACCCCACTCTTTGACCCAAGAGCTCAGGACATGTGAAGAGTGACAGGCTCTGTTTGGCTTCCACTCCTGCTTAATGGAATAAAATGGACCTTTTATGTTGATTTTTAAATTTGTAGTGTGTCTTTAGTTGTAAAGTGTTCAACAACATTAGCATAGTGGAAATTAGCATCAAATATCTACTTTAAAATGGCTGCTCACCTTAAAGAGAATACTTTCATGAAGCCAAGATAATAACTATAACAGATTGGTAGCCAGATGTTTCTGCTAGACACAATACCTAGTTAACTGCTGATGGTAAAAGTTATACCCCATAAAATTGTTTCTGCCACCAATTCTTTTAGCCAACCTGCAGAACTTTGTAATGCATTCTATGGTGGAAAGAACTGCAAACTGTGGTAGTTCATTATGAAATGCCTTAAACTTTTCAGAAATTGAATTAATAAATTGAGTTTGCAGCAATCTGTTTATCCATGTGTTGTATACTGACAGTTTGTGCTCTCCGTACTAAAATAAATCAGAGGTTTGAGGTTTTGTTAAAATATTTTGTATGCCATTGTTTAATATTAAATTTGACTGTCTGGGTTTGTGTATGAACGTTTATCTTCTAATGCATGTCAAGACAACCAGATCTTCATAACTGCATATGTTTTGATTTTTTAAAATCAGTCTGAGTCTAGACAGGTAAAATTTCAGAAGCAGAAAATGATGGGAACTAGTAACTTCATTTTAAAATTTGTTACCAAATTTCTCTGCATTTAGCATTAGCAACTCACTTTACACTTTGTGTGTTTTAAATGTAGATTTGGAAAATGAACTGGAAATTAACATTAAAGTGATGGTTGTTGCTGTTCCAAGAATTTTTGTGGAAGAGTCTTTTATAATAGTTGTAAGGTGGATGAACCATCTATGATTAAATGTTTTTCTTCCATTTTTATTTTCTCAGCTAATTTGATCAGCTCATTTATCTTTGTATCTTTTGTATCTTAGTAATAGGTGAAATGGCATCATTATGATATGAGTTATGTGACACTTGTGATAATATTTGTTTTGAAAATAGTCTTACTCCCACTGGTTTGTAATTAATATAAACATACCTAAATTTTCAGTTAATCACCTTGTAATGCATTATAAAGTGAAGAACTTATTCTTCATAATGGAAGTAGATATTATTGAGAGCTGTATTAGAATAGAACTCTTTGTCTGACATAAAACCCCTTACTGTTAACCCCAATGAAGACACTATTAAAGATATTCATGAAATGTTAACTTTTAATATCTTTTTAGTATAAAGCTGGTTGCCCACATTTTAAAATAACTGCCAACTCTTCAATGACAATGCACTAGCCATAAATTCTGAAATTATTTCTGTGTATATCAACAGGTGGCATGTTAAGTTGATCAATTTTCATTTATACTTTACTGGTAGTTATATTGCATGTTTCCTTAATCATACTTTAAATCTGGTAAAACTATTTAAAAGCAAAACTGCAGAATTCTGCTCATTTGACACAGTTGAGCACTATAAAAGGAAATATTACTTTATTTCAATTTTCTTTCCTCAAAGATTTTGTTGAGACTTGACACAGGAATGATATGAATTGGAGGAAAATACTGTCACTTGCTTTGATTTTTATTTCACCAATAAAGACAATTTCAAATGTATTGTTGCTCGCCTCCATATCAGTATATAACGTGGTTGTTAGCTTCTATTACTATTTTTTTTTGTTAATTGACATAGTTCAATTAATGCATGCAAAAGAAAACTATTAGCACTTTTCATCAGTGTTTTCTTCCATCCCACAAATATTCCTAAGCACTTCACTACAAATTTTAGAATTACAAGAATATTACAGCAGATTATCAGATCATTTGAATTATTGACTGTGCAAATCTCTTCACATCAGTTGCCTATTTCTAGTCCTTGTATATTTTAAATAACCTATCAACTATTTTAATTCTAATTTTAAAAATGCACAAATTAAATTGGCAAAGATAGTGTGGACAAAGTTTAGAATACTTTCACTGCCTTCTAGAACAATTTGTGAATGAACCATATAGAAAGTTATTTGTTTAGAATTGTGTAATGAGACACAATTGACTTGCACTCTTAGTGTTTAAAAAATCCTTGCATGAGGTGAGGGGGAAAGGAGGGATATGTCATCTGTCTGACCTAAAGAATGCAAGTTGAAAAGTGCCAACAGGACATTTTACAGCAGGACTCAATTTCTAGACTACAAAGCAACTGATTCCTTATTAATTTTCTGAATAAGATATCAGTAACTTTGATAACTGCTGTAAAATGATAGGTATGTAAGGTAAATGTGAGGTTAGGATACTGGGAGAGTAAGGGCTGAGATCAGGTGCCAGAGTGGGAGAAAGGGTGAGCAGGTGAAAAGATATTGAGTCCTTATTGGGCGAATGGGGTATCAGGTTGCCAAAACCAAATGCTGGGGATCAGGCCCAAAGCAGAAAAGAGTGGTTTGAGTCCAGAGCAAGGGAATGGATTTCAGTCTGGAGAGGGTATATCGGGGTTGGGAAGAGTTCGTTTCTATACTGGGGTGACAGTTGTACGTGGTGGGGGGTGGGGGTTTGGCAACCATGAAATGAAGTGGCCGGGGGGAGGAGGGAGTGGAACATCCGCCTCAGAATAGGGGAAAGGGAGTCAGGATGAATGGTCCGTTTGGCTCCAGGGTGGGGGAAGGATGGGAGCAGTTCTGCAGCTGGTAAAACGTGTCTGCTCTTGAGCTTTCTCTAGAGTGGGGTGAGGATCTTGTCTGGAACAGGGCAACTGTGTATGGCGAGTGTGAGTATATGGGAAGTGTAAATGGTCTGGGCTGGTGTGGTTGGGGTGTGTGAAGTGAGTATAGGGTCAGTTATAGAGTCATAGATATATACAGCATGGAAACCGATCCTTCTTTCCATGTTGACCAAATATCTTAAATTAATCTAGACCTATTTGGCTCATATCCCTCCAAATCTTTCCTATTCATCTACTCATCCAGATATCTTTTAAATGTTGTAATTGTATCAGCCTCCACCACCACCTCTGGCAACTCATTCCACATATGCCGTACCTTCCATGTGAAAAAGTTGCTCCTTAGGTCTCTGGGGGATTCAGTGATGTAACAGCATTGAATGTCAAGGGGTGGTGGTTAGATTGTCTCTTTTTAGAAATGATTAAAAATGTTGAATATTTTCATTTCAATATGTATTAGAATGCACTCTTGCTCTTTGAGTAACTTAGCTTGTACTGAAACAGCACCTCATTTTTTGCTTGGGGATCTTGCTACCCTCAGGATTGAAGGTAGTGCAAGTTGAATATCCTACTGCCAGATCTAACACTATACAATAGATGGAGAGAATTTAAGGTGGAAAATCACAAGACTAGCTAAGTTTGTTTACATTATCCAGTCTTAAAATTTGGCATAACTGCCATTGAGTGAAATGTAACTTCTCAATCCATGTTCTTGTCATCTGATTTAATTAGTGAAAGAATGGGCATGCATTAAGTGCACTTCTTAGCTCATTGGCAACCATTTTAATTATAATACTTTATCTCCTATGCTGCGAACACTATTAATGCTTCAGAGAAGCAAATGACAGTGTGTTGGAGTTGAGCTTCTGAGGGACTGGATACATAAACAATATCTGTGTCATCTGAAGCTCAATGACATTATTGCTATGCCACCTCTGATCCAACAACAACATTTTTTCCATCCTTTTTCAGCATTCTAAAAGGATTATTTATTTTGCAAGGAATTGCCTGCTCATCAAACATTCCCTCTGATTACCATAACATCTTACCAAAGATGTGGAGGAGATGTATTACCTGCTCTTTATCTGCTGTGAAGTCATTTATATGCTTTTTAAAAATTGTGCACAGAGGACAGAAGCCTGGTCCACACTTTCTATCAACACAAGTCTGACAATCAGGGGAATTGCATGTATCCATTTGAAAATGTTTAATTTTTGTGATAAATCTGGGAATAGTGGGGCTTGATTTCCAGTGTGCTTCCTAGTGAGTCATGACGCTGCTCCCTTCTTGGCCTCCTACATTGTTGATATGTAACTCAGCATAAGCTCAAGGAACAGTACATCATCTTTCAACTCAGCAATTTACAGATTTCTGTACTGAAACATGAGATCAACAATTTTAGATCATGCAAAATGCTGTCTTTCTTGCCTCAGTTTTCTTCAGTTGTTGCTGGTGATTCTGTAATTTGCATTTACACTTTGAATCCATAGTTTGTTCTCTACTTGTCTTTTTATCAACCTATCTTCTTTTTCTCCATCATCCCTTTCATTGAAATAGTTACGGAGGAGTTCGACTATGTATTTAATAGTTTAAACTTTCCTGGATAACTATTAACTAATTTTAACATAACCCTCCAAATTCTCTGATTTAAATTGAGACTTTAGATAGTTCTACGAATAGGGGAATTGACTGGGGAAATTTAAATTTCTTGGGCAATATCTTCATTGTCTACTACAAAGGGGAATCTACAGGATCCCCATACACAAATCCAATCTAAATTAGAATAATTACTACCTGGCCATTGGAAAACTTGGGTCTTTGTGTCCAGAAATATTTAAATCTGCAGTCCTTCCTGTTTGGCTAGTCTCTTGTTCCTATCAGAATTTAACATTGATATGCACCTACTGACAACTGCAGTTCACCAACCTTACTTAACACTGCAGAAGGTCCTCAAATGTCCACCTTTTTTCTTAACTAGGAATTCCCCACTACCATGGTTGACAGGGCCCTTAGCTATGTCCAACATTTCAGACATCTCTTCCCTCCCCCAATGATAGATTCCCCTTGTCCTCACTTTTCACATCACTGATCTCCACATCCACAAGATCATAACCTGCCATTTCTGCCACCAGCAGACACGTTTCCCTTCACTTCCTTCTCAGCATTCTACAGGGACCATTTTCTCTAGCATACCTTCCTCCACTCCTAAGACCTTACCATAGCCCAATGGCACCTTTCCAAGCAATTGTAGGTGGTGAAACAGTTGCTTATTTACCACATCCCTCTTCATCAACCAAGGTCCCAGACATATCTTCCAGGTGAACCAGTAATTTACCAGTACTTCATTCAATTTAGTCTACTGTATTCACTGCCCACAATGCTCTACATTAGGGAGACTGAACACAGACAGGTGTTCCACAAAGCAGTCTCTCAAAGTCTGTCTGTAAAAGTGATCCAGAGCTTTCAGTTGCTTGTCACTTCATTATACTGCCATATTTCCATTGCCAATATATTGCCTGCTGCCCTGCATGAACAGCACCTCTTCTTTCGCTTGGACAATATGGCTGTACCTTACAATGTGTGACCCAACATGGAGTTTAACAATGTAAGTATTAACACCTTCTTTCATGTCCATTCCTCTCCTCCAGCCCAGATGTATTGCTTTCAGTACTGCTAACCCATTTTCTCGGTTGTGGATATGTTTACCAAGTAAGTTGATTTGCAGACGTTTTGTCACCTGTCCAGTTGACATCTTAAGTGCTTTGGAACGTTCGGTCAAGCGCTACTGTACTACTGTTCTTTACAGGAGGCTCCAAAGCACTGAAGATGTCACCTAGACAGGGGAGAAAACATCTGCAAATCAACTTCCAAGCTCAGAAAACGGAAGGATCAGTCAATAATTGGACACCTGGAATGATTCAAAGTCTGTGAGAAGATTTGTAGCTCGGGTGCTCGTTGTTGTGGTTCTGTTCACTGAGCTGGGAATTTGTGTTGCAGACGTTTCGTCCCCTGTCTAGGTGACGTCCTCAGTGCTTGGGAGCCTCCTGTGAAGCGTTTCTGTGATCTTTCCTCCGGCATTTGTAGTGGTTTGAATCTGCCGCTTCCGGTTGTCAGTTCCAGATGTCCACTGCAGTGGTCGGTATTTTGGGTCCAGGTCGATGTGCTTATTGATTGAATAAGCAGTGGACATCTGGAACTGACAACCGGAAGCGGCAGATTCAAACCACTACAAATGCCGGAGGAAAGATCACAGAAGCGCTTCACAGGAGGCTCCCAAGCACTGAGGATGTCACCTAGACAGGGGACAAAACGTCTGCAACAAATTCCCAGCTCGGCGAACAGAACCACAACACCTGGAATGATTCTTATACCACAACCATGGCAAATGAGTTACAAATCTTTATGCAAACTTGAACCCATTTTCAACTAAACACCTGGGAGGCAACGTGAATCTTACAGTTGCTGGGATTGCAGGCTTAAAGATTTAGTTATTATATTTCTCAAGATTTTTATTCATTTGCTTCATTAATATTAAACAGAAAATAAGCCAAAAAACTGATTTTTTTTTTTCAAACTGACTTTTTAAAAATGAGCTTTGTATGGTCTGTAATGAACAGCTGAGGTTTCCATTTTAGTCTGAATTCAGAAGTTTTAAAAACCTATTTTAAAGGGAGTTTTTTTAACATTGCAAAAGTTTTTTTTGAAAATGAAAACAGCTTTTCTTAATAAAATAAGCAGTTGTGTTTTTATTCTAGGGAGTCCTACAAATGCTTGGCTCTGGAGGAGTTTTTTTCTTTGGAATTTATTATAGAAGAATCTTTTTTTTCCAGTTAATCAGCTAAGTGGTTGATTTTCTTTTAGTTTTATGTGTTTGATATAAATATTTAAGTTTTTCCATTTTAACATTTTCTGTAGACAATGAAAGGTAATTTTGTTTCTATATCAGCTGTTATTGAATTTTTTTAGGCTTAATGTTATTAAGGCACGCATGAAGTACAGAGTGAGATGGCTAGTAGATTTAAAAAGTGATTATACAGCAGAATCAGACAGTCAGGAAAGGTAAGAAGATAATTCAAACATCCCAGGTGGCTATTCCTCTATCAAATGGATATTACGTTTTTGGAGCTGTTGAAGGGAGTAGTCTCTGAGGAAAACTGAAAGGTCAGTCAATAATTGGACACCTGGAATGATTTTTATGTCAAGCAGCATTTGACAATATTTAATAGAATTATTGTTATGGGGACTCTCCTGTCAGGGGCATAGACAGGAGACTCTGGCAGAAGTGTAAATTTAGGTTGGTTTGTTGCTTTCCTGGAGCTAGGATTAAAGGACATCAAAACTTTTCAAGCATATTGTTAAAAGTGAGGTTAAGAAGCCATAAATTATTGTACACATTGATAGGAAAGACATTTTTAGGGACAGATTAAAGCAGTATGGAGTGAATTTAGGAGGTTAGGTAGAAGATTTTAAAAAAACCTTCAAAGTAGTAATTTCTGGTTTATTCCAAATGCCAACTCGAACGAGGGAGTGAACAAAAAAGATAAAGGAGATAAATCAATGGCTGAAGACTATTGTTCAGGGATTCAGTTTTTTGGACAAGTGGAATGTCTTTTGGGATAGGCCTTTTCAAAAAGAATGGGTCTAACCTCAACTGGAAAGGAACCAAAATCTTAGCGGGGAGATTTGCTCGTTCCATTAAGAGAGACTTTATACTGATGGAGAGGTGGATTGGAAGAATTCCAAATAACAGTTTTCTGAATGTGAAGACAGCATATCAGTTAGAAAAGAAAGACTAGACAGAATCAGAATTTGTAGTAACTCTGAAGAACTAAACTGCATTTATTTCAATGCAAGGGGTCTTAAGGTAAGGGTGATGAACTTGGCATGTTTAAGAACATGGGATTGGGACATCATAGCTATTACAGAAATTTGGGTGAGACATGGATAAGGATGGCAGTGGGTCGGGGGAGGTGGGGATGGTGTTTTTGTTTAAAGAATATATAACTGTTGTAACTAGAGAAGCTATTTCTGAAAAATCATCCAGTGAAAATATATGTTGAACCCCAGGACATGGGAAAGATTCTAAATGGATATTTCATGTCCGTTTTTAATGTGGAGAAAGAAATGGAGTCTCGAGAATGCAGACTTCGATGTTTTAAAAACAACCCCAGGAAAAGTTGTTTTTTAAGAGGAAGGTTCCTGTGTGGAATGAACTTCCTGAGGAGTGGTGGATGCAGGTTCAATTACAATGTTTAAAAGAGATTTGGATAGGCATATAAATAGGAAGTTTGGAGGGATATGGGCCAGGAACAGGTACATAGGACCAGTTTAGTTTAAGATTATGTTTGGCATGGACTGGTTGGATTCAAAGGTCTGTTTCCGTGCTCTATAACTCTACTCGTACACCCCATTATTTTCTATCCCTTCCTCTGCCTACCCTGTTGCCCTTTCTCTCTCTGGCCTTCCCTCTCCATCTACCTACCTGTTCTTCATTCCTCCACATCCCTTCCCCATCAGCAAAAACATGTTTTCCTGGCAGCTATGTGTTCTGGAGGATCACTGGACTCTAAATTGCTTCTAGGTAAAAACAATGACTGCAGATGCTGGAAACCAAATTCTGGATTAGTGGTGCTGGAAGAGCACAGCAGTTCAGGCAGCATCCAACGAGCTGCTGGTTGGATGCTGCCTGAACTGCTGTGCTCTTCCAGCACCACTAATCCAGAAATCGAAATTGCTTCTCTTCACTGATAGTGCTAGGTCTGCTCAGTTTCTTATTTAACACGCTTGTGTATTCACATGCCCTTTATACACATGCCAAAGCTGTTCTAACATAACGAGTTGTTTATGTGTTCCTTTGCTGAAAAGGTGAAAAAGCTGTCTGAACGTAGCTAGAAAAGTTTAGAATTTCCCATATTACGACTGAGAAAGTGAGGACTGCAGATGCTGGAGATCAGAGCTGAAAATGTGTTGCTGGAAAAGCGCAGCAGGTCAGGCAGCATCCAAGGAGCAGGAGAATCGACGTTTCGGGCATCAGCCCTTCTTCAGGATTCCTGTTCCTTGGATGCTGCCTGACCTGCTGCGCTTTTCCAGCAACACATTTTCAGCATATTACGACTGACCCTTACCACAACCCCACAAAAATGACTCTGCGATGAAAGGATTTTAAAAAGCGTTATTCCACAAACAAGACGTAGACCTAATAGAGATAATCCAATTCGCTGCTTTAATGATTTCAAATAGTATGAAAATGATTGAGGACTCAATTTGACAACTTAAGAACTTGAGTACATTTTGCAATACATATTATTTGTATGCTGAAATTATCACAAGTTTGAAACCTATTATTTATTTTTTGATTTTAATGAGAATGAACTACTTGTTTTATGCGTATTGTCATCACAATTCGGCACCTGCCACCACAAAGATCGTTCAATACACCAATTACAAAACTAACCTGCTTTTACAACTTCAGGGCAAGTCAAAATACGAAGTATCTTCGTAATACCAGCTTAGTATCCATGCAATGCAATCAATTTGTGCACCGCAGGGTCCCACGCACCAAATCGATGACAATATCGTTTTTGCTGATACTGGCTGAAGTTAAATATTGGCAAACCGGCTTTTCGATGCACAGGACAGAGACAGAACAGATTATTCTTCCTCGATATCTGCTCTAAAGTGTCAGCCTGAATTTCATACACAAACATCCGAATTGTGAGCCACTGGTTTAGAGTGACACAGTAATTATGAGCACCATTCATGCCCTGACCTAGGGCAGCCCCTGGTCAGTTAAACTGCTCCCATTTCAAATACTGTAGCAGCCCTAACCGAGCTAGGCCGCTCGAGGCGGCGCCTGCGCACTGGTGTCGGCCCGCCTCCGTCCCGTGGAGGAGTCAGAGCGCGAGTTGGGGCCCTGTTACTTGCACCTGGCGTCACTGCAGCGATCATGTTACTCGGTACAGAATCTGTCACAGCCCTCAGCACCGAGCGCTGAATTCTGATCATCGGCACTGGGTAAACCGGCACTCTTCACAGGGTAAGGCAATGTCTTTAAACTGCTTAAATTGCCGGGTGACGATATGTTTTAATGGTCGGACATGTCGTACATGTTTTGTTTATTTTTGGTCAGTGTTGAACGGATATTGGAAACCGGAGATAAACGTAATACAATCCGTTGTCCGATGTTAACAGAACCCATCAGGTGTAGTATGATCGTTTAGGGATTTGGCTGGTTTAGTGGTTTTATACATGGATCATAATCCTGAGGGCTGAACCAATGATTCGGAGGCGAGTTCACATCCCATCACTGGAGGAATTTAAATTCAGTTGAGTAAATAGATGTGGAATTAAGCTATTACCGGTAGTAGTGAACATGCAGATACTGGAGTGCAATAAAATCTTTTGGGTTCCCTGATATTCTTTAGAAAAGGCGATGTGCTGTCCTTACATGTTTTGACGTATTTGTGACAACAGACCGTAGAGTACAGGTAGTTCTCCTCTTACGCCGTCGTTGCTCCAGGGAAACCTCGCTTAATAGAAAATCGCATAATTTAAATAACGGGGCCTATGGGACAAGTCATAGAGATATACAGCATGGAAACACAGACCCTTATGTCCGACTGTGCATGCTGACCAGATATCCTAACCTAATCTAGTCCCATTTGCCAGCACTTGGCCCATGTCCCTCTGAACCCTTCCTATTCATCTACCCATCCAGATGTATTTTAAATGCTACAATTGTACCAGCCTCCACCACTTCCTCTGGCAGCTCATTTCATACACGCTCCACCCTCTGTGTGAAAAAGTTGCCCCTTGGGTCCCTTTTAAATTTTTCCCCTCTCACCCCAAACCTCTAGTTCTGGACACCCCTACTTCCAGGGAAAAGACCTTGTCTATTTATCCTAAACATGCCCCTCTGGATTTTGGGGTTAGGAGCAGACCAGCAAAAATATCACTTCTGATGGCTCAAAAATCACCCAAACGTCTAACACAAAGTCTGGGACAGCCCGAATGAAGATATAAATCTTATTTATCAATGAAACAAAAGTAAATTTAACACAGTACATTAAAAAAAATTAATGCAGGGACAGAGGGTTATCATGGTGCATAAGGTAGACTCCCTCATTCCTGTTAAGCGAGATATATCACATATTCTCTCCTTATGGTCAGAATGCTTTATAATATCTAGCTTCGATTTCAGTGTTATACCCTTTCTTTTGCGTTCACCACTACAATTTTATTACCAGGATGCTACTTGCTAACATTCTTGTCACAATGCCCCTCCATTTTTTTTCAAAAAAAGGATTATTTAGTAGTAGTGTACCCTTCACAGGAAGCTGCTCTCTGTACAGTACCCCTCACAGAAAGTGCTCTGTCAGCAGCTGACATTGGCGCATGTGCAGAATGGCACGAAGACTGGACTGGCACGTGCGGAGTACGGCACGAAGACTAGCGCGACATCGGCACATGAACAGACCGGTGCAGAGACTTCGGCGCAGGCATTGGCAGATGCGCAGAAGGAAGCGCGCGAAACGATCACAGCTGGAAACGTGCATTGAGAACGTAGGCAAGCGTTCTCAAAAATACCTTTCCTTAATTCCTCAGTGACGTCATAAGCAAGTCATGCTGCCGGAACGCGTGTTATCAGAGAAGTACCTGTAATGTATTTGACTCTCGACTGCCTGTTAAATTGTCTGAGGGAGCCTTTCTGTTGTATTAACACCAGTACAAAAAAGTACAAGAAATATAAAATGAAAGAAATATAAGAAAACGGAACTATCACTGCACATGCAGTCAACTCTTACTGTCTTAATGGCCTTAACACCCCCAGCTCAGTCAACCCTACAAAGTCCTTGCTAAAGTCGAGTAATCTGTGCTAAAATTTTGAAAATTGTGCCACAGATTGGTCAAGAAAAAGCCTGAATGTAATAATAATTAGAATCATACCTTTCAGTCAATGCTGGACCTCTCCATCACCATTTTAGGGCGTGTCTTGTTCTACAAGTAGGATGTGTTGTGCTTGGATGAAACATTCAAGGTAGCAAGGCACAGAATACACTCTAGATGGGTGAGCATCAATGTCGTTTACAAATAGTAACTTGGTAACATTGCTACTGACTCATCTAGTTGTGTCTTAAAGGGCATAGCTCTCTGGTTGGATGTGTAGCTGGTGACGATGTAACATGAGAGAACATAGAGTCATAGAAATGTACAGCACAGAAACAGACCCTTTGGTCCAACTCATCCATGCCAACTAGATATCCTAAATTTAAAAAATTCTGGCTGTAAGGGGAAAGGTTTCTGGCTGTGACGGGCTGCTGTTTTTTGAGGTATTTTAGGTGTTGGAGGTGATTTCCTTGAACTTCAGGAGCAGCAATTATTGTTTTATATGCTGTTGCATTGTTCTGGAACTTTGGAGAAAAAAAAGTCAAAACAACGGCACTTTTAAAAGAGAGAAGGATAGACAATTGGCAACATATGGTCAGTGTTGGGGAGAGAGAGAGAGAGAGAGAGAGAGAGAGAGAAAGAAACCCACATTGCTAACTGACACTGCAGTGAACCTGCGCAGTTACTGCCTTTGCTGTTTAATTCATGTATCGCTGGACATCGGAGTGTATCACGGAAAACTTAACAAACAGCGAAATTCACAACTAATCTTGGAGGAACCTCTTTGGGAGAGGTCACAGCACAGAAACAGATAAGTGGATAGTTTTAAATGGATAGCCTTGCTGTAAATCTACAATAGTGAATAGAGTGGGTTCTTTCTTCATTAAATATTTTATTGAAATATGTCACTTAAGTATTAAGTTGGCCTGGAGCAGTGTTTTGTAGAGAAATAAGTAAGTGCAATTTTCTGGTCTGTAGATTGGAAGTAGCAAAAATGGCCTTTAGTAGAGAGATATGGTCTTCTTGTCGGATGTGGGAGCTTAGGGAGAGTTTACCTGTTTCGGAGGCTTATACCTGCAATAAATGCCGTTGGTCACGAATCCTATCAAATCAAGTGGATCAGTTGAAGCGACAGTTCGAGGTAATGAGGACTTTACAAGAGCAAGGGGGTGTGATGGAAGGCAGTTATAGGAGGGAGAAAAGCCGCAGATACAGTCATATCGATGGGTTAACTCCAGGAGAGGTAAGAGAGGTAGGCAGGTAATGCAGAGTTTTCTGTGATTATCCCCATTTCAATCAAGTGTGCTGCTTTGGAAAATGTAGGGCTGATGGATTTTCAGGAGAATGTAGCACGAGCAGCCAGGCTTCTGGTATCAGAACAGACTCTAATGTAATGAGGGGTACGTCGGGTTCCAAGCGATTGATTGCGTTGGGGTACTGCCTAGTCAGAGGCACAGATAGAAGTTTCTGTAGCCAGCATTGAAAAATCAGAATTGTGTGTTGCCTCCCTGGTGTCAGGATCAAGGATATCTCAGAGAGGGTGCAGACTGTTCTCAAGGGGGAGAGGAACCAGCAGGAGGTTATTGTACACATTGAAAGCAATGACATGGGAAGGGAATAGGATGAGATTCTGAAGGGAGAATATAGAAAGTTAGGCAGGAATTTAAAAGGTCCTCGAGGGTAGTAATATCTGGATTATTCCCAGTTCTATGAGCTGGTGAGGATAAGAATAGGAGGATAGAGCAGATGAATGTGTAACTGAGGAGCTGGTGTATGGGAGAAGTGTTCACATTGTTGGATTATTGAAATCTCTTCTAGAGTAGAAGTGACCTGAACAAGATGGATGGATTGTATCTGAATGGGAAGGGGACTAATGTACTGGTAAGGAGAATTGATAGAGCTGCTTGGGAGGATTTAAACTAGTAAAATGTGTGTGGGGGGACGGTATGGTGGGGAATGGGGGGCGGGCAATGGGGGGGACCTAGGGAAATAGTGAGGAAAGAGATCAATCTGAGCCTGGTACAGTTGAGAGAAGAAGGGAATCAAACAGTCAGAGAAGGCAGGGACAAAGCAGAGAACAAGGTAGGGCTGATAAATTAAACTGCATTTATTTCAAAGCAAGAGGCCTAACGGTGAAGGCAGATGAACTCATGGCATGGTTAGGAACATGGGACTGGGATATCATACCAACAACAGAAATGTGGCTCAGGGATGGACAGGACTGGCAGCTTAATGTTCCAGGATACAAATGCTACAGGAAGGATAGAATGGGAGGCAAGAGAGGAGAGGGAGTGGCGATTTTGATAAAGAATAGCGTTACAGCTGTACTTAGGGAGGATATTCCAGGAAATACAACCAGGGAAGTTACTTAGGTGGAACTGAGAAATAAGAAAAACATGATCACCTTATTGGGATTGTATTATAGACTCCCAATTAGTCAGTGGGAAATTGAGAAACAAACTTGTAAGAAGATTTATCTGCAAGGATAACATGATGGTTATGGTAGGGGATTTTAACTTTTCAAACATAGATTGGAACTGCCATAGTGTTAAGTGTTTAGATGGAGAGGAATTTGTTAAGTGTGTAGAAGACAATTTTCTGATTCAGTATGTGGATGTACCTACTAGAGAAGGTGCAAAACTTGACCTACTCTTGGGAAATAAGGCAGAGCAGGTGACTGAGGCGTCAGTGGGGAAGCACTTTGGGGCCAGCGACCATAATTCTATTAGATTTAAAATAGTGATGGAAAAGGATAGACCAGATCTAAAAGTTGAAGTTCTAAATGGGAGAAAGGCTAATTTTGATGGTATTAGGCAAGAACTTTCAAAAACTGATTGGGGGCAGATGTTCACAGGTAAAGGGACAGCTGGAAAATGGGAAGGGTTCAGAAATGAGATAATGAGAGTCCAGAGACATTATATTCCTGTCAGGGTGAAAGGAAAGGTTGGTAGGTGTAGGGAATGCTCGTTGACTAGAGAAATTGAAGATTTGGTTAAAAAAAGAAGGAAGCATATGTCACGTACAGACAGGACAGATCAAGTGAGTCCTTAGAGTATAAAGGCAGTAGGAGTAAACTTAAGAGGGAAATCAAGAGCACAAAAAAGGGGACACGAGATAACTTTGGCAAATAGAGACAAGGAGAATCCACAGGGTTTTTACAAATACATTAAGGACAAAAGGGTAACTAGGATCCCTCAAAGATTAGCAAGGCGGCCTTTGTATGGAGCTGCAGGAGATGGGGAGATACTAAACGAGTATTTTGCATCAGTGTTTATTGTGGAGAAGGATATGGAAGATATAGAATATAGGGAAATAGATGGTGACATGTTGAAAAATGTCCATATTACAGAGGAGAAAGTGCTGTCTTGAAGTGTCTTGAAATGCATAAAGGTAGATAAATCCCCAGGACCTGATCAGGTGTTCCCTAGAACTCTGTGGGAAGCTAGGGAAGTGATTGCTGGGCCCCTTGCTGAGATATTTGTATCATCGATAGTCACAGGTGAGGTGCCGGAAAACTGGAGGTTGGCTAACGTGGTACCACTGTTTCAGAAAGTTGGTAACGACAAGCCAGGAAACTATAGATCAGTGAGTCTGACGTCGGTGGTGGGCAAGTTGTTGGAGGGAATCCTGAGGGACAGGGTGTACATGTATTTGAAAAGGCAAGGACTGATTAGGGATAGTTAAATGGCTTTGTGCGTGGGAAATCATGTCTCACAAACTTGATTGAGTTTTTTGAAGAAGTAACAAAGGGGATTGATGAGGGCGGAGCGGTAGATGTGATCTATATGGACTTCAGCAAGGCATTCGACAAGATTCCCCATGGGAAAGCAAATCTTAGCAGGATTTATACACTTAATGGTAAGGTCCTGGGGAGTGTTGCTGAACAAAGAGACCTTGGAGTGGAGATTCATAGCTTCTTGAAAGTAGAATTGCAGATAGATAGGATAGTGAAGAAGGTGTTTGGTATCAAAAAAGAGAAAATCTGGAAAGTCTCAGCAAGTCTTACAGCATCTGTAAGGAGAGAAAAGAGCTGATGTTTGGAGTCTAACTGACCCTTTGTCAAAGCTAGAAAAAAGAAATAGGGAGGTATTTATAATAGGCTGAGAGAAGGTGAGTCATGGCTCCAGAAGCAATGGTAGCAATAAAGAGGTGATAATGACAGTGTATAGAGAGATTATAGGGAGATTAGGAGCTGTGAATGACCAAGACTGAAGCCAGTGCTATGTGACAAAATATGGGGGGGGATGGGTGAAGCAAAGGCAAAATGGAAAATAGGGGAGAAGGGTAGCAAAGGGGGAAGAGGAGAGGAAAAAGATTATGAGAGTGTGGGGAGTGAGAGAAAGAGAGACAATCAAGAAATAAGAGGTACAGAACAGTGAAAGAAATATATTTAAAAAAAAATAAAATTATAGAGCAGAGTGAAAACAGAGGGGTCGAGATGGGATAATCATCTGAAGTTGTTGAATTCAGTGTTGAGACCGGCAGGCTGTAACGTGCCTAGTCAGAAGATGAGATGCTGTTCCTCCAGTTTGCGTTGAGCTTCACTGGAACATTGCAGCAGACCAAGGACAGACATGTGGGCATGGGAGCAGGATTGTGTGTTGAAGTGGCAAGCCACGGGAAGGTCCAAGACCTGATTGTGTACAGACCGAAGGTGCTCAGCAAAGTGATCACCCAGTTGGCATTTTTTCTCTCTGATATAGAGGAGACCATATTGGGAGCAATGAATGCAATTGACCAAATAGAAAGAGTGAACTTGAGAGTGAAACGCTCTCAAACAAGTGAAACACTGCTTAATCTGAAATGAGTGTTTGGGGCCTTGGATGGTGAGCATGGAAGAGGTAAAGGGGCAGGTGTTGCACCTTCTGAGATTGCATGGGAAGGTGCCTTGTGTGATGGGAGAGGTGTTAGGTGTGATGGAGGAGTGGACTAGGTTGTCCCAGAGAGAATGATCTCTGTGGAACGCAGATAGGGGGAGGAAGGGAAGATGTGTTTAGTGTTGGTGTCGTGTTGGAGTTGGCAAAAATGACGGAGGATTATTCTTTGCGTATGAAGGCTGGTGGGGTGAAAGATGAGAACAAGAGGGACCCTATCCTTGTTCTGGGAGGAGAGGGAGGGGGTGAGGGTCGTGGCCCAGGAGATGGACTGCATGCTGTCGAGAGCCCTGTCAGCAACTGTAGGTGGGAAGCCACGGTTGGGAAAGAAGGAGCACGTATTAAGAGCACCACTTTGGAAAGTGGCCTCATCGGAACAAATGCGGTGGAGGCAAAGGAGCTGAGAGAAAGGGATAGAGTCCTTACAGGACGTAGGGTGAGAAGAGCTGTAGTCCAGATAGCTGTGGGAGTCAGTGGGTTGTAATGGATATTAGTGGATAGACTATTGCTGGAAATGGAGACAAAGGTCAAGGAAAGGAAGGCAAGTGTCAGAGATAGACCAGGTGAAGGTGATGGAGGGATGGAAACTGGAAGCAAAGTTTATGAATTTTTCCAGGTCAGGATGAGAGCATGAAGCCACACCGAAATTGTCATTGATGTACCGATAAAGCAGTTGTGGGAGGGGACCTGGGTAGGCCTGGAACAAGAAATGTTCCACATACCCCAGAAAAGGCAGGCATAGCTAGGACCCATGTGGGTACCCATTGCTACACCTTTGATTTGGAGAAAATGGGATGAGTTGAAGGAGAAGTTGTTGAGAGAGAGAACAAGTTCAGCCAGGCAGAGGAGAGTGGTGGTGGATGGAGATTGTTTAGGCCTCTTTTAGATAAAGAAGCAAAGAGCTTTCAAGCCGTCTTGGTGTAGGATGGAGGTGTAAAGAGATTGCACATCCATGGTGAATAGAAGGTGGTTAGGGCCTTCGAATTGAAAGCTGTCAATGTGTCACAGGGCATCAGAGGAATCCCGGATGTAGGTGGGGAGGGGGTGAACCAGAGGAGTAAGAATGGAGTCAAGGTAGGAGGAAGTTCAGTGAGGCAGCATGCTGACACAGTGGGCCTACCGGGACAGACCTTCTTGTGGATTTTGGGGAGTAGGTAGAAATGGGCTGTCCGGGGTTGGGAAACTATGAGGTTGGAAGCTGTGGGGGGGGGAGACATCCGGAGGAAATAAGGTCAGTCACAGTGTTGGAGACTATGGCTTGATGCTCAGTGGTGTGGTTATGCTCCAGGGGGAGGTAGGAGGAGGAATCTGAGAGTTGGCGCTCAGCCTCTGCGAGGTAGAGGTCAGTATGCCAGACAACAACAGCATCCCCTTTGTCAGCAGGTTTGATGACAAGGTTGGGGTTGGACCTAAGGGAGCGAAGGGCAGAAAGTTCGGATGGAGAGAAGTTGGAATGGGTAAGAGGGGCAGAGAAATTAAGGCGGCCAGTGTCCCATTGACAATTGTCAATGAAAAGATCGAGGGCAGGAAAGTGTCCTGGTGGGGGTGTCCAATTAGAGGTGGAATGTTGGAGGGATGTGAAAGGATAGGTGGAGCGGGGGGGAGGACTCTTGTCCAAAGAAGTGAGCGCGAAGGCGATGGAAGAAGAGCTCAGCATCATGTCGAGCCTGGAATTCATTGAGGTGGGGACGTAAGGGTACAAAGCTGAGTCCTTTGCTGAGAACAGCACGTTCAGCCTCAGAGAGGGGGAGGTTTGGTATGCTTTCCTTAATTGGTCAGAGTATTGAGTACAGGAGTTGGGAGGTCATGTTGCGGCTGTATAGGATGTTGGTAAGGCCACTTTTGGAATATTGCTTGCAATTCTGGTCTCCTTATCAGAAAGGTGTTGTGAAACTTGAATGGGTTCAGAAAAGATTTACAAGGAAGTTGCCCAGGTTGGAGAATTTGAGCTATAGGGAAGGCTTGAATAGGTTGAGGCTGTTTTCCCTTGAGCGTTGGAGGCTCGGGGTGACCTTATAGAGGTTTATGAAATCATGAAGGGCGTGGATTGGATAAATAGCCAAAGTCTTTTCCCTGGACTGGGGGAGTCCAGAACTGGAAAGCATGGGTGTAGGGTGAGAGGGGAAAGGTATAAAAGAGACTCAAGGGGCAACTTTTTCATGCAGAAGGTGGTGCATGTAAGGAATGAGCTGCCAGAGGAAGTGGTGGAGGCTGGTACAATTGCAATATTTAAAAGGCATCTGGATCGGTATATGAATAGGAAGGGGTTGGAGGGATATGGGCTGGGTGATGGCAAGTGGGGCTAGATTAGATTAGGATTTCTGGTCAGCATGGAAGAGTTGGAACGAAGGGTCTGTTTCCCTGCTGTACAGCTCTATGACTCTACAATTCTAATCTAATCCCACCTGCCAGCACTTGTCCCATATTGCTCTAAACCCTTCCGATTCATGTGCCCATCCAGATTCCTTTAAATGTTGTAATTGTACCAGCCTCCACCACTTCCTCTGGCAGCTCATTCCATACATGCACCACACTCTGTGTGAAAATGTTGCCCTTAGGTCCCTTTTAAATCTTTCCCTTCTCACCCTAAACCTACCCTTTCTACTTCTGGGAAAATACCTTATCTATTTACACTATCCATACCCCTCAAATTTTATAATCCCCTATAAGTTCTTATCCTTAAGCTCAAAATGCTTTATAATATCTAGTCTCTAGTGTTATTGCCTTTCTTTTGTGTTCACCACCTGCAATTCTATTACCAGAATGTTTCTTGCTATCATTCTTGTCACAATGTTTAACAGGAATGAGGGAGTCTACCTTACGTGCCATGAGTGTGGGGGGCACAGTGGCTCAGTGGTTAGCACTGCTGCCTCACAGCTCTGGCATCCAAACTTGGGTGGTTTAAAAGACATCTGGATGGGTATATGAATAGGAGGGGTCAGTGTGGACTTGATGGGCTGAAAGGCCTGCTTCCACACTGTAGGGATTCTGCTAAACTATTTTCTATGAAACCCCTCAAGCTCCAACACTCTAGGCAAAACAGCCCCAGCCTATTCAACCTCTCCTTATCATTCAGATCCTCCAACCATGGCAACATTCTTGCAAACCTTTTCTTGAACTCTTTCAAGTTTCACAACATCCTTCCTATAGGAAGAAGACCAGAATTGCACACAGTATTCCAAAAGTGGCCTAACCAATGTCCTGTACAGCCACAACATGACTTCCCAATTCCTTATACTCAGTGCTGTGACCTAGAAAACCATACCAAACACCACCTTCACTATCCTATCTACCTGCAACTTCACTTTCAGGGAACTATGAACCAGCACTCCAAGGTCTCTTTGTTCAGCAGCACTCCCCAGGACCTTTATCATGAAGTGTATAAGTCCTGCCCTGATTTGCCTTTCCAAAATGCGACTCCTGAAATTTATCAGTCTCGCTGGTGTGCCAGTGCCTCCATGCTAAATGGAATAGATTCAAAGCAGATCTAGAATCAAAACTAGATATCCAAAAGGTTCTGTTATACATCAACTGGATTATATTCCACCAGAATCTGTAGGTTTTCTAACCTGGCATATCTTTTGCTCAAGTATATAAAAAATCCATGGGCAGTATTTACTGCAGGTGATGGCACTCTAGCCTATCAACTGGAGAACTGTTGGAAAATGCCTTTCATTGCCTCTTTTTTGGAAGGCTTGAAGCAATATATGCCTATCAGGATCAATGACAACCATCAGCGCACACCCAGGCAGAGGTCCAGGACTACCTAAGGACCTGGGCCATGGATGACCGAGGGTGGACTGGATTCATGGGATAGCGATCAAGAAGGTTAGCATCAAGGAGGGTTGCTGTAAATGGGCCATCCTCTCCCTTCCTGATTCAGGGCTGCTTAATCAGGCAATAACTGCATTTGAACGAGAGACTCCCATCGGAAGCTTGTTTAGCCAACTGAATTATTTTTCAATGGCAAATCACTAACCTGCTGAATATCAGTGTGATTAATTGGCCATTTGATAACCTTTTTAGTTGCCGGGCAGGAGCACTTTGGACTTAATTTGGGCAGAGGTGAGCAGAGTGCTCCGCATTGTACCTTTTCTTTAATTTTTCATGGGATGTGAGTACCACTGGCTAGCACTTATTGCCCAACCCCTTATTTCGTTGAAAAAGTGGTGGTGAACCTGAAGGCTGACTAAGTCCTCTTGACTAGGAGAAAGTGAGGACTGCAGATGCTGGGGATCAGAGCTTGAAAATGTGTTGCTGGAAAAGCACAGCAGGTCAGGCAGCATCAAAGGAGAAGGAGAATCGACGTTTCGGGCATAAGCCCTTCTTCAGGAATGCCGAAACGTCGATTCTCCTTCTCCTTTGATGCTGCCTGACCT
Source organism: Chiloscyllium punctatum (assembly GCF_047496795.1). Lineage (NCBI taxonomy): Eukaryota > Metazoa > Chordata > Chondrichthyes > Orectolobiformes > Hemiscylliidae > Chiloscyllium > Chiloscyllium punctatum. The sequence continues at coordinate 32,698,414 of NC_092749.1, read as the reverse complement.
GCTTCGCTTTTCTAGCAACACATTTTAAGTCCTCTTGACTTCAGAGTATGGCCTTAAATTCAGCCTCATGGTTCAATATGGATTGTAGAAGAACTTGCCAGGAACAGCAACTGGTGTACTTTAAAATGAGAGGTTAATTTAGTGAGACTACTACACAGGGATATATGCACACTAAATAGGGGAAGAAATATGCTATGGGCCAAGCTAAGTGATGTTCAGCTAAGATGGATCGGTTTTATCACTTCCAGATACGAATGGTGATGTTGAACTGAAAAGTTAATGGGAGGAAGAGGTTCCATGAATTTCCCATCCTCAAATATGGTAGAGTCTTACTCATGAGTACAAACATCAAGACGACTATTTCTAGACAGAAGTGAGGAGTCATAGAGATGTACAACATGGAAACAGAACCTTTGGTCCAACCCATCCATCTGACCAGATATCCCAACCCAATCTAATCCCACCTGCCAGGACCGGGCCCATATCCCACCAAACCCTTCCTATTCATATACCAATCCAAATGGTCTTAAATGTTGCAACTGTACCAGCCTCCACAACTTCCTCTAGCAGCTCATTCCATATGCATACCACCCTCTGTGTGAAAAAGTTTCCCCTTAGGTCTCTTTTATATCTTTCCCCTGTCACCCTAAACCTATGCCCTCTAGTTCTGGTCTCCCCCACCCCAGGGAAAAAACTTTGTCTGTTTATCCTATCCATGCACCTCATAATTTTGTAAACCTCTATAAGGTCACCCCTCAGCATCCGACGCTCCAGGGAAAACAGCCCCAGCCTGTTCAACCTCTCCCTATACCTCCAAATCCTCCAACCCTGGCAACATCCTTGTAAATCTTTTCTGAACCCTTTCAAGTTTCACAACATCTTTCTGACAGGAAGGAGACCAGAATTGCATGCAATATTCCAACAGTGGCCTAACCAATGTCCTGTACAGCCACAACATGACTTCCCAATTCCTTATACTCAGTGCTGTGACCAAAGAAACCATACCAAACGCCTTCTTCACTATCCTATCTACCTGCGACTCCACTTTCAAGGAACTATGAACCTGCACTCCAAGGTCTCTTTGTTCAGCAGCACTCCCTAGGACCTTACCATTAAGTGTATAAGTTCTGCTAAGATTTGCTTTCCCAAAATGCAGCACCTCACATTTATCTGAATTAAAGTCTCTCTGCCACTTTTCAGCCCATTGGCCCATCTGGTCCAGATCCTGTTGTAATCTGAGGTAACCCTCTTCGCTGTACACTACATGTCCAATTTTGGTGTCATCTGCAAACTTACTAATTGTACCTCTTATGCAGAATCCAAATCATTTATGTAAATGACAACAAGTAGAGGGCCCAGCACCGATCCTTGTGGCACTCCACTGGTCACAGGCCTCCAGTCTGAAAAACAACCTTCCACCACCACCCTCTGTCTTCTACCTTTGAGCCAATTCTGTATCCAAATGGCTCGTTCTCCCTGTATTCCATGAGATCGAACCTTGCTAATTGGTCTCCCATGGGGAACCTTGTTGAAACCTTACTGAAGTCCATATAGATCACATCTACTGCTCTTCCCTCATTAATCGTCTTTGTTACTTCTTCAAAAAACTCAATGTTCTGTTTTGAACTCATCCTGTGGATCCTAACAGTACAGGTGATCAACCAATTTGATTTACTTCATGCACCAGCATGAAACTGCAGGGCAGATTAGATACAAGTACAGGCCTTGACACTGTCCATGCTTCAGTACTGAAGATATTCTTCAGAACCAGCAGGTCCTGTAACAAGCTGTTCCAATACAATTACAACACTGACACCTGACAAGTATGTTTTGTCCTCAAAGAGCAGAACAAATCCAATCCAGTAATTCACAGTCCCATCAGCAAAGTTCTAGCAAGTGTTAAAAATAGTGTTGTTAAGAAAACCTGGTCATGGCCTTCTCATATAAGCTTACGGTTTATTGAGCTGCAAACCTCAGTACAGCTTTGATCCAAACATGGACTAAGTCACTGGAATTCCACAAGTCGGGTGAGAGTGATTGGCATTGACATCGAGGTGACATTTAATCAAATGACTTCTCAAGAAACTGTATAATTTAAGTGAATTAGATTTGGATAGAGAACTCAACTGCGGTCATACAAGGACAAAGTAAGAGGGTCATGATTGTTGAAAACCAATAATCTAAGCTGGACGAGTTTACCGGAATTGGTTACAGCCAATCATCTGCAGTTACTTCATCACTTACCTTTCCCTAGGTCAGAAATAGAGATGTATGCATAGTGTCAGCTTCTTTTACAATTCGTTAGAAAATGAAGCAGGCTTTCCCTGCTTGTAGGCAAGACCTTGAAGAGTTTAGGTTTAGGTTGAAAGGTAACATGTAACATTTATGGTACACAAGTGCGAAGTGATGACCATCTCTAGCAGCAGAGAGTCTAAGAACCTACCCTTTTTTAAAATTTATACATAAGTTGTTGGAATTGTGGGTTGACCAAAATTTATTGTCCATATCGTATTGTCCTTCATAAGATTGTGGTCAGCTGCCTTCTTGAGCTATTGCATCCATGGGGTGGAAGGAATCAAAAATGACATTTGTGCAATAGTTAGAAAGCATCTTGGTTCAGGTGATCAGGATGGAGAATTGATTTGGATGGAGAGAAGAAAAAGTAGAGGAAAAAGGTACCAGTGGAAGTGGTTAGCAGGACCCCTAATAGTAGCCACATGCAGGGTCACTCGATCCAAAACATTAACCTTGATTTATCTCCACAGAAGGAGAAAGGGAGGACTGCAGATGCTGGAGATCAGAGTCTGGAAAAGCACAGCAGGTCAGGCAGCATCCGGGGAGCAAAACAATCAATGTTTCGGGCATAAGCCCTTCATCTGGAAGCCCGGATGCTGCCTGACCTGTTGTGATTTTCTAGTGCCACAATCTCTTCTCTCCACAGATGCTGCCAGACCTGCTGAACCTCCCCAGTAATTACTGTTTTTGTTTCCAATGTATTTATGTTTTACAAGGAACCAATTTGACCAGGCATTCTTGGGTTAGCTTGTGACTTACTTCCAATTATCAGTGAAAGAGACTTTTTCCTTTACTGTCAAATGCAGGGATGCCTATTGGGTGTTCTTCTTTGACCTTTTGGAGCAGCACACCAGCACCATAAAACTAGAACAGAACAACATGTTGAGAACAACTTGCAGATGATTTTTTAAAGAATCCTCTCTCTTGTATATTCCTGGAAGGGGAAAACATGAACATGTCTGTTGCTCAGAACTGCTTTCTTTTATCTATTATCATGTCAACAGACTGGGATAGAACTCAGGAGATGGTTTCTGCTAAGGTGGTAATTGGCCGCCATTATCCCGACAATCACAGGAGGTTACAGATTAGTTTTTGCATCACAACTGTTCGTTTGTATCTTTGAACTTACTTGACACCCTCCAGGTATTAAGTTTCTTGGCCTCTCTCTCAGAACTGAATATGACAGAAAGTGCTAGAAAAGCTAAAAGGTCTTAAAATTGATAAATCTCCTGGCCCCGATGGGCTACATCCTAGAGTTCTGAGGGAGGTGGCTGAGGAAATAGCGGAGGCGTTGGTTGAGATCTTTTAAAAGTCACTGGAGTCAGGGAAAGTCCCAGATGATTGGAAGATCGCTGTTGTAACCCCCTTTTTCAAGAAAGGATCAAGGCAAAAGATGGAAAATTATAGGCCAATTAGCCTAACCTCGGTTGTTGGTAAAATTCTAGAATCCATCATTAAGGATGAGGTTTCTAAATTCTTGGAAGAGCAGGGTTGAATTAGAACAAGTCAACATGAATTTAGTAAGGGGAGGTCATGCCTGACAAACCTGTTGGAGTTCTTTGAAGAGGTGACAAGTAGGTTAGACCAGGGAAACCCAGTGGATGTTATCTACCTAGACTTCCAAAAGGCCTTTGATAAGGTGCCACATGGGAGGCTGCTGAGCAAGGTGAGGGCCCATGGTGTTCGAGGTGAGCTACTGGTATGGATTGAGGATTGGCTGTCTGACAGAAGGCAGAGAGTTGGGATAAAAGGTTCTTTTTTGGAATGGCAGCCGGTGACAAGCGGTGTCCCGCAGGGTTCAGTATTGGGGCCGCAGCTGTTCACGTTATATATTAATGATCTGGATGAAGGGACTGGGGGCATTCTAGCAAAGTTTGCCGATGATACAAAGTTAGGTGGACGGGCATGTAGTACTGAGGAAGTGGGGAGGCTGCAGAAGGATCTAGACAGTTTGGAAGAGTGGTCCAGGAAATGGCTGATGGAATTCAATGTGAGCAAATGCGAGGTCTTGCACTTTGGAAAAAAAAATACAAGCATGGACTACTTTCTAAACGGTGAGAAAACTCGTAAAGCCAAAGGACAGAGGGATCTGGGAGTGCTAGTTGAGGATTCTCTAAAGGTAAACATGCAGGTTGAGTCCGTGATTAAGAAAGCGAATACAATGTTGTCAATTATCTCAAGAGGATTGGAATATAAAAGCACTGTTGTGCTACTGAGACTTTATAAAGCTCTGGTTAGGCCCCATTTGGAGTACTGTGTCCAGTTTTGGTCCCCACACCTCAGGAAGGACATACTGGCACTGGAGCGTGTCCAGCGGAGATTCACACGGATGATCCCTGGAATGGTATGTCTAACATATGAGGAACGGCCGAGGATCCTGGGATTGCATTCATTGGAGTTTAGAAGATTACGGGGAGATCTAATAGAAACTTACAAGATAAAACATGGCTTGGAGAGGGTGGACACTAGAAAATTGTTTCCGTTAGGTGAGGAGACTAGGACCTATGGACACAGCCTTAGAATTAGAGGGTGTAAATTCAGAACAGAAATGCGGAGACATTTCTTCAGCCAGAGAGTGGTGGGCCTTTGGAATTCATTGCCACAGAGTGCAGTGGAGGCTGGGACGCTAAATGTCTTCAAGGCAGAAATTGATAGATTCTTGATGTCACAAGGAATTAAGGGCTACGGGGAGAATGCGGGTAAGTGGAGTTGAAATGCCCATCAGCCATGATTGGATTAATGGTGCTGGAAGAGCACAGCAGTTCAGGCAGCATCCAACGAGCAGCGAAATCGACAAAAGCCCTTCATCAGGAATAAAGGCAGTGAGCCTGAAGCGTGGAGAGATAAGCTAGAGGAGGGTGGGGGTGGGGAGAGAGTAGCATAGAGTACAATGGGTGAGTGGGGGAGGAGATGAAGGTGATAGGTCAAGGAGGAGAGGGTGGAGTGGATAGGTGGAAAAGAAGATAGGCAGGTCGGACAAGTCCGGACAAGTCAAGGATACAGTGCTGAGCTGGAAGTTTGAAACTAGGATGAGGTGGGGAAGGGGAAATGAGGAAGCTGTTGAAGTCCACATTGATGCCCTGGGGTTGAAGTGTTCCGAGGCGGAAGATGAGGTGTTCTTCCTCCAGGTGTCTGGTGGTGAGGGAGCGGTGGTGAAGGAGGCCCAGGACCTCCATGTCCTCGGCAGAGTGGGAGGGGGAGTTGAAATGTTGGGCCACGGGGCGGTTTGGTTGATTGGTGCGGGTGTCTCGGAGATGTTCCCTAAAGCGCTCTGCTAGGAGGCGCCCAGTCTCCCCAATGTAGAGGAGACCACATCGGGAGCAATGGATACAATAAATGATATTAGTGGATGTGCAGGTGAAACTTTGATGGATGTGGAAGGCTCCTTTAGGGCCTTGGATAGAGGTGAGGGAGGAGGTGTGGGCACAGGTTTTACAGTTCTTGCGGTGGCAGGGGAAAGTGCCAGAATGGGAGGGTGGGTCGTAGGGGGGTGTGGACCTGACCAGGTAGGTGCGGAGGGAATGGTCTTTGCGGAAGGCGGAAAGGGGTGGGGAGGGAAATATATCCCTGGTGGTGGGGTCTTTTTGGAGGTGGCGGAAATGTCGGCGGATGATTTGGTTTATGCGAAGGTTTGTAGGGTGGAAGGTGAGCACCGGGGCGTTCTGTCCTTGTTATGGTTGGAGGGGTGGGGTCTGAGGGCGGAGGTGCGGGATGTGGACGAGATGCGTTGGAGAGCATCTTTAACCAGGGAAGGGAAATTGCGGTCTCTAAAGAAGGAGGCCATCTGGTGTGTTCTATGGTGGAACTGGTCCTCCTGGGAGCAGATACAGCGGAGGTGGAGAAATTGGGAATACGGGATGGCATTTTTGCAAGAGATAGGGTGGGAAGAGGTGTAATCCAGGTAGCTATGGGAGTCGGTGGGTTTGTAAAAAATGTCAGTGTCAAGTCGGTCGTCACTAATGGAGATGGAGAGGTCCAGGAAGGGGAGCGAGGTGTCAGAGATGGTCCAGGTAAATTTAAGGTCAGGGTGGAATATGTTGGTGAAATTGATGAATTGCTCAACCTCCTCGCGGGAGCACGAGGTGGCGCCAGTGCAGTCATCAGTGTAGCTGAGGAAGAGGTGGGGAGTGGTGCCGGTGTAATTACGGAAGATCAACTGTTCTACATAGCCAACAAAGAGACAGGCATAGCTGGGGCCCATACGTGTACCCATGGCTACGCCTTTGGTCTGGAGGAAGTGGGAGGATTCAAAGGAGAAATTGTTAAGGGTGAGGACCAGTTCGGCCAAACAACTGAGAGTGTCAGTGGAAGGGTACTGTTGGGGACGTCTGGAGAGGAAAAAACGGAGGGCTTGGAGGCCCTGGTCATGGTGGATGGAGGTGTAGAGGGATTGGATATCCATGGTGAAGATGAGGCGTTGGGGGCCGGGGAAACGGAAGTCTTGGAGGAGGTGGAGGGCGTGGGTGGTGTCTCGAACGTATGTGGGGAGTTCCTGGACTAGGAACTATTGTGAGCCATGATTGAATGGCGGAGTGGACTCGATGGGCCGAATGGCCTTATTTCCGCTCCTATGTCTTATGGTCTTATGATCCACACAGGAATTTTCCAGACAGTTACTGAATTACATTCTCAGAACTTGCATTCCCAGTCTCCTTTAGCTTTTGTGTCAAACAAACTGTTTTAACAAAACAAACTCTATTATTTAAGACTTCAATGTGTCAGTAATTAATTACGGACTATAGGCAGAACCTTCACCCTGTGAATTGTATGACACTGACAAGTCAGTTGATAAAATGATTTGGCAGAAATAAATTTCTTAACATTGAGAAAAATTCAGATTCTGCAACCAAGTTTTGAATGGCAAGATGAGAATTTCATTAATGAACAACAAGATACTTTTAATTTGCATGTATTAACATGTCATTAGCACCTATTCTCATGCTATGTAATTTCCCATTGTCTCTTGTGCCAGATAGAAACTATATGGTGCAAATTCTGACATGAAAGTCAGAGTGGGAACCTGGAGACTCCAAAACACTGCTGGCACCTCTGGATCTCCATCCTGGACAGCAGTTCTCAATGTCTTATGGCATGGCCATACACATACAAACATATACGCACACGCACACACACCTCTACCTCAGTGAATCGTCACGACATTCCTCTGATCCAAATACATTAAAAATCTGTGCTTCATTGCTGCAATTGTGAGTGCAGTCACACTTATCTTTATCCTGTTCTTGTCCGGGCAGTTTACGCATAGGGGCACAGACATCAGTCTCATGGATTTGACCAGGTTGCACCTTAGGTGTCCTTGCTTTCCTTTAGTGCTCACTCATTCTGCATCTACTTGGATGCTCACAGCATCTCTGCCTTGCCTCGGCTTTGTGCACTTTATTCCCTCAGCCAGAACTTATAGGCTCACAATAGTTTGCCTTGCCTTTTAGTGCAAGCTCAAAGGGCAGCTTGTCTTTGTTGTCAACTGTGAGTAGTCAAGGGTGGACATGTTGCTGTGAAAGACCATACTATGTTAATTTTCACAACTGCACCGCCATTAAACACATTGCTTGTGCTTCAACCAAATGGCATGTTCAATGTCTAAGGGGAGTCCTGTTCAATCAGGCCAAAGGCCACAGCCTTCAGTATATCAGTGACGTTGTTCAGTTTCAGGACAGGGGCTTGTGCATTGTCAGTCGGTCGCTTGGAGCATCCAGGCTGGTATGACTACAGTTTAGAGGATGGGCCACTGTCAGTTCTACAAGTGTCGTGGGACCAGCCAGGGGAACTGGGGTCAATCATTTAGGGAACTCTACAAAGATCAGTTATGGGTCTGTTCAGCCATCAGTCGGGGTATCCAAGTTCAGTCAAGTCACTCCTGGGAGTCAGCTGAATTGAAGTCAAATGGGGTAATCAGGGAAATCTGGGGCCACTACTTTGGTAGTGAAGTCAGTCTGGGAAACTCAAAGCAGCATTCAGGGATGCAGAGCGGACAATAAGTATGAAGGGAGAAATTTAAAATGGGGGAATATGAGGAGTTATGGGGGAGGTGGAGGATCATTAATCACAAACACTCTAGATTCAATGGGGAGGCTGTACAGATGATGTTGGGGAAGGGTGGGTTTTCATTGACAGTCGCAACCATCCTGGTTTCAGTGGGGAAATAGTGCAGCATGATGGTTAGCATGATAAATCTATAGGGCCAGTAGTCAATGGATAATATTAAGAGACGGTCATATCTCAAAGATGTGTGTGGGAGTTGGTTATTGTTCTCTTCTTCTCTGGTGAATTTGATCGCAGTGAGTATGCTATTGATGAGGTGGTGTACACTTTAAAACTTGGACCATTTAATGATAATAAAAGTATCATCTACGTGTCTGATCTATAGTTTGGGTTGGATCTGGAGGAGAGGTGTGCTTTCTAGACTTTGTATTACTGATTCAGCAATGAGCCCAGAGATGGATGAGCCTATGGGGGTCCCATTGATTTGTTTGTATACCTGGTCATTAAAGATGAAGTGTGAGGTCAGGCATAGGTTCAGTAATTTTATAATATTTCCTTTGCTGCTAGTTTTGTTGTCAGTTTGTGTAAAAATGCGGCCAGCGTTTCCTTTGCTCGTGTTATATTGATAGAGGTGAACAGCGCTGTAGTGTCAAATGAGACGATAATTTCACCTTTATTGATGTTGTTGAGCAATTCCTGTGTTGAATGGATGGAATATTTTGAGCCTGCGATGAGGTGTTTCAATCTGCAGTGTAGTTCCTTGGCTAATCTGTGTGTTTGTGTGCCTGGTAGGGAATGTCTATTTAACTAGTTAATTGCAGTTTTTTGAAGGTGTTAATATACAGTACTTGAATTTTCAATAGGTATTTGATAAGGTTCCAAATAAAAGAATATTATGCAAAGTAGAAGCACATATGTTCAGGGGTGACATACTAATATGGATAGAAGATTGCTTTCTGCCAAGCAACCAAGGTATGCATAAATAGGTCCTCATATGATTGATGACGTAGACGTTTACAGCACAGAAAGATTAGTGTGACCATGCTGCTCAACAAAGATCTGATGATATTAATTCTATTTTCAACCATTTGGTCTATAGCTTTGGAGACTAAACAACATAGGTGAATATCTAAATACTGATTAAGTGTTTTGAGATTTTTCTTATTCAACCTTTCAGGCAGTGAGTCCCAGACTCCCACCATCCTCTGGATGAGAAAACTTCTTAACTTTCTTGTTCGCCTTCGACATCTTACCTTAAATTTATTGGCCTCTCTACTAATCATACCTCTAGAAGCATGTGCATTGGAATATCAGCACCTATAAATTCTCCTCCTCCTTCATCATCCTAATTTAGAATTATAGCATTGCTAGGTCAAAATCCTGGAATTACCTACCTAACATCACCATGCGAGTATCTTCTACAGTGGATCATGAAGATAACTCACCAGCATCTTCTAAGGACAATTAGGGATGAACAATAATTGCTAGCCTTATCAGCAATGCTCACATCCTGTGAATGAGTAAAACCAAGTAGGTGTTCCAATCCTAATTAGGTAGTTGAGCAGTTCTTCACTTCAAGAAGAGTTAAATTTACAGAAATCAGATAGAGTCATAGAGATGTACAGCATGGAAACAGACCATTCGGTCCAACCTGTCCATGCCAACCAGACATCCCAACCAATCTAGACCCACCTGCCAGCACCCGGCCCATATCCCTCCAAACCCTTTCTATTCATATAACCATCCAAATGCCTTTTAAATGTTGCAATTGTACCAGCCTCCATCACTTCCTCTGGCAGCTCATTCCATACACGTCCCATCCTTTGTGTGAAAAAGTTGCCCCTTAAATCTTCATGTTTTGAATACTATTATTCAAAGGGAAATTGTACTAAAGTTAATCAATTTGAAGATAGACAGCAAGGAAGGAATTTAAAGGAACTTAGCAATCTTGGGCAAATCCTCCCTGTGCCCTTTTGAACAGCATGGAAATGTTTCCTGAATGGGCTATTGCTGCATACTCTTCACTTTCCCATCTTCACCCACTACTTGGCCATCCTACATGGTGCCCAGAACTGGCCACAATACTCGAGCTGGGGCCTAAGCAGTATTTCAACATAAACTCCTTGCTTATGTATTCTATGCCTCTATTCTTTCTTCTGGGACAAGAAGATGCACTCAATCGCTACACAGATTTGATGGAGTATTTTTCACTTATGGAATGTGGGCAATACCAGCTAGTCAGCTATTATTGCCCATCTCTAGATGCCCCTGAGAAGGTGTTAGTAGAGGACTGCCTTCTTGAACCACTGCACTCCACCTGCTGTTGGTTGACCCACAATGCCATTAGGGAGAGAGTTCCAGGATTTTGACCCAGCGACAGCGAACGAATGGCAATATATTTCCAAATCATGATAGTGAATGGCTTGGAGGGAAATGTGCAGGTTGTGGTGTCCCCATGTTTCTGCTGCCCTTGTCCTTCTAGATGGAATTGTTTAGGGGTTTGTAGGGTGCTGCCGAAGGACCTTTGGTGAATTTCTGCTGCACATCTTGTCGATGGACTCCTGTGACCGAGGTATGGTGGTGGAGGGAGTGAATGTTTGTAGATCTGATGCAACCAAATGGGCTGCTTTGTCTTGGATGGTGTCAAGCTTCTTGAGTGTTGTTGGAGCTATACCCATCCAGGAAAGTGGGAAGTCTTGATTTCCACATTATGGATGAAAGACAGGCTCTGGGGTGTCAGGAAGTGAGTTACTGACTGCAGAGCTTAGATCTGATCTGTTCATTGTGAGATCACTTCGCCCTGTCACTTGCTACTTGATGCTGTTTGCCATGGTATTAATCCTGTTTGTTAGCGTCACCAGGTTGACACTTTATTTTTAGAAATTCCTGGTGCAGCTCATTGAGGAGGGCAGACAGTCGCTGTTGTGCCTCCCCACCCCAGTAGCGACTTTTTGTTTACAGATCCTGCAGTGATACCTTTTGCACCAAACCTCCATGCAGATGATGTAGCGTATTTTTTTCACTGAATGCGTAACCTCAACTCTAACTTGCAGTCTCTGTTCATAGACCATGAGGGTCTTCAAGTCTCCCTCAGGACACTTGTCTGTCTCTTACCAGCACATGTCAATGATTAAAATATGGTTAGTTCAAAATGCCTGCTGTCAGGAGTAACAATTATCGTCAGATTTCCACTCCTCCTCCATCACTGGATCAGATGGCTGGCAGAAGAGAGGGCCACAGACGTGGGTGGTGATCAGAATTGGAAACGTGTTGGGTGGAGTGGCCTGGGCTGGATGTTGCAGCAGGAATTGGCAAATAGGGTGACGGTGGATGTCCAGCTCATAGCCAATGCTGTACATTGCCTTAAAATGTTAGTGTTTGGACCTGATGTTGCACATTAGTTGAATAATGCTTAGGTGTACAGTGGGATCCTATCAGTACGGACCACTGCTGAGAGGGAATTCCACATCAACCCCTGGTTCCTGATTCACTTTCATGCTCTCACCGGCAACCTTAGCCTTCTCATTGAAATGCCCTCGTGTCCTGACTGGTGAGGCAATTTTGTACATACTGCGCTGTACACCATTCATTTCTATTCCTTCACCTGGACATTCTTTGGCATGTTTTTTTTACCACTAGGTGATGGGGGTCCCAGTGGAGGGCCATCTAGGCAGAAGTCCTCTCATTTTCTATTGGGAATTTGGGGTGGAGAGTGTTGCACTCAGTAATTCTGTGTAACTGCAGATTGCAGTGTTTCACGGACTCCCAGCCCAACAATTTATTTTATGGGACAAATTACTGCAGACGTTGGAATCTGAACTGAAAACAAAAATACTGGAGATCACAGCAGAGCCACCTGGACACGAAACGTTAGCTTGCTTTCTCTTCATTGATGTTGCCTGACCCCCTGTGATCGCCAGCATTTTTGTTTTCTATTTATTTTGTGGAGTTGTGAATTCCATGGACCACATATATATTGGTTGTGGACAGTTGCACCCTTTTTTTACTTTATTTGAAGAATATTCTGTTGTGCCTTTGGTCACACTTCAGCCCCACACTCTTAATTTTTGGACATCTGGCGAGAATAAATGTTTGTATGTTGGTGGATTCTGCTCCTGAACCTGGCCAAGTTGGCCTTTAACAGGTGCAGGCAATGGGCATTGAGGAGGGAGCTGCTGACTGCTTGCCCCTTTTCCGTGGCTGTGTTCGTGCCTGGAGTGTCCACCAATACTTTCATTGTCTTGAGAAAAAGGTGAGTACTGTTGGGTATAGTGTGCTTATCTTCCCTTCCAGCTGCATTTTGATTTAGCCCCTTCCCTCTCTCCTTACCTCCCCTTCAACTTTAGTGGTCTGCGTTGCCTTTAACGGGCTTTGCATGTAAATTAATCAATTGGAAAACATGGATGTTTACTGGTGGTTTTTAATAGAAGAAAAAATACCATGTGATTTGGTGATGGGGAGAAGAGTTCAGTTGTGTGTCAGAGAACTTCTGGATAGTAGGGGAGGCAATGATCTAATGGTATTATTGCTGGACTCAGGTAATGTTGTGTGGACCTGGGTTTGAATCCTCCGACAACAGATGGTGGAATTTGCATTCAATAAATATCTGGAATTGTCTACTAATGACTATAAATCAATTGTCAGGAAAAACCCATCTGGTTCACTAATGTCCTTCAGTGCTGTGGTTGACTTTTAATTGCTGCCCTCTGGGCAATTAGGGGACGAGCAATAAGTCCAGGCCTGGCCAGTGACACATTCATCCTGTGAATGAATTTTAAAAAAAAGCCCTCACTCAGTCTGACTGCCATTACTTAGGGAGACTTTGTTTAACAAAGCAAAACCACACACAGATTCTATTAAAACAATGGTTACAGCAGCATTAACTTGTTCCTTTCCCGTTTGAATCGGATACTGACCATATTCAATTTCTAACAATCCTTTACAAAGAATGGTGAGATAGGGAAAGAAGGTGTAGTAGTAACATTGGTGATAAACATTACCGCGGCCATGGATTGGAAAAGATTTCAGTAAAGGTGAAGGAAAAGTCACGTCCAGTGAAATGCCACTACCAGACCCATATTCCCCTCCCTTCCGTTGCCAGTCTTCTGCAGGGACCATTCCTTCTGAGAAACCTTGGTCCACTCTTAGTTTTATTCTCATCTGTTAGGAATGAAAGATCATGTTATATCAGAACCAACTGTACTGACATTAGGGAAGTACAGAGCAAAAGCAGCGTGGATAAGTGAGAGATATTAATGCTTATAATGGGTAAGCATACAACTTGAGTAGTGATGGCAATGAAATAGAAAGATGTTGTGACAGTTTTAGAATCCACAAGGGAACAGACTGTACTGCATTGGTAGTGAGTAATGAAAACAATGTAACTCTTTTGAAAACATAATATTATTGAGCTAGTGAGCTTTATAGAATCAGAAAATCAGAACAGGATTGAATGGATGAGGAATAAATTGATCCCAATAAACTGAGTTAAATCTTTAATGGGTAAACTTGCAGACAAACAATAGGAAGTAGTCTGTAAAGACAAAACCATTACATACCCCCAAGAAGGAAAGTATTCAGTAGAATGGAGGACTGGAAAAAATTCTGGCTGTAAGAGCTGCACCTTTTTTGAGGTATTTTAGGTGCTGGAGGTGATTTCCTCGAATTGCAGGAGCAGTAATTACTGTTTCATATGCTGTTGCATTGTTTTGGAACTTTGGAAAAAAAAGTCTAAACAACAGCAGTTTTAAAAGGGAGAAGAACAGACAAAGGAAGGATTTGGTGAGGTCATTGCAGGAGAGAGAGGGAGAGAGAACCTGCACAATTAATGCCTTTGATGTTTGAATTCATGTATCACTGGACATCGGAGTACATCTGGGAAAATTATCAAATAGTGAAATTCACAACTGATCGTGGAGGAACTGTTGGGCCAAGTTCACAGCACAGAATCAGATAAGTTAGTCGTTGTTTTAAGTGTGGCCTACAGAGAATCTGCAGTAGTGAGTAGAGTGGGTTCTTTCTTGATTATATGTTTTTGGAGATTTGTCTCTTGATTAAACTGAAAATATAAGCCATTACTATTAATTTAACCTGGGGCAATGTTTATAGAGGAATAAGATGATGTTATTTTCTGGGTCTGTAGATTGTGAAAGAGCAAAAATGTCCTTCAGTAGAGTGATCTGTACTTCTTGTCAGATGTGGGAGTTTAAAGAGAGTTTAAGGTTTACTGTGGATTATATCTGCCATAAATGCTGTTGGCTGTGAATCTTATCAGATCGAATGGATTGGTTGGAGGGACAGTTAGAAGCAATGAGGAATCTGCAACAGTATGTGATGGATGGCAGTTTTAGGAAGGGGGGGGGGAGTCTCAGATACAGTCAGATAGATGGGTTAATTCCAGGAAAGGTAAGAGAGTAGCAGCTAGTGCAGGAGTCTCCATACCCATTTCAACAGGTATGCTGTTTTGAAAATGTAGGGGTGATGGATTCTCAGGGGAATGTAGCACGAACAGCCAAGTTTCTGGTATGGAGACTGGCTCTAATGCAACGAGGGGTACGTTGGCTTCCAAGAGTTCAATTGTGTTAGGGGATTCTCTAGTTCGAGGTACAGACAGACGTTTCTGTGGCTAGCAGTGTAAAAGCAGAATGGTGTGTTGCTTCCCTGGTGCCAGGATCAAGGATGTCTCAGAGAGGGTGCAGAATGCTCTCATGGGGGAGAGGGGTCAACAAGAGGTCATTGTCTACATTGGAACCAACGACCTAGGAAGGGAAAAGGTTGAGATTCTGAAGGGAGATTACAGGGAGCTAGGCGGAAATTTAGAAAGGAGGTCCTCGAGAGTAGAAATTTCTGAATTACTCTCGGTGCTACAAGCTAGTGAGGGCAGGAATAGGAGGATAGAGAAGATGAATGCATGGCTGAAGAGCTGGTACATGGGAGAAGGATCCACATTTTTGGATCATTGGAATCTCTTTTGGGGTAGAAGTGACCTGTACAAAAAGGATGGATTGCACCTAAAGTGGAAGGGGACTAATATACTGGCAGGGAGATTTGCTAGAGCTGCTTGGGAGGATTTAAATTCGTACGGTGGGGGGATGGGACCCAGGGAGATAGTGAGGAAAGAGATCAATCTGAAACTGGTACAGTTGAGAACAGAAGTGAGTCAAACAGTCAGGGCAGTCAAGGACAAGGTAGGACTAATAAATTAAACTGCATTTACTTCAATGCAAGGGGCGTAACAGGGAAGGCAGATGAACTCAGGGCATGGTTAGGAACATGGGACTGGGATATCATAGCAATTACAGAAACATGGCTGAGGGATGGGCAGGACTGGCAGCTTAATATTCCAGGATACAAATGCTACAGGAAGGATTGAAAGGGAGACAAGAGAGGAGGAGGATGGGGAGGGGGGTGGGGGGGGGGGTGGAGGTGGAGCTGGTGATAGTGGTCGAGGTGGCATTTTTGATAAGGGACAGCATTACAGCTGTGCTGAGGGAAGATATTCTCGGAAATACATCCAGGGAAGTCTTCAGAAATGAGATAACGAGAATCCAGAGAAAGTATATTCCTGTTAGGGTGAAAGGAAAGGCTGGTAGGTATAGGGAGTGCTGGATAACCAAAGAAATTGAGGGTTTGGTTAAGAAAAAGAAGGAAGCGTATGTCAGGTATAGACAGAATAGATCGAGTGAATCCTTAGAAGAGTATAAAGGAAGTAGGAGTATACTTAAGAGGGAAATCAGGAGGGCAAAAAGTCAACATGAGATAGCTTTGGCAAATACAATTAAGGAGAATCCAAAGAGTTTTTACAAATACATTAAGGACAAAAGTGTAACTAGGGAGAGAATAGGGCCCCTCAAAGATCAGCAAGGCAGCCTTTGTGTGAAGCCGCAGAAAATGGGGGAAATACTAAATGAGTATTTCGCATCAGTATTTACTGTGGAAAAGGATATGGAAGATATAGACTGTAGGGAAATGGATGGTGACATCTTGCAAAATGTCCATATTACAGAGGAGGAAGTGCTGGATGTCTTGAAACGGGTAAATGTGGATAAATCCCCAGGACCTGATCAGGTCTATCCTAGAACTCTGTGGGAAGCTAGAGAAGTGATTGTTTGGCTTGTTGCGGAGCTATTTGTATCATCGATAGTCGCAGGTGAGGTGCCGGAAGACTGGAGGTTGGCTAATGTAATACCACTGTTTAAGAAAGGTGGCAAGGACAATCCAGGGAACTATAGACCAGTGGGCCTGATGTTGATGGTGGGCAAGTGTTGAAGGGAATCCTGAGGGGCAGGATGTACATGTATTTGGAAAGTCAAGGACTGATTCGAGATAGACAACATGGTTTTGTGCGTGGGAAATCATGTCTCACAAACTTGATTGAGTTTTTTGAGGAAGTAACAAAGAGGATTGATGAGGGCAGAGCGGTAGATGTGATCTATATGTACTTCAGTAAGGCATTCGACAAAGTTCCCCATGGGAAACTGATTAACAAGGTTAGATCTCATGGAATACAGGGAGAACTAGCCATTTGGATACAGAACTGGCTCAAAGGTAGAAGACAGAGGGTGGTGGTGGAGGGTTGTTTTTCAGACTGGAGGTCTGTGACCAGTGGTGTACCACAAGGATCAGTGCTGTGTTCTGTACTTTTTGTCATTTACATAAATGATTTGGATGTGAGTGTAAGAGGTACAGTTAGTGAAGTTTGCAGATGACACCAAAATTGGTGGTGTAGTGGACAGCGAAGAGGGTTACCTCAGATTACAACAGGATCTTGGCCAGATGGGCCAATGGGCTGAGACGTGGCAGATGGAGTTTAATTCAGATAAATGCGAGGTGCTGCATTTTGGAAAAGCAAATTTTAGCAGAACTTAAACACTTAATGGTAAGGTCCTAGGGAGTGTTGCTGAACAAAGAGACCTTGGAATGCACGTTCATAGTTCCTTGAAAGTGGAGTCACAGGTAGATAGAATAGTGAAGAAGGTGTTTAGTATGCCTTCCTTTATTGGTCAGAGTATTGAGTACAGGAGTTGGGAGGTCATGTTTCAGCTGTACAGGACATTGGTTAGGCTACTGTTGGAATATTGCATGCAATTCTGGTCTCCTTCCTATCGGAAAGATGTTGTGAAACTTGAAAGGGTTCAGAAAAGACTTACAAGGATGTTGCCAGAGTTGGAGGATTTGAGCTATAGGGAAAAGCTGAACAGGCTGGGGCTGTTTTCCCTAGAGCGTCGGAGGCTGAGGGGTGACCTTATAGAAGTTTACAAAATTATGAGGTGCATGGATAAGGTAAATAGGCAGTCTTTTCCCTGCGGTCGGGGAGTCCAGAACTAGAGGGCATAGGTTTAGGGTAAGAGGGGAAAGATACAAAAGAGACCTACGGGCAACCTTTTCACACAGAGGATGGTACGTGTATGGTATGAGCTGCCAGAGGATGTGGTGGAAGCAGGTACAATTGCAACATTTAAGAGGCATTTGGATGGGTATATGAATAGGAAGGGTTTGGAGGGATATGGGCCGGGTGTTGGCAGGTGGGAGTAGATTGGGTTGGGCTATCTGGTCGGCATGAACGGGTTGGACCGAAGGGTCTGTTTCCATGCTATACATCTCTCCATGACTCTAATAGTTAAACAACCCATGGCCAGCCAGTTCGTTACAATGGAATTTTAATAGACTTGCACACATTCAAAGAACATTAGAGATCCACTGGCTGGTGGAGACATACATAAACTGGGATACAAAGGAAGATAGTAAGGACTGCAGATACTGGAAGTCAGAGTCGATAAAATGTGGAGCAGAACAAACACAGCAGGTCAGACAGCATTGGAAGAGCAGGAAAATCAGAGTTTCGGGTCAGGATCTTTCATCGGGATTGGGTCCTGACCCAAAACGTGAACTTTCCTGCCCTTCCAGTGCTGCCTGACCTGCCGTGTTTTTCTAGCTCCACATTTTATCGACTCGGGATACAAAGGAAGTATGTTTATGGAAAAGAGAAGGCATGAGGTTGGCCAGTAGTCCCAATCCATGGCTTGAGTACAAAAGATTCAGAGTCGATATGCCAGTGCAGTATTGAGCATGTGCTGCACTGTTGGATGAGACCCCATCTGCTCTGTAAAATGGATATAAAGATCCAATGCGAATATTTAAAAAAAACCTGGGAGTCGTGTGGATGACCTGGGCAATGTTTATCCCTTAATAATATCACAAAAACAAATTATTTGACAAATCCTATTTATGTGCCTACCTATCCCTATCCCTATCTTTCTCTGTTAAGGTTTATGAGAGATGAATGTGTTCAAATTGTCTGCTTTCATTGACTACACTGCAACAGTATCAACTCTTTAAATGAACTTCATTGGCTGTGAAGCATCTTCGGAATTCTGTGGTCATTATAAATGTGAGTGTTTAATCAATGGAATTCTCCAACTGAGCAACATGTATGTGGATTTCTGTAGCAGGTAGGCAGGGCTGGAAACAGGTATGTTATCCAATTATAACATCAAATTGTGATAAAAGTGTGAGATATATCGAGGAAGTTCAGTTCAGAAATTTGAATAGTTTGGTTTTGCCTGAGTAATACCAAGGAAAGTCGATGGACTCAGTGACAAAGGAATGGAATTTATTGTGGATCTAAAAACATTTGGATTTGGATTACCAATGTTTTAATTGGAGGAAATTACAGTTCATCCAAGGCTGGATAATGATCAAACAGGCTGACAGGTGGAGCTGGATGTTGTCAACATATATATTGAAGTTAAACCATGTTTTCTGATGTTGCTGAAGGACAGCATGTAGTTGACCTAACATTGATGCTTGTGAGATTACAGAGGTATTGATTTAGGAACAGGAAGAAAAGCCATTAGAATATTCTTTAGCACATTTTGACAGGCAAGATGGAGCCAAACAGGGCAGTCTGTAGCTTTGGATATGCTGTAATGGAGTGGAAAGCTGATTGAAGAGTTTCAGTCATGAAATTACAGAAAAGATGAACAGATTCAAAAACAAGTAACATTTGTGCCACATACACAGATGCCAGGCAGTGACCATTCAATAGGAGATTTTATTCCTCCATTTTGAACAACACTTAGAGGAAGCACTGAGGATGGCAAGATCACACAATGTACCCTGGGTGGGGAATTTCAATGTTCATCATCAAGAGTGGCTCAGCAGCAATACTACTAATCAAACTGGTTGGGTCTTAAGGACATAGCTGCTAGACTGGGTCTATGGGAGATGGTGAGGGAACCAGTTGGAGCAAAACATACTTAGGTTCATCCTTACCAATCTGCCATTTGCAGATGCATCTGTCCATGACAGTGGAAGAGCTACAGCACACAGTCCTTACGGAGACAAAGTCCTGCCTTCACGTTGAGAATAATCTCCATTGTATCGACACTATCATGTCCTAAATGGGACAGACTTTGAACACTCTAACAACTCAAGGCTGGGCATTTATGAGGCACTGTGGGCCATCAACAGCAGCAGATTTGTACTTCAGCACAATCTGTAACCTCACGGCCCGACATATTCCCCATTCAACCATTACCATCAAGTCAGGGGATTAATCCTGATTTAATGAAGAGTGCAGGAGGGCATGCAAAGAGCAGCATCAGGCATACTTGAAGTTGAGGTGTTAACCTGGTGATGTCACCAACTTGCATGCCAAATGGCATAAAGCAGCAAGTGATAGACAGAGCTAAGCGATCCCACAACCAACAGATCAGATCTAAGCCCTGCAGTCCTGGTGATGGATGAACAAACAACTCACTGGAAGAGGAGGCTGTACAAATACCCCCATTCTGTATGATGGAAGAGCCCAGCACATCAGTGCAGAAGATAAGGCTGAAGCTTTCGCAATAGTCTTCAGCTAGAAGTGCTGAGTGGATGACCCATCTCGACCTCCTTCAGTGGTCCCCACCATTACAGATACCAGTTTTCAGCCAATTCACTTCACTCCACATGATATCAAGAAGTATTTGGAGACACTGGATACTGCAAAGGCTACAGGTCTTGACAACATTTGGGCAATAGTACTGAAGACTTGTGCTCCAGAACTTGCCGCTCCCCCAGCCAAACTGTTCTAGTACAGTTACAATAGTGGCATCTACCTGACATTGTGAAAAATTGCACAAGTATATTCTGTACATAAAAAGCAGGACAGTTACTGCCCCATCTGTCTAAGCGATAGAAGGTGTCATCAGTCGTGCTAAACAAGCAGTATCTGCTCAGCAAACCTGGTCAGTGAAGCTCAGTTTGGGTTCTGCCAGGGCCAGTCAGCTCTGGACCTCAGTACAGCCTTGGTTCAAACATGGACAAAAGTACTGCTTTCCAGAGGTGAGTTGAGAGTGACAGCGCTTAACATCAAGGCTGCATTTGACCGAGTTACTTGTGGCGTACCGCAAGGGTCGGTGTTGGGTCCACTGCTGTTCGTCATTTTTATAAATGACCTGGATGAGGGCTTAGAAGGGTGGGTAGGAAATTGGCAGACGACACTAAGGTTGATGGAGTTGTGGATAGTGCCGAAGGATGTAGTAGGTTGCAGAGAGACATAGATAGGATGCAGAGCTGGGCTGAGAGGTGGCAAATGGAGTTTAATGTGGACAATGTTTAATGTGGACAAGTGTGAAGTGATACACTTTGGCCGGAGTAATTGGAATGCAAAGTACTGGGCTAATGGTAGGATTCTTGGGAGTGCAGATGAGCAGAGAGACCTCGGTGTCCATGTACACAGATCCCTGAAAGTTGCCACCCAGATTGACAGTGTTGTTAAGAAGGCATACAGTGTTTTGGCCTTTATTAATAGAGGGATTGAGTTCCGGAACCAGGAGGTTATGCTGCAGCTGTACAAAGCTCTGGAATGGCCACACTTGGAGTATTGTGTACAGTTCTGGTCACCGCATTATAAGAAGGATGTGGAAGCTTTGGAAAGGGTGCAGAGGAGATTTACTAGGATGTTGCCTGGTATGGAAGGAATGTCTTACAAGGAAAGGCTGAGGGCCTTGAGGCTGTTTTCGTTAGAGAGAAGAAGGTTAAGAGATGACTTAATAGAGGCATACAAGACAATCAGAGGGTTAGATAGGGTGGACAGGGAGAACCTTTTTCCAAGTATGGGGACAGCAAACATGAGGGGATACAACTTTAAATTGAGGGGAGATGGGTATAAGACCGATGTCAGAGGTAGTTTCTTTACTCAGAGAGTAGTAAGGGTATAGAATGCTTTGCCTGCAAAGGTAGTAGATTCGCCAAGTTTAAGTGCATAACTAATCTCCAACAATCATAACCATCACCACATAAACACAGTGATTAAAAGAGCAGGTCAGACTCTGGGTAATCCAAGGTGGAGGATGGGAAAAAATTGTGGCAGTTAGAGCTGTACCTTTTTTGAGGTATTTTAGGTGTTGGAGGTGATTTCCTCAAATTCCAGGAGCAGCAATTACTGTTTTATATGTTGTTGCATTGTTTTGGAACTTTGGAGCAGAAAAGATCAAAACAACGGCACATTAGAGAGGAGGTGGACAGACAAAGGCAGTCACTACATGGTCAGAGAAAGAAACCCATACTGCTGTCTGACACAACAGCGAATCTGTACAGTTACTGTCTTTGCTGTTTGAATTCAAGTATCTCTGGATATCGGAGTGTATCTAGGAAAAATTAACAAACAGCAAAATTGATAGCTGCCCTTGAAGGAACCTGTATGGGAGAGCTCACAGCACAGGAACAGATAGGTGCATAGTTTCTAAGTTAGCCTTGTTGTAAATCTACAATAGTGAGTAGAGTTGGTTCTTTCTTGATTATAACTTTTATTGAGATCTATCTCTTGATTAAATTTTAAGGATATAAGCCATAACTATTAATTTAGCCTGGAACAGTGTTTTTTTTAATAGCAATAAGACAGCACTATTTCATGTTACTATTTCATGAGAATTTCCATGTTTCTAATGATTATGTCCCTAGGAAGTGTCTTTGATTGTGAATCCAATCAGATCATATGGATCGGTTGGAGCAGCAGTTAGAGGCAATAAGGAATTTACAGGAGCTCGGGGGTGTGATGGATGGTAGTTACAGGAAGGGAAAAAAGCCACAGATATAGTCAGGTAGATGGGCTAAATCCGGGAAAGATAGGAGGGGTAGGCAGGTCATATAGGGGTCTCCTGTGGCTATCCCCATCTCAAACAAGTATGCTGTTTTGGAAAATGTAAGGGGTGATGGACTCTCAGGGGAATGTATCACTGACAGCCAAGTTTCTGGTACTGAGAATGGCTCTAATGTAATGAGGGGGTATATCAAATTCCAAGTGATCAATTGTGAAAGTGGACTCTTTAGTCAGAGGCACAGACAGATGTTTCTGCAGCCAGCAGCGAAAAATCAGAATGGTGCGTTGCCTCCCTGGTGCCAGGATCAAGGATATCTCAGAGAGGTGCAGAATGATCTCAAAGGGGAGAAGGACCAGCAGGAGATTGTCGTATACATTGGAACTGATGACATAGGAAAATAAAAGGATGAGATTCTGAATGGAGAATATAGGAAGTTAGGCAGGAATTTAAAAAGGAAGTCCTTGAGGGCAATAATATCTGGATTACTCCTGGTGTTACAAACTAGTGAAGGTAGAAATAAGGGGATAGAGTTGATGAATGAGTGGCTGAGGAGCTGGTGCACGGGAAAAGGGTTCACGTTTTTGGATCTTTGGAATCTCTTGGGTAGAAGTGACCTGTACAAGAAGGAAGGATTGCATGCGAATTGGAAGGGGACTAATACATTGGCAGGGGGATTTGCTGGAGCTGCTTGGGACGATTTAAGCTATAAGGTTTGTGGGTGGTGGGACCCAGGGAGATAGTGAGGAAAGAGATCAATTTGAGACTGATACTGTTGGGAAAAGGAGCGAGTCAAATAGTCAGGGCAGGTGAGAACAAAGCAGAGAACAGGGTAGGACTGATAAATCAAACTGCATTTATTTCAATGCAAGAGACCCAACAGGGAAGGAAGATGAACTCAGGGCATGGTTAGGAACATGGAACTGGGATATCATAGCAATTATGTGGCTGAGGGATAGACAGGACTGGCAGCTTAATGTTCCAGGGTACAAATGCTACAGGAAGGATAGAAAGGGGTACAAGAGATAGGAAGGAGTAGCATTTATGATAAGGGATAGCATTATGGCTGTACTGAGGGAGGATATTCCTGAGAATACGTCCAAGCAAATTATTTGGGTGGAACTGAAAAATAAGAAAGGGATGATTACCTCATTGTTATTGTATTATAGCCACCCCTACCCCCCCGCCAATAGTCAGCGGGAAATTGAGAAACAAATTTGTAAGGAGATCTCAGTTATCTGTAAGTATAATAGGGTGCTTTTGGTAAGGGAGTTTAGCTTTCCAAACATAGACTGGGACTGCCATAGTGTTAAGGATTTAGATGGAGAGGAATTTGTCAGCGTGTACAAGAAAACTTTCTGATTCAGAATGTGGATGTTCCTATGAGAGAAGGTGCAAACTTGACCTACTCTTGGGAAATAAGGCAAGTCAAGTGACTGAGGTGTTAGTGTTGGAGCTCTATGGCAACTATATTTTAAAATTAATGGAATTAGTGATGGAAAAGGATGGATCGGATCTAAAAATTAAAGAACTAAATTGGAGGAAGACTAATTTTGACAGTATTAAGCAAGAATTTTCAAAAATTGATTGGGGGCAGATGCTCACAGGTAAAGGGATATTTGGAAAATGGGAAGCCTTCAGAAATGAGATCATGAGAGTTCAGAGACGATACATTCCTCTTAGGGTGAAAGGCAAGGCTGGAAGGTATAGGGAATGCTGGATGACTAGAGAAATTGAGGTTTTGGTTAAGAAAAAGAAGGAAGCACATGTCAGGTATAGACAGGATTGATCAAGTGAATCCTTAGAAGAGTATAAAGGCAGTAGGAGTATACTTAAGAGAGAAATCAGCAGGGCAAAAAGGGGACACGAGATATTTTAGGCAAATAGGGTTAAGGAGAATCTAACGAGATTTTATAAATATATTAAGTAAAAAAGGATAACCAGGGAGAGAATAGGACCCCTCAAAAATCAGCAAGGCAGCCTATGTGTGTAACCACAGGCGATGAGAGAGATACTAAATGAGTATTTTGCATCAGTGGCGAAGGAGATAGAAGATGTAGAATGTGAGGAAGTAGATGGTGACATCTTGAAAAAATGTCCATATTACAGAGAAGGAGATACTAGATGTCTTAAAACGCATAAAAGTGAATAAATCCCCAGGACCTGATCTGGTGTATCCTAGAATTCTGTGGAAAGCTAGGGAAGTGATTGCTGGGCCCTTTGCTGAGAAACTTGTATCATTGATAGTCACAGGTGATGTGCCGTGAAACTGGAGGTTGGCTAACGTTGTGCCAGTATTTAAGAAAGGTGGTAAGAAACTGCCAGAGAACTATAGACCAGTGAGCCTGATGTCACTGGTGGGCAAGTTGTTGGAAAAAGTCCTGAGGGACAGGATTTGTATGCATTTAGAAAGGCAAGGACTGATTTAGATATAGCCAACATGGCGTTGTGTGTGAGAAATCATGTCTCACAAACATGATTGAGTTTTTTGAAGAAGTGACAAAGAGGATTGATGAGGGCAGAGCAGTGGACAAGATCTTTATGGACTTCAGTAAGGCGTTAGGCAAGGTTTCTCATGGTAGACTGGTTAGCAAGGTTATATCTCCTGGAATACAGGGAGAACTAGCCATTTGGATACCAAACTGGCTTGAAGATAGAAGATTGAAGACAGAGAGTGATGGTGGCGGGTTGCTTTTCAAACAGGAGGCCTGTGACTAATGATGTGCCACAAGGATCGGTGCTGGGTCCACTGCTTTTGTCATTTTAATAAATGATTTGGATCTGAACATAGGAGGTATCGTTAGTCAGTTTGCAGATGACACCAAAATTGGAGTGAACAGCGAAGGAGGTTACCCGGAGTAAAACGGGATCTTAATCAGATGGGCCAATGGGCTGAGGAGTGGCAGATCCAGTTTAATTTAGATAAATGTGAGCTGTTGCATTTTAGAAAGGCAAATCCTGGCAGGACTTATACACTTAATGGTAAAGTCCTGGGGAGTGTTGCTGAACAAAGAGACCTTGGAGTGGTTCATGGTTCCTTGAAAGTGGAGGTTCAAATATATAGGATAGTGAAGAAGGTGTTTGGTATGCTTTCATTTATTGGACAGAGTATTGAGTATAGGAGTTGGGAGGTCATGTTGTGGCTGTACGGGACATTGGTTAGGCCACTTTTGGAATTGTGTCCGATTCTGGTCCCCTTCCTATCAGAAGCAGTTTGTGAAACTTGAAAGGGTTCAGAAAAGATTTACAAGGATGTTGCCGGAGTTGGAGGATTTGAACTACAGGGAGAGGTTGAATAGGCTGGGGCTGTTTTCTCTGGAGCATTGGAGGCTGAAGGGTAACCTTATAAAGATGTACGAAGTTGTGAGGGGCATGGATAGGGCAAATAGACAAGGTCTTTTCCCTCTGGAAGGGAAATCCAGAACTAGAGAGCATAGGTGTGGGGGGAGAGGGGAGAAATTTGAAAGTGGCCTTATGGGCAACGTTTTCACCCAGAGGATGAGCTCCTAGAGCAACTGGAGGCTGATACAATTCAGCATTTAAAATGCATCTGGGTGGGTATATGAATAGGAAGGGTTTAGAGGGGTATGGGCCAAGTGCTGGCATGGATGAGTTGGACCAAAGGTTCTGTTTCCCTTCTGTACATCTCTATGGTTCTATGAGTCTATGAATATCGTGGGGAATAATATACCTCCTGACTTCTCAAAGCCTGTCCAGCATCTATAAGGAACAACTCAGGGGTATGATGGAATATTTCCCCCCTTTCCTCAACAACAGTCAAGAATCCAGGACAAATCAGCCCATTGGATTGGCACTACATCCACAAGCATCCACTCCCTCCACCACCGACGCTGTGTCACAGCAGTGTTTATCACCTGCAAGATGCACTGCAGAAATTCACCAAAGATCCTTAGGCAGCCCCTTCCAAACCCACAACCACTTTCAGCTGGAAGGACAGTGGCAGCAGATACATGGGAACACCACCACATAGAATTTCTGCTCCAAGCCTCTCATTGTCCTGACTTGGAAATATATCGTTCCTTCACTGCCACTGGATCAAATGTTGGAATTCCCTCTGTAATGGTATTATGGGTCAACATATAGCATCAATTGGTAAAGATCTATAAAACAGAATGTATCTGAATTTAATTGATATCAATCTATTGAACCAACTTTTTATTTTTCCAGAAGCTAATCATAAATTTTCTGATTCCTGAAATGCAATCTGCCTGGAATCTGTATTAAATGGTGTAGATATTTTCTGTATGAAGCTACAACTTTTGCTTCTCAAAGATTAAAAATGTGAAACTAATAATCTAATGTAGGTTAGAATAAACTTGAAGTACCCACTTGAAACATTTAGGCAGCATGCATGTGTCCTTTTTGATTGCGATCAATAACCTTTACATGCATCTGTGAAGAGAAGCCTGCATTAGGATTTAGATACCAATGACTCTTCAGAACTGATAGCAGTTAGGAAAAGGTAGTATTTCTGCTTACGACAGTGGGTTGGAGCAGAAATGAGTGATGCATAGGTGAAGTTAGGTTGGGCCACTCTCCACCTATTCACTCCTTGTTCCACTCCACCACCATACCGCCTCCCTCCACCTCCGCCTCCCTCCACCTCCCCCCGCCCCCCCCGCCTCCCCCCATCTCCTGTCATCACCATAAATACCACCTTAGCTGCTGTCAGTTCTGAAAAAGGATCACTGGACTAAATTCATTAACAATGTTTTCTCTGCACAGTTGCTGTCAGCTCTGCTGAGTTTCTCCAGCAATTTCTTTCTTGGTTGTTCCAGATCTCCAGCAGCTGCAGTTCTTTGCATATTACAAGTTAATATAAAACAGTGAGGAACTGTGGTGGATTATTGGATTGAAATTGGCCATTTTGTCACATGATATTAAGACAAAAGGATAATTATATTTCACCGATCGCTCAGCATATTTGATCTGTGAACAACTGAGCTAAAATCACAACATGGACAGCAACTAGAAAAAGAGAAAGTTAACATTTATCTTCTTTTTCAAAATAATGTCACAAAATTGTAATGTTCTGTTCTGTATGTTCTGGGTAAAGTTGATTGTGTATTTGATTGCGGGGTACTTGTGTGTGGTTTACAGAATGTACAGTAATTGGAGTGGAATTCAAATGGAACCATTCCAAAATACACTGAATTTATTTCCAAAAAGACAATGGTAGCTGGAATGTGTTACAAAGCAGTAATGCTTCAAGCAGATCACATAACAACATAAACACACCTTCACGGTTTATAAGTATCATATGAAATTTCATTTATGTCATGTAGCCATGTTTTCTAATCTCAACAGATGAATGTTTCTATATTCAAGGTGCTTTTATTGTTGATGGGGTTGCTATGCCAGAAAGCAATGAATGAGATCAAATCACGAGATGGATTTGAACTGAACTGCTCTTGAACATGTAAAGATATTAATATAATTTTGTTGTAATCTAAGGGAATTGTATTTATTGAGACAGGAAGTTTGAAGTTCTGAAAGTTAGAGGTAAGGGTTTTACTTAATAATTTAATACTAAGAGGATGAAGGAACAATAGATTTGTTAAGAAATGAATATAAACTTTGCCACTGCTGATCATAAAAGTCACTGCAAATACTTTTGGTGTAAGCAACTCTAGAATAACTTCAGAACAACTGCAACATTTGAATAATGTAAGGTTAGTTCTAGAGGTGAACTTAATAAGGGGAGGCAGCATACTCACTCATGTACACACATTCGCTGTGTGCAGATCTGCGTATTTTGTCGGCCCCAGATGCTTTTCTTTTCTTTCATTGACAGGTCTTGATAGATTGAGCTGACTTCTGCAATAGATAGGGTACTCCTGTCATAGCACTGACCGTATTTTTCTATTATACATCAGAGGTCCTTACTCTCCTGGGGATAACAAGTATTTGGTGTATTTGTAATGTTACTGGCCTAGTAATGCAGAGCTCCAGGCTAAAACTGGTGACAGGGGTGTGAATCCACCATGGCAGTTTTGGACTTTTGAATTAAAAAAACAACTCATCATAACCATTGGTGAAATCTGTTGTCCTTAGCTGGTCTGACCTATATGTGACTCCTGCTGCAAAGCAAGGATTAGTTCAGAAAAAGCTTGGAATTTATGTCAAAACTGCTACAGAATCTAAAGAAAGTAATGAAACTGGACTAGCGACAATTGCAAACTTAGTCCAGTCCAGCCTATAAAGTTCTTACACTGGGGACTTTTGCCAAAAGGCTATGTTTGCTGACACCCAACAGCATGCACAGTAGAAATAAATGTCAAAAAGATTTTAATAAACTGATTAAAAATTAGCAAATACACAAAATGACAAAAAGTTAATGAAAGTATAGATGTAAAAAATTGTCAAGTATTGATTTTGTAATTTTTTTGAAAATTTGCTTTTTTATTACATATCCATAGATGAAAAAGATTGGAGGTGAGCAAGAGTAGTTGAAAATTATTGACATATCATTGGTGACAGCGAACATTTTAGAGCCAAAATTGGCTGAACCTTTCCACAGACTAGTCGAGGCTGACATTGTCATACTCTCACAGTCACACTTTACAATATCCAAGCACCATCTCCACCACCCATATCCCATGGGCAGTGGTGTCATACAGTCTGGAGGGAGTTGCCCTGGGAATCCTTAACATTGATTTCAGACCTGATGTAATGTTGTAGCGTTAAGTCACCCGCCTCCCTTCCTCAGCTAATACCTCTCCATGTTGGACACCACTTGAAGGAAACATTGAGGGTGGCAAGGGCACAGAATTATTCTTTGTAGGGAACTTTAAAGTCCATTGCCAAAGTGGCTTGGTAGCTCCATTACTGATCAGACTGATTGAATCCTAAGGGATGTGGCTGCTAGACTAGATCTGTCGCAACTTGTGAGAGAACGAGCGGTAAAGACTTACTTGACTTTATCCTCACCAGTCTTATCTGTCTCACGTGCATCTGTCTCTGACCTTGCTGAGTTGAAGTTGCATCCCCACATTGATACCTTCCATTGTGTTATATGGCATTTCTTCATGGCTCAACATATTCCTACTCTACCATTATCATCAAGCCAAATGGTGAACTCTGGTTCAGTGAAGAATGAAGGTTGGCATGCTTGCAGTACCAAGGATACCTAAAAATGTAGTGTCAATTGATGAAGCTACAACGCAGGACTACTTGTATGCATTGCAAACAGTGTACGTAGCATGTAATAGATAGGGTTAAGTAATCCCACAATTAACAGATCAGACTTATGCTCTGCAATGCTGCCAAATTCCAGTAAGGAAGTGGTGGGCAATTAAATAACTACCAAGAGGAGTAAGCTCGACAATATCACCATTCTCAGCAATAAGAGAGCCTAGCACATTAGTGCCAAAGACAAGGCTGAAGCATTTGTATCCATTTATAGCTGATTGAGTTCACTCATGTAATATGAAGAAATATCAGAAAGCACTGGATACTGCAAAGGTAATGAGCTCTGACAACATTATAGCAATAGTACTGAACGCCTGTGCATGCTCATCACTGATTTCTGCCCAACAATTGGTTTTTTGGTTGCACAGGTTGTACATGAATTCTCTCCTATCTATAAATTTCACTGTTTTGCCTTTACATCTGTGTGTTTTGAGGTTTTCATGTCAATAGAGGATGTGCCATTGATTGATATCTGTATTGGGAGTCGAGAGTGTGGTGCTGGAAAAACACAGCAGGTCAGCAGCATCTGAAGAGCAGGAAAATTGATGTTTCGGGCAAAGGTGCTCTAAACGGGAGCCCATTACAGCATGGGGAAGCATGGTGAACAAGGTGTACACTTGGCTTTGGATCCTTGTCCCACAACATTCCCTATACTCTGCCTGGTTTATGTCTCCTAATATGTTGGTGTGAATGAGATGGTCAGCAATATCGGGGAAGGGAGTTCACAGCAAACAAGGAGTCACTGCATTAAAATGGGCAGGATTAAGGATCCTACTGGTCTTTGTCCTGTATAATGCATGGGTCAGTGTGTAGTGTTCTTTTTTAAAAGTCCTCACAACAGTGGGCCCTTAACCTCCTTCCTCACAGTTTGAGTCACTTATCTACCAGCTCTGAGTACAGTCGCAACTGTTGCACACTTTCAGTTCCCAGCGCATTGTAAGGCAGAATGAGCAATCTTTGGTCAATGGCTTCCAGCTTTCGCCTGTACATGTTGATGAGGCCTTGAGTATCGCTATATGAGTCTAGATTAGAGTGGTGCTGGAAAAGTGGAGCAGGAAAATCGACGTTTCAGGCAAAAGCCCTTCATCAGGAATAGAGCCTGCATCTACGTCCTTGTTTTTACCACCTTGAGTAAACTATCCCTTTTCTAGTAGCCTATAACATATAAACCCCCAACTCCCTACATACACAAATAGGCACAATATGAAATGGGTGTTATGGGTAGAGGGAATGACTAGGAAGGCAATAAATGGTCTCAGTTGATGGGGTTCACTGAGATGATCCTTTTGACTTGTCAGGACTTGCTGCTCCTTGATCTTCCTTCTCCAGTACTTCCACTTGCTTGCAGGAGACATTGAGTGACTGGTTTACACTATAAAGTCTCTAACTTATTGGTTAAAAGACATAGCTTGCTGCATCTAATGAGGATAAATAAACTGATTTTTCTTCAGGCTTGAAGCGTCTTTTACTGCAATGGAAAGGACAGCAACTTCCTTTCTTGAGGTCTGATGACTTCCGACTGAACACTCACACCCATATGCTGTTCAGCTACCCGGGAGCTAATTACATAGTTATTGGCAGACAGAAAGCCTTTGATGTCAACAACTAGTCACTGGTTTCACAGACCAATCAGCTACATATCGCTGGTCAAATTTCCCTTTGTGCATATTCGCTTGCT
The DNA here is from genome assembly GCF_047496795.1 of Chiloscyllium punctatum. Taxonomy (NCBI): domain Eukaryota; kingdom Metazoa; phylum Chordata; class Chondrichthyes; order Orectolobiformes; family Hemiscylliidae; genus Chiloscyllium; species Chiloscyllium punctatum. The sequence goes on along the minus strand of NC_092749.1, from coordinate 32,667,145 downwards.
ATAACCCGTCTGCTTGGACAATCAGTAGTGTGAGGAACACTTAAGATGAGTGTTGGTAAAAAGTGCAGTAATTCTTTCTATAATCTTAGGTTTATAAGAAGCCTTATCCCATTTTCAGCCCTCAATGAAAATTAACGAAATATATAAAAGATAGTCTTTACAAAACCCAATGATGAAGTACATCAGGGCGTGGGGGACTTGTCAGCCTGCGATTCCAACAATTTGCTTCCCTAATGATGTAATTTTCTTGGTCTCTTTCTTCCCTTCTATTTCCTGACTTACAGTTTACTCTGGGATTTTATTTCTCTACAGTGAATACAAATGCAAAATATCTGCTCAATCCAGCTATCATCTTTCTTCTGCAATTAGATTACTTACAGTGTGGAAACAGGCCCTTCGGCCCAACAAGTCCACACCGACCCTCTGAAGAGCAATCCACCCAGATCCATTCCCCTACATTTACCCTTTTACCTAACACTATGGGCAATTTAGCATGGCCAGTTCACCTGACCTGCACATCATTGGACTGTGGGAGGAAACCAGAGCACCCAAAGGAAACCCACGCAGACACTGGGAGAATGTACAAACTCCACACAAACAGTTGCCTGAGGTGGGAATTGAACCCGGGTCTCTGGCGCTGTTAGGCAGCAGTGCTAACCACTGTGCCTCCTTGCTGCCCTTTAGATTAGATTAGATTAGATTACTTACAGTGTGGAAACAGGCCCTTCGGCCCAACAAGACCACACCGACCCGCCAAAGCGCAACCCACCCAGACCCATTCCCCTACGTTTACCCCTTCACCTAACGCTACGGGCAATTTAGCATTAATTAATTCCATACTTGTTTTCTATAGGGTAAATACCTACAAAATTCACGCTGATTTTATATTCGGGCTATGTATTATGAATTTCAAGAGAGCTGCTGCCAGATACACAGATTGTACTGGTGGTATTGGCATATGCAAAACAATTGTGATGGAGTAGATCCAGTCCCCAGGAGGAAGATGGAGGAAGACTCCCTGGTGCAGAGAAAGGTGCAGGGCACCACTGGCTCCTAAAAAAAATTCTGAGAAGGAAATCCAGTGGAAAGTATTAAAGAAGTTGAAGAAACTAACAGATAAGAAATTGTGAAGAAACTTGAAGCCAAGAGATCAAAAGTTGAAAGTGTAAAAATCTGAAACCAAAATCTTTTCTCAGAGCCACCAAGTGTCTCTGCATAGAGCTCAACCTACAATAAAACAATCCTTATGCAGACTCATTCTCACAGAGAACTTCAAGTTAGTATAACAGACAAATAATGCAGATGCTGAGTTTCAGTTAAATTTACTTCACCTATCAAAATTAAGGTGTCTGGTTTTCATTTGACCGCTTCACACATTTATTGAATCACCATGAGATAACATGTATGCAATTTGCAGCCTTTTTATATTTCTAGCTGTCTTTGTCTACTTTTTTTTGCCTTATTAATATTTTAATGATTTTCTTAAAATGTATTTTGTCTAATTTTCAGATCTGCCACCTATATTGCACAAGTATATGCTGCTCCTTTATGTTTTCCACTATTTTAACTTCTTTAGTTAATCATGGATGGTGATTCCTCTCCTTAAAATTTTTCTTTTGTGTTGAAGTGTACCTATGTTGTGCATTCTGAAATATTTCCTTACATATCTGCCATTATATTGATTTCTGACCTCACTCTAGCTCTTTAATGGCCATAAGAAATAGGAACAGGAGTAAACTGTTTGGGCCCCTAAAGCCAGTTTCGCCATTTGATAGGATCATGGCTGGATTGTCACTCTTATGTTTATTTTCCTGCCCTTTCCCTATAACCCTTGATTCCCTTACTGAACACGAATCTATATGTCTCAGCCTTAGATATACACCAAGGCCCTGCCCCCACAGTTCTTTGTGGCATTGAGTTCCAAAGATTCGCAATCAGGGCTTTCATACCATCATCATTGCCCTTTGTTTATTTTATGATACTAATCTTTGACCCACTTTTGTTTTCCTCAAACTGAATATGGAATTCATATTATGATTGCGGTTATCCAGGGCTATGTACATCTAAGATAATTAATTAATCCGATATTATTGCATAATAATATGCTCAACTAGAATCCTTTGCCCATCTGATGTTACAAGTCTAAATGTAGATTAAAATTCTCCATGATTACTGCTATATCCTTTTCACAGGTTTGATTATATCTTGCTGGTTACTTCTGAGATTTGAAGGATAAATCCATCTATTGTCCCCTTGTATTTGAACAAGGGTGAATGCAGACACTAACCTGACCTAAAGCTAAACATTGATTTTGCGGGCTACATGTGCAGCATTGCAATTCAACTTTTTAAAAATTTTATTACAGAAGGATATTTGATTTTTTTATATGAAAAAAATATGCTTTCAATTGCAGTTTAATGCAGCTGCTTAAATAGAAGTTCATGGTCAAATGTTAAGCAGAATTGTACAACAGAAGAAATTTAACTTTATTTATACAAAAAACTTGTTCTTGGTTATTCAAGGAATGCGTTCGATATTTGAGCTGCAATGAGATTTTATTTCAGATTCTTGCAAGATTAATATTTCATTTGTGAAGTATGCATTCAGTCAGTCTTTAAAATGAACATGTACTTTTCTAATTTATATCAACTGAAGGATTTTCCTGCAAATCAAACCTCTGCCATGCAAGATTTCATTTACATATTTGTCTTGATTGATCTTCACAGTCAATGCAGCCTTTTTTAACATTTTTGACATAAAATGGTTAAAGATTGTTCCTGTTATGAAGCTTAGATTGAACAATATTATACAGCAGCGGTTTCTGACATACTACTGGATATCAAAGTAGTTTAAATAGTGTTCAAAAGTTCATATGATCTACAAGCGCATTGAGTACTTGGAAAGATTTTCAGCACCTGAAATAGCTGCCAGGCTATTTAAAGATTCTCAGCTCGTGAATGTTCCACAGCAGCACCATGGTGGTGATCGTTGTACTGGTTGAATCTGATTTCAGTCAGTAGTTCTTTGCGATTTCGGCATAGGTAAATCAACATTCTTTGCCCCTAACTGCTTTCTTGTATCAATAATCCAATGTGAACAAGTACTATTCCAACTTTGCAGCTTTAAAAATTCTTTCAGTATGATACAAACTGGTAAGTATTCCATCTTTATTTGTCAGTTTGCAGTTGCTATCTGCAATTCAAAATAAACTGATAAGTAACTGTTTAGGTCTTGCCAAAAAATGCATTCTGAATAAAAAGTTAATTTTGCTTCGTGTTTCAACAAATTTCAAGAAAAACATTTGAAATCCTTGCTTGTATTGAGTTAAACAGGGTGTTGAATGAGTAAAAATATGTTACCTATTCAAGTGAACATAAATAGTTAAACCAAGAGTTCACAATTATTTTGTTTCGTTATCATTTATAAGGAGCAGAATTTTGTAGAAATATATCTGTTGATGGTTAATATTAAGCTGTTCTATTAATGTGTTCTGTTCTACTCTGGTAAGTATGTGTGCGTGTGCGTGCACAGTGAATAGTTAATCCACAGATCCAGGTAATGTTCCAGGGACCAAGTCTGAATCACAGCAAATGGTGGAATTTGAATTCAATAAAAAGCTGGAATTAAGAGTCTAATGATGACCATGAAACCATTGTTGATCATCGGAAAACCCATCTGGTTCACTCCTGTCCTTTAGGGAGGGAAACTGCCATCCTTACCTGGTCTACCCTATGTGTGACTCCAGACCCAAAACAATGTGATTGACTCTTAACTGCCCTCTGTGATAGGCAATAAATGTTAGCTTAGCCAGCGATGCTCTTATCCCATGAATGAATAAAATAATGCAAATTTTGCTCCATGTTTGAATCTCTCCAATTAAGTTTCTATTACTGCTGCATTATCAAGTGCACAAATGAAATTCTGAAAAATTAAGTGTGCTCCTGGTTCAAAAGTTCAGCTCTGGACAAAATATATCAAGTCTAAACTTAGGCTATTGAGAAAATCACTTAAAGATGATTCACTTGATGAAATTACATCATGTATTATTGTACAATGTCATTTTAGTTTTATTTATTCTGGTATTTTCTGGGGGAGGGAGCATGGTGTTGGGGATTGCTGATGCTACTAAGTTCAACAGGCTTCAAGAATGTACTCTGGGATTGTGAAGCATGATTATCCTATATGATCGTGATGTCACACAGGCACCATAACAACTTACTGCTGCCAGCTGTTTTAAAAGCCTTCCTATATGGCTGAACACCTGAATGAGGGGCCAATTTTGTGAATGGCCAGCATTAAGAGGTACAGTTAGTAAGTTTGCAGATGACACCAAAATTGGAGGTGTATTGGACAGCGAAGACGTTTACCTCATTACAACAGGATCTGGACCAGATGGGCCAATGGGCTGAGAAGTGGCAGATGGAGTTTAATTCAGATAAATGCGAGGTGCTGCATTTTGGGAAAGCAAATCTTAGCAGGACTTATACACTTAATGTAAGGTCCTAGGGAGTGTTGCTGAACAAAGAGACCTTGAAGTGCAGGTTCATAGCTCCTTGAAAGTGGAGTCGGAGGTAGGTAGGATAGTGAAGAAAGCATTTGGTATGCTTTCCTTTATTGGTCAGAGTATTGAGTACAGGAGTTGGGAGGTCATGTTGTGGCTGTACAGGACGTTGGTTAGGCCACTGTTGGAATATTGCGTGCACTTCTGGTCTCCTTCCTGTCGGAATGATGTTGTGAAACTTGAAAGGGTTCAGAAAAGATTTACAAGGATGTTGCCAGGGTTGGAGGATCTGAGCTACAGGGAGAGGCTGAACAGGCTGGTTCTGTTTTCCCTGGAGCTTCGGAGGCTGAGGGGTGACCTTATAGAGGTTTACAAAATTGTGAGGTGCATGGATAGGATAAATAGACAAAGTCTTTTCCCTGGGGTGGGGGAGTCCAGAACTAGAGGGCATAGGTTTAGGGTAAGAGGGGAAAGATATAAAAGAGACCCAAGGGGCAACTTTTTCATGCAGAGGGTGGTACTTGTATGGAATGAGCTGCCAGAGGATGTGGTGGATGCTGGTACAATTGCAACATTTAAGAGTCATTTGGATGGGTATATGAATAGGAAGGGTTTGGAGGGATATGGGCCGGGTGTTGGTAGGTGGGACTAGATTGGGTTGGGATATCTGGTTGGCATGGACAGGTTGAACCGAAGGGTCTGTTTCCATGCTGTACATCTCTATGACTCTTTGAATATATTAGTTAAAATTATCCTGCACATCTTAAAAGGGAGGAGTCTTGCAGTTGGAGAGAGTGTTGGTATTTTACAGGAAGTAAATCTGACATGTAAAATGTTGAATAATGACATAGCATGAGAAAAAAAAGTGGTCTCCAACATTTTTGAATAAATAACCAGAGATTTTGGTTGAGAAGGTTATAAATAAGAGAGATGTCCTGAAAGAAAAGCCTAACGAACCCACCAGACTTGTGATCAGGAAACAATAGAAGTGAATAGCTGTGGAAGTCATTGCCAAAAATCCCAAGAATCTGGATAGAGAGATGCAAGAAGTTCAATTCGCCCAAAAGCAGTCAAAGTGAATGCTTTTTCAAATTCTATAACCAACCATGAACTTTAGACACTGCACAAAGCAATCATTCGCTAACAACCTCCATCCATCAGGAATCAATCTTGACATTTAAATGCTCTATCACACACTTAGCACTACCGCAAGCTTCACATATTTTTCCTTTGCAGATCCAACCAGCTGTTTCACCATGACAGCCACATTACACAATAGGATTGCAAAACGTTCAGTGACATTCTTCCCTCTTTTGCAGGACAAAATGGCATTCAACTGGAGGCAGCAGGAGCTTAACACGAACCCTTATGGATAATATGTTACTGTGCATTATCAGCTGCCCCTTACTATGACTGACTGTGATCAGTAGAGTAGATGAAATTGTGGGAGACAATATCCTTCTACTTATCCCCCTCCCAACATCTGTCAGTTTATTTTGTTTTACAAGATGCAGATGGTATAAGCATGTACGTTTTATTTTATTCCCACCTTCCCAGACTGCAATCATGGTGCCTTTCCCTTTCTGATCATTGAAAAATGCAACTGCCAATAGATCAGTCAGTGGAGAAACATAAAGAAGACATTAATGCTAAAGATACACAGTGTAATTTAAGGGTTAATATTGAGATAGAATCTACACATGGTAAAACACTATTACATGCATAAATGGTAGAGGGCACGGATATAAACTTATGAATTAATAGCATGAGTGCTCTGCCATTCAATAAGCTCATAGCTGATCTGATTGTGGTTTCAACTCAACTCTAAATTCCTGCTCACTCGTGATAACTTAGACTCTTTTCTTAGACAAGGATCTATCTACTTCTGCTTTAAAAGTATTTAATGGCTCCACTACTGTCGGAGCAAGAGACTTGCAATTTGAGAATTTTTCCACATCTCTGTCTTAAACGAAATACCCTATATTTTGAAACTGCATCCCCTAATTCTAATCTCTCCCAGGAGCTGAAACACCTTTCATCATCCTTCCTGTCAATAATGAAACCAAAACTCAGTACCGATGGTCTTACCGGTATTCTTTACAACTTAGCAGAAAAACTATTTTCCTTACAATAAATTACAATATTTAATTTGCCTGTCTACTTGTACCTGCATACAGACATTGTGATTCATTTACCAGGGCATCAGGATTTTTCTCTATCTCAGAATTTTGCATTCTCTTTTTTGTTTAAATAGTAGGTTGATTTTCTATTCTTCCTCCACAGTGGACAAATATATATTTTCCTGTATTATACTCCATTTGCCTTTTTTTTTCTTATTTATATTCCCTGGTATATTTCTTCACTAGAAAAATGTAAGTGTGGAGGTAGTTCTATAGTATGAGATACTTCTCTTCATAAAAACGTAGAAAATAGGAACAGGAGTAGGTCTTTTGGATACTCCAGCTTGTTCCACCATTCATTATCATTGAGGCTGCCATCGAATTTGATAACCTGTTCCTGCTTCTCCCTATATGCTTTGGTCCCTTCAACCCCGAGTGCTGTATCCAGTTTCTCCTTGAAATAAATGTTCTGGTGGTTCGGGCTTTCTTGCACTGTCGTTCTTCTCAACTCATTGCATATTCATGCATGTAGAAAACACCACATTTATGTATGAACAGGGAAGACATTCTTCCGTATCACTGCCCTCCAGTCAAGATTTTCAGGGCTCTAAGTGTCATATTTAAAAAGCACCTGGCCAGCACATTACTTTCTGCAACCCAGGAACATCACTCAAACATTATTCATTAACCCAACCACCCCTGGAGATGTCAGCAACCCCAGGCAAAATAGCAAGAGGGCATCTGGTAAAGTTGTCTGAGGCAGACTGATAAAACTGTGAGCAAGCTTCCTCAAACTCAGCTGCACCTGCTGAAGTGGCTCCAAGACTTTGTTCTGGGAAAGGAAAGATTAAACAACATTGTAGTCACTTTGGGGACATGGGTATCCACCTTCAGCATAACCTGCCTCTCAAATAAACGTAGCACGTTAAACACAGTCCTGTCGTGTCTTTCCATCTATTAAGAATTCTCAGCAGTAATAGTTCCCTTGCAGACTATCTCTTGAGGCTCACTGACCACTGTATGCGCTCACATGTGCAACATATGGAGCAGTACAAAAAGTGCTGAGGCTGTCATTCTCTCCTGTCCTCTGGAAGGAACGTAGCTTCAAGAAAGCAATAACATAAGCTGGTTGTTTAGGTTCAGAAGTCAATCAGCATAACTTCACCCCTCTACTTCTCTGTAGTAGATGAATACTGCTTGCATCTGAGTTTCAATCATGTAAGCACGGTCCTATGTAATCCTCCATAACGCCACGCTGATGCTCTGGTCAGGTGACTGGTCAGCACGTTATTGGTGATAAGAGAGTAAATTAACTTAAAATTAATGTCAAAGTATCCTACAATGTATCAAACAAACTCACATATGTTAATGCAACATTTGCCCTCAATCTAACCACTATCAGGTACTCTCAGCTTTTTCTGCATTATTCCGGTATTGCTCGGGCATTAGCTCTGTCAGCACCTCGATCAGGCTTTAGTCTAAGGAGAAAGGTTGTTGAGCTGTCTCCTTCTAAATTCTCAGGCAAACATAGACCTGCTTTGCTCCCCAGTTGCATCCTAAGTTCGAGCTAGTATACAATAAACAACCGCTATTCTGGAAATCCAGCCAAACAAGAACTGGAGTGCCCTCTTTGAGTGGTCCAGGCAATGGGAGTGCATCTTCAGAAGACTGATTCTCTGTTCATTGTAGTGCTCTTCAGTAACAGTCTGAGGGGAGCATACGGGGTCATTATCCATGCCTTTTAGCGCTACCTCTTGTCACCCATGGGCCAACTCTGGAAATGAATGCTTGTGACCTGTAAGCATCATGACAGCTCCCTGTGTAGGACCATACCTTCAGGAGCTCTTGTTTGTGTTCGCAAATGAGTAGGTCATTGAAAGAACGAAATTCCTTGCTGTGTTTGGTTGGATGAAGCCATGAAACTCTGAGCACCACACATGCATGCAGTTGATGGCCCCTTCTATCTGACGGATCCCAGTGATGACAGTTCAGGTACCTTGACTGTCTCGGTCTACGGTGAACTGGACTGCTTTCTTGTGAAGGGCACTGGTGAAATCACTAGAGCATTCACTGCCTGCTGATCAAAGAATGTTTTGCTTGTTCCCATTTGAAGTTTTGAGCAGAGCCTGTGGTTAAGAAGTTCAATGCTATTGTGAACTTCAGTATCACAGGCGTAGCACTGCCCCCCAACCCACATGGCTGCAGATTTGCCTGCAGGAGATGATGGATGCAGGTTTTGGTATCCTTAGTCACTAACATTGTTTCCAACACAGCCTTTCACTCATCTGCAGGTAGCTGCAATGTCTTGAGTAGATCCTTTCTCAGCATTGATCTCGGTTTCTCACATCAGACATTGCTTGTTCATCTGTAGCTGCAGCCTCTTAAGTCTCATTTCTCTGGTTCTGATGCAGTTGGGCATTTCACCCTTTTCACAGCTTTGAAATGTTAGCAATGTTCATACAGTTAAATTGGTCATAGAATCCCTACAAGTGTGGAAGCAAGCCATTTGACCCACATCTGCCCTCTGAAAAGCATCCCAACCAGACCCAACCCCATTTCACCAATTCTTGTAACCCTGCATTTCACATGGCTAATCCACCCTGCCTGCACATCCTTGGATACTATGGACAATTTAGCATTACCAATCCACCTAACCTGCACATCTTTGGACTCTGGGAGGAAGCCAGAGTACCCAGAGGAAACCCACACAGACACAGGGAGAATGTGCAAACTCCACACAGACAGTTGCCCCAGTTTGGAATTGAACCTGGGTCCCTGGCGCTATGAGGCATCAGTGCTAACCGTTGAGCAAATGTACTGCCCATCTGGCATAGAAGTACATATGAACAGCTGGATAGGATCCCAAAGGGCTGCTTGACTATTTAAAAATTTCAAATACAAAACAAAAATCTCATTCCTGGAGTTCATCCTTTCCAGCAAGGAAGAAGTGGAAAACTCCATCAGCAAACTAATAGAGCTAATAGTACAGTATTTTACTGAAAGCTGTACTGGTGGCAAAAAGTAACATATGGTATGCCATTGAAATTAGTGCATTTTACAATTCGTATAAATTACTTTTGAAGGGACCAACAATATGGTTGCCAAATGTGTTGATAAATAGAGACGGGTAGGCGTGTAAATTTTGAAGTGGATGTAAGAAGACTACAGAGGGCCCAGATAGGTCAAGTGAATGAGCAAAGATCTGGGAAATGGAATATAATGTGGGAAAGTGTGAAATTGCTCATTTGTAGAGTCATCGAGTCTTACAATGCAGAAAAGGCTCTTTAGCCCCATGAGTCTGCACTCACAATAACTACCACTAAAGGCACACTCATCCCAATTCCCACTCATCCCTCTTGTCCTATATCTGGGAATATTATGATATTTTAAGTGGTTCTCCAAATACTTGTTATAGGTTGTAAGATTTCCAGCCTCCACTACCTTCCAGATTTCCATCACCCGCTGAGTGAAGAAAGGTTTTTCTCAAATCCCCTCTGAATCTCCTGCCTTTACCCTAAAACTATGCCCCCTTGTGATTGACCCTTGACCAAACGGAATAGATGCTCTCTACTTACCCTGTCCTAACCTGTCATAGTCTTATACACCCAATCATGTCCTCCCTCAGCCTTCACTGCGGTAAAGAAAAGAAATCTGAGCCTATCTAGTCTCTTCTTATAGCTCAATTGCTCCATCCCAGGCAACATCCTACTGAACCTTATCTGTACTGCCTGTAGTGCTATCACATCCTTCCTGTAGTGAGATGACCAGAATTGCACATTGGCTCAGCCACAGCTGGAAAACTATGTTCTGTACAGCTCTAACATTATCTCCTTGCTCTTGTGCTCTATGTGACAACTGAGAAAAGCAGGTGCCCCAATGTGGTCTTAACTATCCTATTCATGTATTCTGCTAACTTCAGGGTTCTGTGAATAATTACCCCCAAGATTCTTCTGTTCCTCTGAGCTATGCAGTGTCCTACCATTCATTAAACACTCCCTCATCTTGTATATTCTTCCAAAGTGATCAACTTGCACTTAACAGGGTTAAATACCATCAGCCACTGCTCTATCCATCTGACCAACTCATCTATATCTTCCTGCAACTTGCAGTCATTCTCTTCACTGTTAACCACTGTACCAATTTTGGTGTCGTCTGCAGACTTGCTTAACATCTTCCCCCCCCCCCCCCCCCCCAAATTTTCATCCACATTGTTTATGTATATATCGCATAATAAGGGATCCAGTACTGATCCCTGTGGTACACAGCTGAACACTGGCCTCCAGTCACTTGAATAGCTTTCTACCATTACCCTTTGAGTCCTATTACTAAGCCAATTTCTGATCCATCTTACCATGTTTCCCTGAATTCCATGTGCTTTAACCCTTAATCAGTGTCTCATGTGGTACCTTGTCAAAAGCTTTGCTAAAATCCATATAAACTACATCAACTAAATTTCCCTGATCCACAGACTTGATCACATTTTGAAAAATTCTAACAAATTTGTTCGGCGTGACCATCGTCGGACAAAGCCATGCTGCCTGTCCCTATTTAACCCGTACTTACTCAAGTAAATATTAATTCTCTCTTTCAGAGTATTCTCCAATAGTTTCCCTTTGACTGACAAGATACACTTCACTTCCAAAAGCTGTGTTTGCCTGTGTGGCTGCCTCTTTCAAAGGCACTTAGTGCCTGATTGAGGGAAGCTGTTTTGGGAAAGGGTTTGAGAAGCTTATAGTTACCACTGCTTCCTATCTCTTTGCACCACGGTTCTCCCTGACCCTTTGCCCATCCTTATTTACCTGAGTCCAGGAGTCTAAGAATCACAGTGGCACTACTGGCAAGGGAGAGCTGCAATGTCTCTCAGTAAGTGAGATTTCCACCCTGGGATATAAATTCCCAGGGAAAGCTGATTTTGGCTAGTGGAGTGCCTGATGGGCACTTATTTGGTTGCTGAGGACCCTTATAAATAATGCAAGTTTGCACTCGTTCTCTAGATGGTGGGTTGGACCTGAGTCAGTTACAATAAATTCTGCCCCATATTTCTAGTATCCATTGCATGTGTTTATAGAAGATTTAAATTTCTTCATGAAGACTAAAAGGTGTATTATCTAAATAGTGAGAGTTTGCAGAACTCAGAGTTGTAAAAGGATCTAGATGACCTGCTGCGTCGAATCATAGAACTTTTCCAGTACAGGAGGCTATTTGGTACATTGTGTACTGGCTCCTGAAAGAATTCCAGCCAGTCCTTTTCTTCAACCCAATCTTTGTAGCCCTCTAAATTAATCACTTTCAAATATCTAAATTACTCCTGGTGCTGCAAGCTAGTGAGGGTAGGAATAGGAGGATAGAGCAGATGAATGCAAGGCTGAGGAGTTGGTGTATGGGAGAAGGATTCACATTTTTGGATCATTGGAAGCTCTTTGGGGTAGAAGTGACATGTACAATAAGGATGGATTGCACCTAACTTGGAAGGGGACTAATATACTTGATTTGCTAGAGATTTACTAGAGCTGCTTGGGAGGATTTAAACTAGCAAGGTGGGGTGAGGGTGTAGTGGGGTGGTGGGGGTGGGGATGGTGGGACCCAGGGAGATAGTGAAGAAAGAGGTCAATCTGAGACTGATACAGTTGAGAAAAGAAGTGAGTCAAACAGTCAGGGACAAAGCAGAGAACAAGGTAGGACTGATAAATTAAACTGCATTTATTTCAATGAACTCAGGGCATGGTTAGGAGCATGGGACTGGTATATCATAGCAATTACAGAAACATGACTCAGGGATGGACAGGACTGGCAGCTTAATGTTCCAGGAAACAAATGTTACAGGAAGGATAGAAAGGGAGGGGGGAGTGGCATTTTGACAAGGGATAGCGTTACAGCTGTACTGAGAGAAGATATTCCTGGAAATATATCCAGGGAAGTTATTTGGGTGGAACTTAGAAATAAGAATGGGATGATCACCTCATTGGAATTGTATTATAAACCCCCTAGTAGTCAGAGGAAAATTGAGAAACAAATTTGTAAGGAGATCTCAGTTATCTGTAAGAATAATAGGGTAGTTATGGTCAGGGATTTTAACTTTCCAAACACAGACTGGAACTACCATAGTGTTAAGGGTTTAGATGGAGAGGAATTTGTTAAGTGTGTACAAGAAAATTTTCTGATTCCGTATGTACCTACTAGAGAAAGTGTAAAACTTGACCTACTCTTGGGAAATAAGGCAAGGCAGGTGACTGAGGTGTCAGTGGGGGAGCACTTTGGGGCCAGCGACCATAATTCCATTAGATTTAAAATAGTGTTGGAAAAGGATAGACCAGATCTAAAAGTTGAAGTTCTAAATTGGAGAAAGGCCAATTTTGACAGTATTAGGCGAGAACTTTCGAAAGCTGATTGGGGGCAGATGTTCACATGTAAAGGGACGGCTGGAAAATAGGAAGCCTTCAGAAATGAGATAATGAGAGTCCAGAGAAAGTGTATTCCTATTAGGGTGAAAGTTAAGGCTGGTAGGTATCGAGAATGCTGGATGACTAAAGAAATTGAGGTTTTGATTTTAAAAAAAAGGAGGAAGCATATGTCAAGTGTGCCCTAGGGCTCTGTGGGATGCGAGGGAAGTGATTGCTGGGCCTCTTACTGAGATATTTGTATCATCGATAGTCACAGGTGAGGTGCCGGAAGACTGGAGGTTGGCTAATGTGGTGCTACTATTTAAGAAAAGTGGTAAGGACAAACCAGGGAACTATAGACCGGTGAGCCTGACATTGGTGGTGGGCAAGTTGTTGGAGGGAATCCTGAGGGACAGGATGTGCATGTATTTGGAGAGGCAAAGACTGATTAGTTTAAGTCAACGTGGCTTAGTGTGTGGGAAATCATGTCTCACAAATTTGAAGAAGTAACGAAGAGGATTGTTGAGGGCAGAGCAGTAGATGTGATCTATATGGATTTCAGTAAGGCATTCGACAAGGTCCCCCATGGGAGACTGGTGAGCAAGATTACATCTCATGGAATACAGGGACAACTAGCCATTTAGATACAGAGCTGACTCAAAGGCAGAAGACAGAGGGTGGTTGTGTTTCAGACTGGGGTCCTGTGACCAGTGGAGTGGCACAAGGATTGGTGCTTGGTCCACTAGATTTCATCATTTATATAAATGATTTGGATGTGAGCATAAGAGATTAGTTAGTAAGTTTGCAGATGATACCAAAATTGGAGGTGCAGTGGACAGTGAAGAAGGTTACCTCAGATTACAATGGGATTTTGATCAGATGAGCCAATGGGATGAGAAGTGGCAGATGGAGTTTAATTTAGATAAATGTGACATGCTGCATTTTGGGAAAGCAAATCTTAGCAGGACTTATATACTTAATGGTAAGGTCCTAGGGAGTGTTGCTGAACAAAGAGACCTTGAAGTGCAGGTTCATAGCTCCCTAAAATTGGAGTCGCAGGTAGATAGGACAGTGAGGAAGGCATTGGGTATGCTTTCCTTTATTGGTCAGAGTATTGAGTATAGAAGTTGGGAGGTCATGTTGTGGCTGTACAGGACATTGGTTAGGCCACTGTTGGTCTCCTTCCTATCGGAAAGCTGTTGTGAAATTTGAAAGGGTTCAGAAAAGACTTACAAGGATATTGCCAGGGTTGGAGGATCTGAGCTACAGGGAGAGGTTGAATAGGCTGGGGCTGTTTTCCTTGGAGTGTCGGAGGCTGAGGGGTGACCTTATAGAGGTTTATAAAATTATGTGGGGCATGGATAGGATAAATAGACAAAGTCTTTTCCCTGGGGTGGGGAGTTCAGAACTAGGGGGCATAGGTGTAGGACAAGAGGGGAAATATATAAAAGAGACCTAAGGGGCAACATTTTCACGCAGAGGGTGGTACGTGTATGGAATAAGTTGCCAGAGGAAGTGCTGGAGGCTAGTACAGTTGTAACATTTAAAAGGCATCTGGATGGGTAAATGAATAGGAAGGGTTTGGAGGGATATGGGCCAGGTGCTGGCAGGTGGGACTAGGTTGGGTTGGGATATCTGGTCAGCGTGGGCAAGTTGGACCAAAGGGTCTGTTTCCATGCTGTACATCTCTAAGACTCTATATATGCCGAATTCTTTTGATGAGTTGCAAAAGGCTAGCATGCAGACACAGCAAATAATTAGAAAAGCTGATAATATAGTTTATTATAAGCAGAATTGAACACAAAAATAGGGAGGTTACACTTCAGTTACACAGGCCGTTAGTGAGATCAACTCTAGAGTACAATCAGTACTGGCCTCCTTATTTATGGAAGGATGTGAATGTATTGGAAACATGTCAGAGAAGGTTTATTAGGCTAATACCAGGGATGGGCAGGTTGTCTTATGAGGATAGGTTGCTCAGTCTAGATTTCTCTGAACTTTAGAAGAATGAAAGGTGACTTGATTGAAACATATGAGAGGTCCTGAGAGTTCTTGAGAGTATGGATGTGGAAAACATGCTCCCACTTTAGGGAGGGTTTGGAACTTAGAGTCACTGTCTAAAAGTAATAATAATTTAATGCAAAGACAAGAAATTTTTCCTGACAATCATGAGTTTTTGGAATTTTTCTTCAAAAGTGTTTGACGCAGACTCCTTGAATATTTTTAAGGCTGTGATAGGGGACTGCTGTCTCAGCCTCCATTTCAAATGTGCAAATATCAAACCTGCACTCCCCCAGGATAATGAGTGGCTTAGAGGGGAATTTGCAGGTGTATCTGCTGCCCTTTGAGCCTGCTCTGTCTTCGATATGATTATGGTTGATCCTCAATCTCAATGCCATATTCTTGATTTCTCATCATACCTCTTGATGACTTTAATGTCTAAATAATTGCCAGTATTTCTTCGAATATATTCAGTGACTTGGCTTCCACAGCCTTCTGTGGTAGAGAATTCCACAGGTTCATCGTCCTTTCAGTGAAGAAATGTTTCCTCATTTTAGTCCTAAATGGTCTACCCAATATCCTAAGACTATATTCCTGTTTCTAGACTCCCCAGTCAGGGAAAACACCCTCTCTGCATTAAGTCTGTCCAGCCCTGTTAGAATTTTATGCGTTTCAATCAGATCCCCACTCATTTTTCTCAACTCTACTGAGGACAGGCCCAGTTAAACCAATCTCTCCTCATAGGATAATCCTACCTTCCTGGTATTAGCAGAGTGAACCTCCAATGCACTCCCTATATGTTAAGCCTGTCCTTTCTGAAGTAATATTCCAGGTGTAGTCTCACCACGGTCCTATATATTTTAAGATATCCCTAGTTATGAACTTGTAGTGAAGACCAATGTAGCAGTCACCTTTCTAATTGCTTGCTGCGGCTGCTTGATATCCAAAGATACCCAGATTCCTTTGTAAATTCATATTTGCTGAGTTGTCACCATTTAACTAATACATTTCCTTTTTATTTTTCACACCAAGTCTACACCTTCACGTTTAGCCATGTACTGCATCTGTCGTGCATATTCTACTGAACGTGTCTAAACAACCGCAAAACCTCCTTACCTCCTCCTCAAAACTCACAATCATGCCTAGTTTGTGTCATTAGTAAACTGGAAATATTCCTTCATCCATGTAATTTATATACATTAGAATAGTTGTGGCCCAGCACTGTTCCTTGTGGTACCCATTAGTCTGCTATTTTGGAGGTAAAAAGACCCATTTACTCCCAACTCTGTTTCCTGTTTGTCAACTAATTCTCGAACCATGCTAATATATTATCCTTTATCTGATATACTTTAACTTTGTCCACTAACCTCTTATGACCGACCTTATCTAAAGCGTTCTGAAAATCCAATTATGCTACACTCACTGTTTCTCACTTATTTATTCTACTAGTTACTTCCTCAAAAACCTCCAGTAAATTTGTTAAGCATGGTTTGCCTTTCATAAATCTATGTTGGCTTTGTCTAATCCTGTTAATGCTTTCCAAATGTTTTATTATCATTTCGTTTATAATCACTAAAGCATTTTTCCCACTGTTGACCTTTTACGAGAGTAATGTGAGAGAAATTTGCAAATCAAAAACATGCAATATTTTGAAAACAAGAGAAGGAAGTTATGGAATCTTTTTTAATTGAATTGGTTATGATATCACTGCCATTATGAACTTGTATTATCTTCTACAGGGGCTAGTATTGAAATGACAAAAGAAGACCCTTTTGTAGAACCCTCCAATGATGAGGACTCTGTGAGTGGAAGTTGCAGCACTGTATCCTCAGATTCTGAGAGGCCAGTTGTCCATCCAGTTGTTTCAGCACCTATGCCTACAGATTGTGGTAAGCAATTTCTTTTCATTAACCGGCTTTGTGAAAGATTGGACTCCTTATCTCTGCTCTTCCATTAACAAATTCATCTTTTCAACAGTGAATTATATCTTTAATGCATTTATGTAGTGCATTGTTGTGATCTTGAGGGAAACCACAAGCTTTTAAAAGAAATTCAATCTCCCAGTTATTAATTGAAAGAAGATACACAACAAGATTTAACATTTTAAATAAATACTTTACTGCAAAAGATTTAATCAAAGAAAGGAAATTGTTAAAATTCTGTGAGATGAAAAGCTCAATTTTCCAACCAAGTGTTAAGTGGCAAGATGAGATTCTTGCTAGTAGAGAACAAACAATCCATTTGCTTACATAAACATTATCTCACCTCCATTTATATACAGTTAAAAATCACACCAGGTTTATTTGAAGGCTTGTCAGGTGAAGCCACTTGCATGAACAAGTGCAGTTCCAACAACACGCAAGAAGTGATTCTAGCTCACCGCTCACTCCTCATGACCTCTATCTTGGACACCAGGCATCAACATCACACGGCACCTTCAATGTCCTGCAACTGCAACAGTCCCATTCATGAGCCTTGGCATTCAACTCATATTAAGCTCACCCATAATCATGACATATGTCCTGTACGTTTACAGTATGCTTTTTAAAATTCATTCACGTATGTCTGCTGCCCTAATCATTCTAAAGTAGGGGTTGAATATTTGGTAGGTGCTATCTAAGGAGCCTTGGTGAATTTCTGTTCTACATTGTGCAGATTTTACATACAGCTGCCAGAGCACTGATGATGGAGGGAGTGAATGTTTGTAGATGTGACGCTAATTAAGTGGATGCTTTGTCCTTGATCATGTCAAACTTCTTGTGTGTTGTTTGAACATCACTTATTCATGCAAGTGCTTCACCTGACAACGGAGCATTGCTCCGAAAGTTTGAGATTTCAAATAAACCTGTTGGTCTATAACTTAGTGTTGTGTGACTTCTGATTTTGGTCGCCCATGTCCAACAACAGCACTTGCATGCCATATCTTCCCAGTAGAACTGTGGCTTTACCTGCTCAACTGCTCCACGTGCTAGTGAGGCGAGGAATAGGGAGAGCGAGGAATTGAACACGTGGCTACAGGGATGGTGCAGGAGGGAGGGTTATGGATTCTTGGATAATTGGGGCTCTTTCTGGGGTAGGTGGGACCTCTACAAGCAGGATGGTCTTCATCTGAACCAGAGGGGTACCAATATTCTGGGGGGGAGATTTGCCCAGGCTATTGGGGTGGGTTTAAACTAATCCAGCAGGGGGATGGGAACCAAAATTGTAGTTCGAGTATAGAAAAGGTAGGGAGGTCTGAAATCAAATTTCAGGAATGCAAGATGGCACCGGCAAGCAAGAAGTTGGTTTGAAGTGTGTCTACTTCAACGCCAGGAGAATCCAGAATATGGTGGGTGAACCTGCAGCATGGTTTGGTACCTGGGACTTCGGTGTTGTGGCCATTTCGGAGACATGGATAGAGCAGGGACAGGAATGGTTGTTGCAGGTTCCAGGATTTAGATGTTTCAGTAAGAACAGAGAAGTTGGTAAAAGAGGGGGAGGTGTGGCATTGTTGGTCAAGGACAGTATTACAGGGGCAGAAAGGATGGTTGGGACCCGTCAACTGAGGTAGAATGGGCTGAGGTTAGAAACAGGGAAGGAGAGGTCACCCTGTTGGGAGTTTTCTATAGGCCTCCAAATAGTTCCAGAGATGTAGAGGAAAGGATAGCAAAGATGATTCTCAATAGGAGTGAGAGAGACAGGGTAGTTGTCATGGGGGACTTCAACTTTCCAAATATTGACTGGGAACACTATAGTACCAGTACTATAGATGGGTCAGTTTTTGTCCAGTGTGTGCAGGAGGGCTTCCTGACACAGTATGTAGACAGGCCAACAAGGGGCGAAGCCACATTAGATTTGGTACTGGGTAATGAGCCCGGCCAGGTGTTAGACTTGGAAGTAGGTGAGCACTTTGGCGATAGCGATCACAATTCTGTTATGGTTACTTTAGTGATAGAAAGGGATAGGTGTATACCACTGGGCAAGAGTTACAGCTGGGGGAAAGGCAATTACGATGCGATTAGGCAAGATTTAGGAAGCATAGGATAGGGAAGGAAGCTGCAGGGGACGGGCACATTAGAAATGTGGAGCTTATTCAAGGAAAAGCTCCTGAGTGTCCTAGATAAGTATGTACCTGTCAGGCAGGGAGGAAGCTTTAGAGCGGGGGAGCTGTGATTTACGAAGGAAGTGGAATCTCTGGTCAAGAGGAAGAAGAAGACTTATGTTAGGATGAGATGTGAAGGCTCAGTTAGGGTGCTCGAGGGTTACAAGGTAGCCAGGAAAGACCTAAAGAGAGAGCTCAGAAGAGACAGGAGGAGACATGAGAAGTTGTAGGCGGATAGGATCAGGGTAAACCCTAAGGCTTTCTATAAGAATTTAAGGAATAAAAGAATGACGAGAGTAAGATTAGGGCCAATCAAGGATAGTAGTGGGAAGTTGTGTGTGGAGTCTGTGGAGTCAGAGGAGATAGGGGGAGCACTAAATGAATATTTTTTGATAGTCTTCACTCTAGAAAATGACAATGTTATTGAAGAGAATACTGAGATACAGGCTACTAGACTAGGTGGATTGAGGTTCGCAAGGAAGAGGTATTAGAAATCCTGCAGAGTGTGAAAATAGTTAAGTCCCCTGGGCCGGATGGAATTTATCCTAGGATCCTCTGGGAAGCCAGGAAGGAGATTGCTGAGCCTTTGGCATTGATCTTTAAATCGTCATTGTCTACAGATTATTGCCAGAAGACTGGAGGATAGCAAATGTGGTTCCCCTGTTCAAGAAGGGGAGTAGAGACAACCCTGGTAATTATAGATCAGTGAGCCTTACTTCAGTTGTTGGAAAAGTGTTGAAAAGGTTATAAGAGATAGGATTTATAACCATCTCAAAAAGAATAATTTGATTAGGGATAGTCAGCACGGTTTTATGAAGGGTAGGTCGTGCCTCACAAACCTTATTGAGTTCTTTAAGAAGGTGACCAAGCAGGTAAATGAGACTAAACCAGTTGATGTGGTGTATATGGATTTCAGCAAGGCGTTCGATAAGGTTCTCCACAGTGGGCTATTGTACAAAATGCAGAGGAATGGGATTGTGGGAGATATAGCAGTATGGATCAGTAATTGGCTTGCTGAAAGAAGACAGAAGGTGGTGGTTGATGGGAAATGTTCATCCTGGAGTCCAGTTACTAGTGATGTACCACAAGGGTCGATGTTGGGTCCACTGCTGTTCGTCATTTTTATAAACGACCTGGATGAGGGTGTAGAAGGGTAGGTTAGTAAATTTACAGACGACATTAAGGTCGGTGGAGTTGTGGATAGTGACGAAGGATGTTGTAGGTTACAGAGAGATATAGATAAGCTGCAGAGCTGGGCTGAGAGGTGGCAAATGGAGTTGAATGCGGACAAGTGTGAGGTAATTCACTTTGGTCGGAGTAACCGGAATGCAAAGTAGTGAGCTAATGGTAAGATTCTTGGTAGTGTAGGTAAGCAGAGACATCTTGGTGTTCAGGTACACAGATCCTTGAAAGTTGCCACCCAGATTGACAGGGTTGTTAAGAAGGCATACAGTGTTTTAGCTTTTATTAATAGAGGGATTGAGTTCTGGAACCATGAGGTTATGCTACAGCTGTACAAAACTCTGGTGCAGCTGCACTTGGAGTATTGTGTACAGTTCTGGTCAGCGCATTATAAGAAGGATGTGGAAGCTTTGGAAAGAGCGCAGAGGATATTTACTAGGATGCTGCCTTGTGTGGAGGGAAGGTCTTACGAGGAAAGGCTAAGGGACTTGAGGCTGTTTTCGTTGGAGAGAAGAAGGTTGAGAGGTGACTTAATAGAGACATATAAGATAATCAGAGGGTTAGATAGGGTGGACAGGGAGAGCCTTTTTCCAAGTATGGTGATGGCGAGCACAAGGGGGTGTAGCTTTAAATTGAGGGGTGATAGATATAGGACAGATGTCAGAGGTAGTTCCTTTACTCAGAGAGTAGTAAGGGTATGGAATGCTTTGCCTGCAACGGTAGTAGATTCACCAACTTTAAGTACATTTCAGTCGTCATTGGACAAGCATATGGTTGTACATAGAATAGTGTAGGTGGGATGGGCTTCAGATTGGTATGACAGATCGGCGCAACATTGAGGCTGAAGGGCCTGTACTGCGCTGTAATGTTCTATGTTCTAACTGAACAGCAGCAGTTCAAGAAGGTGGCAATTGTGGATGAACAATAAATGCTGGCCTTGCCAGTGATGCCCACATTATTTTTTTTTAAATGTGCAGGTTTTGTTTCTCACTGCATTTTCTATTTCTCTTTTTTTTAATTCTGCAGTTTCTGTTTAGTTAAATACAATGAGCTTGAGGAGAATTCACACTCAAATTCAATTGGCAGTCACGTTTAATAAGATTTCTCATATTTTCTTTGTGAATGATTCAAATCACTTTTTTCCTCATCACTGCATTTTCTCATCTTAATGCTGTCAATGTGTGCCAAACAGCAGTCAATAATAGAAAATTGATCACAAATAATTACACTGCATGTTCAAGTCTTTGTTTTGATCCTGTGAGTAAAAGTAAATGATTAAATATATTTTTGACATGACTATGATTGTTGCTTAGTGATTTGTATCAATTGGTCATACTTAAGTAAGTGAACATTCTGAAAAGTGATCACTATTAGTAAAATGTGGCATTGCATGAAGTGTAAATTAGGTAATTACACTTTGAAAGTGTTAACTGAAATCAATGATCATTATCAAACAAATCTACTCTTCCAAGAATTAGGACTATTAATAGTTCTTAAAGAGAAGGGTCTTTGAAATCATGTCTTCATTTACACATTTGAGCTTCACACCAGATCACGAATAAGTGCATCTGTTGAAGCACATGTTGTAATGGTACTGTTTCAAATAAACTATTGCAGTTATTAGTGTAAATTTATCTTAATTAGCCTCTGAATACAAAACAGATTGTTGCCAGATTTCCTTTCTGAACTAATAGATTTAATTCAAACTTCCCAAAAATATAACGTGAAGACAGAGAAGTATTTATTTGGCAGTATATGAACATGATTTACAGGCTGAGCCCACATTTTCTTTTGATTTAAGCTTTAGTTAATGCTGTGATGACCTTGAACTGAGTTTCAAGTACAGGTAGATCTTCTATAATGCGATGGTTGCATTCTTGTGCAACCCCACATCATAGAAAATTGCTCTTTAGAAATAGCACTTGAAGTATTGGCGGTGTTACAGTCAACACATGTTTTAAAAGTTTGCGCTTTAGAAACAGTGTCCTGAATTCGTCAATCATGTTATGGCGAATGCACGTTAATGAAACATGTGTTATTGCAGAGCAACCTGTACATTGATTCTCTGGACTTCTGTTATTACGTTCTGAACATAGTGGATCAGCTGTAGGCTCAGTATCCAGATCTGCCCTGAGAGACAGGCTTTCTATGGTGTCTAGAACTTGCTTGGTAACAGTGCGCTCCTGACGGTACAACTGAAGATATAGTTCCACTCATCCTTCAAATCTTTGATGCCGTTCACCATGATTTATGTGAAACAAAACAAAGTGCTAGAGAAACTGAGCAGGTCTGGCAGCAAATGTGGAGAAATAACAGAGCTAATGTTTCGAGTCCAGTGATCCTCTTCTGGAACTTGTTTGATCATTTCATGCATATTCGTAGCATGTCCAAGGATGTCTGATATGCTGGCAAGCTTGTAACCAGTTGTCACTAGCATCCCACCTGGTGTACCTTTTGAACTTCATTTGGAGTATCTCTTGATTTATACAGTGTCTTCTTATTTCGATTGCTCTTGTAATTAATGAGAGCAGACTGTATGCTTCAGTATGGTTACCGTCAGAGTGCTATTAGCTTCGCATCAGATGCAATTTTTCTCTTGTTTCCCATATTTTCATAGTCCAATATTGTAGATGGTGGATTGAAGTATAATCCATTTTGCTCTGTAGTCTATTTGAGAATGTCAGAGAATGCTCAGTTGAGTCAAAGAACAATTTTTTATCTAGTAGACAGTATGATTGATATTGATATGAATACAGAATGACTGGTTTCAATGAAGAAATTTCAAGGATTGCCACCTAAACATGCAGATACAGCAAGTATGTAAGAATGTTGATCTTTATTGCAAAGCGGGTTGGACTATAAAGTAGTCTTGCTACAACTATAGAGGACATTGTTGAGACTGCACCTAGAGTACTGTATACAGTTTTGATCACCTTACTTAAGGAAGAATATATTTGCTTTGGATGCAGCTCTGAGAAGGTTTGCCACTCTGATTCTTGTGATAAAGAAAGTAAATGAATCAAAGGGTGTTTGATAGGTGAATGCTGAGATTTTTCCACTCCTGGAACAATCTAGAACAAGGAAGCACATTTCAAAACAACTTTTAAGACATTAATGAGGAGGAATTTTCTCTTAGTATTTGCAATTCTGTCCCAACAAATGAATCTGTTCAAAACCAAATTTGACAGATTTTTGATGAACAGGAGAATCGAGGGTGATAAGGTCAGGCACGCAAGAAGAGTTAAAGCCACATCAGATCACTAGGATCTTACTAACTGACAGAGGAGGCTCGAGGAGCTAACTAATGTATTTCTGCTCCTATCCCTTATGTCCTTAAGGTTGCCATTAAGGAGTTATCTGTATCATGAACAGTACTTTGTAGTTGCATGTGCTGAGAATGCACTCCAGACTCCCATTTTGTGATGATCAGATTCACTTGGTGCTACTCTTATCTTGAATAACTTCAGGATACTTTGTGGCATTGTTTGTTCTGAAAAAAAAAGGTTGTTACACAAAGCTAGTGAGAGCAGCAAATCTCATGCAGTGTCTCCTGCCATTAATCTTTATCAAGCCAGGATATCTAAGCTCGAAGGGTTATGCCTCATGGTCTGTATTCACTCTTGCATTGAAATCTCGAATACGCTAAAATGTTCTGGCTCTGGGGTTCTGCTCATAGCAGAGTCATGCTTATTATAGAACTGGTCTTTTGCCTTTATCATGCAGCACAGTGTTGAAGTGTAGATATTTATGAGACAAACTAGCCTTATTTGACTTGAAAGGTGAATGGACAGACATCACATTGTGAACCACCTATAAGAGGATGGGAAAGCTCTGTCATCAAGCATATTGTGTTCCTTACAGTGAAACTCACCTTTCTTATTTGTTTCCACTGCCTGATGAAGAAGTAATGTTTTTCTTTCAGTGATTTGTTCTTGTTAAGCCTGGTGCCTTGTGCGGAAGCGATGCCAATGATCTGCCTATCAGTCTCCATGTTAATCATGGCTGACTTGCGTGCATTATCAACCTGCTGGAAGCTGTTTGTCAATTCCATGTACATGGTCTTAAGGTTCCAACTTGCCAATAAGAGAATTTTCATCTTCTTTCTTTTGTTTGCCTGCTGTGCTGAAACCCGTAACATTGTAGACCAAAGACGCTGAGATTCAAACATTCTTTGAAAAAGTTAATGGATTATGGTGGATTTGCATGTTACCAGTCAGGGGGTGGCTGACTTTAGCTGGGTGGTAGTTGACCAGTGGGACAGAATAGTCCACCTCATTGTTAGAGACAACCATTGCTCTAGTTCTGTACAATAATGGAGTTGAGCTTATCACTCTTAGCTGTTGTCTTCCATGTTCTATTCATGCTTCTGCAGTGAAATTGGAGTATCCTCTCTGTGGACAAGCCTGGCTGCCCATACGTCAGTGTCCCTCCCTCTTGACCTCTCCAACTGACTCCATTGGAATGCAAAGCGTTAAATTTGGCTTAGGTATTGAAGTTGCCAAAAGTATTTTGCCATAAAGGGTACTTTCTAGATGGTATGAAGTTAAATATAATGGATGTCCAAATAAACTTCAGGTTCAGGTGCATAGAGGCTTAAAATGCCACAGAAGTGCAGAAAATATACTAAAAGGTTAATGGAGTGCTTGCCTTTATATCTGGTGGACTGGAGTATAAAGATGCAGAAGTTCTGCTGCAGCTATGCAAAATCCTGGTTAGACCCGACTTGGAGTACTGTGAGCAGTTGATAGGCACCAAACCTTAGGAAGGAGAAAGTACAACATACGTTTACAAGAATGATTCCTGGACTTCATGGGTCAAATTATGATGAGCAATTACACAAATTAAGCCTGTTTCTCTAGAGTTAATATGGCTGAAGTGTTCAAGATGTTAGCAGAAAAAGACAGGGTAAATAAAGATACACTATGTCCAAGCAACCTCAAAGTTCCTCTGAAGCTTTAGCTTAGGGTCATGTGGGACCTAATTGCCATGTGTCACCATAAGGAGGCACAGCTGAGAACTTGCCTATGGAGAGGCTGCTTACTGACAGGGAACAGCTAATACCCATTTCCTTGAGTTGAAGTATAAAATGTAAATCATTCTATGATCTGAAATGATGGTACTGCTGGGAAAGTTGGATCCCTGTATGAAATCTGGATTTTTTGTTTTAACTTTAGGTAACAGGAAAGCCAGCCTCTGAAACAGAATCACATGAGGCTTCAGAGTTTTTTTAACAGCAGAACTTTAGTACACAAATCATGAAAATTTAAAAAAAATAAAAACAACAAAGCTATCTATGTATCGAAGATAGTTTAGAATAATCTTAAAGCACACACAAAACAATGTTTTTCAACTTATTTCCAATGCCATCAATTTACAGAGGTTCATGTCCAGAGGAATAATCACCCAAAAATAAATATTTTAAGTTCTACTTAACTGATTCTCCTCACTTGCTTTCCTATGAACTGTGAAGTTGTCTTACATAAATTCTCACAAATCCGAGGGTTTGAAGTTCCTCAGCTTATAATAACCTTCAGATTTCTAACCAGTCTGTCCTGGCTTAGAAGCTCAATAAATGAAACATTTCCACTGAGGTGACTGTGTATTTTCCCCAAACTGCCCTAAACTCCGATAAGAAGGAGAAACTCAACTTGCTTTTGACACCAGTCAGGTCTCCTCTAAACTGTTTCAAAAACCTCACTTTCTGATTGTTCCAGATTAAAAATCAATCCATGATTATTCTGAACTAAAAATAAGATAATTGTCTTCAGTATTTAACCACCTGTCATAAATCACTGTAGAATAAACTATTTTCAGTTAATGTGCCATGGGTATCTACGGCCATCTGTTGTATGAATAATGCTGAAGTAAGGCCATGATTTTGCTTGGAATCTGATTAGGGTTTTTTTTTAAAGAAAATCGTACACAAAAATAACCTATATTCATATGCGCATGTTTTGAAATCCAGTATATATAAATTACATGCCTTTCATTACAATCATGACATTGTACTTTAAATTACTCACTTTTCACTTTAAACTTGTTTAAACTTAATATTAAAATTTTTAATAGCTATCCATGCTCAATATCTCAGCCTGTAGCAAAGAATAACTCTACAATTACATCTTATGTTTTTTTTAGTCTTTAGTATAATTTGCATACCATTTTTTGTTATCACTGTCTTCTACACTCCTTTCATGATAGGCCAAGTTGCCGAATAATTCTGGGATATAATGTGATGTCATCGTTAGTAAAGTTATTAATGTTGGTATGGATTAATGATCCATAGTACTTTTGTACTGTATGAAAGAGTTCAACATGTCTTTGAGGGCCAGTTCATATATTTCTCATCGAGGAACAATGTTCTGTTCTCCCTTGTTTTATGTTAATTGCATTTTTGATTTTCTTTAGAAGCCTAGTTTTGAAAGCTAGTTATTTTTGTTGTAGAAGGTTATGTTTATGAAGTTAATTTGTTATTTAGTTGTTTAGGTTTTTTTTCTATTCATGGATGTGGGCATCACTGGCTGGTCCGGCATTTATTGCCTGTCTCTAATTGTCCAGAGGGCAGTTAAGAGTCAACCACATTACTGTGAGTCTGGAGTCACGTGGGTCAGACTAGGTAAGGATGGCAGATTTCCTTCCCTCAAGGACATTAGCAAACTAGTTGGGTTTTCCCCTGACAATTGGCAATGGTTTCATGGTCATCATTTGACTGTTATTTCCAGATTATTGTTGAATTCAAATTCCACTGTGTACCTGGGTCTCTGGATTAGTAGTCTGATGATACTACCACTAGGCCACTACCTACCCCCAAATGTTTGTTTGCAAAAAATTTTCAGTTTTGACCAATATTGTGTAATTCATTCTGGTTCTTGAGACTATTTGCTTCTTGGTCACAACCTCCTTAATGCACTCTGTTATGGATACTTTAAGAAATCAAAAGAAACTCAAGAGCCTCTGTTGACTGCCACTGGAGTAACTGGAACAGCTGACATCAACCAGAAAGTTCCCCTAAGAGTTGCTGTTCAGCAGGATACGTCCTTCAGCCTCATTAGGTTGCATCTAATAGTCCTGAGCTTGATTAGAATTTTGAATAGCGTAGAATAAAATGGTAGGCAGATCTAGGTTGGAGGCTCAATGGATCATACTTTGTGATCGTCTTTATCTTCTCTCTCACAGTCAAGTATATATAATAACAAGAAAGGCAATAGAGTCACTAACCTGTTTGACCTGCATGAATCAATATTTGCTAAAATGAATGTATATTTTAAAATATTCAAGCAAAGCAGAAGAAAATGACATAAATATCATGACGAGAAACTGGAAGCAATTAAATTTTACAACTTAAGAGTGTTAGATAAGATGTTATATATATTTTAAATTGCACTCATGTCTGGGTCTTCCCAATGGTATGAGTAATGGGACTTTAAAGGTCAACACCTGTTAAGATCTGAATATAGAACAAAATAAATTGTTGACATGTATCATGTTGTCATGATTCTTTTGTTATCCTTTCTTCAGCTTCAGATTATACCTCTACATTCTGTACAAAAATGACTTCTCTTCATGCCTTCTGATTTAGCTTTGCTGATATCCAAGGAATGTAGAAGCTAGCAGATCACATTTTGCATCATTTTGTTCCAATTTAGCAAAATTGCAAAAAATACTTTGCTATTAAAATTATTCACCTTTTTATTTACATCAGTTACCTTTTCTAATTTTATTTTCGCAAGTGGTTTGAAACTTCACACAGGTATGTCGACAGACTTGGCCTTCAATGTTGTGTCGCTTTCTGTGTTTTTAAATTTTCTTCCCCAATCTTTTGGGCCTAAATGTCCATTTTTAAAAAAAATTATGTAAATATTCCTTTTCACATTTGACATCAACCATTACAGTCTCCATTTTGGACCCAGCTTGATTTTCAGGCAGATGGCAATTTCCCATTCTATTCAAAGAGTGACTGAGGCTGACAGTCACAGTGACAGTTGTGTTTCTCCGTTTTGTGTGTCAGATTTTCTTTTGCCTTTTGACATGAATTGTAATGAAAGAGGAATTTTTAAAAAATTGTCCATTTTGACAATTCGGTTTTTCTCTCGGTGTTAAAGTATTGGGTACTGATGTGTATCTAAGGGATTGGAGCTACTTTGTTAAAACAATGCATTGTCGATATATGGGGACATGAGATAAGTGTATAGGGCTGTAGTTTTCTTTTATATTTCCTGGAATGTGAGCTTTGGGTAAGGCTAGCATTGTTGTCCATTCCAAATTGCACTTGAGAAGTGAGTGGTGAGAAAAAGGTGAGGCGTCCATTTGCTGTAGATGCACCTGCAGTGTTGTTATTTTACTTTGTCACAATTTTCGGAATGTAAGAGCAGGACTACACCATTCAACCCTTCAAGCCTTGTCTGCCGTTCCTGATCATGACTACCTCAGGGTCTTCAAGGAGAAAGTGAGGACTGCAGATGCTGGAGATCAGAGCTGAAAATGTGTTGCTGAAAATGTGTTGCTGGAAAAGCGCAGCAGGTCAGGCAGCATCCAAGGAGCAGGAGAATCGACGTTTCGGGCATGAGCCCTTCTTCAGGAATGAGGAAAGTGTGTCCAGCAGGCTAAGATAAAAGGTAGGGAGAAGGGACTTGGGGGAGGGGCATTGGAAATGCGATAGGTGGAAGGAGGTCAAGGTGAGGGTGATAGGCCGGAGTGGGGGTGGGGGCGGAGAGGTCAGGAAGAAGATTGCAGGTTAGGAAGGCGGTGCTGAGTTCGAGGGATTTGACTGAGACAAGGTGGGGGGAAGGAAATGAGGAAACTGGAGAAATCTGAGTTCATCCCTTGTGGTTGGAGGGTTCCTAGGCGGAAGATGAGGCGCTCTTCCTCCAAGAGCTTTCCCGCACATGTTCCATAAACGTTCCCCCTCTCATGAACCTATACCCACTTGTGGTTGACCTTCCCACCCTGGGGAAAAGCTTCTGTCTATTCACATGATCAATGAACTATAATGCTATTCCTTCAGTGTCCCTGATGGAGAGTTTGAGTTATAAAGAGAGGCTGGGACTTTTCCCACTGGAGCGTAATTTTGTAGACCTCTATTAGCTTGCCCCTCAGCCTCCATCTTTCAAGTGAAAACAATCTGAGTTTATCCAACCTCTCCTCATAACTAAGGTCCTCCAAACCAGGCAACATCCTGGTAAACCTCATCAGCACTATCTCCAAAGTATCCACATACTTCTGCATGCAGTATTCCAAATGTGGTGTAACTAAAATTTTATACAGCTATGACCAAGCTTTTACATATGGTGCCCCGGCCAATGAAGGCAAGGGTGTTGTATTCCTTTACCATCTTATCCACCCATGTTGCCAATTTCGGGGATCAGTATGTCCAGATTCTTCTATATGTCACTGTTCCTAAGGGTTCTGAATTATTGTACAATTCACATCTGATTTTGATCTTCATCTTGCATCACCTTGCATTTGTCTGAATTAAACTCCATAAGACTCCATATTACTGCCATGTTCCTTGATGTCATTACTATTCTTTGCCAACTATCTTTAGCTGTTTCATCAGTGTCCAACCCTCCATTATAAGATCACAAGTGGGAATGTTTGCTAATGACTGCAGTGTTCAGCACCATTTGCAACTCCTTGGATAATAATGCAATTGGTGCCCAAATGCAACAAGATTTGCACAATAACTAGACTCAGACTGACAAGTAGCAAGTAATACTTACACCACACATGTGCTAACCAGCGCCTCATGACATTCAATGGTAACATTATCACTAAATCCTGCACTATCAACATCGTGGAATTACTATTGACCAGACTCTGAACTGAACTAGTTATATAAGTACTGTGGCTATAAGAGCAGGTCAGAAGGCTAGGAGTCCTGCTGCAAAAAAGTCAACTCCTGACTCCTCAAAGCCTGTCAACCATCTACAAGGTGCAAGTCACATGTGTGATGGAATACGCCTAACTGGGTGGATGAATGCAGCTCTAACATTTGATGTTTGGCACTGTCCAGGATAATGCAGCCTATTTGATTGGCACCACATTCACAGATATTCAGTCCCTTCATCACTGAACAGGAGCAGTATATGGTACATATAAGAGGCATTACAGAATTTTGCTAAGGTTCCTTAGACAATACCTTCTTAACCTACAACCACCTCCACCTCCTCAGGAGACAAGGGCAACAGATACATGAGAACATCACCACTTGCAAGTTCCCCTCCAAGCCATTCACCACCCACATCAGGAACTATAATGTCATTATATAATGTTGCTGGGTCAAAGCCTGGAACTCCCTCTCTAATGGAGAGTTTGAGTAATAAAGAGAGGCTGGATAAGCTGGGACTTTTTTCACTGTAATGTAGGAGGTTGAGTGGTGACCTTATAGAGATTTAAAGAACAATGAAGGGTATAGGTAAGGTGAATGGCAGTGTCTTTTCCCTAGGGTTGGTGATTTCAAGACTTGGGCGGGGGGGGGCTTATTTTTAAGGTGAGAGGAGAAAGATTTTAAAAAAGACATGAGAGGCAATTTTTTTACACAGAGAGTGATTCATGTATGGAGTGAACTTCCAGAAGGAGGTGGATGCAGCTACAGTTACAATTTTTAAAAGACATTTAGGTAAGTACATGAATGGGAATGGATTGGAGGGATGTGGGCCAAAGGCAGGCAGATGGAACTAATCTAGTGTTACAACACGGCAGTGAAGCCTTCTGGTAATTAAACCAATTCTATTAACAATTCTAAGCCCCCCTTTCTCTTAACAACTGATTACCTGCCTCCAACTCTATAACAATATTCTGTTCTAGTAAGACACTTATTAAAATTACATCAACTTAATTTAAAAACCACACAGCTGTTGTTGCCTTCTGTGACTTCACTGTTCTAGCTACTGAATCCCCTGGGTCGTCTTCATTCTTTTTACTGTAAGTGTGTTTCATATGAAAAGGTACCTTTGATAAAGAGTGTTCTTAATTTATTGGATCTATCTCGATGGCATTTGCTCTCTCTCCAATTTTCAAGATGCCTGTACTTTTTATATCCCATCAGATCACCTCATTGGTTTGAAGTTGGCAAAACAATAAATTCAAACTTGATTGAGTTTTAGTATCCTGGGGCATAATTTCAACTGATTGGTTAAATTTGAATTGTTGTCAAAACAGCAACCAAAACTGAGGTGTCCATTTCACAGCCAAATATTACATATTTTCAATTTTTCAGTACACTCTGACATTGCTGTCCAGTCATATCCACAAGTTCTTGTAAGCTCTTAGTTCAGAATAGTATTCACTCTCTCTTAAAGGTACAGTACATGCCTTCAGTTTCATAACACATGCCCCCTGAAGAAAAAAATGAGCCAGCATATTGAAGAGATGGCTTTATTCGTTTTCTCCAATTCTTAATCCCATTAGAATGAACTACATAAATCATTAATCTAAGTTATACTTCCATATTAATTTCTACACACATGCATATAACATGGGAATTTGTCCAATCCTGCCGATACTTTTTCCTTTAAATCTGCGATAATGCATCAGCTATCACACTTTTATGACCCGCAACATGTATAATTTTAAATTAAAAGTCTGTAACATAAGACTCCAATGACATAGTCTCATATTTTTGTCTTTAAATCTTTCCTAGAATGTAAGAGGTCAGTGTACACAATTGTCTCCGATACATTGTTCGTCGCATAAACATTAAAATGTTACAAGACCAGTACCAATCTCAATAATTCTTTTTCAATGGTAGAGTGTTTTCTCAGGTGGGTGTTGAGTTTCTTTGAAAAGTAGCCAATTGGCTGTTCAATTCCATCATCATGTTCCTGTAGCAGTACAGGCCCAACTCCTATATTGCTGGCATCGCTTGCAACTTTGAAGGATTTCAAAACATTTAGTGTAGCTAAAACTGGTGCAGTGGTTAATACTGTTTTTAAATTCTAAATGCCTCCTGGCATTGTTCTGTCCATGGAAATTTTGTGTTTTTCTTTAGTAAATCTGTTAGTGGTGCTACCACGTGCTAAGGTTTGAAACAAACTTCCTGTAGAATCTGCTTAGTCCCAAAAATTGAAGCACCTCTTCGTTCGAGGTTGGTTGTGGGAATTCCTTGATGGCCTTCATCTTTACATTCCTTGAGGTCAACCTTCATGACTGATGTTATGTACCAATAACGTCACCTCTGCCTTTGCTTCTTTAAGTTTTGCTTCTAGTAATCATTCAAAGAACTCTGCCAACTGTACCATGTGATCTTTCCATAACTTGCTAAAGGTTATTACATCATCCAGATAACCTGCACAATTTGTTAATCTGGCCACAACTCTATTAATGAGTCTTTCGAATATGCTTGGTGCGTACTTCATTCCAAAGGGCATCACTTTGAATTGATACAGCTCATTTGGGGTTACAAATGCAGAAACTTCTTTCACTTTCTCTGATAAAGGTACCTGCCAATAATCACACAATAAGTCAAACTTTGTGATGTAAGTAGCTTGTCCAGCTTTTTCTATAAAGGCGTCCAGTTTGGGTATTGGAAATGAGTTCTATTTTGTTATGGCATTGATCTTCCGATAGTCTACAAAAATCATTGAGTCCCGTCAGATTTGGGAACTAACACAATTGGTGAACTAGTCATATGCACAGGTGCTTGTAAGTTCTTAGTTCAGAACAGCATTCACTCTCCCTTAAAGGTACAATACATGCCTTCGACATCATACCACTAGTATGGGATTGTGGTTTGCATGGGCTGGTTGGATTGAAGGGTCTGTTTCTCTTCAGTATGATTCTATAACTATGATTCTAATAGCAAAGTACGTTCACATATAGCAAAAGGACTGCAGTAGTTCTAGAAGGCATCTCACCACCACATTCTCAAAGGCAACTAAAGGCAATGAATGCTGGACTAGCCAACAAAATTCACATCCTGTAAATGAATAAGAAAAAGCTAGAAACCTATAAATCTCTATCTTGAACTTCAGGATTGAACTTCCATAGACCTGTAAGAGAGTGAAATTCAAAGCTTTATTACCGTCTGAGTGAAGAAGTTCCTCCTTATCCAAGTCCTAAATGGCTAATTACGGAATTGGAGATATCAGTGCCAAAGTATTGACTTTGTTTAAATATTTCATTTCAGAATTTTCCTTCTTTGATCCACAAGACCCAGCATGCAAAAGAATACTACATGACCTTAACACAACTGTTTCAGAATTGTTTGCTATCTTGCGGCAGTGGGTCCCACAGGTGCAGCAACAGATTGATGTGATTGGGAATGAGGTAAACTAAAATTGCATGTTTGTAGTTACTGTACTTTGTAAAATTTGTTTTTGGCAAGGCTTGTAAGTTTGTAATGTGCATTAAATATAACCTCTCCTTGATCTTCTTTGCCTGTTTGTTGATTTGATTAGCCAAAAGGTCCAAAATAGAATCACTCATATATGAAAGTGCTGCAATTGTACTTGCTCGGAAACTCTTCAAAATTGCAACCAGGTTTTCAGGCACAAAATGGAAAATGTAATTTTTCTAGTTTTATTTTCCAATTTTTAAAATGTTTTATTGTAAATTATCCTCTGAGATTTGCATTGTATTTCATTAATACTTAAAAATGTTTTTGTGGGATGAGTATAAAAAAAAAGGAAAGCTTTCCTGATGGCAGTTTTTTTGAATGTGTCCCTAATGCACATCATTGATTAGAGATGAATGAGTTGAAATTCAAAATAAATATATAGGGGTAGTTGAGCATGTGCAAAAATAGTTATTTTATAGAGATGTCAGATCACATGGAATCGGATCCTGGATCTGTTAACTTTCAAATGAAATGTCCTTTCTTACCACCTTTTGTTTATATCTCTTTTTGATAAAATTTGTTGCTATTTACTCACATGTATATACCTCTCAAGTGTCTACCACCTCCCTTCCTGTGTTTCTACACACGTTTATTTGCAAATCACTAAATGCAAAATCTGCCATGAAACACCTCACAAGGCGGTGCATTTTAAAAAAATATTTTGTTTTACAGAAAATTTAATACACATGAAAATGATATCTGAAAATAAATTGACTTTAAATTGCTGAAAAGGACATTTAAAAAATACACGAAATAATTTCTAGTTAGATTGGTGTGGAGGTGCCACCTTTGGACTGGCATAGACACAGCCAGAAGTCACACAACAGCAGGTTATAGTCCAATAGATCTATTTGTAATCACAAGCTTTCTGAGGTCTGCTCTTTCGTCAGGTGAAGTCCTGACTTTACCCCCGGTCTATAACCTGATGTTGTTTGACTTCTGATTTAGTTAGATTGTGATACGGTAGTCATTAAATGAAGTAAAAAAATCAACACTTTTTGTTCAAAATATACCTGTTAGTTTCTCTGAAAGTTTGAGAAAGATAGCAATTTGTGGACATTGGTGATTAATTCATCCTGGTGTGTGCTCAGCTGTATGAGTGTGGTGTGCACCTCGTGTGGTATTTTAAAAACTAATGGAAACAATTGAGGATAGTTGAGTTACAGTGAATGGCATGAGCCTTTGTGCCAGGTACATGGTAGCAATGGGGCACTCCAGGAATGAAATTAAAGGGAATAGAAGCTAGTAAAAGAATGTTTTTCTGGGTTCAGAAAGCTAGATCACCATAATGCAATGAATATCAGAATTACCTGAGTCAGAGCATGTGACTTTGTAAAGAAAACTGTCTGATTTTCTTCCAAAGAAAGTCAAGCAAATTCCTTTTTATGAAGCACACATGTTGTCTGATTACAGTTAGGATTGTCTTGAGTACGATCCCATGTATCTCAATTCATTGTGGATTATCAATTTTTGTTTAGAATTAAATATAGAAAGCAAATATTCATTATTCTGTTGGAAATACTGCTTTAGATTCTGAGTCGGGGATGCCATGTGAATGACAGAGATGGATTGACAGATATGACACTGCTACATTACACTTGCAAAGCTGGAGCTCAAGGAATTGGTGAGTTGTACTTCATATTTTTCTTTTTAGTAGAGTTACTTATTAGCATTTTTTTCACCTTCTTTCCTTGTTATCTTTTCCCTTAGCTTTTACCTCTTACAATCCTGTCCCTTCAGGAGTATTTCCTATTTTGGAACCAGTATGATTGCTATGAGAGTCGTTGCACTGTAAGAGTGTATTAGCGTAGGGGAGATATGGCTTCAACCTGCTGGAGTGCAGATGATCATTAATTTTTAACCTGCACTGCTGATTGTTGCTTTTATTTTGGGACACGTCACTGACTTGGGCCTCTATTTGAGTCCAAGCTGGCTGTGTCTGGAGGAATGACCTGCTTTGATTCACTGGTCAGCATGAAAAGGACTGTCTTCCTTTCCATCATCCGTCCATCAGCTCCTCCAGGTTTCTGTTTGTGAACCAAGGAGCAAGCTTTGTTTCTGGACCATTTCTTCAATGACGATGATGGAGTATCACAGTGTGAAGAACAGTTCTTGGCTTGCAGTAATGAGCAGCTGAGCTTCGAAAATGGGGCCTGCAATGTAAGTACTAGAAGGTCCCAGCAGTGGCGAGCATTTCCATCTCACCTGATATGTACTTGGATGTGCGAGAAGGATGCTGAAGAGCCAGGATGTATAAGTGGTGAAGCGAAGAAGATTATGTGAGAAAAATTGCTTCAATTGCTGTGAATCTCATTTGGCAAAACATTTTACATCAAATGTGAAAATATAGTCATTGGTTCTGTTGTGGTCTCTCCAGTCTTCCTAATTTTATTTAGTGGACTGATCATGAATCAATCCTAAAACCTGCCATTTTGATAATCAAATTAATGTTTCTTAAAGTCACTTCATGTCGAGACATGTCTATGATAAAGTACGTAAATCCAATACTAAAGACTGTTGGAATTGTTACAGTTGCTTTCTTGTTTTCTTGAGCATGCAGTGGGTTTGCATGATCAATTTTCTTATTTAATCTTTTCTCAGTTCCTGAGAAGATTCAATGTTAACTGTGTTTCTCTCTCCATAGATGCTGCCAGACCTGCTGAGTTTTTCCAGTCTTTTTATTTCAAAGTTGCTGATATGTTTAGAACTTGCAATGCGGTACTGAAAAACATATTGGCAAAGTCTTGGAACTAGGTCACCTGCATACGCTTTCACAGTTCAAAATAACATAAAACAAGAGAATTAGTTTTCATGGACAGTTGGAAGTTGTACATTTTGGGAAAAGTTTTTTTTAATGTTAGGGATAAAATAGGGATTAAAGTTAGACTTTGTTTACCTTAAGGGCATAATTCTTGTGCTAGACCCAATGATCTGAACGCATAAGTACTGTGGCAGTATATTCAGTTGAAGATATCCCAAGAGGTACTAAGAAAATATTGTTTTGTTTTATGTTTTTATTGAATAAAATTTCTGTGGTCAATAGCTTCCCATGCAAATTTAAACTAACTGTGACTGAACATTGCCCTGCACCCCCAATGTATCTTGAAAACCAGTGGAACTTTTTATATTACTTCATGGTGATATATCATTTGTACTATACCTTATCACTCCAGAGTGCTCTTTTTGAATTACATTTTTATTTTTCCAGGAGATGCAGAGGTTGCTGCCAAGTTTGCTTCACAGTTGATTGAAATGGGGGCTGATGTCACTCTTCGTAGCCGCTGGACAAATATGAATGCTTTGCACTATGCAGCTTATTTTGATGTTCCTGAGCTAATAAGAGTAGTTCTTAAGGATGCAAATGTTGGAGGTAAGCCATCATGTACTTAGTTTTAGAAGGAAATATATGTTGGCTTTCCTTCCTTGTTTTTCTTGTAAAATTCGAATTGTAACAAGTTTTATAGAGAAATAGTGAAATCGTTACATTATGGATATGTAAAGGACTGGCATTAATTGTCCTTTTTTTGTAAACAATTATCCTTATTTTCAAAATTGTGATTAAATGCAGTATAAAATGCTCCCAACAGTTTTGGAGAATAGATTAGATTACCTACAGTGTGGAAACGGGCCCTTCGTCCCAACAAGTCCACACCGACCCTCCGAAAAGCAACCCACCCAGACTCATTCCCCTACATTTAGCCCTGCACCTAACCTACACATTTTTGGACTTTGGGAGGAAACCCACGCAGACACGGGGAGAATGTGCAAACTCCACACAGACAGTTGCCCGAGGCAGGAATTGAGCCTGGGATCCCTGGCGCTGTGAGGTAACAGTGCTAACCACTGAGCCACCGTGCCGCCCAAGCTGAGAATATACTTGGCACCTAATTAACTACAACAATGCTAAAAACGAAAGTTTGAAAATAGCAGTAGTCTCATTGTATTTTGTTTGCTCTCAAATAAAACAATAATTAAATTCTTTCTTATTTTTCTCAAAGATTATTTTCCATTTACATGTATCTCTGGAATTCATAAATCTGAGGTTTTGTGTGTCATCTCATGTTCCTTCCAGTGAAAGGAAACATTGTTTAGTTGATTTACTTCAGTCATTGGCCTTTCGTGAAAATAACTTGATTGATTGACTGGTGCTTGGAATGTAAGTCAAAGAACAGAAGCCTGGGAGAGGGCTGGAAGCTGAAAATCTAATGCGGGCGATTGTTGGGAGTGAGACGAACTAATGTGCTAGAGTGTATTGTCCATGCTGAATCCATTTAGTCAATGGAAAAGCATGTACTGTCTGATTTAGTCTTGTCTTGGTTTAGCTAGTGGGTTTTTTGAGGCTGATGAAATCCAGCCAGAGTTAAATTTCAAATAATGAATAAAATAGACACAGAGCTTCATAATAAAG
The DNA here is from genome assembly GCF_047496795.1 of Chiloscyllium punctatum. NCBI lineage: Eukaryota > Metazoa > Chordata > Chondrichthyes > Orectolobiformes > Hemiscylliidae > Chiloscyllium > Chiloscyllium punctatum. The sequence continues at coordinate 32,629,136 of NC_092749.1, read as the reverse complement.
CAGACTCATATTTTGCCTTCAGGGAATGCCTTAGTTTCATGACCCCATCCCACCTCAAATAAAACTGGAAGTGAGTAGGTTGGAGGCTGGTTTCCTTTTCTAACACACGTCCAACCCTTACCTCTGACCTAAGCCTTGTTTTTAAGGTTACAATGCCCCACAAACGCCATTGTATTACATCAAAGGTTGAGACATGTAAACCTGTACAAAAGCTGAAACTTCCCTCATCTTGTTTTTCTTAGGTCAAATATGGTTTGTAGCCACTTTTTTGTCATATTATGGTACAAAAGTTCTTGGTGATGTTTGATATTTTCATGCTGCATTTTGTCAAAAAGACCTATGCATATACCTTTAGAACAAGTCTCAATTTGTGCAATAATGGTAAAGATCATCAGACTATCCAACATATAAATTTTCAAAGAGATGGATATCTCAAATAATTGAGAAACATCTTTGAGATTTTGTACATTGAGGTTGAACATCTTTTCAAATGTTGAGAAAGAATATGCGAGTAATGTCCAATTATAAATCAAGTTTCTTGTGCTCTGTAGTACTAAACCTCTGACATTCTTTCTTCAGTGGCAGAATGCCTACTAAGCTTACATGAATCTTTCTTTATAACTTAGTTCTCATGTCATGAGAGTTAACCTGTGCATTCTTCTCTGAATTTTTCTCTGGTGCAACTGTTTTTTTTATGAACTATTGACCTAACCTAAGCTTGATTTCCACCTCTGAATCATTGATTTGAAAATGTCATTACAACGTGTTCTTATAGTCAAGTGCCCTTCACATGTATCCTTGTGCTCAATTGGTCACATTAATAGCTCATCTGACCAATGTTCCATTCTATGATTAGTAATCATAGCCAAATTATTCCTGCTTTCTTCTGGTGACGAAGTAAAAGAAAGAATTGTATTTATGTAGTAGTTCTCAACTCAGACATCTCAGTGAATGAAATACTTTTTGATAAGTATTCATTGGTGTAATGTATGAAACACAACCACCAATTTGTATACAAAAAACTCCCACATGCAACAGTGTGATAATGCCCAGATCATTTGTTTTTGTGATGTCAATCAACTGATAAATATTGGCCAGAGCACCAGTGATAAATGCCCTGCTTTTCATTGAAATGCTGCCTTAAGGGAAGGCGATGGCCTCCTGGTATTATCACTCCACTATTAATCCAGCAACCCAGGTAATGTTCAGGGGACCAGTATTTGAATTCGACAGCGACAGTCGGTGGAATTTGAATTCAATTAATAAAAAGGAATCTGGAAATAAGAGCCTAAAGATGATTATGAATTTATTGTTGATTGTCAGGAAACAAAACACCATCTGGTTCACTAATTCCTTCAGGGAAGAAAACTTCCATCCTTACCTGGTCTGTGACTCCAGACCCACAGCAATGTGGTTGACTCTTAACTGTCCTCTGGACAATTATGATTGGGTAATAAATGCTGGCCTAACTCGTGACACCTTCATCCTGTGAATGAATGAAAAAAAAGTTCTTACATCTACTCGGACCTACGTCATGTTTTACATGTTCACTATTACCTGTTTTTCCATTTGTACTACAACATTTATATCACCTTAAGGTCCATAACTCAGGTGACCTGCCTAATTCTGTTCTGGGTGAATCTAATACCAGAGGACATTAATATTAGCATAAACAGTTGCTCGTTTAAGATAGAGATGAGGAGAAATTTCTCGCTCAGTGGGTAGTGAATCTGTGGAATTCTTTACCACAGAGAGCTGTAGAGGCTGTGTCTTTATATTCAAGGCTAAGGTAGACATACTTTTAATCGACGAGGGAATCAAGGATTTTGGGGAAAAGGCAGGAAAGTGGAGCTCGGTTATCAGATCAGCCTTGAGCTCATTGAATGCAAAAATAGCTCTGCTGGGTCGAATGACCTACGTTTGTTCTTACATCTTATGGTTTTATGATCTTAATTAGATCATCTGTGACCAATGTGTTCAATCTGCTTTTTGCTTATTGTTTATAGAAATGTTTGTCTTTACCAAATTAAAGATAGTGTGCAACATTTTATTATGATTAGAATTTGTATGTGGTACTATGTGACAATTGTTGTGAAGAATCCATTCATCTTCTATAGCATAACCTAATATGTGTTGCAAGTATTTGCTTGCTGAAGTTCATAAATAGTGTCCAACCTTGTATATAATTTAGCTATTTCAATTTTGTGTGCAAGCCTAGAGTGAAACTATTTATAATTTACCAGAAAATTAACAATCTCACTCAATGCACAGAATGGTTAGTATTAGAGCTGAAGGTCATACTGTTCTAGGAAGGTATGACATTCTGTAATTTAAATTAATGTACATTATTCTCACAATGTAGCATGCAATGTCTGACTGCTGAGGTTGGATGACAAAGTGGGACAAACGTTTTTTTCATAGCCATAGTGACCTAAATCTAATGATAAAACTTGGTTACAAATAAAACTTAATATTTACTGACAACGCATTAAATCATTTAATCTATATGTATTGACAGATGTGGATGCCACTTGCAGCGATTTCAACTTTGGAACATCTCTGCACATTGCAGCATCAAACCTCTGCTTGTCAGCTGTGAAATGTTTATTGGAACATGGAGCCAATCCTGTCTTCAGGGTAAGAAACTATAGTATTTTAAAATTAACAGACCCAGTTTTCAGAAATTAATTTGTATTTAAATTTAAATAGAAAATGCAAATGAAAACCTCTATTCAAAAATAAATTAATTGGAACACTTAGAGATTAGCCATTCATTAAAAATAACATGAAATGGAACTGGAGTGTTTTGACAACACAGTCTACTTCAATGCAATATACAATTCACTTCACACCTCAAACACAGTTCTTAGGAAAAGAACCAGAGATATAATGTCAGTAAAATTGCCTGTAGTAGAGGATGGAGAACCTGTGGGCAGGAGGAAAGCATCCTTTATGTAAATGTATTCAGAGAGGCAAATTATGTCAAATTATTCTAACTGGTGGAACATTTTTTTTTGGCTTCTGGCATATATTTTAGTTTTGGGTTAAATGTCCTTCTACTAACACTATTCCATCAATATTCTAACTTAAGATATTAAATGCAATATTTCTGTGATTAACTGTTAAAATATTAAAGAGGCCTGACTTATTAATAGAAATAAAAAAATCTCTGAAGATTTACTTGCTCTGGAGTACTAATATAATTTAAATTGATTGATCTGATTTTGTTTGCTGGATTTCATATATGCAATTTCACCGACAATTTCAAAATTTCTAATTAGCAAGCTATTGAGCTTGTTCATGACCCAAACATCTGCTTCACTTTTATTTTCAACTGGGTAAAAATTTTGAATGTTTTCAGTATTCATAATGAGGCAGCCCAAGTAAAAGGTCTGCTACTGGGACTGGAGTGGTTGAATGCAACCACTCATTCTACTGAAAGTGGTCTAGTCTGAGGAGGATTTGTAAACTTGTGATTGTGACCAACTTCAGGGGGGCATTATCCTTCTGCTGCTATATGTTCTGTCTATAATCCTGATTGGTGGAGCTCCCCTCGAATCTCCATATGACCCCTTCTGTGAGCTAAGAGAACAGGGGCATGAGCAAGAGCAAGTGGACCTCTCAAATTTCATTCTATGTCCCTTACCCTGCTGCAAAATTTAAAATTGTGTCATAGTATCAAAGATAGCTATTTACTTACACTTCTTTGTTTAAACTCTAGTTTTGTTTTTCTGATTCCTGTATTCTTTATTTCACACGTGATATTCTATAGGGGGTCACTTAACTCACTTATCTGAATGGCTGGTTTGCGATGCAGAGTGATACCAACAGTATAGTATTGCTGCACTGGCTGAGGTTACTATGAAAGATTGTTTCTCTCAACTTTTAACCCTCACATGAGATATGGTGAACCTCAGGTTAAGCCACCACCAGCCATACTCCTCGAATGAGAAAACAGCCCTATAGTCCAGTAGGACTATGGCATCATTTTACTCTGTAATGTAATATATGCAACATAAATTTATTAGAATTTATTAATTATTGAAGAATAAAGGATTGACCTGAGTAATTGGGAAAATCTTTATAATACAATAAGAACACATTTACCCTTTGGTTCTGTGCAGGCTGTGTAGTGTGAAGTTATCCGTATCTGAAGAAATTAAAAGAGTTCTGTGCTGCTTTTTTATCTTTATCTACATAATTGTTCAGTGTTATAAAATTAGTCTAAATTGGATTAAAATAACATTTTTGCCAATTAATATCACTAACTATTTCACTTATATCGTCAATGGGATCAGATTGAGGGCACTATCATTTCCTCTGTCTGGGGTGATTCAAAACAGTTCCAATACACAGTAAAATTTAACTCACAAGTTATAATGCACAAAAACAGCCAATTTAGTATGTAGCTGTTTTGTGCCAAGGATTTATTCCGATCTGTAATACTCAGTTGATATTTACCCTGGGGCAAATTACTCCCCAGTTTTGAAGCACATTATAGTGTAGCAGGTGTTTGAATACTCTGGACACCAGGTACTTCTGGCAAAGGCCTGGACCGCTGTCTTGTGTGGCAGAAGGTCTTTGCATCACTGTCCATCATCTGGTATGCTTGCAGAAGTACTTGCATGTTGATAGAATGTTGCTGCTAGCAAATGCATAGCTCTCCTCCCTAGCTGGCACTCCCATGTACACTTAGAGACATCTGGAGATGCAACAGTGGAACTTCTGCAGTCCACCAATTACGTGTTAATGATGATTTTCTTTGGAAGAATGTAGCACCATTAAATATCAACAAAAAAGCAGAATGTAGGGGTTACAAATCTCAGAGCTCTCAAGAATTGCATATATTAAAAATAGACTGTTTCAGTCTTTATTATGCTGTCATTTATACTCTTGATTTTTGTCATCCAGCATTTATTACTTATTTCTAATTTTGCTGTCACAGTGGGAAGGTAAAAATTTTAGGAAGGGCTTTCTTATTTCTTTCTAGAACCCTGCACCTGACCAACTATCTTTGCTGATAATTGAGTAGTTTCTATGATGTAGGATGCTGGGAAAGTTAACCTCTATAGCCTCTCCTAATATTGCAGCAACAGCAGGGTGCAGTGTTATGTGAGTTATTTGACTATTACGGGGTGAATTCTACACAGTTAGCTTGATTTTAAGATGGGGGATGTCTTCCCATTGTTCTGGGTGTCAGCGGCAAACTCACCATTCATTTGCCGCATTGATCTGTTGGCTCAAGTCTTTTGCCCCCATTTGGGAGGAAGTACCAACTGTCAGCTATTAATTGGCTGACAGGTCTCCAGCAGCAGTGGCTACTGCATTGATTGCATCCAGTCTCCAACAGCAATGCTCCTTGGAGCTGGATGTGACTGTTAATAGAACAGTCAGAGATAGGTGGTGAGGTAAAAACAATGACTGCAGATGCTGGAAACCAGATTCTGGATTAGTGGTGCTGGAAGAGCACAGCAATTCAGGCAGCATCCAAGTAGCTTCGAAATCGACGTTTCGGGCAAAAGCCCTTCATCAGGAATAAATTAGACTGACAGAGTCTGATATTGGAATGGGATGAATAGGACACAAGTTACCATTAAAGCTGAGTGAAGCACTAAAGTGTTCATTAATTATCCCACAATAGGTGGTCTCCCAACCTTCTGCTTTGGATAAATGTATGGCAGGTGGATAAGTCTGGGAATGATGCCCAGTTTGCTTTCCTTTATTAGTCAGAGCATAGGGGTTGGAAGATCACGTTGTGGCTATTCAAGGCATTGGTTAGGCCACTTTTGGAATATTGTGTGCAATTCCGGTCTCCCTCCTATTGGAAGGATGTTGTGTAACTTGAAAGGTTCAGAAAAGGTTTACAAGGACGTTGCCAGGGTTGGAGAATTTGAACTAAAAGGAGAGGCTGAATAAACTGGGGCTGTTTCCCCTGGAGTGTCAGAGGCTGAGGGATGACCTTTATAAAATTGTGAGGGCATGGATAGGGTAAATAGACAAGGTCTTTTTCCTGGGGTGGGGGAGTCCAGAACTGGAGAGCATAGGTTCAAGGTGAGTGGGGAAAAATTTAAAAGGGATCTAAGGCGCAACTTTTTTCACGCAGAGGGTGGTACATGTATTGAGTGAGCTGCCAGAGGAAGTGGTGGAGGCTGGTACAATTGCAACATTTAAAAGGCCTCTGGATGGGTATATGAATAGGAAGGGTTTAGAGGGATATGGGCGAAGTGCTGGCAAATGGGACTAGAATAATTTGGGATATCTGGTCAGTATGGATGAGTTGGACCGAAGGCACTGTTTCCATGCTGTACATTTCTATGATTCTATAACTCTATAATTAAAAATAGTATTTTTAATAAATTTCATAGTTCACTTAAAATAACAATATCTTGCTTTAATAGGATGAACTAAAATGATCCGTAGCTCTTCAAGGAACGTTCCCAAACAAAATTTGCACAGAAAAACATAAAGAAATGCTATGATATAATGCCAAAACTTTAGTTGGAAAGTTAGATTTTAAAGGAGAAAAGGGAAATTGAGAGGAATAGAGGGGGAATTTCAGATTCCAGGTTTAAGATAGTTGACTAAATGACTGTCAGTGCTTGAATAATTAAAATATGGATTTGGAAGGGGAACAAACATCTTGAGATGGAGCAGTTTGCAGCAATAATGGGGTGAGGTGTGAAAAGCTGGGAAGAGTTGAAAGTAAGGATGGGATTTAACATGTTTCGTATAGGTCAACAAAAACATAGTTGATGGGTAAATGGAACTTAGCTCACGTTTTGGAAAAATTCAAACTGTGGAGAATGGAAGAAGACATTCTGGCCAGTTGGGTTGGTATTACACTAAATGACTACATTTAGATTCTTGAATTCTATTTATAGTCATAGAGTCATACAGCATGGAAATAAATCCTTCAGTCCAACCCATCCATGTCAACAAATTTCCCAAACTAAACCAGACCCATTTGCATGCGTTTGGCCCATTTCCTATTCATATATCATCCAAATATCTTTTAAAAGTTGTAGTTGTACCTGAATCTACCATTTCCTCTGGCAGTTCATTCCACGTATGAACCATTTCTGTGTGAAGAAGTTACCGCTCAGGTCCCTTTTAAATCTTTCTCCTTTCATGTTAAGATTATGCTGTCTAGTTCTAAACTTCCCACTGCTAGGGAAAAGATCTTTGCTATTCAACTTAGCTATGCCCTTCATGATTTTATAAACCTCAATAAGGTCATCCCTCAATCTCCTACTCTCCAGTGAAAAAAGACCCAGTTTACCCAATCTCTCCTTATAACTCTACCTCTCCAGTACCAGTAATGTCTTTTAAATCTTTTTTGCACCCTCTCCAATTTTATAATAACCTTCCTACAGCAGGGCGACCAGAACTGTACACAGTACTCCAAAAGTGACTGCATCAATATCGTGTACAACTCAACATAGCATCCCAACTCCTATACTTAATAGTCTGAGCAATGAAGGCAAGTATGTTAAATGCTTTCTCAACTATCCTGTCTACCTGTTATGCAACTTTCAAGCAACTATGTGCCTGAACGCCTCGGTCTCTCTGTTCTACAACTCTCCTGAAGGCCCTACCATTAACTCTGTGGTCCTGCCCTTGTTCGTCTTACCAAAATGCAACACCTCACACTTATTTAAATTAAACTCATTTCTGCCACTCCTTGGCCCACTGGTCCCATTGATCAAGATGTCTTTGCAATTTTAAATAACCTTCCTCACTGTCTATTATACCAACAACTTTGGTGTCTTCTGCTAACTTACTAACCATGCCTCCTATATTTTCATCCAAATCATTTATATAAATGACAAATAACAGTGGACCCAGCACTGATCTCTGCAGAACACTGCTGGTTATAGCATCCAGTCCAAAAAATAATTCTCCTCCACAATCCTCTGTCTCTTACCGTCAAGCCAATTTTGCGCCCAATTTGCAAACTCTTCCTGAATCCCATATGATTTAATTTCGTTAACCAGTCTACCATGCAGAACTCTATCAAAAGTCTTACTGCAGTCCATACAGACAAAATCTACTGCTCTGCCCTCATCTATCTATCTTGGCCGCATGCTGAAAAAACTCACAAAAGTTTGAGACCTGATTTCCCATGAACAAAACCATGCTGATTATCCATAATCAGTCCTTACCTTAAAAAATGCATGTAAATCCTGTGTCTCTGAATATTGTCCAACAACTTATCCATCACAGATTTCAGACTTGCTGGTCTATAGTTCCCAGACTTCTCTTTGCAGCCTTTCTTAACTAAAGGCTCAACATTAGCCACCCTCCAGTCTTCTGGCATATCTCTGCTAGTGGCCACACAATTTCTTATCTAGCTTCCCACAATATCCTTGGATACATTTTGATCAGGTCCAAAGAATCATCTACCTTTATGCTGTTTAAGACCTCTAGCACCTCCTCTTCTGTAATGTGGACTGTTTTCGAGACATCAACGTTTATTTTCCTGAGTTCTCCAGCTTTCATGTCTTCTTCCACAATAAGCAAAATGTAATGTAAAAAATTTCAAAATAAGCTTTGGTCTGACATGCTTCACATTAGTTTAGTCACATAAGGTGACTAGCATCAATTGACTGTATTAATCTGAATCTAAACAACTAATGAACAACATCAAGTGAGGTTAGAAATGTTTATTCTGTCTTCAAATTCTCTTTTTGTGTTGCATCTGATCTTTTTGCAGTTTTTTGGGGGATACTTGAGAAAAGCTGGCACAAAATTCCATCGTATGGATGAAAAATTCATTTAAGCCAACAAGACTGTTAAGATATTCACAGTATAAAAATACTGTAATACTATGCTTTTGTCACAAGAGGTCATCAATAAACTGCAAAGAAACAGCAAAGCATTTTATAGAACCAGAAAATATGCAGAATTTCATTTTCTTCACTAACTGGAGAATGATTTTTTTGGTAGATTCTCGATTTTTCATCCTCGCTGTACTACAAGATAAAGTGGGTCCAAATCTAGAGTATTACCCCAATGAAATAAACCGTAAAATCTCTTTGGTGTTTGTTTCAATTTCTTGGGTCATGCTTGGATAAAATGGAGTGAGATATGTTCTTATATGCAATGTTGTGTAGTGGATTGGCAATGTGTGGGAGTTCTATTCCATTTACTTGGAGCACTTGCCATGGACCTTCCTCATTTTTGTATTTTTGTGGCTTGGCTTGACTTAAATGTGGTTCGCAAGCTGCAAGCAAAAACCATACTCCCTATTGACAATTTAGCAGTTGAAAGGGTATGAAGTCGGATAGGCCACCCTCTACTTCAAGGTAATATCTAGCAGGAGGAGATGAGGACTTCGATTTCCTTTGAATAGTAGATAGCATGACTTGACTCAGCAATTCTAGATTTTCTAATGTAACAATACTCAAACTCAGCAGCAGAAGGAGGTTTATTTCCTCTTTGAGGTTGATGGGAATCGAGACAAATTTCTCAACTGCAGTGGGAAAAGGCAGAAGAGCAACTAAATATAATGATCAGTGGCACAAGAATTTAAAAAAATCATCATCTTCAGCAATTACATACTGATGAGTATGATTGTCTTAGAAAATGTTGTGGGTTCTGTTCATTCTTATGTGGCTGATGCATCTCTGACCACACATTTGGCAAGTGTTTTTGGGAGATGCAAGTAGTCCTTGGCCTTCAGCTCATTAACATTCCTTTCTCTGGTTCTTTTTCCATGTTTCCTGTTGCTTATGGATTTTCTCAAAGAATTGTGTCCCTTCATGCAGGAGTTTCCTTCAAGTCGGTCTCTTCTGGTCTCCTGTATGTTGACATCCATATGGAAGCCTTCAGAGAATCTTTCAGATGCTTCCTTTGTCCTTTTCTCATTTGAGTATCTTCCTCAAGCTGGACAAAGAAGATATGCTTTGGTAGTCGAACTTCAAGCATACTAAGCACACGGCCAGCCCACTGAAGTTGGTTTTGGATGATCATGGCCTCTGCTGGTGTTATTTAGCTGCTTCAAGGATGCTGATGTTAGTATTCCTGTCCTTCCAGCTGATATGAGAATCTATATCAGACAGCATTGATGTAACTGGTAGCTTCCCAGGTAAAGGAAATGTTCCACATTTGAGAGGATGTCTCCATTGATTTTAATGGAGTGATGATCTGTAACTTTACATAGAATGGGTTAGTAAAGAATTTAAGTCTTCTTGAAGTTGAGGCTGAGCCCAATTCCTCATTGTGCTTGCTAGAATCTATTAAGCAATGCTTAAGGTTTTCTTCAGCGAGAGTAGAGATGACATTGTTATCCACATAGTGATGTTCCACAAGCAAGGTCCTTGTCATTTCTTTTTCAAATTTAACTGTTTGAGGTTGAAAAGATTCAGTCCATTTTGTAGACAATGTCCACACTACTGGAAAAACTGTTCTTGACAAGGTGAAGAATAATGGCGATGAAGGTGGAGAAAATGGTGGGTGCAATGACACATCACTGCTTAACCCCTGTGTTGACCTCAAAAGATTCTGTTATAGTACTGTTGTTGAGGACTTTCCTGAACATCTTGTTATGGAGGAGAAAGACAGCCAACCTTTGACATGGTCCTCCACAGCCTTTTCGATTGACTGAGTCAACAGCCTTGGTTATATCGATGAAGGCCTTGTGGGGTGGTTGGTGTTTTTCCTGGCATTTATCTTGGAGTTACCAAGCAGTGAAAATCATGTCCATAGTTCTGTGGTTTGATCAAAAGCCACACTGGCTTTCAAGAACGCTTTCCTCAGAGATTGGGAAAAGATGCCTCGTAAGGATTCAGATGATGATCTTACTGGTGATGGAGAGTCAGGAGATTCCTCGGTAGTTTTCACAGTTTACTTTGTCTCCTTTCTTGAAGACAATGGCAATAGCAGCATTTCTGAGATCAGCAGGGCTTTCTTCTTTGTCCCAGATTTTCAGGAACAGGTGATGGAGATGCCCAGTTAGTTCTTCTCCTCCAAGTTTGAGAATCTCTGCTGGAATCTATCAATTCTTGCAGGTTTTACTTTCATAGAATTCCTACAGTTTGGAAGCAGGCCATTCAGCCCATGAAGTCCATACCGACCCTCCAAAGAGCATCTCATCCATACCAACACCCCCTACCCTATCCGTATACCCCTGCATTCCTAATGCTTATCAACCTAGCCTGCACATCGTTGGACACTCTGGGCAATTTAGCATTGCCAATGCACCTAACCTGTACAACTTTGGACTGTGGGAGGAAACCCATGCAGACATGGGGGGAATGTGCAAACTTCATGCAGAGGTTGGAATCGAATCCAAGTCCCTGGCGCTGTGAGGCAGCATTTCTAATCACTGAACAACTGTGCTACCCTCTCTTCACATGTTTAATGGCTGCTTCAACTTCTGTCACACATTCTATCAGGAATGTAAGGCACCTTCATATCTTACTTTCTCCATGGACTTACATCATTGTGTTTTGAAGCTCCTTGGATGCTGCCTGAACTGCTGTGCTCTTCCAGCACCACTAATCCAGAATCAATCTGTTTTCCCTGCCGTTTTTCCTACCATTTTCCCTGCTCCATTTGATTGTTCTTTATCTTATGATACTTGCGCCAGATTTCTACTTTAGGTGCAAATCGGGGTGAAGTCCCAGCTCAAGGAACCCAAACCCAAAACAAATTACCCCTCAATTTTCCATTTTCAGTCTACATGGACAGACTAGTTTGAACGTTTGATTAGGGAGGCTGGAAGAGAAAGAAAGGTTGTTAATTCCAGAGACTGACTGGGTGGAAAACCTTTTGTGGGATGCTGCAATGCTGTGTTGAAAGTGTAAAAATATAAAACCAAATTTAAAACACATATTCCCCTCTCCCCTGTAGCTAATGCTTCTCTCCTTTCCCATTGCTCAAACATGCCAGCTAATTTCCATCATACTGGCCCCCAGATGTTCCATGCCAACCTATAACTCTGTATCCACCCTGTCACCTGTCATGCCCCCATGCCAATCAGCCCTCACCTTATCCCTGATACTCCCTTTTTTATGTGTATTTGTATCTACCCAACCCCCTTTGCCAGTCTATGTTATCCATCCATTCCTTATGGTCTTTTATAGCCCTTATCCTATTAAGACAGCTTATACACCCCACAGCTACCTTTTGCTGTTCCCTTTCCTCACCAATGTACCTGATGTCTGCCGAGGGCAAACCAGAAGAGGCATGCTGACAGAAGATAAAGTTATGGTGATGCCACAATTTTAAAAAAAACTTATTAAAAAAAAGACATTCAATATATTAAAATTCCTTTCATGAATCCCTTGTGAAAACAAATTAATTCATATGTATTAAATTCTTATGTAAACAAGCATTTGCATTCCACAAGCAGTTAGAGCTGTCCGTTAAAATGCTGATTTGATAGGTATTGTTTTTACAATAACTGAGAGAAAGTATGAAGAGCTTATGCCTGAAACATCAACTGTCCTGCTCCCCAGACGCTGCTGACCTGCTGTGCTTTTCCAGTGCCACACTTTTTGACATTGTTTTACAATAGTTTAATAGTTTGGAAAATTGGTAATGCAGCTCATTAAAATGCTTCAAACATTTTTTTAGACATTACCTTGATGGCTTTGACAGTCCCAATGAGATTATGAATGCCTAATTGTATAATCACAATTTGTAGTTTACCTGTCACAAAGTGCACCTTACTTCTTGCAAAGTTCAGAGTATTCGGGAATATTTGTAGCTCAGCTTGTGGATGAGGTTGTTGACTTGCTTGCTGAGCTGGTACATTTGTTTGCAGACATTTTGTCACCATTCCAGGTAACATCATCAGTGAGCCTCTGGTGAAGCATTGGTGTTCTGTCCCACTTGCTGTTTACCCATAAATAGCAAGTGTGATAGAGCAGCAATACTTTGCCAGAAGTGCACTGATGATATTACCTGGAATGGTGACAAAACACCTGCAAACAAACTTAACAGCTCAGTGTGCAAGTCAACAACATCTTGCGAAGTATATGTCACCTCCTTAAAATGGACCTTATGTCTCCTAAAGAGAACTTTCACTAACACCTGTCACCACATTACCAAAAGGATATGGTCGCTTTGGAGAGAGTGCAGAGAATGTTTACAAGGATGTTGCCTTGTATGGAAAGTGCCACCAGAGAGGTTGAGTGGTTAGGTTTGTGTTCATTAGAAAAAACGAGATTGAATGGGGACCTGATTAGGTCTACAAAACTATGAAGGGTATAGACAGGGTAGATAGAGATAAGCTTTTTCCCATGGTGAAGGATTCAATAACAAGAGGTCACGTTTTCAAGGTGAGAAGTGAAAGGTTTAAGGGGGTTACACACGACAAGGACTTTACACACGACAAGGACTTTACACAGAGGCTGGTGGGTGTCTGGAATGTGTTGCCAGCAGAGGTAGTAGAGGCAGGCACAGTAGATTCATTTAAAATGTGTGTGGATAGATGCATGAGTAGGTGGAGAGCAGAGAGATACAGATGCTTAGGAATTGGGCGACAGGTTTAGACAGTAGATTTGGATTGGCTCAGGCTTAGAGGGTCGAAGGGCCTCTTCCTGGGCTGTAAATTTTCTATGTTCTCTTTGTTCTTTGTACCTTCACCAAAATGCATTAGCATAACAAAGATGTGCTTGAAATAGATCCAAAAGGGTACTTTACCTGTCCAAAGAGGTTTCTTGACCATCCTTAAGAAATGCACTGCAATTAGACCTGTTCCAAATTCATCAACTTTCCCACTGACTTCCGCACACCAGAGAATCCAAAACTTAATTTTGGTGGAGGCAGCTGATCATTTAAATGGCTTGCTGCCTCCAGGAATTGTGCATATGTGAACTTTGTTCACATCTTTGTAAAATGAGAGATGCTGGTTTCATTGACAGGGCTTGAATTCCCAGTTTTCTTCTGATATTTTTGCCATGGTGAAAGGCTCTCCATTCTGACAAAAATGTGGATAGGGTGTTAAGCTGCCTGAATCATTTTAAAAAATCTTTCAAATTGCACAGATTATCTTATTTTCACTTTTTACACAGGAGATGTGGATACGCAATAGAAAGGAGAGTACAAGCAGGTAATCTTGCTTCTAAACAGACATGCCACCAAGGACATAAAGATGGCTATATGAAAGGCCATGGAGATCAACGATTCAGGCATCTTGCCTTGCATTCCTCTTTCAATAAAGATTTCATTTGCACACCAAGTATGACTATCTAATAATGCATGCACTAGTACTCATCTGCTGCTTATCCCTACTTATCATTGTGCTTTATTATTCCCTGAAGTCCATTTGGCATCTTGGGATTTACAAAGACATAGATTTAGGATGAGTCCATATTCAGGCATGTGTTTTATTTGTCTTTCCGAAGAACTCCATTGAAATTGGCATCTCTTGTATTGCGGATGTTAATTTCGAGGGATCAGCACTGAACAATTAAGAGAACACAAATGCGAACAAATAAGGATTGTAAAAGCACTGTGAAACAACTCACCAGAGATCCAACTTGTTCTGTTGTAAAGAACAAAGGTGCAGATTTTAGGGTCCGAGCTTATAAAGGAAAGACATTGGTTCATCAGTATTCATACAGTGATTTCTGAGCTATAGAAGAATCATCAAAAAAATTACATCACGTAAAGAGACCATTCATCCTGTTGTGTTAAGCCACCTGAAAAATCTAGCTGCCTTCTCTAATCCCAGTTGCCAACACGAATCCATTTTCTTGCAGGTTACTGCATTTCAGATGCAGATTCAAGATTCTTTTAAATGAGTTGAAGGTTTTCAATTCATCACTAAACTGAGCAGCAAAATTGCAGATCATTGTGCTTTGGATGTCACCAATCCAGCAGAGGCACTGAATGTAACAGGCAAGCAATTTGCTCTGATCAAAAAAGCTATCCAACAAGATGCAAATCTCTAACTGCTGCAAATAGTGGTATAACGATGACCAGAGAGCATCAAGGACACACCTGTTGCTGTATGGGCATGTCAGAAATATAGAGATGAATTAAGATGCTCAAGTCTGCATAGTGTCCAAAGGAAATAAAATAATTATCTTGAAGGATTTGAGAGGAGCGCTGCTGAAGCACATCCATGTAAGCCACCCAGGAATTGAATCAAGTCTGAAGAAAGCAAGAGATAACTTCTACTGGCCTAAACACAAATTAAGAACCATATCTGTCAGTTTACTGCATGTAATAAGTACCAAGCCAAGCAAACTGGAGAACGTGATAATCCAGATCTTGCTGGGAGTCGATCTAATCACACTCACAGGAAATGAATATCTTGTTAGAGTAGACTGACTACTGGGAGGTGGACCAGTTGACTTCACTGACTACCATTCTGATTGTTGAATGGCAAAAAAGCCAACTTTGTTGTGCCATTTCCAACATTGTCAGGAGCAACAATGCCCATCAGTTCATGAGTGTGGAATTCAGTTTCACCTTGAAAGATTGAAAAATGGAACACCACACACCATCTTCACACTATCCAAACTCAAATTGAAAGACTGAGATGACAGTGAAAATCATCAAAGGAATCGTAAAGGAATTGAAATTAAATTCCTCACACATGTAAATAAAGTGGAATAATTGCACAGAGGCCGGTATTCTGTCACCACGTCGTCCTTTATTTACATGTGCAGAATATAAGGGTTCTTACCAGCCAGCTCAGAGCCAGTCCCTAGTCTCTGAATCTCTTATTTATATCTGTCGCCCAGGGCTCCCTGATCGGCCCAGGTGATCAACCCCAGTCAAGGATCTCCTTGTCATTGAGCTCCACCTGACCTTCATTCCAATCACTACACAAGACAACTTTCGAGTGGAGAAACACATATACTGAAGACATGGAAAGTTTGCTGTACCAGTCATCCAATAGCAAAAAGCTCCTGAAGCCTGAAGTAGTAACAGGTGTGAGTGAAATAATCAAGGCGAAACAGCAGAAAGCCAAATTTCATTTTGACAGGACTGCTAAACCATTGTTAGAGTTGCACATTGGAGAGTCAGTGACGTGCAAACATTCAACGATCTCAACAAAAGCCTGCTCAAGTGGAACTTGGACCTGCGAGTAGTTCTCATTTTAGTTCTCCATTATATATAATGGAAGTGAACTACCAGATATATCTTTGCAATCACAGGCACTTACACACAAGTACAGAAGCTGTTCCTCAACTGCAGGGGGCTGACCAGGAAAAGGTGAATGCAGCACCTGTATAGCAGAACACATCAACTGTCAGACCAGAGGTGCACACAACCTAATAACAGAAATAGAACAACAATGGCTACTTCAGCAACAACAAATGATAGAACAATGCATTTTGTTGAAACAATATCACCCATTGAATAGTGAATGACAATAGCATGCATGCATACCATTAAGAGAACAGCACAATTTTAAGACTGAGTGCAGTCTTACAGGAGCCTATGGGCTATGGAACGATTTATGGAAGAATCACATGAGAAATCTGTTGAGGTCTGTCTCAAGTTGTGAACAACTTGCTGCATCCTTTAATGCATTTGCTGAATAGCAAAAAGTGTTCCTCAATAGGTGTTACTGATTATAGTTTGTTAAATGCCATGTTAATGCTGCAGTTCCCCTCATTAATATCAGCTTCCTGTCTTACCAAGTACTGAACAAGGTGGACATTAAGAATCCTCAACATGGAAATCAGAGTGGATACCTGGATTCCTACTGGCTGCAATGAATCTGTGTTGCTCAATACCAAACAGTATCTCAGGGCATGATGCATGGGCATTAGTTGCATACATGCCTCATCCACAGTCATTGGCATATGATATTTGCCAGCTATTCATGACCATCATGGTGCCTCTCCAATCTAGTTGCAGAATACTTCGAAAGCACAGACATGTCTCAGAGGACACACTGGCAGGTAGCATTTGAAAAGCTGCTACTCTTTTGTGGGTAGGGACAGAATCATTCCTGATGAAGGGCTTATGCCCAAAACATTGATTCTCCTGCTCCTCGGATGCTGCCTGACCTGCTGTGCTCCTGCAGCATTACACTTTTCGACTCTGATCTCCAGCATCTGCAGTCTTCATTTTTACCATGCAAGGGGATGGGTCAGGTTTGGTAGTTCCAGTCTATCCACAGAAACTAAACAGGATGGGATCAGAGGTGGTGTGTGGTGGGGGTGGTGGGGTAGGGGGGGAAGGTGTGAGGGGAGAGGGGAGTCCCTGCTGCAGGAAGGAGACTCTGGTAACTATGGAATTGAGTCCTGTGGAGATGGAGACATGACAGTTGTCTGGTGGGAATACAGTAAAGCATAGGTGGAAACGGGACAATGAGGCGAGACTGGGTGAGTGTGGGTGTATGGTTTTCTCATTGGCAGAAACATCTGAATTCAAGGTAGAAGTGCAGTGTACAGCCACACATGACATGCTCATCTCATATACTAGGCAGGCACAGGCTCAGGTAGACCATTTGGGTGGGCACCAGGGAAGATGGGAAGCCCATAGCATTCATGGGATGGGCTATTAAGAAGAGGACCTCAATATTTGGGACCGAATCATAGAGATTGAGGCTGGAAGCCTCAGGGAATTCACTTTTCTATTATTGGAATAGTCTGATATACTTCCTTATTATTAATTCTGCAGTCTCATCCTCGAAACATCTAACATTTACTTAAATTCCACTTCTTTTATATACTTGTGGAGGCCTATTTTTATCTTTCTTACTCTGGTCTCCCTCCTATAGTAAGGATGTTGTGAAACTGGAAAGGGTTCAGAAAAGATGTACAAGGATGTTGTCAGAGTTGGAGGGTTTGAACTATCGGGAGAGGGTGAATAGGCTGGTGCTGTTTTCCCTGTAGAGTCAAAGACTGAGGGGTGACCTAATAGAATTTATAAAATCATGAGGGGTATGGATAGGGTAAATAGACATGATCTTTTCCCTGGGGTGGGTGAGTCCAGAACTAGAGGGCATAGGGTTTAAGGTGGGAGGGGAAAGATTTAAAAGGGACCTAAAGGGCAACTTTTTCCATGCAGAGGGTGGTGCATGTCTGTAATGAGCCAGAGGAACTAGTGGAGGCTAATACAATTAAAACATTTAAAAGGCATCTGATGGGTATAAGAATAAGAAGGGTTTAGAGAGATATGGGCCGAGTGCTGGCAAATGGAACTAGATTAATTGGTATGGACGAGTCGACTGAAGGGCCTGTTTCCGTGCTATATATTTATATGACTCGAAGACTTCATGACCTGTCCTCTCATAATTTGGTTTCTCCCTTTTATTTTAGTTAACTAAGCCCTGCTAGTTTCTAATATATTCCCAATCCTCTGTCCTACCATCATACTCGCCACATTGAAAGCCCTTAATTGTAATTTGCTACCATCAAAAAACAACCTTCTCGTAGCATGTGTAGAGAGGACAACTCCTGCTTACATGGGTTCTCACTCTTGTCATTGGCACATTGCAGTCAAGCAAGGAGAAAAATATTTTTATTTTTGTTGTACGACCACAATGCACATCTCCCTTTTTGCTTGTAACAATGGAGACTTAATGTGTTGTTTTGATTTCAGAGCAAAGTTATGCAGCATACTATTGCAAACCATTATGTTTCAGAATGCTTATTGTAGAAGGTACCGGATCTGTCTAAGTTGTAGAGTTGTTGTTGCATCAGAATACCAGTGGCCTACTTGATGAGGACATAACTTGACCTCTGGATTTTATTGTAATTTGCCCATCAAGCATGGAGGTGTTGGTGGTGATGAAAGTTGGAGGTGTTGATGAGTTATGTAAATGAAAAAAACCCTTTATATCTAAGAAACCAGCCTCTCAATTGCTGTGTAGGGGCAAAGACTTGAACAAATGGACAAAAATTTTCAAGATGCTATGTTTGTGAACATGCATCAGTGTGCAGTAATGAAGTTGAAGCTCATGCTTCACGAAGGCAATGAGATCACGTCAAGGAGCCAGAGGGAGACATTGGTGAGGGCGTCAGCAAAGTCTTAGACTACAGTTCCTGTGAGCTTCAAATCTTATTCTGCTGCTATCAGAAACACCAAGGCTTCAGTCAGCTGTGTAATGCAGTAAAACAGAGTACTAACACTCACTTTCCTTTCTTTCTTCTTTTTTAGGTATTTGTAGAAATTCTTGCTATCCAATATGATGCCTTTATTCTAGTCTTTTGTATTAGCAACAGATGAGTCATCATGGGAAATTAGAAATTGACATCAGCAGACAAGGGCTATTTTTGAATATCTAGGGTAATGAATATTTAGGGCAATTGGTATATATAATGAGATCCATGCTTTCACGTGGGATATCATTAAGTAGACCATTGGAGTTACTTAAGTGAGATCTTTTTGCTGCCTGGACTTCTCTGGAAGTGCCCTGTAGAACATGTGTCATTTTGGTTTACCACACCTTGCACAACTGCTGGAATGAAGGTACAGATCTAGGTACATTTTGAGCAGCTGAGGAGAAAAGAAGGAGAAGAAAATGTGGAGGGAAACAACCAAAACATTCCCTTTCTGTCTGGGGTGGCTATGATCACCTCGTCCAATTCAAATGAATATAGCCCCAATTCCTCATTTCATATCAATCCCCTGTTGTCAACCATTATTGCATCATCTTGGCCACAACATGGGTAAAACGTTGCCACTAAACAAGCATTGCAAATAACTTAATCAGATAAACCCATTCTATGTTTCATAAATCATCAATTACTCACCGTGAGCATTCCAGTTGTACCTGTGTTCTATGTGCTTTTCTCCTGGCCTAGTTTTTCTCTGCAGTGCTACCCCTGAGGCTACAACATGTTCATTTGTTGGGGGAGAATGCAGAAAGTTTGGTAGCACAGCTTTAGGCAGCACTAACCTTTCAAAGACCCTTCATTGTGCTACACCATCTTGACATGAGTGGCAGCAGTTTAGAAAAGCGCAGCAGGTCAGGCAGCATCCAAGGAACAGGAGAATCGACATTTTGGGAACCTGAAGAAGGGCTGATGCCCGAAACGTCGATTCTCCTGTTCCTTAGATGCTGCCTGATCTGCGCTTTTCCAGCAACACATTTTCAGCTCTGATCTCCAGCATCTGCAGTCCTCACTTTCTCCTAGCAGCAGTTTAGGCTGGCCAGCAGACGACAGGCAATAGTAAGGATACTGACACTGGTATGATTTGTTTATTTGATTTATTGTAGTTACAAGTACCTAATTACAGTGAAAAGCTTTGTTTTGCAAGCAGTATGGGCTGATCGTAGCAAACAAGGGGATACTGGTCATTAGACAGCATGAGGCATAGAAGGTTAGGACTGCCTTGGAGGTGCACAAAACAAGATCATCATTATTTGAAGTTAGAAAAGTACATTCAGCTGTCCAATAACAGCAGGGAAGAAGCATTTTTTGAACCTAGTGGTGCATGCGTTCAAGCTCTGTTTTTACTGCCTAATGGGAAGGATTGAAAGAGAGCACTAACAGGGTCGGATGGATGATGATGTTGGCAACCTTTCCGTGACAATGAGAAGTATAAATGGAGTCCATGGATGGGAGGTTGGCTTCCATGATGCTCTGGGTTGTGCACACAACTTTCTGTACTTTCTTACGGTCCTGGGCACCCTTCTGTGGTGCATCTGTAAAGTTTGTTGAGAGTCCTTATGGACATGCCAAATTCCCTGAGCCAGCTGAGGAAGAAGAGGCATTGTTGTGCCATCTTGACCATTGCACCCGCGAGGGAAGTCCAGGACAGATTGTCGGTTATTGTTACTCCTTGGAACTTGTTGCTTTTGACCCGCTCCATCTCAGCTCCGTTGACGTAGATAGGGGCGTGTCTTCCTCCTTTCATCCTGTACACAATGATCATTTCTTTGTTTTGCCACCATTGGGAGGGAGGTTGTTATTAATTGCACCATGACACCAAGGACTCTATCTCTTTCCTGTATTCTGACTCATTGTGTGTTCCTGAGAGAGGCGAGCAGGTTCAGGCATTAGCGAGCCAGTGAAACTACTGTAGAACAGCTGTAGAGCACAAATTGCGGGACTACTGTGAATTAATGCAAACGCATTGAAAACTGGTATGTGCAGCCATGATGGTAGCATCTGAGCATTCATGGCATTCATTTTTTTCACAAGATGATAGCAGCGGAGAAGGCAGCGTCCAAGCTCCTGTGCCCGGGCTTGTCCGCTTCTTTTTTCTTTTTCTTTGTCCTTCTTCCCGTTTTTTGCTCAGATTTAACTAATGAAGACAGCTGTTCAGTGGGAATGCAGCTTCAATGGACTCCGAGTTATTGAAGCATCTTCAGAGACAGCATGGCTACAGAGTTGGTTGGTCAGCCTATGAAGCCTGGAGCGTTAGCATGGAGTGGGCCCCTAGTAGCAGCATGGCATGGGCTGGGAAGCTGGGAGTGGGTACTCTGTCAGCTGCATGGCTTGAGTTTGGGAATTTGGAGCTGGTCTCTGGTGGTGGCATGACTTGGGCTAGGAAGCCCAGAGCAGTCTGTAGCAATAGAGCAGAAAAGTTGGACTCTTTTCAACTTACTTTTTAAAATTATTTTCTTTTAAGTTAATGTGAATGACCATGGTGCATGGTTTTCACTGTTTATTATATTGAATGTCCATGACAATAAATGATTCAATTCAGTTCATGGCAGCAAGCTGAGCTTTTGTGACTTCAACCTGAGCATCATTGAAGTATTGAGATTTGAGGGTTCTGCCAATGATCAGTGGTAGCTGGGATGTTAGAATAGTCAGGATGCTGTTTTACTAGGGTTGGACACGACTTCTACACTGGAAGGATCGAATATAGGCTCCACTGCCAATGTCATTTCAAGTGGTAGAGGTTGTGGAGTTTGAAGATGCTGTTGAAAGATCTGCGACGAGTTGCTACAATACCTCTTGAAGAAGGTGCACATTATTGCCACTGTGTGTCAATGATAAAAGTTATGAGTATTGAAGGTGGTTATTATGGTGCCAGTCAAACATGCTGCATTGTTCTGAATCTATCTTCTTGATGGAGCTGTACTCATTTAGGAAAGTTCAGCATATTCCATCACACTCTTAACTTGCGTCTTGTAGATATTAGGCAAGCAGTGGGGAGACAAGAGGTGAGTTATGTCAATGTCAGAAATGTGATCCTTTTAAAGATAAAACAGAACAACTTCGCAGAGGACTGAGAGCAGGTGATAATTTTTGGACTTTGTAGGCCCGGGTTCAATCCCAACTGCTGAAAAGGTGTGTTATAACATCCCTGACTAGGCTGATTAATAATATTTAAGACCTGGATTCTCCCCTCTCTCTCTACCTTTCCTAACTTTAGTTGTTCACTGCCCCAATGGGCAGTGTTTATAATTTTTTATTTAATTAGAAACATTGGAAAAAAATTAAATCAACAAGCTATTAGAGGTACATAAAAAAAGATCTCTGGAGAGAAAAAGCAGCCTTTTTCTTGCCTGGCAAAGGTAGCCATCCACAGGTCCAGGCAGCGGGCCATGAGGGGTTTTTAGTTCCTAACAGCCACTCTTCCATGCTTGTGTTCATGCTGGGGTGCCCTTACAGAAAAAGCACACTGTGTCCACCAGCATCCTCAAGGTATTTAGAGAGGGATGGGCACCATTTGGCAAAAATGAGGACTACAGATGCTGCAAACCAGAGTTTAGATCAGAGTGGTGCTGGAAAAGCACAGCAGGTCAGGCAGCATCCGAGGAGCAGGAAAATCGACATTTCGGGCAAAAGCCCTTCATCAGGAAGCACCATTTGGGCTGGGGTGCATTATCTCACCCATCCAACTCCATTTTAATTTAGTTCCCTCACTCCTCTCCTACCTTTCCCTATTTTTGTTGTTCTTACACTGCCCCTCTGGGCCAGAACTTTTTAACTGTTATGGTGTATTCGGTTTAATTAGTTAAGATGGTGTCTTTTTGCAACATTTGTGTAGAGAAGGCAGAGGTAATAGTTCAAGTCCAATGACTGTTCTTCAGAAATTGGATCATTGGACTCAAAGTATTAACTTTGTTTTCTCTCCACAAATGCTGCCAGACCTGTTGAGTTTCTCCAGCAATTTCCACTTTTGTTTCAGATTTCAGCATCTCCACAGTTCTTTGTTCTATTTTCATGTTTGTGGCATCTGAAAGGAAAAGTGAAAACATTGGAGAATCTTCAGCAATTAATTATGAGGAACACTCTCCTGTCTCAATTATTGCTGCTACTTCTTAGTAAAGATTGATGGCTACGCTACACTATTTCACAACCTGCATCAGGATGAATGCAAAGTAATTTCAAAATGGTTTTAGTGATTGTTAATCTTTTTGCAATACTATAGAATTTACAGTGCCAAAGTAATAAAGATGAAAGTAGGAACCACTTTTATAGCACAATAGCTGAAGTAACTTGTATCTATCAGTGATGCGAGTTGAAGGAAGGCTGAAGTAATACCGTGTGAGTAATACTTTTCTTCATAATTATTTGCTGAAGGGGCTCCAACATTTTCACTTTTCTTTTCAGACAAACATGAAAATAGAACAAAGAAGTGTGGATGCTGAAATCTGAATAAAAATCTGATTAAAATTTTTGCAAATGTGGAGTGAAAATAATTTAATTTCTAGCCTCCTACATGAAGATTTTATGTTTTCAATTTGTATCTGAAGTACAAGAAATTAAATAATTTGCACATGTGCAGCTATAGAATGTATGCTCCACAAAATATGGTATAATTTTCCAAGTATTTTCTATTCTAAAATCTGCAGAACTGTTGGTCCTAAGCTTATGCAGTGAACCGGTTCAATTAATTTTGAAATGACAGCTCAGAGCGATTTACAGTTTTAAAGAAGCTGATAACATTTTGTTGGAGTCCAAATTGACATTGCTGGATATTTGTTTTGCTGAACAAGTGTTATTTTTGTAAATTTCCATAGAAGAGAGCAGTAAAATAATGATTGGTTTTAGATTACCATTGTTTAATTTATTCTATAAAAGTGGAATCTTTTAACTAAGCTTACTCTGGATGGAATCTTCCTAGCCTTATTGAGTCAGTTGGGAAAATATGGTAAGATCAGAAAAATGAGATTCTTGATGTCAAGAACAAAAGTCCAATCAACCACCCGAGTTTTTACGGTGAGAGTTCTATCTGCATGCATTAATATTTCATTGTTACCTAATCTCAGCTCAGTCATTAAGCACTTTGTTATTTTACCGGGCAGTGGAGAGAAGCTAGACAATGAAAATTCTCGACCTGAAATTTTGAGGAGGTACCTGGGTGGTTCAAGTGGAATGCTTGGTCCTCCAGGCCTACATTGTGACCAGCATTCCCCAACATATCAGGGGACACTGCATGGGCAGTGACCACCTGTATCCTTTATCCACAGAGGTTGGCATCGGAGACACAAAAATCATCACATGATCGTGGCACATCTAAGACTCACCATTAAGACAGTGCACCTTCTCAGTATTGTACTTTGGAGAGCACTGATGTTTTTCAATGCAATGCTGCTGTCAAGCCACTTCGTGTTTAAGGAAAGGCATCCATCCCATGCAGTTGAACAGGATATATCCCAAGGGCTTTTAATTTACTGTCATAATGCTCATTCACTTTGCACATACTTGAGTGCATTTCTGCCTTATATAGCTTTGACATTTTATGTATTGTCTTCTAATTCAGAATTTACAGCCCTAGTGCATTTATCTTACCTTGCCACTGTTACATCTACAGCATGTATCAGCAGCTTGTGTGTCAGCCTATTGGGGCAGTCAGGTTCAGAGGTTCCATATCATTACAGCCCAGGAGTTAGACTGTGGTCAGTCCTGCGTATCCAGTGGAACTGTCCAGAGATTAGGTAAATCAGTTGGGGAGCTGCGCAGCTATCAGTCAGAACTCCGGACAGTCATTAGTTGTGGCTGTTGTTTCAAGTTGGTCAGGGTGTTGGGCCATGGTCAATCCAGAGGGCAGCTCAATGAAAGTCAAGGAAGGGTCATCAGGGGCCACTCCTGTGATGGGCAAATTGAGGAAATCAATTGTAGGAATTGGAGATGAAATACTGAGATGCAGAGGGGACAATAATTATGAGTGGGGCATCTCAACATATAAGGTTGTGAGATAATAGTATGTTAGAGGCAAAAGGGGGAGGGTCTTTGACAGTCACCACTATCCTGGCTTCGAAGTGTAGAAGTGGATCAAGGTAGTTGGCAATTAGCTATAAGCCTAGATCTTAGGAGGTCATGTGGTGAAATGAATATTTAAAGAGTTGGTTGGAAATTGTGGAAAGTCAGACTGATAGGATCAACAAGGAGTGCAAGGAAGAAAGCTTTGGTATGTCACCTAAAATAACAGGTTGAGAGTGTGACTCGCACTGCTAAGTGTGATCACTGTTGCCTTTCACCCTCATTGGAATTGCAAACACACACTGGAAATGAATAGTGGCTGCCACCACATCTGGAGTAGGTGGAGTAAGTGTTTTGTATAAAGATGTGTCTTCAGTTGTCAGTAATGTGAGGCCCTTCAAGGAGCAGCTGCATTAATTAGGCACATATACAATATGGGTTTATGATATCTATTAACATTGGATTCACATGTGAAATGCATGCACTGACCAATTGTGTGAAATACAATTCTGGCCACATCCAGTTCTGACCATGTCATTGGTCATCGCTACTTGAGCATAGCCATCTGTGACGTAATTACAAGCGACCTACAGGCCATGATTCACAAAGACAATCCAAGGTCTCATACACTGCACAAAGATTTCCTCTCACTTTGAACTGTATTTGCCAACATACTGTTTTGTGCATTGCTATCTTGGGTGATGTGGAGGTGGGTATAAATTTCAGTAATCCTACCACAATTACAATCTACAACTGTATTTGCACAATATGGCTTGAGCTGCATACATCAGAAGGTGGTCCACTATATCAAAATCACTATCATTTCTTGCTCTCCTTATCAGAGTCCTCCATATCCAAATGTATCAAGGACAATGCTAAACTGTCATTTTTGTGTGCCATGAATGCGAATGATCCCCTTACCAAGAAATTGTGGGGAACAAATGCAGCAACAAGACCTGGGGCAACAGCAGCCTTAGTAGTTGCTGAACAGCTTCCGGTTAAAAAGCAACTGAATTGAGGAAGTGCAGAGGCCTAGAATGTGTTGTCTTTGTTGCTGTTTCTTTCAGATGAACAATGTGTATTGCTGTTGCAGACTGATGATGTCCCAGGACACTCTTTCAGAACTATGCCATTTGCTAGAAAAAGGACTTACAAAACCTATCCTGTTGGCCATCATGGTGACAGCTCTGCTAAACTTTTATGCAATTGACTTTTTCCAAGGATTCACTGGGGGCCTTTGTGGGATCTCTTAATCCTCAACCAGAAATGTATCAGAGCAATTACAGAAACAGTTTGTGCCAGATCATATCCCTTCATCATGTTTCCCTATGATGAGCTCAATATCAAGGCCTGAGCAACAGGCTGTGCAAATATAGCTGGCTTCACACAGGTGCAGGACAGTATAGACTGAACGCATATTTCATTGATAGTACTGTATCATAATGACTTCATTAATAGAAAAGGTTTCAGAAATTGTACAAGTCATTTGTGATCACCAGTACCACATCTTAGATGCCTGCATCAAATACCCCTAAAGCTGCCATATTGCCTTTGTCCTTGATAACTCTCAGGTTCCTGCTTCAACTAAAGGGATACCTTTACAGGAATGGCTGCTAAGAGACGCAGACTAATCTCTGCAGCCATAGCTGATGACTTTGTTATGCAATCACTTGAATGAAGCTGAGCATAAATACAATACACGATTATTGGTGCTGGAAGAGCACAGCAGTTCAGGCAGCATCCAACGAGCAGCGAAATCGACGTTTCGGGCAAAAGCCCTTCATCAGGAATAAAGACAGTGAGCCTGAAGCATGGAGAGAAAAAGCTAGAGGAGGGTGGGGGTGGGGAGAGAGTAGCATAGAGTACAATGGGTGAGTGGGAGAGGAGATGAAGGTGATAGGTCAAGGAGGAGAGGGTGGAGTGGATAGGTGGAAAAGGAGATAGGCAGGTCGGACAAGTCAAGGAGACAGTGCTGAGCTGGAAATTTGAAACTAGGATGATGGGGGAAGGGGAAATGAGGAAGCTGTTGAAGTCCACATTGATGCCCTGGGGTTGAAGTGTTCCGAGGCGAAAGATGAGGCGTTCTTCCTCCAGGCGTCTGGTGGTGAGGGAGCAGCGGTGAAGGAGGCCCAGGAACTCCATGTCCTCGGCAGAGTGGGAGGGGGAGTTGAAATGTTGGGCCACGGGGCGGTGTGGTTGATTGGTGCGGGTGTCTGGGAGATGTTCCCTAAAGCGCTCTGCTAGGAGGCGCCCAGTCTCCCCAATGTAGAGGAGACCCCATCAGGAGCAACGGATACAATAAATGATATTAGTGGGTGTGCAGGTAAAACGTTGATGGATGTGGAAGGCTCCTTTAGGGCCTTGGATAGAGGAGGTGTGGGCATAGGTTTTACAGTTCCTGCGGTGGCAGGGGAAAGTGCCAGAATGGGAGGGTGGGTCGTAGGGGGGTGTTACCTATCACCTTCATTTCCTCCCCCACTCACCCATTGTACTCTCTGCTACTCTCTCCCACCCCCACCCTCCTCTAGCTTATCTCTCCATACTTCAGGCTCACTGCCTTTATTCCTGATGAAGGGCATTTGCCCGAAACGTCGATTTCGCTGCTCGTTGGATGCTGCCTGAACTGCTATGCTCTTCCAGCACCACTAATCCAGTATTTGGTTTCCAGCATCTGCAGTCATTGTTTTTACCTCATAAATACAAGACAGTCCATTCTTCCACCACGCTATTGTGAAGCAGACAACAGATCTCCTCAAGACCTTTTCTGGTACTTGGTTCAGCCTGGAGGGCAGTTTGCACTGCACAAGTAGTGTGCTGCATAAACCTTGTGTGCTGTGTTACACACAACTGGAACATGCAAAGTGGGAATGTGATGGACGTTGATGAGTGTGGGGAGCAGTTATAGTCTCCCAAGGAGGAAGGTGAGGACATTGAACAGGAGACACATCACCTTCAGTATGGTAGAGCGGTGCAGCATTCAGTGCAACAAACCATACAGGACGTAATTGACACCTGGTTCCAATAGATGTGGGTTGGATGATGTCATCATTCATTGACTGTAAATTTGTTGTTCAAAAGGCAAGCATTCCCTGTTATTTCCAAAAGCAAATGCAGCATTTTTGCTTTTATTTACTTTGCCTTTCCTGCTGTTTAATAAATGTTAACATTATCCACTGTCTGTAGGCTTTACAGCACATAATGCTCCCTTATTGAACATTGACAAGATGTTATGCTATATTGGGCATGAGGGAAAGAATAGCACTCCTTTCGTCATGCTTCTAACATCGTATGATGCTAAGCACCATAGCTCTTTGGTTTCGTTCTTATAGTTACTTTGATAGTTAATCAGACAACTGATGATGGGAAGAGTTAATACATTTATGATTTTGATATTTTATTTCCATGAAGTGTCACCCATGTCAATGTACCCTCAGAAGCATTATCTCCCACTGTGTGTACTATGAAGGCCTATTCCTAGCTGTCGTCATTTGACCTGGCACAGCTAGGTGTTAGATTTGACACTTGTTGTATGAATCCTAGAAGGTCCTGGCAGCAATGAGTTCTACAGCCGCTAGTGAGCACACAATATTGTGAGTATAGCATTATAGGACTATAGTAAGCATAACATGGTATACAGCAGAGAATTGCATGAGCTAACATACCTAGAGCTCACAGAGAAACTCTTCTCTGAGATAGCTTAGCAAATCACTCAGTTCAAGGGCAATTATGAATGGGCATCAATTGCTAGCCTTGCAAGTAACACAGTCAAATCACATGAATGAACCAAAATAAAAATGAGTGGTAGTGTAATTCATCTTCAACATTTGGTTCAAAATGGATATATGTTAAGTCTGTTGAAAAAAAAACTCAGGCATGGTATGAAATAGGGTGCTGATGCATGCTTATCTGCTCTGTGTGAACACACAAGAAGAGTACCAGAGTGTCTGATTTATTGGCTGTTTAGAGGGTTTTGCATTATCTTGTCATTTCTGAAAGTTAGATTTTGAATCTTCGTTGAAGTCATGAGCTGGGGCAATGTATTCCTATAAGGTCTGCAGTGTCATGGTAATCAGAAAAGTGCCATCTTCAAGCTGTGTGCACATAGTTGAATGATAAAAAGGGCCTGTACACTTAAACAAATCACCTCTGCATTACAAAATAAAACCAAGTCTTTTATGAATGTCAATAAGAGAAATAATTGGGGAAATCTCAAACTGGTTTCCTACAGGTCAGTAGTACACGAGTAATTCCAATTTGCTTTCTTAACAAAAATAAAGTGAGTGTCAACATTGGACAATTTGATAGTGTTGTGATAATGGAGTCCTACTGAATTTAGGTTTAGAATGTATTCGTTGGTGTAGAGCACTGCATAGTTCAGACATTGCTTGCATAAAATAGTTCAATGTTTATTAGCATCCTTCTCTAAACCAATGCTAACACTGCCTAACATGGATATATCCAAGCCAGTTTGGAGATTTGACTTCCAGAATACTTTTACAATGTATTTGCAACTTAATATTAAAGCAGTTTTTGGTGCAATACCCTAATTAGCTAATACTTGTCGTTATTAAGCTGCTAGTAGTACTCTGAAGATAATTTAGTCAAGTTTATTATTACTAGAAAGTCTCTGTATTGTTAGGCTGCAAGTACCTAAAAGGTTCTTTAAGGTTTGATCAAAATATACAAGACACGTGCATCAATATAAAGCAAACTTATTAGCTTACTCTACTTTAGTTATATGCAGACTACAAACTAATGAGTGAATCTACTAGCTCAAACAACTTTAGACATATTCACCAAGTGAATCTCACTACCTTATCCTCATGCCAGGGACTCCTTGGAGCTCTTTCTCTGTTCCCATGGTCTTGGTGTCATGCTTCCAGTCCAATGGTGAAAATCCCCGTGGTGAAAGTTCCTTCAAGCAGGGAAGAATCCCCAGTATTAATATTCTGAATTTGACGTCATGTGCTGCATTACTATTCCTGAGTACTTTTCCAGGCATTCCTCTGTGCTTGGTGGTCACAAACAAATCCAGCCAGTTCCTAAGCCCAAGGCAAGGTCATTGCTAGCCAAAACAATCTACTTTCCACAAAGTCTGGTTTTCATGGATTTCCTTTAAATTGCTTATTGCCATGTCCAATTATCTTTAACAATAAACCTTTAAAAGTCTGGTTTGGAGAGATCGTTTTTGAGCCTAACACTACAGTTTATTGTGGCAATGTTGATGAGTTGTCTGCCTCCTCTATTATTATTTATGGTATTTAGCAAACTATTTGTTTCAATTCTTCTGAAGAGTGTCAACTTTTAAAAAGAAACTCATGTAATGAGTTAATAGCTGAGAGGATGACATAGCAACATTTTGCATTTTCAGACATTTTCTTTAACAAAAGAGCAAAAGCACAATTAAATAAACACTGACTTTACAGACAACTTGTATTATAAACCTCTTCCTCTGAGATGTTCCCTTGGGATCAAGGATGACTTGCTTCCATTTTGGTTAGGTGGCTTTGAAATGGCTGAAAAGTCCCAAGTGTAACTTACACACTCTGCTACCCCGGTAGTGCTTGAAGGCTTGGGTAGTCATTGGTTTTTTGGAGGTTAGTGCACTCCCTCTGCTGCCTCAACTTTGCCTCTTTACATTGCAGACAAGGTCTCTTGATATATTTAGTGCCTTCTTGAATGAGCTTTCTCTGTCCTGATTGATGTCAAGCAAGGGTCACCTATGATTCAGCATCTATTTCACCTCTGCAATAATGGCTGGAAATCATGTCATTGTGCTAATGTCAAGGATCATTATAGAATCTACGTTCTCTAATTTTTGTGTTCTTCTGTGCAGACCTCCAAGGTCCATGTGCAGCTGCAACTTTTGAAACTTCCTCAAGTCAATTATATTGGCCCGTTAATTAGCTTGCCTAGACCCTCCGAATATCCATAAAACTTAGAGGAAAGGTTGCTGGTAATCCAGAGGCTGAAACTAATCGTCTGATGACATGGTCTTGAATTCCGCTGTGGCATCTGGTGTAACTTAAATTTAGTTAACAAAATCTAGAATGTAAACTTAGTCTCAGTAGCAGTGACCATCACAAATGTCTTTTATTTTTGTAAACACCTATCTGGTTGCCCAGTATCCTTTTAGGAAGGAAATCTGCTATCCTTACCTGATCTGGCCTACATGTTACTCCAGACCCATAGAAATGTGATTGTATCTTAACTACCCTCTGAGGTCAGTTAAAGGCCAGTTGGAGATGGGCAATACATGTAGACTTCCAGTAAAGACCACTTTCACAAAATAATGAAAATAAAATAAAATGAGGACATCCCAAAAGTTTCTGCTTTCCTCCCTGAATCTCCTGCCACGTTCGAGCTCTGCGTAGAGCAGTTGCTTCAGGGATCTGGTTTCTGACACACAAGTGACATCTCCCTCTCCCTAAAGGAGCAATAGTGATTCCTGTGCTGCCTTATGATTTGGAGATTTGGGCAGCCTACAGCAGGAATTTCAAATCATAAAATGGAATATCTTATCCTCTTATTTTTAGCACACCAAAGAAATATCTTTCACAGTTATGCAGTAGACTGTTCTTTATATGAGCATTCAGTCCTTCAAAAATCCTCCAACTTCATTTCAATTAATAACAAATTTATTTATTTTTTTCCTCAATGAGCTTCTACTCTCATTACAGCCATAGCGACTTTTGACGTCTAGCTCTCCCTTTCCAGATCTTGGCAGACCAATTTGTCTGTGATGCTCGGTGATGTTTTGGGGGAACCTGTAACTCGATAGCACAATGGCTTCCTCTATACTCTTCTTATCTCAAAGCCCATCATTATGACCACGTAAATTTTCATGGGCCTTGCATTCAGCCGAACAGTTGTCCTTGAGGGCCTGACTATCTTTCATCTTAAACTGGCCATTTAGTTTCAAATCACAACTGTTTAAAATCTAACATTATCAACATTTTTCTGGATCTTGGAGATTCATAGTATGTCCAGCATGTCATTACTGCCTTTACCATTGTCTGCAAGTGTGAATACCTTGCCATCTTTTTCCACAGTTAAACAATGCAGGCTTTCCTTTAATTTTTGCAACCCCATCGCCCTGTTGTCAGGCAGATTTCAGGTCATATGATCCCCTTCATTTTCCCTTAAATTTAAAGACACTGACTGAAACTTTTTAAACATGTTAACCTTGAGCAGAATATTGTGCCTTTCCATGCATTTGATGGATGTATAGGGCACTTATTTAGACAGGAGGGTTGTGAGTAAGGACACTCCCTTCCTACTATCACTCACTCTGGCCTTGAACCCAGGCCTTGAGTATTGATAGCAGCCATTGCCTTCCCAGTGTTTCTTCTGTGTACAGAGAAGTTGCTGGTCTTTGGCTGTTAGATCACAGCAATGGGACTTCCATCCCCGGGAAATAACCTGTCACTAACTTGTTAAGCACTTTATTGGCACAAGTTATTCCAGACCTTCCTGAAAATTGACACTGTGGGGTTCTGGACAAATGTGAACAAGATGTTCATTTAGGGCTGCTTCAACAACTCTAACCAATTAAATTATCAAACAAATTTTTATCTTCAAGTAATTGGTATGATGAATTTGTTTTTAAAAAAACTACTAATTGTTGTATGTACATGACCATCCACAAATGGAATATCATTAGGAATTTTGCACCTCGTACTAGTTTTGTATTTGAAAAAAGTAGTAACTGAGCAGTGGATTACACATATACTGAACTTTGCTTTCAGTGACTAAAATGATTTCAAATAAATATTTTTGCATGATAATTGTTAATAATCACCTTTTTCTTCCTGAACAGAATGATAAAGGACAGATGCCTGTTGATATTGTTCCTGACCCCTTGGATATGCCACTCGAGATGGCAGAGGCAGCAGCAGTTGCCAAAGAACTGAAACAGATGCTCTTGGATGCATTACCACTGACATGCAACATATCAAAAGCCATGTTGACAAACTATGATCACATCTCAGGCAAGGCACTACTGATGTCGCTGGGCCTAAAGCTGGGAGAGAGAGTGATGATTGCAGGGCAAAAGGTAAATAATGAATAAGTATGAGGACAGATTAATGTATTCATGGACCCATTGTGCTTGCAGTAGCAAAAACAGTTTTTGCTGCTATATGTGTGCTTTTGTATAACATTTGTCAATGTACTGCAATCTGTAAGGTTTTTCTGTCATATTAATCTTGTTTGTCAGTCTGTGTTTGTCTGTCTGTGAACCTGATTACCACTGTAATATCAGTACCTGAATAAAGGTATGAAGTCAATAGATATAAAAATCAGGCATGGACTTTGGACAATATTGTTAAAAGAATTAAGCAATTTGTATCCTAAAATGCGAATTAAAATGCAAGACTTGAGACTATCATAGTATCCAAATTCTAATAATAAATAAAAAATTGTGATCAAAACAAAGCTTTCTGTAGCAAAATGTTTTATTCCAGCTAGTAGCTTTTTATCACATCTCTTACAATATTATATCATTTCTCCATAATCATTGTTGCAGTTCTTTGATTTCAAAATGTTCAAAAACGATCTAATATATAATAATATCCTTGGTTTTCACTTGACAATGAATAGTCAGTTTGGTGTATATTACTATATTGTATACGTGTTCACTTGGTCCCTGGACGCAGTTATTAAGAAGGTACTATTATCATGCACAATTATTTACACGTTCTCAACTTGCTTTTAGCAGTTAAGATACACTCTGGTCTTGTTCCCCCTATTCTATAGCATCTAATACTTCTTCAGTTACCTCCTCTTCTATCTTTCCCATTTTATTTTCACTACAAGTGTCTTATTGATGAGATCTATCGTCTGCTCCATTGATCCCATTCCAAATAAACTGCTGACTACTAAACTTCCATTTTGGGCCTCCATATAAGCTGAAATAGTTTATTATTTATTCTCCTGTGATAGTTCCCCAGTCTTTCAAAATGGCTGTCATTATAGAACATAGAACAATACAGCGCAGAACAGGCCCTTCGGTCCTCGATGTTGCGCTGACCTGTGAACTATTCTCAGCTTGTCCCCCTACACTATCCCAAAATCATCCATGTGCTTATCTAAGGATTGTTTAAATCTCCCTAATGTGGCTGAGTTGACTACATTAGCAGGTAGGGCATTCCATGCCCTTACCACTCTCTGCGTAAAGAACCTCCTCTGACATCTGTCTTAAATCTATCACCCCTCAATTTGTAGTTATGCCCTCTCGTACAGCTGATGCCATCATCCTAGGAAAAAGTCTTTCACTGTCTACCTAATCCTCTGTTTATCTTGTATGTCTCTATCAAATCCCCCCTTAGCCTTCTTCTTTGCAATGAGAACAGACCCAAGTCTCTCAGCTTTCCTCATAAGACCTTCTCTCCAGACCAGGCAACATCCTGGTAAATCTCCTCTGCACTTTTTCCAATGCTTCCACATCCTTCCTGTAATGGGGCGACCAGAACTGTACACAATATTCCAAGTGTGGCCACACCAGCATTTTGTATAGATGCAGTATGATATTGCGGTTCCAGAAGTCAATCCCTCTACCAATGAAACCTAACACACCGTATGCCTTCTTAACAGCACTATCCACCTGGGTGGCAACTTTCAGAGATCTATGCACATGGACTCCAAGATCCCTCTGCACATCCACATTGCCAAGAATCTTTCCATTGACCCAGTAATCTGCCTTCCTGTTATTCTTCCCAAAGTGCATCACCTCACATTTAGCTGCATTGAACTCCATTTGCCACCTCTCAGCCCAATTCTGTAGTTTATCCAAGTCCCCCTGCAACCTGTAACATTCTTCCAAACTGTCCACTACTCCACCGACTTTAGTGTCATCTGCAAATTTACTAATCCATCCACCTGTGCCTGCGTCTAAGTCATTTATAAAAATGACAAACAGCAGTGGTCCCAAAACAGATCCTTGTGGCACACCACTAGTAACTGGACTCCAAGCTGAATATTTTCCGTCAACCACCACTTGCTGCCTTCTTTCAGAAAGCCAGTTTCTAATCCAAACTGCTAAATCACCCCCAATTCCATGCCTCTGCATTTTCTCCATCAGCCTACCATGTGGAACCTTATCAAAGGCTTTACTGAAGTCCATGTACACCACGTCAACTGTCCTACCCTCATCCGCATGCTTGGTCACCGTCTCAAAAAAACTCAGTGAGGTTTGTGAAACATGACCTGCCCTTGCAGTCATTGTTTTTACCTTGACGAAACCATGTTAACTATCTGAAATCAAATTGTTGCTTGCTAGATGATTATAAACCTTATCTCTTATAATCCTTTCCAAAACTTTTCCTACAACAGAAGTAAGGCTCATTGGTCTGTAATTACTTGGGTCATCTCTGCTGCCCTTCTTGAACAGGGCACAACATTTGCAACCCTCCAATCCTCAGGTACTAAACCTGTAGACAATGACTACTCAAATATCAAAGCCAAAGGCCCTGCTATCTTCCTCCCTAGCTTCCCGGAGAATCCTTGGATAAATCCCATCCGGCCCAGGGGACTTGTCTACTTTCACTCCTCCTAGAATTGATAACACCTGTGCGTAACTAACCTCGATCCTTTAAAAAACCTGAATCTTTATCCCTCCGGCCATGTGAACTGCCTGACAGTTGTGAACTTTCTTTTTCTCTCCAATTCCAAGTTTGAGCTTGTATTTTATGCGCTTCCTTCTTTGTATCTTCCTAACACATTTCTGTTCCTGCCACAGTACCAAAATGACTGGAACCAAATCACAATTTACATTTGCCTGACAGAACACAGTAATTTAACCCTTTACTGCTCCATCTCTCAACAACCTCGGTCATAGTTGATCTAATCATTGTGCTCCAGCACCTCTAATCCATTACCTTTATTTACTGGAAGCAAAATTGATAGAAGTAATTGGGCGGCATGGTGGCTCAGTGGTTAGCACTGCTGCCTCACAGGGACCCGGGTTTTATTCTAGCCTTGTGCGACTGTGCAAACTCCACACCGACATTCTCCCTGTATCTGTGTGGGACTCTTCCAAGTGCTCAGGTTCCCTCCTACAATCCAAAGACGTGCAGGCTAGGTGAACTGGCCAATCTAAGTTGCCCATAGTGTTCAGGGATATATAGGTTATGTGCATTAGTCAAGGGTAAATGTAGAATAATAGGGTAGGGGAATGAGTCTGGTTGGGTTGCTCTTCGGAGGGGCGTTGTGGACTTGTTGGACCAAATGGCCTGTTTCCACAATGTAGGGATTCTATGGATTCCAGATCTAACTAAAATACTGTTGATCAGGAAATCAGAAATCACAGAATAAGCTGCAGGATCTCAGCAGTTGTAGCAGCATTGTGAAGAGAGAAACAGAAGCATACTGAAGAAGAGCCATACTGGACTTGAAGCGTTAACTCTGTTTTTCTCTTTTCACAGATGTTGCTAGAATTGCTGAGATTTTCCAGCACATTCTGCATTTGTACATAATTTAGTTGGTCTGTCTTTAATTGGTTACATTTTTACCTACTTGTTTGTAATCAGAGCATCTCCATCAGTGGATTCTCTTTCTTTTATTGTGTCTTTCATTTAAAACCTTGAAGTTCTTACTTTGGCCTCCTCCACTATGCTGCTTGATATTTTATGCACAGGACCATTTTCCATATGTGTACTCATGACGTACACTTCTATGCCTTATCAACTCTCGATTCCTTGTCTGCTAATGTTATAGAATTGTGTAACATGCAGTCTTAAGTAAGCCAGTTTTCTCTATTTTAACAGCCAGTCTGAAGTTAATCAGATGGTTCCAAACTGGAGTTCCATACAAACCTGAGCTCTATTTTCAACCCTGTATCATGAAGCTTGCCAATTTCTATTTCCATATCATTATCTGTCTTTAGTGCATATCAGCCCAACAACTATTGAACCTCACATCTATTCCTTTGTCAAGATTAAACTTATCTATACCAATGACCTCATTGCTTGCCTCTCAACCTTCAATCTCCACAAGTTACAATTCATTCAAACTTATGCTGCCCATATCCAATATCTCACCAAATCCTACTCACATCAACTTTATTTTAGCTGACCTACATTTTATTCTGGCTTTCAGAGCCTCAAGTTTAAAATGGTCATTCTGTGTTTAAATCCTTTGATAGCCTTGCACCTCCCTGTATAAAATCCCCAGCCCAAATATCCCATTAAACCTGCCACTCCTCTGAATCCAGTCTCTACCACATTCCCTTTCATTTCCTGATCATGCCTTCAACCATAAATAAACTCAGAACAAAGTCTGAGAAGGTGCTGGTGAGCTGCCTATTTGAACCACTTATTGAATCTGCCACGTTTTTTAAAAACTGCTTCAAACTTAACTCTTTGACCTAAAATTTGATCATCCTTCCTTTGATTATTCTTCTTTAACACGTTATCATTCTTATCCACTGAAGCACACTGAAGCTTTTGTTTGCTAAATGTGCTATGTAGACGCAAGTTGTTTTTGTTATTTATGATTGTTGCTTTAAATAATATGCTTTGAAAATAATTAGGAGTTCAGTAGTGTATATGACCAGGAGGTTTGTGAAATCATTATGTGAAAGCATTACTATTTGGACGGAAATACTTTGCATGTCTCACACAGGTTGGTATAGACTTCTCCAAACAAGGTAGAAGCTTCAATTTGTTTAAAAGCAAAAACTTCCTTTAACAGAAAGTGCAGTTGATTTTAAATGCTGTTCATTTTTTAAAAAAGTAGTCGTCTCATTGCAATCACATTTCAGTCATGTGGAGAAATCACAAACAGATTTGTAGCTGTAATTTGTTAGTGTCAGAGGTGAAAGAGGAAGTGTGACTTAAAATTCATTATGTTTTCAAGGGTTGACTGCCTACAGTTTAATAAAAAATCTGGTTCACTAATGTCCTTTGGAAGGTAATCTGCTACCCATTCCTGGTCTGGCCTACATGTAACACTAGCCATATTAGAAATGTGTTTGAAATAGCCTAGAGAGCAAATCAGTTGATGGGCAACAAATGTTAGCCTTCCCAATGTGCCCACAAGCATAAAAGAAACTGAAGTGAGTAAGCTGGGCAATTCCTTCAGAGATTCCACAAGATCCCCAAATACAGCTTCTAGCTATGCTCGCAAATTGTCTGTCTGATCATTAGATAATCAGTGAAAAGTAAAAATATTTGGAACTTCAGAAGGTAAAGAATAAATTTTGTGCTTAACATCTATCCTTCCTATATTTGAAGACCATTCACAAAGTTTGGTATACAGTTCCACGAATATTGGCTGCTCTTGGATCTTGAATCAAAGTAGTTACTGTCCACACATTTATTGAGAAATGATGATGTTGTGGTAATTCCACCATACTAGTGGTCTCGAGCTGCATGTTAGTACTTGGGTGGTGTTGGTTCAAATCTTGTTAGAGTAGTTGGTGGAATTTAAGTTCAATTAATTAAAAAACATCTGGAATTGAATACTAGTCTCACTAATGATGACCATGAAAATATCTCTAATGTTTTCTAGAGAAAAAAACTCTGCTAAATTAACCAGTCTGATTACATGTGTTTCCACACCCACAGCAATGTGGTTGACTCTTAAAGGCTTTAAGAAATGGTTTGTCTACTCATTTCAAGGGCTAGTGGGATGGGCAACATATACTGTCCTAGCCAGTGACCCTCACATCTCATGAACAAATAAATAGAAAAGATAGAGCATATTTTCCATGGCCAGTACTTTGCAAGTATAGATAGGAGTTATATATGGGGATCCTGCAGACTCCCCGTCATATTGCACACCAGATTGAATTTTCCTCTAGGCGGTTCCATTGGAACCCCCTGAAAGTCTCTAAAAAAAATCAGAGGCTCTGGACGGTTCCGATGAAATTAAGCAAAATAGTTACTCAGGAAACATATGAAACTCGGCCCAATGTTCACATGCCCAGTGTTTTTACTTTTGGAAAATGTTCACATTTTGATAAGACATCAAAACTTTATTTTTCTTTTCTTCATGTAAGAGATTTTCAGTTTGGTTCAAATGGGCAGTGTTAAGAACTTGTCAACTTACTATTCCTTAATATCTTAGCCAATTTCTGTCAACCCATTTCAGTTTCTTTATGCTTGTATTGGGTGTGGGCCCACTGGTAAAGCCAGCATTTGATGCCCATCAATTGATTTGGTCTCGGCTATTTCAACCACATTGATAATGGTGCTGGTGTAGCATATTGGCCAGACCAGGGATGGATGGCAAATTTTGTTCTAAAAGATGTAAATGAAGCAGATTAATTTTTTTTTAAAATGGCATCAAGGTCGTTAGAGACGTGGTGAACTGAAGGGCCTGTTTTTGTGTACTGTTCTATGTAACAGTAGGCAGTCAGTAGATTTTTAATTCCAGTCCAAAGATGTACAGGTTTGGTGAACTGACCATGCTAAATTGCCCATAGTGCTCAGGGATGTATAGGCTAGGTGTATTAGTTAGGGGAAATATAGAGTAATAGGGTAGGGGAATGGGTCTGTGTGGGATACTGTTCAGAGAGTCAGCATGGACTTGTTAGGCCAAATGGCCTGTTTCCACACTGTAGAGATTCTAAAAAAAATTTAATTGAGTTCACATTCCACCATCTGCCATAGTGGGTTTTGAACCCTTGTCTGCAGAAAATTATATTGTTGACTTGAGATTTTTATGATCCACAGGAATAACAGATAGCCAGAGGCTACAGTTTTGATTATGCAGGTTGATGTACAAGTCTGCCAGGATGCACAGATACATGCAGCATGAAACAGGCCGTTCAGCCCAACTCATCCCATGCTGACTAAGTTTCCTAAATTGTACCAGTCCCATTTACCTATGTTTGGCCCATATCCCTCTGAATCCATTCTTATTCATGTCCATGACCAAATGTCTTTTAAATGTTGTAACTTTACCCACCTCTACCTGTCCATCTGGCGTCTCGTTCCATATATGCATGAAAGCTGCCCCTCAAGACCCTTGTAAATCTTTCCCCTTTCACCTTAAACTGATGCCCTCTGGTTTTGGACTTTCCTACCCTTGGGAAAAGACATTAGCTATACTCCTTATCTATGCCTCCCATGATTTTATAAACCTTTATGTTGTTCAAAGTGAGAACAAGCTCATCCATGCGAAAGAGCATGGTGGTAATGGAGACAGTTCGGGCCTCTTTTCAAGGATAATGTGTAGAGCCTTCAAAACAAACTGTTGGGAAATGGACATGTAGAGGGATTATGCATACATGGTGAAGTGGGGGTAGCAAGGGGCAGGAGACTGAAATTGTAGAAACAACGTAAAACATCACAAGAATCTTTCTTAATCTTTCTCAACTATTACAAGGCACTCAAAGACAGGTCCTTTCTTTAAAGGGACACTTCCACAATAGACACAGCAATGTTAACTTTATGAAATCTTGTTTGTTTAAATTCTGGCAAATTTAAATGTGCTTGTGGTGTCAAATCTCAAGAATTCTCAATTTGGTATGATCCCCTGAGAGACTGATTACTTTTAAAAAGTTAGTTGAAATTTCCAGTTATTGGAAGGATCATACACCAAGATTTCAAGATTTAAGATTTTCACAGTATAAAATTAAAAGCAGCTTTTACTAAACACTTTTCGTAAACAACTTAAATCTAGACTCCACAAATGTCCCCATTTAACTTCTAAAAATGACAAAATAAATCCTCCCAAGGTTATAATTTACTCTAAGAACTAGTCCAAAACTGTTCTTAATTTTTGATGATTTACTTCCCATTTCCTTTTCCAGCTGGATAATTTCTAATCCCTGAACTGCCTTTTACAGTGTGAGATATCCTATAGATCTTGACTCTTGCCAACCTCATTCAAATTCTCACAAGCTCAATCTCTTTCATCTGAGTACAATTTTGTACAATTTCTGAGTACACATTCTACATGATGAGCTTTCAAGGCTTCAACCTCTACCTCTCTGATCTCCCTGTATCTCAGATTCTTGCAGACTGATCCATCCCTCACCCTCCCTCAAGAGATTCAAGGAGATCTTAACAAAAACATTGTAACTGGATTCTGCAATAGTTTGCTATGGATTTTTCTTTTCTCATTGCCCATCTCCAAGACACCATGAATCACGTGGGTATTTAGTCCAGATAGAAATGCTAATTAACTAATCTTTCAAATTCCAACTCCATTTTATCTTAAAATTAAACAAAGTTTAAAGTGCAACTATTTACAAAACCTGATTCTTAATACTTCAATAAAAGTAAAATACTGAATTCAGCGGAGATCTAAATTATAAAAAGAAAGTGGTGGATAAGTTCTGAGGAAGGGTCACTGGACCTGAAATGTTCACTCTGATTTCTGTTTACAGATAGAAATTGCTGGAAAAGTCTGGTACTGTTTGTTCGTAGTAGAGAAATTCAACAGGTCTGAGAGAAAACAGATTTAGTGTTGAGTCCAATATGATGATTCTTCAGAACTGTAGAACTTCAAAATGTTAGCGCTGACTCCATGCCAGATGCTGCCTAACCTCCAGAGTTTCTCCGCCACCTTCTGTTTTTATTCATATTACCTCCCTGGGAGATGTGGGGGCTAACAGTCTACCAGAGTCATCATAGATGCTCTTACGATTGTCTGCAGATGTGAAGATTTTTTACTGTCTTTCCAGTAGATCATTCTGGACTCCATAACAACAAAGCCACTTAAGCTTGTTGTCAAACAGCAGGATTTGGGACAGGTCACATGACCACTTCACAACTGTTTTATCTTATACTGACTGTCCCAAACATAACAAACTTGTAACCTTCATATTTGTAATAATCAAGTTTTTAGGAAGTTTCTGAAACCAGGGAGAAAAGTATCAAGATGGTGTAGGTTATGTAAATAAGAATTCTAGAGGGCAGGGCATAATATCTTGTAGTTGTGGAGGAAAAGGTACTAGAGGTGAACTGTAAGCTCAATTTGTATGAATGAGGGTGTAGTAGTAACTAATCGCAGATATGAATTGCTGAAATAGGGAGGGACAAGACTTAATAGATTTTTAGGAGTGCAGAAAAGTGGAAAATGTTATGCGCTGCAGAGTAATGGATTTGTTTAATTTTATAAATTCTGGTTATGAATGGTTGATGAAAGTAATATGACTGCTGAACCATTGTTTCACTGCCACATTACAGTTTTGATGGTTTGGTGAGCTGAGAAAAGTTTGTGCTAACATGTCTGAATTGTAATACTACTAAATGATTGTCTATGATGCTGGTTAGACTTTTCCCTGCCTGACAAATCTGGCAGTTATCTTAATAAAGATAAAAATAAAATTAAGCTGCAGATACTGGAGATCTAAAATAACAGAAAGTGTTGCAGAAACTGAGCAGGGTCATATGTATACCTGTATAAATGTCTGGCTAGTCCCTTCATATAGGCAAAACTAATCAAAATTTGAAAGAAATCTCAAATTATCTGTCTTAAATGTTGATTTTTGCTAGCTCTTAATGTTCATTGTACCATTGTCCCTGCACATGGATCCTCAACACTAAAGTTATTGAATTTGAATGAAGACAATTCTTTCATCAAGAAAGCCACACTAAACCAATGTGTTGTGTGAGTTTGTACCTTTAGTATCTGTAAGGTTAGTTCTGTCTCCATTCTGTTTCCTAACTATACTTAAAAAACATCAAGTTTATAGATTTCACAATAAGGGCTTTAGTATCAATAGTTGGCAAATACTGTTGCTTTTTACAATGCAATACATGGGTCAGTGACCCATGAAGGTAGTTGTGTGTTTTGCAGGTTGCAGATATATCCCAGACAATTTTTTTCTCGGGATATATCAATTTTAGCTATATTTAGAATTTAAAAATTATAAGGGTTTACATTTTCTAAAAATAGACAGAAGGAGAAGTGCTTTGAAATATATAAATTTAGGTTAAATTTAGCGAAATTGATCAGTACTCAGCAGTATAGTGCATTGTTATTCTTAATGAAAATCATCACATGCAATGGTTTTATGCTGACAGTTTGAAAATTGGTAGGGACATCATCCCTGGTTTCAACTCTAATGAGCATTGGATTGCCTGAGTTCATTGGTACAAGACTTGGATATTTTGAACTCAAGTGCGCACACGTAATTCTCAACTGAACCCACTGCCAGTAACATGAAACTGGTGGCAAATGTTGTCAGAGGCCTCAACAGGGCTCAAGACATGGATCTTCAACATTATTACTGTTGAATTGGTTGGGACCAGATCAGTAAGCAGACCACCACAAACTTTGGTACAGACCCTTCTTGTAGAGTGCCACCTGAGCCATCCGGACATTACAGCTGTTGATTATCCAAACTGACGGAGTTTTCTGTGATGTTTCCTGTGGCAGCCA
The DNA here is from genome assembly GCF_047496795.1 of Chiloscyllium punctatum. Taxonomy (NCBI): domain Eukaryota; kingdom Metazoa; phylum Chordata; class Chondrichthyes; order Orectolobiformes; family Hemiscylliidae; genus Chiloscyllium; species Chiloscyllium punctatum. The sequence goes on along the minus strand of NC_092749.1, from coordinate 32,585,772 downwards.
TTGTCTTCATATGGTCAAGTGGAAGATCATTAACCATAAGTAGAACAGTTATTTCTTATCTCCCTTGTGCCAACTTCAATTTCACCTTGTTGGTGTGAAACAGCAGGTGGACATCAAGATAAAAGCATCATTGCTGCTGCCAGAATAGCAGACACTCACGGTCATCATGATTTGCAAATTAACTGCACATTAATGTAAAGCTAGTTCTTCCAGTTCCTGTAGTTTAGGAAAATGGTAGTACAGTGCTAATTTCACAGGATTTCTAATCCAGATACCTAGGCTAAATCTCTGGGACAGCAACTGCTAGAATTTAACTTTAATTGACAAAAATGAAACTGCAGTTGAAAGCTAGACTGAACATTGGGGATCATGAAATTAACAGGGATTTTTGTAAAAAAAAACACGGCTGGTTCACTATTGTCCTCAAGGAAAGCAAATCAACTGTTTTTTTAAATCTTGGACTGCCTGTAAGACTGTAAACAATAGGAACAGGAGTAGGCTGTTGGGTCCCTCGAGTCTGCGCTGCCATTCAATAGGATCATGCCTGATCCGATACACTTCATGTACACTTTGCTCCCTTTTCTCCATAACCCTTGATTCCCTTACTGATCAAGAACCTATCTCAGCCCCAAATGTACACATAGACTCTGCCTCCAAAGCTCTCTGTGCCAAAGAGTTTCAAAAGCTCACAACTCTCCAACAGGAGAAATTCTTCCTCACCTCAGCCTTAAATTGCTAACCCTTAATTCTGAGACTATGCCTTCTGGTCCTAGACTCCCAGGAGGGGAAAACATCCTCTTAGCACTTACCCTGAAAAACCCTTAATTTTTTAATGCGATCAACTCTCATTTTTCTGAATTTCATTGAGTAAATTCCCAACCTGTTTGACCTTTGCTCATAAAATAATCCCTCCATACCAGGAATCATCTAGTGAACCATCTCTGAATTGACTAGTGAAAAATATATATTTTCTTTGATAAGGGGACCAAACCTGTTCACAGTATTTCAGATTTACTGGCACCTTGTACAGTTGCAGTAAGATTTCTCTACTCTTGTACTCCAAACCCCTTGAAGGAGGGGTCAACATTCCATTAGCCTTCCTGATTACCTGTTGCACCTCTGTGCTAGCTTTGTGTTTTGTGCACAACTATCCACATCCCTTTGTGTTGGAGCTTTCTGCAGTTTCTCTCCATTTAAATAATACTTCGTTCTTTTGTTCTCCCTTCAAAAATGAATTTCACATTTTCCCACATTATACACATATTGCCAATGTTTTACCCACTTACTTAACCTATGAATATCTCTCTCAACTTTTTGTATTCTGCTTGCAACTTGCCTTTTCATTTATTTTTGTATCGTTTGCAAATTTAGCTACAGTATATTCACTTGCTTCCTTCAAGTCATTAATATATATTGTAAACAGATGCGTTTTCACTACTGATCCCTGTGGAATCCCACTGGTCACCAACCTGAAGAATTATCCCCACTTTTATCTCAACCCTTATCCCAATTCACTGTTGCCTGCCAATATCCAATTCTCTAATCATGCTAATATACTGCCTCCAACACCATTGGTTCCGATCTTGACTTCACCTTTTGTTAGATACCTTGTCAAATGCCGTCTGGAACTCTAACTATCTACTCAGGTTGAGACTCCATGAAAAGCTGAATAACACAATCAAATACAATTTCCCTTTTGTGAAGCCACACTAACTTTACTTAATTAGGTTATGATTTTCCAAATGTTCTGCTGTTATTTCCTTAATAATTTATTTTTATTCTTTTACAACAATAGATGTTATACTAATTAGCCTATAGTTACCTACTTTTTGCCGCCCTCCCTTATTGAATAGGCATGTCACATTGGTAGCTTTCCAAACCTCTGGCACTTCTCTGGAATCCAAGGAAGTTTGGAAAATTACAACCAACGTGTGAATTCTGACCCATACCATAGTCTTAACTGCTTTCTTAAATGGCCTAGGATGCCACTGAGTTCAAGGCTAGTTATGGATGGGCAACACATTATGGTCTCATTGCATGGAAAATGAAAATGAAAGACCCCACCCCATTGATATGAAAATAAGTGGCCCACAAAGCTACAAGCATGCAGTTGATGGCTTCCCACATTTCTGGGAATTTCATTATTACTGCTTATCTCGAATTGTCTTTGAATTGAGTGACTTGTTAGGCCATTTCAGAGAGAAGTTAAGTGTCAACCACATTGCTGTATGTCTGGGGTCAGATGTTGGTAGGACCACATGTAATATGGTGGTGGTGATCATAATTCAGTAAGAGTGAAGGAAATTATGGATAAGAGAAAAGATGGACCTGAAAGGCTCTGAATTGGGCTCAGGCCAGCTTTAATGTGATAGGATAGGATCAGCCAAGTGGACTGGATGCAGTTACTTGCAGGAAAATCTACGTCAGAGCCAGGGTAATAGTTAAAGTGCAGATCCAATATGTTCCCAACAAGTGCAGAGAACCCTGGATGTCAAGGTTTGTACAGAATTGGAAAAGGAACAAAAGTGATCCTTATGCAAGATACTGAAGGTTCAAGGCAGTGGAAGCTCTAGGGGAATATAGAAAGTTGCAGGGGCTCACTTAAAAAAAAATTAAATTAGGAGACTAAAGAAGCAATATGGCAGGTAACACTGAGGAAAATCCAAAAGCAATTGGGGCAAGAGAATAACACAGGAATGTGTCGGGCCCTTAGGGACCAACAGGACAATTAGTGGTGTCGAGCTACAAGACTGGGTATGAGGGAAGGTCTTATGAGGAAAGGAGGTAAAAACAATGACTGCAGATGCTGGAAACCAGATTCTGGATTAGTGGTGCTGGAAGAGCACAGCAGTTCAGGCAGCATCCAAGGAGCTTCGAAATCGACGTTTCGGGCAAAAGCCCTTCATCAGGAATGTGGTTTCCTTATGAGGAAAGGCTAAGGGACTTGAGGCTGTTTTCGTTAGAGAGAAGAAGGTTAAGAGGTAACTTAATTGAGACATTTCAGATAATCAGATGGTAGATCAGGTGGACAGTGAGATCCTTTTTCCTTGGATGGTGATGGCTGGCACGAGGGACATAACTTTAAATTGAGGGGTGATAGATATAAGACAGATGTCAGAGGTAGTTTCTTTATACCGAGAGTAGTAGGGGCGTGGAACGCACTGCCTGCAGCTGTAGTAAACTCGCCAACTTTAGGGGCATTTAAATGGTCATTGGATAAACGCATGGATGAAAATGGAATAGCGTAGGATAGATAGACTTCAGATTGGTTCCACTGGCTGGCGTAACATCGCAGGCTGAAGGGCTTATACTGTGCTGTAATGTTCTATGTTCTAACTTCTAAGACATAACTGTGGTTTTAAATGAGTAAGTTGCATCTGTATTCTTAAAAGAGAAGGACAGTGTTGTTCTAGAAATTAGGGAGGGTGAATGTGATGATCTTTAACAATTTAGCATCGAGGTGGAGAAGGTATTAGCAGTTTTATCAGGCTGAAAGTGGGTAAATCCCAAAGCCCAGATGAGCAGTGTCCATGTTTACTTTCTGGGACAAGGGAGGTCATTTCAGCGTCTCTGATTTAATGTTTAAACCTTTCTGACCAAAAGAGTACCTAAGGATGGAGTACAGTTAGTGTCCTATCATTGTTCAAGAAGGGCAGTGGGGATAAACCAGGACATTGATTATAATGTAGCTGTTAAATTCTGAGAGAAAGGATTGATCTCCAGTTGGGGAGGCAAGGATTAAGCAAGGTTAAATCAGCATGGCTTGATAAAGGATAGAAGATGTCTAACAAATTTTTCAAGGAGGTGATTAAGTGTTTAGATAAGGGGGTGTAATGTACAAGGGCTTTAGTAATGCTTTTGACAGATCACACAAGGCAGAGTGGTTAAGAAACTAAGAGACAATAGGATCTGGCTCAATTTATTAAATTGCATCCAAAACTGCCTTACTGGCAGGAAGCAGAAGGTGATGGTCGAGGAATGTTTTTGTGATTGGTCACCCAATTATAGGAAGGATATTTTTAAATTGGAGATGGTTCAGAAGAGATTTACCAAGATGTTGTTGAGAATGAAAGGTTTGAGTTATGAAGATAGGTTGGGACTTCTTCACAGGAGTGTAGGAGGTTGAGGGGTGACCTTATTGAGGTTATAGAGGGGTATAGATAAGGTGAATAGCAAGAGTCATTTTCCTAGGGTGGGGGAATTGAAAACTAGCGGACATATTTTTAAGATGAGAGGAGAAATATTTAAAAAGGACTTGAGGAGCAATGTTATTACACAGAGTGGTTCATATGTGAATGAACTGCCAGAGGAAGTTCTGGAGCATGTATGGTTACAACATTTAAAAGATATTTGGATAAGTACTTGAACAGAAAAGGTTTGAAGGATATGGGCCAAACGCAGACAGGTGGGACTAGTTTGGTTTGGCGACATGGTTGATGTGGAATAGTTGGACCGAAGGGTCTGTTTCTATGTTCTATGACTTTGAACCTTTCTCCTTGTAGAGTTATCACTAACCAGTGGGAATAGTTTTAAGATAAGGAATACGAGGTTTAGAGGGAATTTGTGGACTTCTTTTTCATCCATAAGGTTGTGGGTATCTGGAACTCACTTCCTAAAAGGGATTTAGAGATTGGAACCCTAACAACATTTAACAACTATTTAATGGGTGCTTGAAATGCTATAGCACATAAGACTATAGATCAAGTACTGATAGATGGGATTAGATTAGGTGGATGTTTGATGACCTGTGCAGACATAATGTGCCAAAGGACCTTTTTCAGTGCTATTAAATCTCCATGACTCTATGATCAATGAAGAATGGCAGAATTCTTTCCCAGTTTTCCTTTACATTAGTGAACCAGATAAATTTTAGTTTACAATTAACAGTGGTTACACAGTTGCTGCTTTTAATTCCAGATTTTGTTTTATTGAATTCAAATCTCCCCATCTGACAGAATGATATCCTAGAATTCTAGATTACTATTCCAGTGACATTACCATTGTACCATCACTTCCTCTTGTTGAAAGGTATGGTACAGTTCTGATGGCAGTTCCTAGTTGGGAACCTCAGGCATTAGTCTTGTGGTAAAGATAAGAGAAAATCTCCCTGAAAACTCACAGCATATAGGGGTTTCCCTGAAAGTCCTATCCCTCCTCTTCCCTTTTCATAGATCTTCCATATTCTGCAGTATCAGCCCCATTTATCTGCTATGTTGCAGATCCAGAGGAAACAGAAGTGAGATGCTGTACTTATTGTAGCTTTAGTGTAGAAAGGTGCTCAAATTCTCTAACCTCCTTGTAAGAATGAATGAACTCTCCACAACAATCTCAAAAATATTCATATAAGCGTTGCTGTAGTGGTGATGTCATTAATGGCAATGTCAGTAAACTTCAGGTAAAGGTTAGTTTAAATAGATAGTGGCATCTACAATAATTGGAGCCCATCTCTCTTCCAGCTCTCTCATCCGCCAGGGAAGTAGGTGGCTGGGGAGGTGGCCATTGACCAACCATTTAAGGACCTTAATTGCTGGTGTCAAGAAAATCGTGATTTGCTGATGAGTTTTTCTCCAGAGTAAACTCCCCAGTTCCCCCATTTTTTCCTTTCCAATCACCTCCATAGAGGGGAAAGTCTTGCACATCCAAACTGTGCTGTAAAAGCATTCTTCATTTATATATTTGGCTGTATGGAATCTAGTGAAAATGCTGAGAAGATCATAAGTTTTGAAAACAGTAGCATTTACTTTCAAATAGAGAATATGGGCGGATAGCTATATTTCTACAAGCAACAAGAAAGGAGGCAGTGGTGTACTTAATGGTGCAAGAATTCTCAGGAGGGTAAGGAGGGAGGTCCTCCCGAGGCCATTACTGGGAAACAGGACATCTTACCATTCCCTGATGGACTGAAGAACCACCTTCAGTGAGGAATTCCTAAACCATAGACCACTCACATCTGCTCTGAGGCATCATTCAACAGAATGCAGCAGTTGCAGTTATCCAGGGATGAACAGTATGGTTGGAGAAGATAAGCAGATGGTAGCAGTAGTTGAGGATGTCCAAGGACAAAAGATCCAGCAGCAGCTGAATCTCAAGGTATGCACCCACACAGCCAGATCGATGCTGCTGAATTACACTAATTTATATATCTATCTATCTTTTACCATCATTATTGCTTCTTTTGCTCTGTTCATGCTCACAATCTGTTCCACTTAATCCTCCTCTTTCTGTTTACAGCATTAAAGAAAACAATATTTTCCAGCTCCTTTCAGTTCTGAAGAAGTCATCCTGGACTCAAAACATTAACTCTGTTTTTCTCTCTTCACAGATGTTGCAAGACCCACAGAGTTTCTCCAGCATTTTCTGTTTTTATTCCAAATTTCTATCATGCACATTATTTTGGTATTAATAAATATGCATGGACTGATAACCTTGGCTGACAAAGACTGGGACATGAATATTCAAGAGCACATGGCTACCTGGAAGGATAGAAAGCCACGAAAAGGTGGAGAGTAGCTCTGTTAATTAAGGATCACAGTGGTACAGAAGAGAGAGATGACCTTAGTTCTGGAGGTCAGAATGCAGAATCATTTGGATAGTGATGAGAACAGTTACATATCATAGGACAGATTATGCAGGAAGAAATCATAAGGACTTGTCAGAAAGGTATAGCTATCATCATAGGTTACTTTAATTTACATATAGTTTGGAAGAATGAGATTGGCAAAGATAGCCTGATGATACGTTAATAGACAGCTTTTGGGAATTGGACCATTATAATCTAACACCAACTGGTGAACAAGTGGTTTAGCAGCTGCTGGAGGTTGCTACTAGGCTTGCAGAAGCATAAGTTCCTCCTCAATTTCTGTATGCCTTTGTTATGCAGCAGCCACAACAAAATAGCACCTGAATCCATTGTGGCAGTTCTAATGAGCTTATGTGTGGAATATCAGGTACAATAATGCTTTAGCATTGTGATCAGACAACAGTCACAGCGCACAAAGTGACATTTTTCTGGAGTCCTTGATACAGTGGGACATGGAGGCCTCTAACAAGGAGGGCCATGGAATGCCTCTGGGTGGATCTTTTCTAAAGCAGATCTTGTTCAGAAGAATGCTGCACAAACCATGCCCCACAAACATAACTGAAAATACTAAGTTCAGTAGGATCACTGAGACATTATTCCGACCAGCCTCCATCCCCAGCCCCCACGTCATCCAAGAAAGATACCGTTACATTTCAGAGCAGATTTTGACATACTTACAGAACATTATGAGAGGAAAGCAGCTTTGCACCCTTGAGTTATAGACTGCACGCAATACTATCAAATTTCTTGTTATCACTTCTGCTTCACAGAGGTTAGTAGTATTAAATTAGAATGAATATCATCATGGTCAAAATTGCTCATGCCCAGGATTTGTAGTTGGTCAATGCATGAGCTACATATGCAGAATTTTATGATTGCACATCTCTTTAGTCTGGACTCTGAGTGGCTGAATCAAGCAATTGCCCATTGAAAGGCTTCACATAGCAAACAAGTTGAGCTCACTTTCATTGAAAATAAAAGCTTATTGTAAAGAATTCTGCAAGTTGTAACTTTATATATGTGTGGTGTAAATAAGCAATTAACATCCTGAGTTTAATAAGCAGAGGAATCAAATACAGATAAAAATAGGTGATAGTGGTGATATAGTTGCATAAGTGATGAGAGATGGGTGGGACCCCACCTAAGTTACAAAATATGTGTTGCTTTCACAACATGACCTTATCTTTCTTCTAGTATGGTATACACCACACCAAAATAATGCTCCATTTTAACAAGCATTGTGTAAATTTGTTGAAAAATATTATATGGATAGTCAGCTGATTATCTGATGACTCAGGAAGATATTTGTGTGTGAGATGTATTATTCTAATTCATTGGTCCACTATGATTTTTTAGGCTGTGTCTTAAATCTCCAGTACTTCAAACCCATCTTGCACCAAGGTCCTCTTGCTCAGCAGCTCCCAAATTTAAGAACCTCAAATTTTAAATTATTGCTCCTGTTTTTAAACACCAATCTGGCATTTCCCCAATTTATCAGTGACTCTTCAAGCATTACAATATCCCTGAACATTTTGTTCAATAGTCTAGATGTATTATTTTCTCATTCACTTTGTCTCTAAGATAGTTCCTAAAATTCATCCCTGAATATCATTTGGTCACCCTTCCTAATTCTCAATTAGCTTGAGCTTGATTTGTCTTATGCTTCTAAGAGTCTTGAAATGTTCTTTACATTTAAGTTGTTTTATAAGTGCAAGGCACATTAATAGATGGAACTTACTGCAGAATAATAGACCTGTGGGGCCAAATGACCTCTATTTGTGTTTATTCTTTAGCCTCTTTCCAACTACTTCATCCTACTCTCCCTTAGGAACTTGATGGAACAGAGAATCAAAGTTTCAACACTGTTGGTAAAGAATTTCTCCTGAATTGCTAATTGGAATTATTAGTGACAACCTTCTGTTTATGGATTTGTGTTTAGACTCCAGTAAAAGTGGAAACTTCTTCATTACATCCATTTTTAATATGCCTTCATCATTTTAGAAACCTCTCTTAGATCATCTCTTAGTTTTCTCCTTTTTAGAGAAATGAATTCAGCCTATTTATCTTTCGGTATTTTTGCCAATTCTCACAGTTTTTGTAAATAGAGCATCAATGCAATTCAAAAGTAATAAATTGTGGAAAGCACTTCGAGATATTTGAAATATTTCATTCTGACAGTATAAATTAAGTATTATTTTGTTCCTACTCAATCAAAACACATTTTCAGCATTGGAGGTTACTTTAAGTCACCTAATTCGTTAGACAATGACTTTCCTGGATTTCCATTCTGTAATGCTGACTGCATACGAGTGTTTTACGTGGCACAAAATTGCCAGTAGTCCAGTGGGGTATGGAACAAATTTGATTATTCCAAGATGACGGGCAAAAATATGGAAATAATGCAGACAAAATTCTGCACTTTATTAATAGAGGCAAATGTTATTTTACATTTGTAAAAAAAACTGGTTTAATGTCAATGCAGTACTGTGTCTACTTATGGGTGTTACACTTTAACAATAATGTGAAGGTATCAAGGGAGTGCAGCAAAAAAAATCCAGGCGAATGGCTTTTTTATAGATACAAAGATTTTGGATTGTTTTCCTTGGAGAAGGTTGAGCAGAGGTTGGTAGAGGTTTTGAAAATCATGAAGGGTCCAGACAAAACTACGTTCTGATTGGTGGAGGAATTGAGAATAAGAGGGTACAAATTGAAGATAATTGTCAAAAGAAACATTGGAGACTTGAGCAACATTCTCGTATAACAAGTAATTAAGATCTGAGAATGTGGTGCCTTTGTGATGGAGGTGATTTTATTCAAGGTATTTAAGAGGTGTGGGATTATAATCTGAAAAGGGAGTATGTGGCAAGTTATAGGGAAATGAGGGAATGGCATTAGGTGCTTTGCTTTTGTAGAAAGTCAACAGAGACATGTCAAGCTGAATATGTCCTTCTGTGCTGAAACAATTCTGCAAAATACTGGAATTCCTAAATGGAAATTGTGATTTTAGATCTTTGTGGAACAGCATCCTTTTTCTCATTACCTCTTTTCAGTCTGAATTTGTTGATAGGCTGTATTTATACTGCTATGTGTCTATATTGTTTGTATAAATACAAATAACAATGTTGAATTATACACTAGCAAAATACAATATTTAGAGTATGTTGATTTATTTGCTAAAGTTCAGTACAGTGCTTTGTGAAAAAATGAAATGTAAGAAGGCTATAATTTTTATTCCAGTTGATCTCAAAAAATCTCATTTTCATGGAAACTGACTTGAAAAGATAGCTGAGCTAGTTTGACATTTTCTTGTTAATTTTAATTTCTTGCAGTCAAGCTTTAAAATTCTCCCAACCTATAGTCTTCAATAGTTTCAACAATCACCGTTTAAACAAGATAATAACTAAAATTAACTTAAATCAAAAGGTGTATAAAGACATGAATGTTAATCTAATCTTTCGTTTTCAAAAAGTGTCTTTAAATGAGATCCCCTCTTCAGCATTTGAAATGAAAGCTTTTCTAATATGTTGACTACTTTGATAATATGACAGATTGTGCAGCTGTGCTGAGATATTGGAATATTCCATATAACTGAATTTTCTCTGTACATAGATCAAAATTATTCATTACATGTTCCAAATTCAGCAGGTATTGCTGGAACCTCCTAAAGAAGTTTTGCAATTATCACTAACAGCATAGGAAGTTATGTACCAAAGGTATTAATGTGCACCATCTTCCCAATCAAACTCTTTACTAATGATTGAATCTCAACAGTGCTGAAAGACATTTAAATACATTTGGTTCAGAATTTCTGGATGCTTGTACAGAAAATTATGCATTTTCTGTACCCTTCTTATTGCATAGAAATCCCTGGAAATGATTGTTCAAGGGATTTATATATAAGCAATTTATGATTGTTTTAATGCTATAGCAAGTGTTCTTATGCCATTGGACATTGCTGATTCCAGAAATCATTCTTCAATTTTTGTTGTCATGCCTATTGGGCAAGTATATCTATCTACAGGTAAGGAACAAAAACTATACACAGTACTACAGTTGTAGTTGCCCTATTTAACTGCAGGCTTTCACCTGATAAATGAATGCAGAGAGGGATGTCATGTTTCTTTTTCTGGGAGGAAGCCTCCAGACAGAACAAAGAATAAAGAATAGTACAGCAAGTAGAATAGTACAGCAAGGAAGAGGCATTTCAGTCCACCAAGCCTGTACCGAAACATGATGCAGATCTAAACCAAAAACCTTTTGCCTCTATGCTGTCCAAGTTGCTCTATTCCTTGCCTTTTCATGCATCTGTCAAGATGCCTCATAAGTATTGCTTTTGTATCCACTTCCACCAGCTGCTCTGGCAGTGCATTCCAGGCACTCACCACTCTCTGTGTAAAACGCCTGCCTTTCACATTTCCTTTAAACTTACTCCTTTTTATCTTAAACCTATGTGCCCTAGTAATTGACATTGCTGCCCTGGGAAAAAAAAATCCTCTGAATGTCCGTTCTATCAATGCCTCTCATAATTTAGTGAACTTCAGTCTGGTCACCCCATATCCATTGATGTTCAAGTAAAAATAAACCAGGTTTGTTCAATCTTTCCTCATACCTAATCCTCTCTAAACCAGACAACATTCTGGTAAACTGTTTCTGTACCCTCTCCAAAGCCTCCACACCCTTCTGGCAATGTGGCAAAGAGAACTGTATGCAATATTTCAAATATGGCCTAACAGCTACAACATGACTTGCCAAACTTAGACTCTGTGTCCTGATGAAGACAAGCATGGTATCTTTATCGTCATTTCCAGTTGTGTTGGCACTTTCAGGAAACTGTGGAACCATACGCCTAGATTCCTGAGTATGTTGATGCGACTAAGGGTTCTGCTATTTACTGTATTAGATATCCTAAAATGCATCACATCACATTTAACCAGATTAAACTCCAGCTGCCATTTCTCTACCTAAGTCTTTAACCTATCCTAATCCTGCTGTGTCCTCTGGCTATCTTCCTCACATTCCACACCTCCTCCAGTCATTGTTTTTTCTGCAAACTTACTGGTCAGGCCACCTACACTCACCTCCAGATCATTTATATATGTTACAAACAACAGCGGTCCCAGCACTGATCCCTGGTCACAGATCTCCAATCTGAAAAACACTGTTCTACCCTACTCTTGTCTTCTAAGGCCAAACCAGTTCAGTATCCATCTTACTAGCTCACTATAGATCTCACATAGCTTTACCTTTTATATCAGCCTGTCATGAGGAGCCTTGTCAAAGATCTTGCTAAAGTCAATATAGATATCCCTGTGTCTGCGTACGTTTGCTCCCACAATCCAAAGATGTGCATGTCAGGCGGATTGGCCATTCTAAATTGCCCATAGTGTTAGGTGCATTAGTCAGAGTGAGATGGGTCTGGGTGGATTGCTTGTTGGAGGGTCGATGTGGACGTTAGGCCGACTGGCCTGTTTCCACACTGTAGGTAACAAAAAAAACATTTATCGCCCTACCCCATCAATCATCTTTGCCACTTCCTCAAAAAAAAATCAAATTTGTGAGACACTATCTTCCCCACACAAAATCATGCTGCCTATCGCTAATAAGTTCATATTTTTCCAAATATGAGTAAATTCTACCTGTAAGAATGTTCTCAACTAATTTCCCTATCACTGACATAAGGGTGGCTGGCCTGTAATTTCCTGTGTTTCCCTTCCTAAGCAAAGGAACAACTTTGGCTATTCTTCAGTTCTCTGGGACCTCTCCTGTGACTGACGAGGATACAAAGATTTCGTAAAAAGCCCCAGGAATTTCACCTACTTCTCTTAGCATTCTGGGATAGATCCCATTAAGTTCTGAGACTTGTTGACCTTAATGCTTTTTAAAACACCCAAGACCTCACTTTTTATAATGACATGCTCAAGAACATCAACATACCCCTGCTGAGACTCACCATCCACCATGTTCATTTTGTTCGTGAATACCACCTCAAAATATTCATTAAGGACTTCATCCATTTCCTCCAGCTCCACACATAAATTTTCTCCTTTGTCCTTGAATAGATCTACCCTTTGACTAGTTACCTTCTTGCTCCTATTATGGACAAGCACAAACCTCCTTAAGATATTTGAAGAAGATAGTTTAAACCTAACTTTTTCCTACTTTAATGGTAAGTATAAAGTGTGTTTTGGATGCAATTTGATTGATCATACTACCAGACCTGAAATAAAACACACTTTATTCATATACTATTATTAAAACACAGACGAAACAAAAATAAAAGAATTGGCTAAACTGTATTTGTATCATAACTTTTCCAAGATAGTAGCATCTCATAAACACACCCTTGCCAAAATTCAGTAAAGTAGATAGTCTCACTTGCAATTTAGCAGAAGGAAGACAACCCTAGCTTTTAGCTGTAACAGAGAGGGGAATAAGAGCTTCTACATGCAGCTTCAAGACTCTAGCACTTGCAGAAAGCTAAAACTAAAAATCTTAGTTCAATGGGAGCTTGACATCACCCATTCAGGCTGCTTCTATTGTTCCAGCTTTTTACAAAATATGCAAGACTTGACAAGTTGTTTACTTCATTGGCTTTGGAGCAAAGTCCTCTGCAACTCTATCTCAACTTTTCGTAATAGAAAATAGCACAGAAAACATCTCTTAAAGCCAAAGTGTCATCACACTCATATCTATAGCTATATAAGACACACTTTGGGATTTTCCTTAGTCCTGTTTGCCAAAGACATTTCATGGTTCCCTCATTTCCCCTCTCCTCACCTTACCCCAGTTCCAACCTTCCAGCTCAGCACCTCATGACCTGTCCTACATGCCAATCTTCCTTCCCACTTACCTGCTCTACCCTCCCCTCTGACCTATCACCTTTATCCCCACCTCCATCCACCTATTGTACTCTTGGCTACCTTCTACCAAGCCCCACCCTCTCCCATTTATCTCTCCAACCCGGAGGCTCCCTGCCCTCATTCCCGATGAAGGACTTTTGCCCAAAACGTCGATTCTCCTGCTTCTTGGATGGTGCCTGACCTTCTGTGCTTTTCCAGCACCACTGTAATCTAGAGTGACTGTAAGAGCAGGTCAGATGATTAACTCACCTCCTGATTGAGCAAAGCCTTTTCCATCATGTACAAGGTCAGGAGTTTAATAGAATGATCCCCACTTGCCTGGATGGATGCAGTTCCAACAACACTAAACCTTGAAAATCATCCATGATGAAGCAGTTAGGATGCAAGTTGATGCAAGTTAGGATACAAACAATTGTTGTTTGGATGAGCTCAAGTTTGTGGAGGATGCAGTGTGAGAGACTGGTATTCGCTTGTTACCCTCCCGTTTTCAGAAACTTCTGCACATTTTCCACATTACTTTGCAAGAATGTCAGTCATTAAAACCATCATTGGTATGAATCCTGCTGAACAGGCCATTTACTTCCTGTAGGTCAGGGAGGTTTTATTTACATCTTCATGAACCAAATTGGGAGAAAGGCTGAAATTTCTCAGCTCAAAAATACACTTGGGAGAAATCTGGCAAAATAAAGTTTCTGGAGGATGCAGTGTGAGACACTTTATTCACTTGTTACCCTTCCCCCTTCATAAACTTCATCTCATCTGAAACACTGTTTAATCTTGTCATAGGCAACAATCCTGCCACCTGTCAATCCTATTCTAGCTCTGATACCTCTTTGATCAATCTTTTTGATCAGTCTTCCTTGTCTCCCCTTTTCTGGTATGATGACTGTCTCCTCATGGGTCTTTGAAGCTACATCAGATTGTTTTAAGGTAATAAAAAAAAACTGTATGGTTGCAATGTTACTGTTTGTCCAAAAAAGATCATATAAGGCTGAATTAGTTAAGGTAAATTAACCTCAGCAGGGTTTAAATCCACAGCATATAGAATGCAGGTTAAGCTCAAAGCATAAAGATTAGAATTAAAGAAACTGGGTACACACATGGTTTTGCACATTTTCCACATTAGTTCACAAAAATGGCAGTATCAAAACCATCATTGGTATGAATCCTGCTGAACAGGCCATTTACTTCCTGTAGGTCGGGGAGGTTTTATTTACATCTTCATAAGCCAATTTCTTAAAGTTACAAATTAGCAGAAAGTCTGAAAATTCTCAGCTCAAAAATGATACATGAATACACTTGGGAGAAATCTGGCAAAAGAAAATCAGATGCAGGGCAGTTAGGGCTACTTGTTTAAGCTTGGTGCTGACTAGTTTTGGATAAATTTCTGATATAGCTTGTATATTTAGCCTACTGACGGAATAATGCAGCACATATTATATTCTGTTACACAAAGTGACATGAAATCAAATAAAATTCAATATAATCACTTTTTTTTCCAATTTGTTTCTGGTACGAAGACAAGCTGTATTTATTAGCCACCCCTGGGTGCCTTAAGTAGGTGGTATTAGATCATTGTTTGAACAAAAACAATTCCTGTTATTATTGTGGTTGTAATTAAGACATGAACTTCATTTGCATGAGAGGCCAATAATGCTGAACTTGAAATACTATTCCGTTAACACCAGAAATTTGTAACAAGAGCGAAAGGACTTTTTCTTGTATCTCCTGTGTTTTTCTCCCTTAACTAGTGGAAATAGTTGTTTAAAATGTCATAACTTTTGTGCATTTTCTAAGTTTGCAGTCAGTTTAGTTGATTTTGGGGCCTGATTTCAATCCTTTACTAGCTTATAAAATTTTCAAGAGTGCTTAGAATTATTTACTGGACTTTCTGGTCCAAAGCCATTTTGTTCTTGCCTGTCATCATTGATCTTTACCAAGTGTCAAGTTTTCTTCCAGCTCCCTCTACAACCAGGCAAAAACACATGAATTCGATCTTAATTGGGATCATTTTATGATGAAATATTTTCTAACTGACTAAAACTGAAGACTCATTCAGCCAGGTCATTAGGAGAATATTGCCAGAATTCGCTTGTTAAAAAGACCAATTTTATTTCTATTACTCTTATCAGTTTTCATGAATTATCCAACTCAAGTGGAGGGAACAACATTGTGAAATTTGCAGATAATATTATAACTTAGAGTAGACAGTGGTGTTAGCTGTGAACTTCAAGATGACATGGTCAGATGAAATGGACACAAGCATGGCAGATGGAGTTCAGTACAAAAAGAAGTAAGTGTGAAGTAATATTTTGGGTGAGGAATATTGGAAGACAGTCTACAATTATTGCAAAATTTTGAAATGTGACAGCTGTGTCTCCACATTTATAATTCCTTACACTCCAGGTCTAGTTGATAAGGATAAGAATTAATAATTTTTATTTGTCCCTGAGATGTGGATGTCACTGTCTAGGCCAGCATTTATTGTCTATCACTAATTGCTCTTGGAAAGGTGCCTTCTTTAACTGCTACAGTCCTTGGGATGTAGGAAAACTCATATTACTGGTAGAACAGTGGTATAGTTTCAAATTAAGATGGTGTGCAACTTAGAAGTGAACATGCAGATAATGTTTTTGCTATGCATCTGCAGCTCTTGTCCTTCTAGGTGGTAGAGGTTGTAGGTTTGGAAGGTGCTTTTGAAGGAGCCTTGGAGTCAGAGAGTCAGAGATGTACAGCACAGAAACAGACCCTTCGGTCCAACTCGTCCATGCCGACCAGATATCTCAACCCATTATTTGGATTCACAAATAAAAGCAAATAAAATAAAATATGCTCCAACTTTAGAAATAACTGGCAAAAAAAACATAAAGAACCATGGATGCTGGAAATCAGAAATGAAAGCAGAAACTGCTGGAAAACCTCAGCTGGTCTGGTAGCATCTCTGGAGAGAAATCAGAGTTAACATTTCATGTTCATACCTACTCCTATTGAATCAGTTTATGGACATGAGATAACAGGTCCTTTGAAATTACATAAAAAAGGTTTTTATGGTAGAATTATGAAGCTTCCTAGTTGAACAATTGTATGTGTGTTCTGGGAGCGACTCACAGGGGTTTTTTAAAATAGCTCAAGAATGCTTTAAAGCAACCATGAAGAAATCTGCTGATAAGACTGCTTTGAACATTTCAACTGAGGATGAGGTATTAATATTACTGCCTTTACAAGGTAAATTGATACAAGCACAGTTCAGTGATCCATAGACAGTATTCAAAAGTACTAATAAAGTATATTAATTTTTTGACACTAAAATAAAACAAAGAACTGTGGGTGCTGAAGACCTGAATGAATATCAAAATTGCTGGAGAAACTCAGCACGCCTGGTGGCGTTTGTGTGAAGAAAGCAGAATTAATGTTTCAAATCCAATGACATTTTATTTTTTGATACCCCATGATAGACTGTGTCATATCAATTTGTTGAAGCAATACAGTTGCTGGGAGTATAAGCAAATACAAGTTTGTCAGGTAGTGATGACAGTAGAGGATGAAAGGGACACTGAGAATGAGGAAGACGAGGTCTGTGCAATTCTGAATTTGAAATACTTACTATCTGGTTAGCTAACAGTGAACTATGAGGGAGGGTAACTACCAGGCTTTCACATTCAGAGCTGGAACAATGAGCAGACCTAAAAAGGTCATTCACAAAGTTGAAAAGTGTTTAAAACTAGGATGTGCAACTTTGTACATATATGAAGTGAAAAATAACTTGCTTACTATTTGGGTCCAGAGAAGGAGGCCCAGAGTTTATTATCCTTGATGTTCCTCCAGAAAAACAAATTGCATTGTCACTGCCAGCTGCTATCCTGTGACCTGACAAGGTGGATGGCCATCATATTCCAGTGGCTTCAAGTTGACAGTTGCATTAAACTTTAAAGCTACTGGTTGCTTCCAAGGACCCATTGAGGACCTGTTTGGGTTCGCACATTTCTCGAACTATTAATATGCCAAAGCCGTGACCTATGTAATTTGTGCCATTTCAAACCACTTGATCTAATTTCCCCTTGAAAAGGTCAGTGCCAAAGGCCAGGCAGTAGGTTTTGTCCACATAGCTGGCTTCCCCAAATACAGGGTGCTATAGACTATAAACATGGAGAGCACTGTATCATAACACAGCTACATTGTGAGCAGAAAAAGGTTCCATTTCATCAATGTAAAAGTTATCCATGATCATTGTTACCAGATCTTAAAGGTCTGTGCCAGGTATCCTGGGAGCTGCCTTGATGCCTAAATCCTTGAGAACTCCCATGTCTATGCTTTGTTTCAAGCACCAGATGTCTTACAAAGATGCTTTCTGGGAAATGGAGGCTACCCTCATCAACGATGTCTGAAAACTCTGTTGCATAACTCGCTGATTGAGGCCAGGCATAGATCCCCGTTCTTCAACTAGGGCCATAATGAAACAGACAATAAGCTGCTGGAGATGAGGCTCTAGTGCTTGGATTGGACTGGGGCCTTGTAATACACTCCAGACAGAATGTGTTGCATAGTCTCAACATGCCATGCTTTGCACAACTGTAGCATGTAAAAAGAGAATGTGATAGACTCTGAAGAGCTAGGAGAAAAGCAGCACTCATCTGAGGAGGAAGTTGAGGACAGGACAAACATCACCTTCTACATGACAAATCCCTGCAGAATCAGGCACAACAAGTGAGATCGGGCTCAACCGATACCCAGTTTGAACTGATGTGGTCTGCACGCACCCACTTGTTGATTGTGAGTTTTTCCTTCAATGACGCTACCAGTGTGCAGATAGTCCTGCTAGAAATGGGGTAGTGCTAGAGCTAATCCTAGGGAATGAAATTGATTGATAGTGACCATAACTCTATAAGTTTCAAAGTCATTATGGAAAGGGATAAGGATAGTATAGAAGATATGTCTCTAAATTAGGGGAAGGTCAATTTCAATATCATTAGACAGAATCTAAAAAACATAGACTGGGGGCAGCTACTTGTAGATGAGTCCATATTTAGAAAGTGGAAGTCTTTTAAAAATGATATAGTGAAAATTCAAAGCCAGCCTGTTCTCTTAATGGCAAGGGCTATAAGTTGAGTGAACCCTGGATGTCAAGGGAGATCAAGAGTTTGAGGAAGAAGAAGAATGCATATCCCTTGTGCATTAAAACAGGGGAAGCTCTTCAAAGGTATAACGCATGTGGGAGACTGCTTCAAAAGGAAATGAGGAAGGCAAAGAGGTGCCACAAAATACTTTCGGTGGATGGAATCAAGGAAAGCTCCAAGGCTTTTTATAAGTATGTTAAGAGTAAGGAGTAGAGACCAAAGGGCAACCTATACATGGAACTAATGGACGAGGGTGTGGTCCAAATTGAATACTCCACTTCTGTATTCAAAAAGGAGAAAGACATTGTAGCTAGGGATTTCAGTTGGGATGGTGAGGTTCTAGCACACATTAAGATTAATAAGGAGGAGATATTAGATGTTTCAGTGGGTGTAGTGCATAAATCCCCAGGGCTTGTTAAGATGTATCCAAGGATGCTATCAAAGGAGATAGCTGGATTCCTGGCAGATATAGTTAATACTTCACTCGGCACAGGTGAAGTGCCAAATGACTAGACGATAACTAATGTGGTTCATTTGTTCTAGAAGTGCAGCAGGGATAAGCCAGGTAATTACAGTTAGTCTGACATCAGTGGTAGGAAAATTATTGAAAATAAAATTATGAAGGACAGGATTAATCAATAATTAGAAAGGCAGGGATTGATTAAGGATAGTCAGAACTGATTTGTTAGAGGGTGATCCTGTCTGACTTATTTAATTGAGGTTTTTGAAAAGGTGACTAACTATATTGATGAGGTTAGTGCAGTTGATGTGGTTTACTTGCACTTCAGTAAGGCTTTTGAGAAGGTCCTTCATAGAAATCAGGTCCAAAGGGTAAGAGCTCATGGGATCGAACATGAGTTGGCAAACTAGATCCAAAATTGGCTTACAAATTGGGTGATGGTAGAGGATTTTTTAATAATTGGAAGCCTGTGACCAGCAATATACTACAGCATTTGTTATGTTCATTAACAATTTGGATGTGAATGTTGACAGTATAATTAATAAGTTTGCAGATGACATAAACATTGGTGATGTTGTTGTTATGAGAAGGATAATCTCAGGCTACAATCTAATATTTATCAGCTGGCAAATTGTATAGAACAATGGCAGATGAGTTTAATCCCAATGGTGCGGGATGATGCATTTGGCAGGTCTATTACGGAAAGGATAAACACAATGAATGGTAGGTCCTGAGGGAGTACTGAGGAACAAAGTGACTTTGGTGTATAAAGCCGTAGATCTCTAAAGGTAGACATGAGTGGTGAAGATGTCATATGGGATGCTTGTCTTAAGTGCCAAGGCATTGAGTTTAGGAGCAAGGACATCTTGTCACAACTTTATGTAACATTGGTTAGGCCACAGATGGAATACTGTATGTTGTTCTGGTTGCCACACTATTAGGATGGTGATTGCACTGGAAGGGGTGCAGGATGAAAAGTCTCAGTTATGAGGAGAGACTGGATAGGCTGGGTTTGTTATCCTTGGAGCAGAGGAGTAGAATCTGATTAACATATACAAAACTAAAAGATGCATAGACAGAGTAGACCATGAGAATCTCTTCCCTGTGGCAGACGTATGTAAGACTAGAGGGCATATGTATAAAGTGAGGAGGAAATGGTTTAGAAGAGATCTGAGTAAAAGCTTTTTCACCCATAGGATGAAACATGCTGCCTGAGAGGCTGGTGGAGGCAAGTACTTTTGCAACATTGGATGAACACTTAAAATGCTGGGGCATTATAGGTTATGGATCAAGTGCAGGTAAATGAGATTAGTGTAGTTTGATGTTTGATTGACTGGCATAGACATAGTGGGCTGAAGGGCCTGTTTCTATGTTGTCTGAATCTATGATAAGTGGTCCTGTTCCAAGAAGCAAATGCAGACATCATTGGTTTTTTTTTTGCTTAATAAAAGTGAATGGTTTCAGTCTTTTGAATGCATTCCAATATGTGACATTCGCACATTGAACAATAAAAAGGTGTTAAGGAAAGAGTAGCACTTTCATAGATGGGATCCTATGATGGATAACACTAAGTACAGGTAGCCCATGTAGCTAGGTTTTTGAATAGTGAACAATGCACACTTGTATTTGCAGTAGCATGTCAGCTGTGCTAGCCATTTACCCATTGAACACTTACTTTTGGTGCCCCTCATGTGCATTGTGGAGGGCAGGTTCTGGGCTTTAAATATGGTGATGACACCTAGAATGACAGGAATCCCCAGCTGTGGGGAGCATATGCACGATTGCTCAATGGATGATAACAGGTAGGGCACCATAGAGGCATAGTGCATAGGTACTGTAGTAAAAAATGGAGAAATTCGCAAGGGTGTAGGGTGAGAAATCTCTCTGTAGAAAAATCACCAGAATTGAGACTGATCGGATTTCGACTAAAATTCAGCCCTTTATTCCATGATACCAGAACTATTTGCAACAAACTCAAAATCAGAAGGAAGGATTCAAGTCTATTACCCCAGGAACAATCTTAGAGAGACCCAAGCTGCAGTGAAAGTTCACCTATCTCCACGTTAATGCTTCTTGTTAACTGGAAGGCTTTAACCTGCTTCTTCTTGGGAAATTTTTTCCATTCACTCACTGCTCTCTCTTTAGTTATTATATCTTGCTGAGACTCAGATAAGCTGTCAACTTAGCTCACTTACTACTTAATAGTGTTCCTTAATCTCATGCCTTTAACAGTTTTGCCACCCTTATCTGGTCTGGCCTACATGTGACTCCAGACCCACAGCAATGGGTATTGATTGGGGATAGCAATAAATGCTGGCCTAGACACCAACACCCACTTTCCACGAAATGAAAAATAACTCACTGTTCAAAGTAACCTTTTTTAAAAATCGCATTTCAGATCTGCAGAGCTGAAGCCTAAAACCATTTTCTTTCATCACGTTTGAGCCCAAGTCCCTAAAATCATTATTTTTTAATGAACCTTCCTCACAATATGTTTCAGTCAGGATTCCATGCATAATGTCTATGCCTCATTCACAGTGTATCCATTCAGGAAGATTTAAGCTGCAGGAGGCAGATGGGCAAGGGTTCTTTGAGGAAGAGGCTGGTCCATCAATGAAATGTGAATTAATTCCCTTTATATTAATAGTCCAATCAACTTCAGTTGCTACTCTCAAACCTGAATCCTCTAACATTTGATTCCATTTAGCCACCTTCCACACCAATAACTTACTGACAAGGCATCTCATAAACCACTCTACAACTCTCCAAACACTAAGCAGACAGAAGTATCAAAAATAATGAAGGTTTAAAAGCGTGGATAAACAATTATTGTCAAATTATTTATCTCCAAAACATTAACCTTATTCCACCTCACTGGGGTAGCATGCTGGAAAATCAATTCCTGGAGTCAACACAAAAATTAAAAAGGTTTCAATAGAATATAAAATCCTCAATTTACCTGTCTTTTTGACCAAGGTTGACAGAAAGCACAGACTGTACTTGACAAGAGTTACTATTTGTTATAACTAAACTGATTCTAGCTATAGATAGATTAATAATTATGAGCCAGAAACTCTATTAGCAAAAAATGTTAAACCTCTTATAAAACTTACCCTACCCACATGTACACATGGATAGATAAAGAAAAATGGGTAGAAGAAAAGATGCAAAGGCAGTTCATTGACCATTATACTCAGTATTCACTGAGATCACCCTTTTGCCTTTTCAGGGCTTGCTTCTCTAACTTCCTTCTCCAGTACTTGTGTGCAGGAGACACAGAGCAATTGGTTCACACTTATAAAGTCTCTTATTATTGGTTAAAAGCACAGCCTACAACAAATAATAAAGGGGAAATAAACTTTTTTTTCCCCAGGTTTGCAGGGGAAAGGACAGCACCTTTCTTTCTGGCAGTCTGATGACCAAGTCTACAACACTGTTACCTACACCTACAAGCTATCGAGCTACGTGGGAACCAATCACTTAGTTGTTATAGATAAAGGCCTTTGTCATTGACAACTGGTCACCACTTCAGAGACCAATCAGCTAATTGTGGTCATCCAAATCTTGTTGTTTTATACGCACTTGCTGGTTTCCAGCTTGTCTGCAACTAAACCTCCCCCACTGCTTGAACAGGCAGCAGTGAAAACTGCACTTACAATAAGTATCAGTTACCTGCTTTTAAGAAGTGTAATAACACTTTTCACAATCCTTGGCTTTTCTATAACCTTTGGTATTTAAAATAGTCCTATGCCCCTTTCAGTCAGAATCAATACAACAGAAGAATAAAAAGGTACATTCTTTACAACCTATTGTGTGGTTAAAAAAAGCGTTTTACTCATGTTATTACTTTTACAAAGGGTAGACCCAGTGGCTTCAGCAGAGCTTGCAGTAGGCTGTATGCTGCCAGCAGCACCTCCAGAGAACTGTCTGAAACCCTGAGGGGAAACCATACCTCTTTCTGTGTTCTCAGTAATAAATCAAACTGAAAGCAGTATTGACATTAGATTGATTGACTGCAATCTCCTTTTAAAAGATGCATTCATCCTTTAAGTGATGATCAGGAACTCCTGCTATAAGTTGTAAAGTGCAGGAAGGGGAATCTCCTGGTGCCAGTGAGACAGATTAGCCAGCCTGTAAAGCCTACTTTAATAAAGCATGACAATTGAAAGTCTCACGTTTTCTGATATCTGGATGCATTATTTGATTCCTCTCCCCATGCACTGATGTTATCTGCCATTAAAGCATTTGAGCAAAATCAGTGTAACTTATTCCATTAATTGACTTCGTTCAATGGCTTCAATACTAATAAGAATTCTGCTGTTGCCTTTTGTTATTGTGCCAGCTGTGAGCTGCAAAATAACAAATCAGGAGGATGCTGCACCAGTACACAACACACAAGAGATAGAACACTTACATTCTATTGAAGCTGTGTTTCATAAAATATTTATAATACCTTAGAAGAACAGAATATTAATTATGTAACAAATTAGCTTCCGTGATTGTTACTAATGATGTAGAAGTGTGAATTTTTAAAACATTGAGTTGGTCTGTTAAATAAAATGATTCAGTCAGGTTTCTTAGGATTTTAATGGCATTAAGCAGCTGTGGTTGTTTGACTGCAGTGTTTTTGATTTTGTTCATTTTCTGTTTGTAATCTAATTCACTGAAGGGATGTCAGGATAGCAAGTGCCAGAGGGTTAGAATACAGAATTTTTTTTATCTCTAGGATCTGGTTGCAAGTCCATGATTGGTTCAAGAAATTTAGTTTCCATTCTCAGTTGGGAAAAGCTGATTGCAATACTCTCAAATCTAGCTCAATTGCTGTATTAAAAGTAGTAGAACTAAGGGCATTTGAACACAGTGTTAATGCATGAATTCTTGTGGCATATAGATTTTGGAATAACTGCATAGAATAGCTAACTGAATAATGTACTTCAAGCCTAGCTAAGATCAATTACACTTGAACAATGGCTCTACATCCCATTCTTCCTTCACTTATTGCCCCTTTCAGTGAGATGACTGAATTGAGAACAATTGTGTCAAGTGAAAGAGCAATTTTCTTTCAGTAGACTATTTACATTCTTACACTACATTCTTGCCAAATTTTCTCTTTCTCCTCATTCTATCGCAGAGCTAATCACATCTTTCATTACAACGTTTCTAAAGGTGCCAATCAATCGCCAGTAACTTATAAAAACAAAGTGCTGTGAATGCTAGAGATTTGAAATAAAAACAGTAAGTATAGAAAAAAAAACTTAGCCAGTCAGGCATCATCTGCAGACACAGAAACAGAATTACCATTTTGAGGCTCATCTTTGATATCCCGAGGAAGAGTCTTATTGGACTTGAAACATTAACTCTGTATCTCTCTCCACAGATGCTGTGAGAGCTGCAGAGTTTCTTCAGCACTTTCGTTTTTTATTCTAGTAACTTACTGGCCATTATATGTGGGGAAGCTTTGAAAGCAGTGTTCAGCTAGGGAAAGAAAAGCCTTGTATTGTCTTCATCTACCTTGACATTTGTATTCCTAACAGAGAAACTATGATTGATAATTCTCACCCCGAACCTTAACCTCAACCTTAACCGAATTTGAGATCAATTATACCTTGATGAGAACAGTTCTGGATGAGATCAAACCTGAAACTTCTTTGTCCTGTGGGGATTCTTTTGAGGTAATAAACAAAAGAGCTAAGGGCTATTAGATCAGCTATAAACTTATTGAATGTAAGTCAGGCTAGCAGACCCATATGGC
Source organism: Chiloscyllium punctatum (assembly GCF_047496795.1). Taxonomy (NCBI): domain Eukaryota; kingdom Metazoa; phylum Chordata; class Chondrichthyes; order Orectolobiformes; family Hemiscylliidae; genus Chiloscyllium; species Chiloscyllium punctatum. Next base: position 32,561,006 of record NC_092749.1, on the reverse strand, counting down.
AGACTCCTGTTCCTGTTCGCTGTGAAGCGAAGCTGTTGTCTCCTCTGTTTTCCGAAGTTTGCCTGTGCTGCAATGTGTGGTGGCTTGTTGGAATAGTGTTCCGATACAGAGGAAAACAGAGGAGAACCACCTATACAACGTATTCATGAAGAACAGATACTCAAAAAATACAGTGCGCAGATTCCTCAAGAACAAACCACGACAAGCAGACCAAACACAGCCAGAAACCCTAACCACCTTACCATACATCAAAGAAGTTTCAGAAATGATAGCCAGGCTACTAAGACCCCTCGGAATCCTATTAGCACACAAAGCCACCAAAACTCTCAAACAAAAACTAACAAACTTAAAAGACCCAGTACAACCCATGGACAAAAACAACGTCATCTACAAAATTCCATGCAAGGACTGCCACAAACACTACGTAGGACAAGCAGGAAGAAAGTTAGCCACCAGGATACACGAACACCAGCTAGCCACAAAAAGACACGACCCTCTCTCCCTCGTAGCCCTACACACAGATGAAAGAAACCACCATTTCGACTGGGACAACACATCTATCCTGGGACAGGCTAAGCAAAGACATGCCAGAGAATTCCTAGAGGCCTGGCACTCCAACCACAATGCCATAAACAAACACATAGATCTAGATGCCATCTATCAACCCCTCAGAAAACAAACAGGAAATGACATCCCCACAAACTCCAGGAACGCCATCCAGAGAAAGATATAAATAGAAAGGAGGAGACAACAGCTTTGCTTCACATGGAGGTCGCCACTGATGATGTTACCTAGCCAGGTAATGAAGCGTCTGGATATCAAACCTACAGCTCAGCGAGCAAACCTACACCCTAAACCTCAACCTGAGCTACAAACCTTCACAAACCTTGCAAACATTTACTGATATTTTTATTTAGTTTCAAATTGTGGCATCTTCAAATATATTTTTGAAAAGCAAAAGAAACAATTTCAAACAATTTATTTTGGCAAAGTTTATATTTGGTACCTTTATTTTAAGACCTGAGTGGGAAATCGCGTGAGAAAATTGATTGCTGTTCTGTATTCTATGAAAAAGACACTGATATTGGACAGATTGAGCAAAATCAAAAGAGTAGCTGAACAAATTTAGGCTTCACAGTCCTTGTTTCATAGGCATAAGACAGGCGTAATGACAGTAAACTTGGGATCCAAATTCTTGCGTTCAAAGGATGGTTTGAAAGGCATTTAAACTAATGCTAGAATGGGCAATTTTTCAACTGTCTGAAACAGACATTATTCAAATGGAAGTCAGGAATTGGACATATGTTTTAAACACCTTCACAGAAATTTCTTTAGGATGCACTAAGCAATAATGAAGCCAAACCTTTCAAAATTCTTCAGTTGTCTCTGCAGCCTTGAAGACAACAAATGAATATTGAAAACTATTCTGCTGGAGTGACCTGGAATATTATGACCCCGATTTCCCTCCTTTGCTGTTTTATCACCCGATCCCCAGAATTTACTTGAAGGCTGTTGGTCAAGAAATGCAATTGAAGTATAAAAAGTTGAAACGGCCAAATTTTGGGTGGAAATGTAATAGGTAGGCCTCGTCACTCTTATTGAAGTGAGGTCCCAGGACAAATTTCAGGCTTGCCTTGGTCCTCCATGGCTCATGGTTCCCTTTTTATGCCAGTTGTTAGGTCAGTAACAAGTTCTTGGTTCAGAGACACAGTAAGTATGAGACAGAGAAATAGACAATGATTGAATTGTCCACTCTCTTGAATAATGTGTTTAAACATCAGCAGGGAGAGAGTTGGCCTTGCTTCCCTGCTGCACATAGAACTATGCCCAGAAATGGGCAATTATTGCAAACATAAAGACATCATCCCACCATGGACTTGCTCCTTCAAACATACTCATTGTCTGATGAAGGAACTTAGTATCAGGAAGGAGGTGTCTGCTGCAAACTATCCACCAATCATTGATGCCAACCCCCCTACAATCCTCTACACTTCCCTACGTCATGACACTAAACCACCAAATTACCCCCCACCCCCCGCAATAACTTACTGATGACTTGGTGTGACTATAAGGCAAGGAGCAGAATTAAGGAATTCAGCCCATCAAATCTGTTCTGCTTTTTGATCAGGGCTGAAATGTTTCTCAACCTCACTCTCCTTCATTCTCCCTGTAATCCTTGATCCCCTTACTAATCAAGAACCTATTTATCTTTGTCTTAAATACACTCAATTACTTGACCTCCACAGTCCTCTGTGGCAATGAGTTCCACAGAGTCATCGCCCTCTGGCTGAAGAAAGACCTCTTCACCTCAGTTCTAAAGTGTCTATCCTTTCACCTTGAAGTCCTAATCTTTCCTCCTTGTGGAAACATCTTCTCCGCACCCCACTCTTTCCAGATCTCTCAGTATCCTATAAGTTTTAATCAGATCCCCCCTCATCCTTCTAAAGCCCATCAAATACAGACCCAGAGTCCTCATCCACTCCTCATATGACAAGTCCTTCATCCTCAGGATCACTTTTGAAATTGTCCTCGTGAACCCCTCCACACCAGCACATTGTTTCTTAGATACGGGGTCAAAAACTTCTCACATCATTCCAAATGTGGTCTGACCAGAGCCTCATACAGCCAAAGCAGTACATGTCTGTTCTTGTTTCCTAGCCCTCTTGAAATGAATTCTAACATTGTCTTTGCCTTCCTAACTGCCAACTGAATCTGCATGCTAACCTTAAGAGAATTCTGAAGTAGAACTCCCAAGGTCCTTTATGCTTCAGATTTCTGAAGCCTTTTCCCATTTAGAAAATAAATCTAAGCCTCTATTCTTTCTTTGAAAATGTATAACCTCACACTTTCCCACATTGTATTGCATCTGCCACTTCTTTGCCCACTCTCCCAGCATGTCCAAGCCCTTTTGCAGCCACCCCACTTCCATCTTGTATCTTGAGGGATGCGTGGATACGACAAGAATGACATTTTTGGCAAATGATAGCAATTATCTTACTACAGACTCAGTCTTGAGTCAACAAAGCATCCCATAGTGAAAAGTTTTGCAAGCAATAGGTCAAAAACCAATCCTTGTCCCCAGGCGTGCTATACTTATTATATTCTGTGCTTCAGATTACTCAGATACGGTACTTTAAAACATTATTTTCTGAAGAATTATATTTAATTAGTATTTGAGTGAAACATTACTACCAGTTTCCACAGTCTTACCGTGAAATGTTTTATAGATTTACCAGTCACTCATTGAAATAATAGCCCATGTTTTAACTGATCTCATCTAGTAAAAGCTGAACTTGGGGGAAAGTTAACCAATCCTATCCCACTTCCTCCTTATGCTGTCCTAATATAGTATACTCATTTGAGCATGTGTGCAGACTGTCTTTAAGGAAACAAGATTGTTCTTTCAATATACTTACTAAATCTGATAGTATTATTAGGGCTCACTATAGAGTCATAGTGTCAGACAGCACAGAAACAGACCCTTCCGTCCAACTTGTCCATGCCAACATATTTCCCAAACTAAACTTTTCCCATTTACCTGTGTTTGACCTAAATCCCTCTAAACCTTTCTTGTTCATGTACTTGATCAAATGTCTTTTTAAATGTTGTAATGGTACCTGCATCTACCATTTTCTGTGGAAGTTCATTCCACGCATGAACTACCCTCTGTGTAAAAAGGTTGCCCCTCAGGTCCTTTGTAAATCTTTCTCCTCTCACCTTAAAAATATGCACTCTAGTTTTGAACTCCTCTAACCCTAAGGAAAAGACTTATGCTATTCATCTTATCTGTTTCTGTCATGATTTTATAAACCTCTGTGAGGTCACCCTTTAACCTCTGATGCTCCAGTGAAAGAAGTCCCAGCCTATCCAGCCTCCCCTTCTGACTCAATCAGTCCTGCAATTTCAAGGTGAGGCCTGAGCTAGATGGAAAGAGGAGCAACAGTTGGTTCTCACCAGGAATTAGATATCGAGGCTTAAAGTTACGTTTTACATTAATTTTGTGTTTCTTGATGTGCAGTTCTAAATCTTATTAAAAAAAAGTATTTGAGTCACTCCTACACTAGGCTACCCACCCCTGCCCTCTGACCACATTAAAACTTGCTTCATAGTTTGCAGCCAGAATCCTGATTACTGCAACATCCCTGCTTGTTGCCAGTGCCTCCAAAAACTCCCAGGGTACGTTCCCAAGTATCTTTAGCTATCACCATCTGCTGCAAATTCATGCTTTGGGCCACAGATTTCTACTCCAGCCTCCTGACCACAATATCAGCTAATTGCTAGACGAATATCTATGGCAGATTAAATGAGGCCCATTCTTTTAGATGAGCAGTTCATTCATGTCCCAAACCTTGCTAACATTTCTTATACTTCCACACTTTAACCCTCCTCATTTATATTGGTGCCAGTTAATATTCTTTAGATTATTAGTTTTATTTCTCTGTTTCTTCTTGCTTATGATCACAAGTGGTGGATGGCTGACATTCCAACCTGTCTTCCAGTGAATGACCTGTAGGTGTTGGAATAAAACTGACTATCTCTCCTGCAACAGCAAGAGTAGATTTTTGGCATGCATGCACTCCAAATGAGGATATGATGTGGAAGTGCTGGTCTTGGACTGGAGTGGACAAAATTAAGATTCACACAACACCAGGTTATAGTCCAACAGGTTAATTTGAAAATACAAGCTTGTGCAGCACTGCTCCTTCAGCAGGTAGCTGGTGGGACAGGATCATAGGACATAGAATTTATAGTAAAAAATCAAAATATCATACAACTGATGCAATATATTGAACAAACCTAGATTACTGTAAAGTCTTTAATCACTTAGAATAGGAATGTAGGTTTCAATTGATTAATATGTAAATCCCAGAACTCCTTTCAAGTCACGGTCCCGAGACTATTTAAGGTTTTATCAGTATAAAAAAATGTGACATCATAGCTCAGATAGTGCATTAAAGGTGTGAGGTCAGTCTGTCTGTATCCCAACCTTGAATCATACTGATTCTATTCCCAAAGTAGGAATTTATAAAACGTCACATTGAGGATAGTTACAAATGTTAGTAGCAAGCCTGAGACAAAGTTTCAGATGGACGATTGTCTTGTCATTGTGTGATTATGCCTATCTTTTTGGATGAAAATTCCTATATCAGTAACATCTGACTGAAGAGAATTTTAAACCCACCTTGATGTAGCTCATTTCCAAATCCTTTCTGTGTAGAAATATTTTGTTTGAATCAACTTGTTTGGATGTGTTATGAACACCTCCATGACCATCACATTATGAGGTGGCACTGGAATGCAGAAAGTCTGACCTCAAGGTAGTGACACTACCACTCTGTCACAAAAACTGATATTTGACCATAAGTCCAGAAGACCAGAAGCAGTAAGAATAGGAGTACGCCATTCATCTTCTTGAGTCTGCACCAATCAATAGGATCATGGCTGATCCAACATTCCTCATGATCACTTTCCTACAATTTCCCTAAAACCTATGCCTTCCCTACTGAACAAGAATCTATCTCAGACTTAAATGTACACAAATACTGTGTCTCACAGCTCTCTGGCAAGGAGTTCCAAGGATTCTCAACCCTCTAAGAGAAGTAATTCCTCCTTATTTTAATCTTACGTTGGTGCTTGTTTATTCTGAGACCATGCCTTCTGATTCTAGTCTTTCCAACGAGATGAAGCATCCTCTCACATTTAACCTGTCAAGCCCCTTAAGAATCCCACATGTTTCAATGAGATCACCTCTCATTCTTCAAAATTCTGATGAGTAGAATCCTAACCTGTTCAACCTTTATTCATGAGACAATCCCCCACACCAGGATCATCCTAGTGAACACAACATTGGTTTTGTGTTTTTGTTGACTCTATGACTTTTGCAAGCTATTTGTCATGAATGATTATATCTAGATATCGTTGGCAGCCTTTTATGATGTATTTTTATTGGCTACTTCTAAAGACTATATTTCTCACTTGTTCAACATTGATATATTCGCAATTTTATGAATTAAGAATTCAAGTCAATCCGATTCAAGTTTATTAAATGTTTAATTGAAAAATGTATACAACTATGCACCTCTATAAATGTTTATATAATTTACCACTTGAACAAGAGATGTATTGATTTTTTCTGTAAACTTCTGAAAACTGAAAGTAAAAATTTAACTTTTTCATGTTTTAGAATTAGTAGGTAATTTGTAACAATGACAGCAAAATAGTAGCCATTTATGCTTTTCATGAATTTAAATCTTCCTACATTTTGTACTTCTCTTAGGTTGGCACACTACGATTTTGTGGCACCACTGAGTTTGCCAGTGGCCAGTGGGCAGGGATTGAGCTGGATGAACCTGAGGGGAAGAATGATGGAAGTATTTGTGGCATTCAGTATTTTAGCTGTCCCATTAAACATGGTATATATATATATATATATTATATATATAGATATATAAATATATGTATATAGATAGTTTCTTATTTATATTCCTAGAACTTGGCGAATGTTTTGTTCCTCAGCTCTTTCTGTACCTGTATTCATCTTTCATTTTTTAGTTGTTGACTGCATTAATCGGAGGCCAGATAGAGTAAATTCTTATAAAGAAAAACAAAATGTTGATGTACAAAGAATACAAAATTCTATGAATAAATTAAGAGATTGGATTTCAATTAAAACATCAGGGTATAAACTAGACCTAACAGTTTAACAATAACCCTAAGAAATAAAGGAAGTGGAGTAAAAAGACAAAGAGACAGATTAGAGGGGCACAAAAGGAACGTGAAAATGGATTTTCAAAGAGCAAGGGGATTTCTAAGCATACTAAAAATAAAGAGAAGTGAAAGAGAAGATAGGATCATTCAGAAATCAAAAAGGAAGTCTCATTTTAGCCAATCAATGTGTGGCAGAGATATTAAAACTTTTTTTATTTGTGCTGACACCTAATTTTAACGTAGATATCAGAAACAAAATTCCTTCTGAAAAATATAGCACAAATTAAGGAGGATAAATTACTTGTCCTTGTGTTATTGAAGGAAGCTGGAAATAAGATAACAGAAGATCCCTATAATTTTAAATTTTCCTCAAATATACAAACCATGCCATGAGATTCAGGTGTAGCCATGTAGCATTACATAGTGAGGAAAGGACAAACCACATAGTTATAGACCAGTAACATACTGTTGGCTCATAATGCAAAATCACTTGAAGCTAAAGTTCAACATCAAATTAGGTTCCATTTTGAAATGCATGGAATAATTGAAGACAGCCAACAAATGGCTTTATAGCTAGGTAACTTTTTGACAAATGTAATACAATAGTTGTTTTGAAGACATGACCAATTATATTGATAAAGAGGATAAATTCGATGTATTGTGTATCAACTTTGAGAACATATTTGATAAAATGACTCACATAACTTTTTGAGTCATAGATTGTACAGCACAGAAACAGACCTTTCGGTCAAACCCATCCGTGCCAACCAGATATCCTAAACTGATCCAGTCCTAATTGCCAGCATTTGACCCATATTTCTCTAAACCCTTTCTGTTCACATACCCACCCAGGTGCCTTTTAAATGTTGTAATTGTATCAGCCTTCACTACTTCCTCTGACAACTCATTCCATACATACATCACCCTCTATATGAAAAAGCTGCCTGTTAAGTCCTTTTAAAATCTTTCCCCTCTCATTGTAAACCTATGCTCTCTAATTTTGAACTCACCTGCCCTGGGAAAAAGACCTTGGATATTCACCCTATCCATGCCCCTTGTGATTTTATAAACCTCTATAGGGTCACCCCTCAGGCTCTGATGCTCCAGGGAAAATAGCCCCAGCCTATTCAGCCTCTCCCTATAGCTCAAATTGGCCAATCTCAACAATATCCTTGTGAATCTTTTCTGGACCCTTTCAAGTTTAACAACATCTCTCCTGTAGAAGGGAGACCAGAATTAAATGCAGTTTTGTTATAATTATTCTGCTCCATGGTATAAGATAAGCTTCAGTAGCATGACAAGAAATTTGGTTAACAGACAGGTAATAAAGAGGCTAAATGTGGATTGCGCAGATTGGAGAAAAGTTGGAATTTGTGTATGACAGGTGTCCATAATTTTAGTAAAGGTAAGACAATTTGCTGATGGCAGCAAAGGAAGCTTGCTAAATAGTGAAAGATTGTAAAGGATTACCAGGTGGATGACAGATGCAACCTAATATGACGCATGGGATAATGCAGTATTATTGTAAAAACAACAACGAATCCATAGGCTCAACTGAAAAATGTTGAAGGGTTTGGGCCTTGAAACCTAATTCTTCAAATTCAGAGTCACTGGACTCACAGATGCTGCATTTCTGCTGAGTTTCATCAGCAATTTCTGCTTTTCCTTCAAGTACATAATTCTCTGAAAGTGTAGGGGCAACTAGATTTTAAAAAAGACTATAAAAGGGGTCAATAACAATTTATAAGAGCAAAGTATTAATAAAGTAAATGTGCAGTCATCATTTTAAACAAAACATTGGCTAGGGTGCGGTTTTGGCACCCATTAAAGACATAATGCTGATGCACTACAGCTTCACCAGGATGATGCCAGTGAAAGGAAATGATAATTCTGAGAAAAGACTTGAGATCAAAGCTGTCTGATGAAGTAGAGATCAAGATACTCAAGTTACATTTCTTTACTATTTATGGCAGTGAAATTATAATTTGGTTAATTTATTAGATAAAATGAGCATAAAAATTCAATAGCTACCAATGAAATGGGACTGTGTGAACTACTAACCTTAAAATTGACGTTTTGCGAACTTTGCCTTTGAAAACAGTGTGTGAGAATTGTATGATGTGTGTTTGCAATGACAATTCCATATGTGGTGATCTACATTCATTGTACCATCAAGTTTAGTAAGCATTTCCCCATATTCCCAAGGATGAAAAAACTGGAAGACATATACAGGTACTCAGGGAACACTGTAATCCAATTGCTAATGTTCCACCTGGTTTCAGGTGGTAGAGTTAAATAATGCATACCTCTGTGTGGTCTTTAGGGTGGAGAAGAATATCTTGAAAATCGATGATAAAACAAAATCTATAAAAAAGATTATTTGGAATTTATGTAGAGGGTTTTCGAGGCACTGTTATTCTAGATGTATTCTACAGTAGAAGATCTTTTCTAAATTTTTTTATTTCCTTGAAGGGATTTTTGCACCGCTTTCCAAGATTAGCAAAGTACCCATGGTAAAAAAGAGTGTAACAAGGACATCATCAAGTAAAACGTCAACTCCTGTCCGATCACAAAAAATTGATTTGTCGCATGTTACATCAAAAGTTAACACAGGTAGGCTGAAGTCTGCTGTGGTAAATAAATTGGATATTAATATAAAAAGAAGTGTTTGTTTTTAGTTTTGTTGAAGAGTATAATTTTTTCATTTTTAAAAATCTATCGGGTCATTACCTGATAAAGGGATTATCAGTAATATCATTGATTTATTTATTTAAGCCCTTCATTTTATGATTTTTTTTCTCTTTTCGTTTGTAGCAATTGTATTTAATATTGCTTACCTGAAAAAAGTATCAATTTCCAGCATAAAGTGTTAGGCTGACGACTGTTGAATGGTGATAACTGCAGCAAGATCAATCCAATTGACTGTTTTTGGGGTAACAATAATCATGACTGCTTTAATTGATGAAGTCCTTTTCTTTTGAATATACTTTTAGACTGAGGTTTTCCATTTTGAAGTTAAAGCATGGCATCAAGCATGTTGGTTGGTATATAACTGCTAATTCCTGGAGCAAGTTATCTCACATGATTGTGTGTTTCTTAGCTCATTATCTTTGCAAGCGAGGTTGCACACGTTTTACAGCAAATCACCCGGCAAATGAGCAGGATATTGTGCCCATTGGTGGCATCTGGTGCATCTGGTGCCACCTTTAAAGGACACCACTTCACTTGCTGCAAGCCAGAAACTTCCTGTCAGCCTGTGGTGGCCATTTGAATACAAAGGATATCCCAGGCATGACTGATTATTGCCATGTATGAAATTTAGTGCAGATTAGTGTAAGATCATCCATTTTGGATGGAGGAGTAGAAAGACAATTTATTATCTAAATGAAGAGAAACTTCAGGGTGCTTTGATGCAAAATGATCTGGATGTTCTTATGTGTGAATCGTAGAAAACTAGTATGCAGGTCATAAGAAAGGCAAATAGAATTTTGACATTTATTGCTAAAAGAATAGAGTGGAAAAGTTGGAATGTGTACAAAGCACTAGTGAAACCATATCTGCAGTATCACGTACAATTTTGATCCCTTTACTTGAGGGATGCAGTTGAATTAGAGGCAGTTCAGAGAAGGTTCGCTTTATTTGTTCCAGAGATGAGGGGTTCAACTCACAAAGCTAGGTTGGGTAGTTTAGACCTATACTGTCTTGAGTTTAAAAGAATGTGAGGAAATCTAATAGAGGTATATAAGGCGATAAAAGGGATTGACAAAGTAAATGTAGAGATTTGATTTGATTTGATTTGATTATTGTCAGATGTACCTAAGTGTAGAGAAAATCTTTGATTTGCAAGCAGTACAGGCTGATCATAGTAAGCAAGGATGTAAAGATCATAAGGTGACAAAAACATAAGGTTACACTACACAGGATGTGCATGAGGCAAGAACAACATTAAAAAGATCAACATTATTTGAAGTTAGAGAGTCCATTCATCAATCTAATAACAACAGAGAGGAATCTGTTCATGAACCTGCTGGTGCATGTGTTCAAGCTTTTGTATCTTCTGCCTGATGGTGGTTTGAGAAGTGCAGTTGTCAAGTATGTATTCATTTCTTTCACCTATACTTTCTTATTTGCTCTTGGAAGGTGGGCATCACTCATTGGCACTGCTGGCATTTTCTTTGTCCTTAATGGCCCATGAAAAGATAATGTTTTCCAGTAGAAAATGTCTTAGGTTGGAACTTTTATGATTGTGATCCATCAAAGATGAATTATTATCAAGTCAGCTTGGGGAGGAAACATGGGGATCATCATTTTTTCATGCAACTGTCGAACTTGTCCTTCTCACAAGGGACATGATTGCTTAGTGGTATTATCGCTAGACTATTAATCCAGGCAGACATTCAGCCAATGTTCTGGGGACCTAAGTTTGAATTCTGCTACAGCAGATGGTGGAATTTGAATTCAATAAAAATGTCTGAAAGTAAGAATCTACCGATGACCAAGAAACCATTGTCAATTGTTGGAAAAGTCCATCTGCATCACTAATGTTCTTCGGGGAATGAAATCTGCCATCCTCATCTGATCATGCCTATATGTGACTCTCAATTGCCCTCTGAAATGGCCTAGCAAGCCATTCAGTTGTATTAATCAATACAAAGTCTCAAAGAAATGGAATTGGATGGATCACCTGGCATCGATCTAGACAGGGGAAGTACAATGGCAGAAACAACCCTGTCGACCTTGCTAAGTCCTCCATGCTAACGTCTGAGGACTAGTGCCAAAGTTGGCAGAGCAGTCTCACAGAGTAGTCAAAAAACAGCCTGACATAGTCATACTCAAGGAATCATATCTTACAGACACCACTATTACCATCCTTGGGTATATCCTGTCCCACTGGCAGGTCATACCCAGCAGAGATGGCAGCAAAGTGGTATACAGTTGGAAAGAAATCTCCCTAGGCGCCCTCAACGTTGACTCCGATCCCATGAAGTTTCATGGCATCAGGTTAAACATGGGCAAGGAACCCTCCTGCTGATTACCACAAACCATCCTTCCTCAGTTGATGAATTGGTACTCTTCTATGGTGAACAACATTCAGAGGAAGCACTGAGGATGGAACGGGTACAAAACATATTCTGAATGGGGGATTTCAATGTCCACCACCAAGACTGGCTTGACAGTAGTACTACTGATTGAGTCAGTCAGGTCCTAAAGCACTTAGCCTCTAGAGTGGAGCTGCAGCAGGGACAAGAGAACCAGCAAGACGGAAAAACATACCTGACCTCATCCTGACCGATCTGCTGGCTGTGGATGTTCTCGGTAAGTCCTGCTTTCACATTGAGAATAACGTCCATTGTGTGCTGTGGCACTATCACCTTTCCAAATGGGACAGACTTCGAACTGATGTAGCAACTCAAGACTGGGCTCCACGTTGTGGGCCATAAGCAGCAACAGTATTACACTCCAGCACAATCTGCAACCTCATATCCCCCACTTAACCATTACCATCAAGCCAGGGGATCAACCCTGGTTCAATGGACAGTGCAGGAGGTCATACTATGTTCCCCTCACACCTAAAAATGAGAGATCAGCCTGGTGAAGCCATCAAACAGGACTACTTGCATGCCAGACAGCATAAGAACAAGTGATCAACAGAACTAAGCAATCTCACATCCATTGGATCAGATCTAAGTTCTGCAATCCTGCCACATCCAGTTGTGAATGGTGGTGTACAATTAAACAATTCATTGAAGGAGGAGGCTCTACAAATACCCCGATCCTCAAGATAGAAGAGCCCAGCACGAGTGCGAAAGATAAGGATGATATGTTTGCAGATATCTTCAATCAGAAGTGTTGAGTGGATGATTCACCTTGGCCTCCTTCACTGGTACCCAGCATTACAGATACCAACCTTCAGCCAATTTGATTCACTTCATGAGATAGCAGGAAAGGGTTGGAGACACTGGATATTGCAAAGACTTTGGCCCTGACAACATTCCGGTAATAGTACTGAAGACTTATCCTCCAGAAAGTGCCACTCCTAGCCAGTACTATTACAATACTGGTATCTACCCCACAATGTGGAAAATTCCCCAGCTACGTCCTGTATATAAAAAGCAGGACAAATCCAACACTACCAATTACTGCCTCATCAGTCTACTCTGGATCATCAAGAAAGGGATGGAAGTTATTAACAACAGTGTTACCAAGCACCGCCTGCTCAGCAATCACCTGCTCAGTGATATCCAGGTTGGATTCCGCGAGGTCCACTCAGCTCCTGACTTCATTACAACCTTGGGTTCAAACATGGGCAAAAGAGCTGAATTCCAGAGGGGAGTTGAGAATGACAGCTCTTCACATCAAGGCTGAATTCGACCAAGTGTGACATCAAGGAGTCCTAGCAAAACTAGAATCAGTGGGTATCAGGAGGCAAATTCTCCACTGGTTGGAGTCATACCTAGTGAATAGGAAGATGGTCATGTTTGTTGGAGATGAGTCATCTCTGCAGGACTTCCTCAGGATGGTGTCCTAGACTGAACCACCTTCACCTGCTTCATCAATGACTTTCCCTTCATCATAACGTCAAAAATGGGGATGTTCACCAATTAAAGCACAATGTTCTGCACAATTTACAACTCCTCAGATACTGAAGTAGTACAAGTTCAAATACAGCAGGATCTGGACAATATCCAGGCTTGGGCTGACAAGTGGCAAGTAACATTCGTGCCATACAGTGGCAGGCTATGACTATCATCAGTAAGAAGCAAATCAACCACCACCCCTTGATATTCAATGGTGTTACCATCACTGAATCCCCCATTATCAAAATCACCAAAGATTCTCAGACAGCACCTTCCAAACCCATGACCACTTCCATATAAAGGGAGTGAGGGAGTGCCGCACTGTCAGAGGGTCAGTACTGAAGGAGTGCCACACTGTCAGAGGGTCAGTACTGAGTGAGTGCCGCACTGTCGGAGGGACAGGACAGAGGGAGTGCAGCACTGTTGGAGGGTCAATACTGAGGGAGTGCCGCACTGTCAGAGGGTCAGTGCAGAGGGAGCGCTGCACTGTCAGAGGGTCAGTACTGAGGGAGTGTCGAAAGTGTGAGGTTGTCCATTTTGGAAGAACAAATAAAAATGCGGAATACAGGGTTAATGGTAGGGTTCTTAGTCAGGTGGAGGAACAGAGGGATCTTGAGGTCTATGTACATAGATCTTTGAAAGTTGCCACTCAGGTGGATAGAGTTTGTAAGAAGGCCTATGGTGTATTATCGTTCATTAGCAGAGGGATTGAATTCAAGAGTCGTGAAGTGATGTTGCAGCTGTACAGGACTTTGGTTAGGCCACAGTTGGAGTACTGTGTGCAGTTCTGGTCGCCTCACTTTAGGAAAGATGTGGAAGCTTTGGAGAGGGTGCAGAGAAGATTTACCAGGATGTTGCCTGGAATGGAGAATAGGTCGTACGAGGATAGGTTGAGAGTTCTCGGCCTTTTCTCGTTGGAACGGCGAAGGATGAGGGGTGACTTGATAGAGGTTTATAAGATGATCCGAGGAATAGATAGAGTAGACAGTCAGAAACTTTTTCCCCGGGTACAACAGAGTGTTACAAGGGGACATAAATTTAAGGTGAAGGGTGGAAGGTATAGGGGAGATGTCAGGGGTGGGTTCTTTACCCAGAGAGTGGTGAGGGCATGGAATGCCCTGCCCGTGGGAGTGGTGGAGTCCGAATCATTGGCGACCTTTAAGCGGCATTTGGATAGGTACATGGATGGGTGCTTAATCTAGGATAGAAGTTCGGCACAACATCGTGGGCCGAAGGGCCTGTTCTGTGCTGTATTGTTCTATGTTCTATAAAATGATAAGGGCAGCAGATACATGGGAACGCCATCACCTTCAAGTCCCCTCCAAGCCACTCACCATCCTGACTTGGAAGTATATTGCCATTTCTTCAGTGTTGGTTGGTCAACATTCTGGAATCTCCTCCCTAATGGCATTGTGGGTCAACTTACAGCAGGTGGACTGCAGCAGTTCAAGCTCACCACACCTTCTCAAAGACAACTAGGGATGGGCAATGAATACTGGCCCACTAGCAACACCCACAAAGTTATTTGTTTGAAGTGTTGTGGAAATACCAGGAATAATTTCCTTAAAAGAGGTCATTGAAAGGTCCTTATGAATTTGGGAGAATTTCTTTACAAGGTTTCTGAGAATTCAAATGACACCAAGTTACTCTGCTGTAGGCACATGATAATGCTGTTTAAACAGTGACTGGATGGAGAGTGCTACTATATCTGGAATTATTTGGCTAATGAAAAGCTTTTGTCAAAGAGCTGCATGGCTCATCCTCCTTATTTCTAAAAACAACTGTTATTGAGTTTAATTGTAACCTATGTTTTTTTCTGGGAAAGGAAATTTCTCAATATTATATTGCTTGAGAATGCTGTGTCTCAAGACTCCATAGGCAACAGTACAGGATTGGTGATTTGACTACACATGGCAGAAAATCAGAAATACAGGCTTTGAAACATTTGGCACCTTTCACTTTTGACCTTCAAGAATGACCATAATGACCAGAAAATGTTTCCTTTATTTAAAGAGAGCATTTGCAGAGATAGGAAATCTGTTTCTTTTCCCTTCATTTGAAGTGTGTGTGATTTGCATTATTTGACGATTAACATTCATAGTTCCATTTTACTGACTCTCGGTTAGCTAGTTATTGTGTATATATTGAATAACTGTTGTTTTTATAATAACCAATTATTTTGTTCATTGAGGAGATATGGTCAATAGATCTTTTTTATTTAAAACCTCGTATGATAAGATATTTTATTTACCATTTTAGTAACAGGTAAAATAATTTGTAATCTGTAGCATAGTGGGATTAGATCAAGAATGCACTCATCCAGCCTCAATCAAAACATTGTCAAAGTAATTTTGATGACTTGCTGAACTGGCATCCTTTAAAAATAAACACTGCATCCTCAGTAAGACAATCGTGAAATTAGTGGATATTTATGTTTTTGGATGAGTTACTGAGATCAAACATTTTCCTTTATTCTAGCGGTGGTCTAGCTTCTTAAATATTTATCCACTCAAGGTACCGTGAAAGATTCAGGTGCACCAGCTAATCAAGAGAGAAATAATCACTCCAACAGTGTCAGAGGTTGGTTGGGAGCCTTTTATACAAATTGTGAAAAGAATATCAAAGTGATCTATTGAGTTTAGAAATTTGTTTGTGCAGTGAAAGGGGAAATAAATAACTTTCTAAGGCACTAGGCCAGTATGGCTAAATGCCAGTCAGGAAGTGAACATTCATTATGAGGCAGCAATGGTATTTTGTAAAGGTCAAAATATTTGGCATGCATTGCACAATCCTGCAACATCCAGTAGACCATTTGTATATGCAAATCAGGGGCTGAAAACAATATGTAAAATAACATTTATGTCACACTTTTAGCCTAAATATATTTCAAACTAGCTACATCTTGTATCTGTTGGTGAACTGTGGGGCTGTAGGAGATTACAGAATTCACAGGCCAAGGCTTTGGATCTGATTTAAGCCAGAAAACACAATGTGACGTTTGGACTGGACTTGGTCTGAGATAAGATGTCAGAACCAAAGTTTTGGATGAGCTATGGTTGAGACAGGGTGCTTGTTCAAGAGCTTCACTAAAGGATAGTGCTGAGGCGGTTGCACTAGATTGGATATACAAAGGACCTTATAGCTTTTAAACTATGGAAATTAGGTACCAATTTTATGCCTTTAACAATGCACACCTTGACTTTCATTGAAGGTGTACTTCTATATTGAAGGCTTAGGAAGCCAATCAGAGGCCGAAAACTGACATTGCATATCTCAATTTCTAGATTATCACCTTTACCTTCATTGTTCCTGATCACAAAATTGATTAACAATAAAAGACAAGTTATATTAGTTTAATTTGCAGTAAATCTAAAAAGCAGAAATCAATTGAAGCTCTGTGGTTGAATATGAATATTGAATTTTTATTATGCACGATTTTAGTGAAAACCTACATTTTTGTGTGAGTTGATCTATATTTATTTTATTTGGAAATATTTGTATTAGTACAACAATAGAGAGTATAATGCTACTATTTGTCATTTGCTATTGTTTCTCCAAAAGCATGTTATTGGAAAGAAATTCTTTGCTTATTTTTATAAATTTTGTTATGATCCCAGGAGAGACAAGTCACTTTGGTATTTTAAAGAACAAATATAAAATTCCAGTTACTTACTAAGAAAAAGCACAAGATTCCATAGTTATGAATAGAGGAAATTTTACTGTTCAAGAGTCAACAAAGCAAACACATGAATTAAAAACAAAATACTTATTGATTAATAATTATAAAACGCAAATCAAATGAGAAATCTAACAAAGACTTTTCTTACAAATTGATTTAACAGCCCACTTAGATCTTGGTGATCACATGTCCTACAAACTTTATCTTCCTTATAAACAATTTCCAATTCTATTTTTGGAGCTAAACTGATCCCCAGCTGACAACAGAGCACAACCAGTGTCCACCACAAATGGAACATGTGTCAGAACATGCTCAAATTGTCTGGAAGGCATAGATACATCAACATTGTCTTGATTGGCAGAAACAATGCAGCATCCTACTGTCTGCTTCTGGATCTGTACGCTGCCTCTTTAGTCTTTAACATGCTTGTACTGTATCAGTTGATGCTACTGCTCAACTTGGGCAGATTTGTGTCCGCTTATACCATTCAACCAGGATCCCTTGAAATTTTTGATTTACAAATTTCAGTTTGTTTTTGCTTCCTTAGAAAAATCAGTTTAATTTCTGTGTTTACTTTTTCTGTTTCCTTTAACTTCACTCCTGTATTTATCTGTTCTGTTCCTTTTAAGCTCAGATTCTGTATTCGATAGGTTTATTCTAAAAAACACAAATTATACTTTAAAAAACATATTTCTTCACAATTTATTCATTTTTTAATGTCAGTTGTAGTTTGTTTTTGAGAAAACAAACTGATGAACTTGTACACCATCACTTGCTCATCACACTAATTTAATGGATCTCCAGGTAATTCTCCTTCTTTGGAAACATTATTCAAATTCAAGCATAAATTGAATAGCAGTGATAAAATTATGATTTTATAATTGATTTTACTCCAAGATGTTTGATCTTTGCCCTTTCTCTAACAAAGTGATAACAATAAAGGAGTACAATTATTTCATCCAGTCTACACATTATTTTTGATTAGTGACAAAGTCAGCTGTAATGAAGCTGTAAAACATTAGAGGGAAGAAAATATGTAATAAAATATGTAATAAATTATTGGTGGCCGTTACAATGTATGACAATTAAATACATAGGTACGTAAGTTGAAAAGTCCTTAGATTTTCAAACTTTAGTTGTACTTTGAAGCAATATGAAAGGAGGTATTACCTTGAGTAAAAGATCACTTCATAGTTTCATCATAGTTTTCAAACAAACATTTCCACCTGGTTAATCACTTCAATACTAGAATATCATTTGCAAGTTTCACTTGCTTCTACCATATAATTTTGCATAAACATTTATTTTTGTGACTATTAAGTAAATTGAAAACAAAGCTATGTGCTCTCTCTACCTAATTCTGCCTAGCACGTAGACAACCCTGCCAGAAAGCCTCTGATCAGGGCCAAATGTCATGGAGGAGGCCAGCAACAACATGTCACAGGATTGTGTTCTTTCAGGGTAAGAGTAATGGAGACCTCCATAAGCATTCATGTGAACACAACATAAGGCAGTAGCCCGTGTGCCAGCTCCTACTGTAACAGGAGCAGCTTTTATCAGAAGTCTGAATGCTGCAGTGAAAGCTCAGTTTCTGTCATGCAAAGTCAACTTGCTGCCATAGAGGCTCAGATTGCTGTGATCATGACTTTAGTTTACAGGTCAAAGGGGTTTGCAAAATGTCACAGCAATCAAACAGTATGTCTTCCAGTAGATTACTGGAATTGATGTAACAGTTGAGGAATGATAATTGCTCTGTAGAGCTTGATCCTGCTGTCCTCGCAGGAAGACAGCATTTATCCTCCCCTTCCTAGCAGTTAGTGTCTCTCTTATTGCTAGTCAGCTAGACAGCTTGGACTGTTTCCACTCATGCTGAAATAATGAAGCGCACATTGGGCCTTCTAGAATCAGGACTACATACAGAAAAGTATTCATCTTAGGAATAAGAGTAGGCCATTCAACATCTCAAGCGTGCTCAACCATTTGATCGTCAGATTATGGCCTCAATAACACACTCATGACTTCAATTTTTAACCCCTCATCAATTAAGACTCTATATAACCCAAAATCAGCAAAATTCAATGACCATGTTTCTACTACTCTTGGAGGAATTCTACAGACTATCAACTATTTATTTTCATCCTCCACTCTACTTGCATTGAATATAGTTGGAGCACTGGGGCAGGTAGAAGAGAGGTAGCAAGGGAACATGCAAGTATTGACAACTGTTGTTGATTTTTGTGTGCAACTTGATTTCTTTTATTCATCCAAGGATGAATTCTATCCCTAAGACATGCAGAATTTCCACACAGAATTGTGAATGTATTACCAATTATAACAGAGCTCAATGGAAGTTTAAGGAACAGCCTTCCAAATTTAAAATCCACAAAATTAGTTTGGAATTTTTGTTTCTTGGTCGCCTTTGTTTGCACTGTGGCTGAATGATGTAATGGCCAATGATAGAGAGTCAGAAAGAGTGGAACTGTCAGCAAGTGGGAAATTAGGACTATGGTTATTGATATCACACTTAAAAGAGTAACAGAAAGTCCTAGTAGAAAGGGACAATTGGTGAGCTTATACATCACGCAGGAAACCAACATGAAACTAAACACTTGCTCGTTCAATCCTGTAGAATTCCTCTTCATCAGTCCAGGCAACAGAAGTGTTGTTTCTGCATGTCAACATTGTATTGAGTTTTGTATGGCAGTATAGTTTTCAAGTTAACAGGCTGCGAGTGTCTATATGAGTGCTACAACAAAAATATCAGCTATGCGGTCAATAGATAACCTATGTTCTCACATAGCTATCCTTTGATTTGCCAAAGTGTATCAGATGGGGCAGGCATATCAGACTGCTGTGGGCTTCTGCTGCGATACTGGCATTGATGTAAATGTTTCTTAACTAGACATTGAGAAAGTGGAGTCCCTTTTGGTTTACAAAGTACAGTAGGGTTGAATATAGAATCTGCAAAGTGATGTACATGCAGTCAATGACATCCTGAGAGAACCTGCAATCCGAGGAAAGCTTTGCATTGCTTCACCTGCATCTAACTGGAAAATGAGCGTAAAAAATGTAGTTTGCTCTCAATGGTTATAACGTGTCAGTGACCCAACTCATGCAAGAGTATATGGAAAATTACAGGATATTGCAATGTCCCCACCTTAATCTGGAAGAAACCAATGCCCATTGCAATAGGCACCTTCACACCCACTGGTTGTGCAGACCTTGTCATTCTGTAAACTACCAGTAGGTGGCTGAAGCGCAGTTGTTGCACATATTGTTTCTCACTCAGCATTCAGTATTTGTCCCTAAACATCTTAAATGGATATGGCCTTCTGATGATAATCCTACTTCCTCCCTGTCCTCCTTCCTCTTCCAGCTTCTTTTCTGCTCTACATGGCCTGCTCACCAAATTATGCAGCATTTTAGTGATAATAATGACTTGGAGCAACTGGTTCGTCTTGAAATTAGTGCAAATTCGTTCATCATATGGCATACGACTCATTGTGAATTCAGCAACTAATTCGAATTATATAGAAAGTGACCAATGCTTGTATTATCATAGAAACAGCCAAAAGAAATCAAACAGCAATTAACCTGAGAATAGATTAACTCTTTTTGTTATGATCCCACCTGATATTACTACTGCAATTCAGATTCTAGATTGCCATTGGAGGGATTTAAACTCATGTCCCTAGAGGATTAGCCTGGGGTTCTAGATTACTAGTTCAGTGATATTACCACTTACACCTACCTCCTTATATATTTACACAAGTAATGCCTTTTGTATGTAGTACTGTATCTCAATGTTTTTATATTCCAAGGCTTCATATCTCATAGAAACAGACTTGGAGCATTCTCGCATTTTCTAACAGAAAGTCTCAAGGTATTAATGATCAGTAAAACTTCACATAAACTTCCATAATCCTTCATATTTGGCGTATGTGTCTTGTGATACCCTACTTCTAAGTTTAATATAATTATTCTACAAAAAAAAGTACCTAATAAAGTCAAGTGTTAGTTTTGAATGAAGCTAGATTTAATTGTTTTAATAATGAAGTTATATTTTAACAATAGGTATTCTGCTTAGTGACTCTATAATCTTACAGCAGATTTCATTGCATTAATATATTGAAATCTGTTTCCAACAATGCCACTGGGAGATACTGGAGTCAATGGGCATAATCGTATAGGAGTCTGTGTGACATGGCCTATGGTGAGGTTTGTGTCAGAATTGGATAAAAAGTGTAATGAAGCCAATCTCCATGTTGGGAGGATCTCACGTCATCTTATATGTTTGTGATAAATGATGCAGTTAGTTTCTCGCTTGTCAACAATGAGTTGTCAATTAAGGACAATTAGTTCTTGTTAAACACCTGGTTGATGGCTGTTGACTCATCTTATTAATATTCAGCTTTCTTTCTTATCAAATGTGCCAAGCAAACTTGACATTGAGAAAACACGATATAGAAGTCAGAGTGGGTATCTGACAACTTCAGCTAACCTTCGTCCAAAGGATCTTTATATCGGACACCGAACATCAACATCTCAAGCACTCTCAATGGGCACTGGCTACATTTACATCATGTCCACAGGCACTGTCAGCTGATATGTGACAGCCTGTATAAAGCCTCATGGCACATCTCCGACACACTTACAGTTGCTTCTATGCCTTAATACTACATTCTGGCTGCACCAGCAACTATCATTATAATGCTGCTTCAGGGAAACTACACTCAGGGACATGTTTCCCGCTCATGCACTGGACCAGGCTGCATCTCCACTCTCGTCACTTGCTGTTATGGAACACACTTCCTCTGAGCCTATGTCGATTCCACAGCGTAATTGCATTGGCTTTTAGTGTTACCCCCTCAACCAGAGATACCAGGCTATTGCCATTTCTGTTGAAGAGTCACTGGACTCGAAATGTTAACTCTGTTTTTCATTCAAAAGATGCTGCCTGTTTCTCCAACATTGTACGTTTTTGTTTATATTTGCTTCAGATTTCCAACATCTGCAGTTCTTTGCATTGAGCTTGGCTTTGTCTACAGACCAACTGTGTGTGCAGTACACTTTCTCCAGAGTTACTGTTAGATTTATCTAAGCACCAGAACCATACCTTGAGCAGGCCTGCTAGCTACTCAGTGAAGGCCTTGGTTGAAGGATGGGCTGTATGGTGTCTGCATTGGAAAATTTGACTGGTTTCTTGTTACTTTTGTTACTTATTTGAGTGCATATTGCATCTCTACCAATCATCTTTGATTGTGTGTTTGCTTGTTTGGGGAGTGGACATTATATTTCAGCTGTTGTGAAAATAAAAATGTATTTGATCTTTTGATTAAATTTTAAAGAAAGCCTGTCTATGTCTGTTCTTTAACATCATGGCACTCAGAACTGTTGAGGTTTCACGAAAATAAATTTTGTTGCAGTAATCCAAGAAATGAAGGAAAGTGGAAGTTATCCCACTAATTTTCTCTGTGCTTAATGTAATAAGTATAATAAATAGTCTGACATTTTTCTTGCTTGCTTATTTTCCATGGTTCTCCAATCATCTCTGTTTCAATGCTGGGGCAACCTAAGAGATTTTTAGTATTGAACATCTGTGTAATCATAGAGTCATAAAGTGAAGAAGAGACCCTCCATCTCAGTGAGCCTGTACTGCCAAAAGAGATCATTCACTGTAACTTTGGGGGTGGATCTGAATAATGTCTTTTAGTGTTCCTGTGGATTCGCTGCCACTGTTATAGAAAATGTTTGCCAAAGTTCTTTGGAAAGTCAATCCTTTCGACTCAAAGGATTATTTACTAGCACCTTATTAACATTCTGTTCATTAAATCTGACAGGTGACTGACAGTGTCACAAATCCTACCTTTCGGGCTTACTGTGTAAGATGTATAATTATTGCTGACATTTTGACTGAGACTGATATTTTGATAATGAACTTCCAAACAAAATGACTCATTTCCCACTTGGCCTTTTGCAGCAGCTGCAGATAGTTAGTTAAAGAAAAGATTACATCAAGTCATGAACACTATTAAAAATAGTATCAACATGTTTAATACTTTAGTAATTTAATACAAACAACCCAAATCATTCACTTTGGAATTTGAGTAAAAAGTATTTTTGTAATATATTAATAAAATGACAATGTATCTACAATTTCATCTTTATTATACTCTGTACAAGAAATGCAAAAATAGCCAGGAAGTGAAAAGAAATATGAAAGATAAGAATTGAAGAAAGAAGGAGCAAGGGAAAAGAACATTTTTGCACAAAAGAGCCATTTCAAAAGAATACAAGAAGACATACTTCAGCAGCATTGTGAGGCTTGAGAGTATGTATTGAGAGCAGAGATAGCTAGATTCAACAGGGGATAAGCGATGCAAGGTAAATGAACATGTGGCTGAGGGAGAACCAGAGAGAAACAGGATGTTGGGTATGGGAAGATACACTATCACACAGGGGAGATAAAATCCACTTTTATTTTGATTTATCATAATTAGTCTCACTGTCACTTAATGGTTGAATACACATAAAATATTTACTACATCCCAAAGTAAATTTATTCATGAGGATACCCAACCTGGGAACAACTGTGTTTTTTAGCTGTTGCTCCTGAGAGGCGTTTTTGCAAGCTTAGTAGTTCTGCTTGAGAATTGTGAACTAATGTACATGATGAACAGTTGTAGAGAGAAATCCACAACAAGGGATGTGCTCTGCCATGGGCCAAGGGCCTGGTGGCCAGGCATGAGACCTCTTTGCTGTGCTGCCGTTGAAATGGAAGTCATCATTCTTCATCGCCATCTCGATTCCACTGATGCCCTTGCCACTATGAGCCCTCCTGGACCTCGTCAAAACAGATACCACTGATGCTGCCAGGTACTGCACTGAACCATACTTGACTCCGACGCCATGAATCCGCATTTCCAAGTTGTTAGATATCACAAAACTAGATGAGAGTGAGAGTTGTGAGGAGGATGCAAAGATATTTCAAGGTTATTTGAAGAGGATAAGTGAATAAAGCAGAAACTAGAAACAATAATGTCAAGAGCCCTTTCTGTTGCCTTCTATCATGATGTAATTTGAAATTACTCACTGTGAAAGAAGGTGGCTGTGACCACACCCAGTGTGCGAGGAATAAATGTTGCGACCTGTGAGGGAAGGAGTTGCAGGAATCACCAATGTAAGATATCTTAGAGGTCAAGAACATTACATACAGACCAATGCACTTGACCTGCAAGGTTCCTAATCCATGGCAATCCTATTATGGCACTCCTTGTGTGCTGTTCACTGCTCTGCCCCAGACATTGCTAACCACTTAATTTAACAATGACACTTTTACATATAGAGACCAATGGAAGGATAGGGATGCCTGGCCAAGAGAAGCAATGGTGCCAACAGAATCCATTGCCCTATATAGCCCATGCATATCTTGCTTCCATGTGCTGTCAACATAGACATTGTGCCATGGTACACTCTATTTGTACATGAAGGTAAGCATTGTGCTGGCACAGTTCCATTAAGGACTGCATGGACAATCAAACAAACAGATATATTTCAAAACCACTAATATGTATGCTAACATAAAGAGTGTGATGTCACCTAGCCACCAAAGTACTCTCAAAAGGATTATTTTTTTCTTTCCCTCCCACTATGTCTCAGAGTTAAAAGGAGTCTGGCTGCTAACAGAGCCCGTTAGCCTTGGAGGTTTGGTTGGGTGACCCAAGGCCATTTATGTCTGGTCTGCTCAGGGTCATCTTGACAGAGGCAAGTGGGCTGTCCTCAGATTGGAGGGGAGTGGGCAGGATGGAGGGCCCGGAGAGAAGACTTCTGAGGTGCCTGTGTAGAGTCTCCTTCAGCTGGGGTCCTGGCACCACCCTATTTCTGTGCAAGGAAGGAACACTTGGAGTGTGTGCTTGATTCCTCGATCTCCTGTTGCCACACCTTTGGTCTTGAGAACCAATAGCTAAAGCAACAGAGTGCTGTTGTATGCAGGTATCTAGCAGACCCTGAGAGTGCTGTATCTGCCTTTCCATAGGAGCTGCAAACCTGTCATTGGTGGCAGTCAGACAATTGAATGTGTGAGGCAGCTGGGTCCTTGTAGCATAGCTGGCTGTGAGGAACTTATGCCATCTCTGGGCTATGAGGGCCATTGCTTCCCACAAACCTCTCTGCTGCTCTTGTTAGTCTGTACATTTGAACAAAGTATTGCCTATCACACAGGTTCTCTCCTGCCTGGGACTGAGCAGGTGTCTGGGGTTTGGAATTTTTTTTCCTTGTAGAGCTGTTGGAATGAGGTTCCCACTCGCTTGTCCTCAAAAGTTTCTAAACCTGACATTCTCACTGGGATGTCAGTTTCTAAGCTGGCAGAGATACAGGAGGGGGTCTTGCCAATGCTTTCCTTGAAGCCTCTGAACTCTCTTCCTCAGAAATCAAGGAGATGCCTTCTCACAGCACAGTCCCTGTCTCTACATGGCCATTTGGTTATCAGAAGACACAAGAAGAGGTGTCGTACCAATGATGTGAAGTGGTGTATAATGTTAAAAATCACACAAAACCAGGTTATAATCCAACAGGTTTAATTGGACCTTCATCAGGTGGTAGTCAATGAATGACATTGACAGTGGGTTTAGTATGAGTTGCAATGGAATGAAGAAAGGTACCTACTTGGTTTGTAGGACATGAATGTCTCGGCATCCCACAGGAGCAAACTGAGTCTTCTCCTGTGAGGGATAGGATTCTTTCCTTGTAATGGGTAGGGAGCATGATGTTAGGCACCCCTCCACCTTTCCTGGCTCTTTCCGCCTTATTATGGGCAATTTTCTCCTGGAATGAGAGAATGGGAGGGATTGAGTGAGATGAAAGTGGCTAGTTTAGCTGTAGTACTGCTGCAGATATTCAGACAGTGGTGAGTTGTCTTGGGCAGGTAAGTAGGCAGCACAGATGCCATACAGCATTAGTGGTATAGAAAGTTGAGGGTGGAAACTTGACAAAGAGTGAGTGCGAGAAGATGTTGCAGCAAATAGTGAGAGTGGAAGGACATGAACTTGAGGTTTGTTTGGGTGGAAGGACATGAGGTGGGTGAACTAACAGATAGAGCAAGTGTGAGGCAGCAGAAAGGAGTGTGTCAGTTAGCCTAGCAGAGTGGAGAAGGTCATTGACTTTCTTGTGGCACTGCTGGCAGTTTTGCTGGACTGTTGAGATAGCATTAGCCCATTTGACAACTTCAAAGCAGGCTGTCAGGGTCTACTGGTATGGCCTCTTCTGCCAGCAATATGGACCACCCTATCCACCAGGACCTTCAGCTCCCTGTCAAAGAATTCTGGTGTTATTTTCCCTTTCTTAGACATCTTTGGAATGATGTCCTTCCATAAGCTGGACAGCTTCAGAATGACAGTGCTCATCTGGTGTCAAAGTGGTATAATAAAGGTGGTGAGTGATACCAGTCTTTCAAGCGGATATTCAGTGAGTAGTGAATTGTTTCAGAAGTAGTGAGTGGTAAGATAGAGCTAGAATCCGGCAAGTGGGATGTTGTAGGGATGGGATTGGTCGCAGAATCAAAGAATCCCAGATTGTTGTGACGAGCTCTATCACCTAGTGTCAATCTCTCAACTTTTGCCTGGGCAACACTTCTATCCAAATAATCATCCAAACTCTCTTGACTGCTTCAATTGAATTTTCCTCCACCTCATTTCCAGACAATGAATTTGTACCTCACTACTCACTGAGTGAAAAATATTTTTCTCATATCAGTTTTGACTTGTGTGTATATCCATTTAAACCTAAAGGTAGTTAATGAAGTGAGTTTGTTAAGATACAATGAGAGATCTAGCTATGCCTCATGGAGCTAAATTCTCTGTGAAATTCAATGAAACTGACACTTAGCCAAAAAAATGTAAGAGGGGAAAGATTGCCTGTGTTGAAGTGTGTTTGTGTCATTTGTCTACCATAACTAAACAGCTAGAAATCTGTGGAGTCTCTGATTAAGAAGTGAGTGTGTCTGGTAGCATGATCAGTGGTGTGGAGTCTCTGAATGTTAAGCCTGAATCTAAATTCCTCAGGAACTTTGCTGGGTTGTTGATGAAGTTGTGATGCATTGAGCAGTCTGAGAGGTTGGCGGTGCAGTGGATAGGAGATGCATTCATTGACCTTGACTATCCTTCTGGAGCCATCAAACATTTTCCCACATTGCAGCTATGTCATCAGGATAAGATTCCAGGAATTATCTGTTTCACCACCTGGGTTCTCTTCTTTTTAATGGTGTGTCTTAAGGGTTTCCTGGATTCTTGTGAAAACATGATGTTTCTCCTACTATCAACCTCCATCACTAAGACAGCCAAAATCTTGATAGTTCTCTCTCACACTCATTTGCTATTCTTTCCAATCAAGACTTTTCTGCACTTTTTGCAGCCGCTGTTGTATCCTTAGTGCAGTTCTCCTTTAAAATGAGCAGGGTTCCTTTAAGAGGGATGGGCTAGCTGTACAATGTGCAAATCAGTCAGCAGCTCGTTTTGTGCTTGGCTGTACTCTATAATCATGTTTATGAGCAGGCAAGCACAAAGCTAACGCACTGCCCATCTCAAAGGAATTAAAGATCCAGAGTAAATGTTCATTGTCATATGTGCATCCAAAATCAGATCCTCTTAAACATCTTCTCCATAAAATTCCAGAGGTGCATAACATGTCAGCCAGTGGTTGATCAGAAAGGTCACATTCAAATGTTAACCTTTCTTCGTATTTACAATATTGATTAAACTACTGTTTCCAGTTTATTTTTCAACTATATTTTGGGGTTTCGTGATTTTTTTTGTTTTATTATAAGAGTAAATTTTTCAAGGCTAATTTCAAGCTAGTTGATGTTACCAATGGCTGCAGACTTGCCTCTGGAGGCATGTTTTCAGTTTGCAGTACTCTTGACCTTTTAGTCTTCATTGCTGGAAGATTAGGGTAATAACAAATCTATTTGTGCCCAATTCTTTAGTCCATGCTCTTGTAATGAAAATGGAGTATAACCTTAGAATGTTTGTGTTATTGTATCTCCATAGCAGTGTGTTGAAGCATTTAAAGTCCTAAGTTACATATATATATATATAATGAAACTTGGACGTAAGCATTTGCCATGTTAATCCATTTAAACATGCACATTTTTGTCTTCCTATTTGACTATCAAATAATTTTTTTCCATCAAAAGGTCTACTTTCTTCCAAAAAGTATGTTCAAAAAGACCCCATACCAGCTCAGGACATTACCCAACCTCATGCTGGAACAGAAGGTATACGGTATTATGTGCAATTGGAATTAAAGTTGATTCCTACTGTAAAAATAACCTGCTAACTGTTTAAAAAGTTTAAAATTAATCCTAGCATGTGTGGTGCTAACTCTAAAATTCTTGCCTGTTCATCAAGATTATGATAACAATAGTGTAGCTTTTACAGTTCTTGCTTAACATTTTTAACTGCTCGCTTCTTAGGTTACTTGTTTGTCTCAATGCCCTATCAGTGTCATTACTGGGCTTAAGTAGTGTTATTAGGACAAAATATGCTAAAAGAAAAGTTTTATTTGCGTGTAACCATCTTAAATTTTCATTTCAGATATTCTGCATACTGCTGGGGTTGAACTGGCTTGTCATTTTATCTCTCAATCACTTTATCTCTCTCTCTATTTCAACTCTCTATCTCTCTGTCCTCAACCTAAGTGTCTCTTTTCTAAATTGAATTTTTAATTCCTTACTTCATCTCTCTTGCCCCTCCTTATGTGCATTTTGTTTTTTTCTCTACAAATTCATTTTACTGTCTCTCTCATCTCACTTTAATCTCTCTCCTCCTTTCCTTTGTCTGTCTCTGTCTCTCTCCACTTCATTCACTATCTTTCTCTTTTCCTCTTCAACAATTTTACTTTCAATTTACTTTCTATGGCATAGGAGTTGCCACAGAACAGCACGGGGGAGATTAGGTTGTTGGACAATTTTTTAAGTCTGCTAAGGCACCAAGCCATTCAACAGGACACATAATTTAAAAAGAGAAAGGAATTTTTCAAAAATAGCAGCAGCAGATAATTGACAACCTGGCTGAGCTGCATGTTATTTTGAACTGTCTTGCCCATCTGGGGTGCAATCTTACAGCTTTGTAACAGCTCAGACTGGAACGTGTTCAGTCCTATCTATTGATAATACTGAGATCTATGAGTCTGTAAATTTAAATAGAGTGGATGGATTTAAGTCCAAAGCCATCAAAACTGATGGGAACAAAGAAGTCGACAGCGGGTAGAATGGAATATTGGGCAGCAGGAAGCAGCTGCCAGAGACTGAAGGATGCACTGCTGCTCCTTCTGAACTCACAGGAAAACAAACATGTTTTTCATTTGTCTGTGAACTCCTCCTGCCACGAATTAGCAGATTAAATTATCATCTGGGCCAACATGCTTTAATCAGTGATAGTTGCTCAAAATTTAAAGAAGCAACCTCAGCTGTTTAAAAGAGCAGTTTAAACTTGTTTGTTGCAGGAAGGGAACATTGTCACTAAATCTGCTGGGTCATTCTACATGCTCACCTGCACATTTTATGCTGGACAGGATATCACTTATTTAATTTCAACATATATTTATCCAAATAAGAAAAGTATCTCCACAAATCTTTGGCACATGAGGATGGGATTCTGGTTCTTCATGGTAGCCCAAAGATGGAAATAATGGTGTACTACCTCAGAATGAAGGCATCAAAGCTGCTACCAGGATTGCAGAAATTCAGCATAGTGATAGTTTGGGAATGATCACGCATCAAGTAAACATTAGTTGAAATGGAACAGCTTGTGCTTCTTGCAATCTCCTCATTGACAAGTGGAATCCATACAACTATTCATGCAGTTGATGCAGTACCTGCAATGTTTAGACAGGCTGATCATCCTGCTTCTCTCTGGTTAGAGACAAACAATGAACTCAACTCTCCTCATATGCAGGTCTTTTGTTGGCTCTTGGATTCAGTGACAGATGGTGCAATTTGTAATATTTACGATGTCTTATGCTTCTGCTGAAAGGAACTCATTATGTAAAAGTTCAGAGTGGTGGTGACCACGAGTAATGCTGTCCCTTTTCTGGTATGAGGCTGTAGGGCTTGTTGAAGGAAATGGAACAGTTCTCTGACTACTTCCTTGATGAATCTCAGATATCATTGACATGGTTCTTAGGTGAGAGAAGGATGTGAAATTGTTCTCTGAAAATCCAATGTTGATAGGGCTTTCTGTGAAGGTCCTTGCCCTTCTGTCACTTATAGATTCTTCCCTCCTTACATCCTCAGTTCCATTTGTCTATTGTGATATAGAATCAGAAGCAGTTACAACCCTTATCCTACCGCATTCTTTGCATGGACTGGTCACAAAATTCTCTCCATGCCCTGTGGGAAACTAGCAATACCCCCTACCAAATCCAGAAACTCACGACAGTCCCTCTGAAAACATGTCATAATACTTCAAAAACTTTGTCTCATTCACAAACTGAATAACATGCCCTTGAATTAGTTCTAGATAGGGTCCCTTGTGTAAGCTCAGCAGTGATGGATTAGCGCAATAACACCTCCCTAATGTGGCTGAAAGTGACTACATGTAAGGTAAGGGATAGGAGATTTATAGGGGATATGAGGAAAATGTTGTTCAAAAATAAGGTGGTGAGAATCTGGAACTCAATACCTATAAGAGTGTTAGGCAGAGACTCTCAAAACATGTAAAAAATATTTAGTTGTGCATGTGATGCCAAGGCATCAAAGCTACGGGTCAAGTACTGAAAAATAGGATTAGATTAATTAGGTGATTGCTTTTGACTGGCACAGAAGAGAGGTGCCAAAGGGGCTTTTTCATTTGTGTAGACTTCTATGACTCTGACTTTGAGAGTCATGTGCCATTTGCAGCCCCAGCAGTTCTAGAGTGGCAGGTTTTGCGGCTGGCATGGTAAGCATTATATACTGTATTTGGAATTGCCAGGTAACTTTAGACTTGTGGTTTCCAAAACATCCACCATAGTGGTTTTCCTTACATCATATTTTGACTGTTGTATTAATTGATGGAGAGTAACTGTTATGATTAGTCAACAACTCCATTGTTGTGCTTCAGTGTGACGACTAGGATGATATATGGTGAACGAGATGGACCTTGGTCTTTTTCATTCAGTAATTTCTATGTCATAAAATAGTTCTAAATGTAAGTTCATTGAAGAATGAAATGAAAACCAGGGAAGCAAAAATGTCAATAGATTGAAAATGAAAAATAAATGTCCAAAATGGCAAATGGGAGAGTAAAAGGTCAAAAGTAAAATTGTATTCACATGATCTGTCTCTGTACAAAAGGCCCTTCAATTAAGAAAACTTAAATATGTGAATTTATGATGCGAATACCAATGAATGATTTGTCCCATTATGCTTTACTTCCTTTAAGTTGTGTATTTTTCTTACTTCCATCCTTTCTCTCTATTCAACTTCTGTTGTCTTTCCAGTTTCTCTGCCTGGGTCACTCTGCTCCTCATCTTCCTCTACCTCTTCAATAGAAAGCAGACAAAGGCAGCCGCCCACACGACAAAGGAATTTGGCTAACTCTAAGAAGATGGCAACTAAACCAATATCTGCAATTACCAAGATCACCACGGGTATTTGCTCAAACTTTCTAAAGAAAATGCTAGATATTTAATGTTTACATTAACAGAAAGACATTTTAAAGTCAACCAAATTTATTGAAACCTACTGAATGAGAATCAAAAAAATATGAAGACAACTTTAATGGAGATTCTGAAATGGATGTACAGTGTGTGTAAGGTTGATTGATATGGACTACTGTGGCACTCACATTTTGCACTAACTTTTACTTTTGAATCATTCAAATGAGGGCGGCAGAACAACTGTGGGAATGAAACTGCAAACTAACAAAAGACATCACTGGATAGTTTAAAGGTTAAATAAGGCAGAAGTTATGGACTTTGTATTAATTCTTAGGCAGGGACGTAACCAGCAAACAGCTGGTCTGTCTGGAAGCAATAGCAGTGAGGTTCAGTCAATTTTGCTGGATAAACTAATTTACAAATGTCTCATTCACTTCTGGGCCAAAACAGCAGTCCACCTATGATCCAATGTAATGGTGTCCAGCAAACCAAACTAATCTTGGTGGGGTAACCTCTTTTTCAGAGATGGGAGTAAAGAGGGCAGACTTATTTTGCTGAGCTTGTTCTGGTGCTGATTTCTGAAACTGGATCCTTCACTCAATTTTAATTAAGCTTGCATAAGGTTTTCACCAGGTAGGGGGAGTGATAATTGACCCCGATATCTTCTGTCACAAAACTAATTCTGCATCTAACCATTTATGCAGTTAGGCAATTACTACTATCCACTTAACCTTCAAATGTGGTGTTTGGAAAGTTCATATGATAGTAGAATGTTGTAGCTGGCATCCTGGTGTACAGTTTTATAAATGAAACCTCTTGCCCAGTGTTTAAAATGTATCTCATTTATGAAATGTCGCAAAAAGCAAATGTTAATTGCACAAGGAAAATAGTTGATTATTCACATGGATGGGCAAGCAGATACATTTCAATATTGAGGTTAACAATCTATTTAACAGCTTCAGCGGTTGCACTGTGATGATCCCACAAGGAATGAATCTCTCAAGGCAAAAGTTCAGTATGTATGTGATTGTCTGTCTTGGATGGCTGCACTCATAATTTGAACTATTACTCTTGTTCCACTTGTCAAACAAGTTGTCACATTTTCCCTGACCCAATTTTATGTGATTGAAGGTTGCCCAAATTTTCCATGGGAGATTGAAACCGTTACACTTGGGTCAATTACCAGGTTGTGGTTGGTGATGTTTGCAGTCAGCCGGCAAGAGTTAGGTACAGTGTGAAGTATGCTCCAGTAGGGTCCTGTTGAAATGGAAGTATTTCATTGGCTGGACAAAGGTATGCAATCATGGGAAAAGAGTCATGGCTGCTGCATGGCTTGTAAGAAACCTGCCATTTATGAACTAGGTCTTCACAATTGAGATGGAATCTTCAGTTACTCTCTTGGATGCTAAGAAATTAGCAAGATTGCCATCAAGAGTACAGTTAATGGCATTTGCTATAAAGGTTATTAGTATGTTCAAGGAAATGTGTCTTGTATTCCAGTGGCAATGTCTGAACATCCAGATACAACTTATGTTTGAGAGATAGAAACGTTTATGTCATGAACAACTGTAAATCTGTCAGCAACAACTGAACAACTTAATGAAAGCAGAAATACACAAAAATCTTACAAAGAACGTGCTCAAGGTTGTTATGCAAAAAATCCCATTCTTGATCAATAGAGAGGATACCTCAGTGTAATGGATAATTTTCTAACTTATGTGAAGAGATTTAGTCATACTAAGGGTACCGAAACTCAATATACTGCAATTCTTATATCAAAGTAATTTTGACATCACAAAATGTTGAGCCAGAGCAAGTGATTCCATTTGATGGCTAAGTCTTTCAAAAGCTTTAGAAGGGATGATATCAAGATATACCACTTGTGCAATTCATTGCCAGGTGCCAAAAGAACCACTCATATCATCATATTTTCCTTCAAGATTGTGGGAAAGCCTAGGGATGGATCTCTTTGAGATAAAACATTCTTAATAGTGGTTGACTGTTATATAAGGTGGTTGGAGGTCACGAGATTGAAGAGTTATTCATTGGAGGCAGTGATTAGGTCTCTGAAGGACATCTTTGAAGCCCACAGGATCTTTGATCTTGTCAGTTTGGACAATCAATCACGATTTGCAAATGAGTACTTTGAGGAGTACACGGTATCCTAAGGCTTTGGCCATATCAGTAGCTCACCGCAATACCTGCAAATCAATGCTGAAGAAAAAAGGAGAATCCAAACTGTAAAGGTCATGCTAATAAAGAACAACGACATTCATTTGTCACTCTTGAATTATTTTCCAACTCTACTTCAAAATGGTTTTGCTCACTGCGAACTCAACTCCCTTCTCTCCCATATACACTCAGAGTGAATCTTGAAGTAGAGGACTTAGACTGTGGAGGTGGGGGTGGTTGAGGGGGGTGGGGGGGTGTGGAAAAGAAGATGAGTATCATTCTAGTTACATGTGGAACTACAGAAATCATCACAGAGCACGTAACCTACCAGCCATCCTTTCAGTGTGGATGTCTGTTCAAACATTTAATTGCCAAGTTCACATCCAATACCATATTATCGCTCAAACCAAAATCATATAGAATGATGAAACAGACATGCATTAGTATCCTCAAGAAAGCAATCATTCACATCATGAAGGCAGTCACAAAAAAGTGTTGAACAGACCAGAGATATTGAGTTCATCAGCGAATCCAAATGATGCTTGAATGCTGAACTTGAGTCATCTGATAATTCTCTTTCTGCCCAGCATCATTCAACAAAATTAATTGACGACTCAGATTCTCATTTCCCTCTGAAAGAGCTGAGGACATGGGTCAGGTACGCTAGTAAAACCACCGCAGTGCTTATTCCAATAAATAAGAACTTATGTGAGAAATTTTCTTGGACATGTAGTTATCATGTATAGAATCTGGGAGGATCTTGTAGAAGGGGATGTGACATGATATTACAGATGAGACAGTATAAGTCATCACAGTTAGAGATGAATTGTCACACATGTTCATGATCTGGTTTTCTTGGATCGTCATGTTGGAATGAAGTGTTGTTATTGTTTATTGTGATCTTTAACACAAGTTAATATTTTTTACCCACGCTTAATGGACTTCACAGATTGGCAATACAAGACCAAGGATATCATAAAGTTGCAACAACCAACAATATTTTAGAAATACTCATTGAAGCTTTGGACTGAGGTGGTCAGTACTGGTGGGTTTGTATTTGAGCTTGAAAGTCATAACCATTACAGATTTATCTTTTGCCCAGTAGCATTGTTCATGGCTATGCATGAATTTCCATAAGCAGACAAAACAGTCAGTATACAATTCTGTAGCATTGTGATCAGGGGGAGTGGACTGGTTGTTACACTGATTGAAGATCAGGGCAGTGCTGGAATTCTTTCTTGATGAGATCGCCAGTCCAGGTAATTTCCTGCTGATTGTTGCAATGGAAGTTCTCTGAAGGACTGAAGACTTCTTGAAGAGTCTAGAGTGAATACTCCTGGCCTAGAAGGAACGAAGCAAAATAATAAATTTTACTTGGGTCTCTTCTGGTCAGTCAGCTCCACCCATTTTGTTGCTGCTGTCAGACAGTATAGTGCAATACTTCCTGTTATGGATTTTACATATTATTTCATCACACTACGACTTTTGAAACTTTGTGGACCCCAGCACTTGAATTATTAAGATTACTGGAGCCAGGAACATAGTGGCTTGGTGCTGTGGTCTATTTTCAGATTTTGACTCCTTGCTGGGTCCTTTACTGCATGTCAGGGATAAAACCCAAGCCACTAAGCAATATCAAATGTAGGGTTAATTGTAGTTTTGCCTATTTAAATATTGTCCCTTCAGACTCAGTAAATTCATTCCTTTTTGTAGCCATTGACTCAGGATGAATCAGACTTTTTGCATCACTGGCATTCTATTTGAACTCAAGTTGAGTTTTCTACTCCCTGTTTTCTGTATCATAATCATTGTCTGATCGCACAATGACTTTGCCATCTCCCCACCACATTTGCCATTAGAATTCTCAGTCATAGCATGGCATCTTTTTATGATTTATAAATGTACCATCAGTTAAAAGGAAGGCTATTCCTATCAAAATGGAAGATGTTACCAGGATGTTTCCAGAAATAGAGGATTTGAGTTTTATGGAGAGACTGGGTAGGCTGGGATATTTTTAACTGTAGCGTAGGACTTGTGGATGTTTATAAAATCATGGGGGTGTAAATAAGGTGAATGTCAGGTGTCTTTCCCCTAGGGTGAGGGATTTCAAGATTAGTGGGCATATTTTTAAGGTGAGAGGAGAAAGAGTTTAAAAATATACACGGGGGCAACTTTTTTTACTGAGGGAGTGGTTCATGTGTGGAATGAACTTCCAGAGGAAGTGGTGAATTCTGTTAATGTTGAAAAGACATTTAGAAAAGTACATAAATAAGAAATGATTGATGGGACATGGGCCAATCATAGCAGGTGGGGCTAGTTTAATTTGGGATTATGATTGGCATGGACTGGTTGGACCAAAGGGTCTGTTTCCATGTTGTATGAGTCTATGACTCTACATTATACAATATTGAAGTGTTGGTTCCTAGTCAAGTTTCCAATCTCTATGTTTTTAAAACATAACTCATCAAAAAAACTGCATGCCAAATTCGATCCTGCTTAACCATCTATTGATGTATATTGTCTGCTTGTCCATAGTGCACCTACACCAAACCCCCTCCCTCCAACCCCTGACCAAATATTCTACATCACCAATTCTCACTTGGTATATCCTCCCCATTTTGTCACCTTTGTCAGCTGACAAGGCTTCATGCTGTCTAATTGTTGAACAATTGAGAGGCCCACATCAAATATCTAATACACAGCAAGTCTCAGCTTACAAGTTGGTGGTATACTAAGGGAGCTAGATGGGGAGTGCCTTTTTCATGAACTCTCTGAGTCCATTGGAGGCCCCACCCCTTCCCCCGTTAGGTCATGTCCTCCCTTCCTCCTGTCTTTTGTAGCTGCCAACTTTGTAATTTTTGCCAGGGTCTTCTTGCCTAGCTTTTGTCTTTCATTTCTGGTTCCTTGACACTGGAGTGAGTTGTAGTTCCAGCACGAATCACTGCTCCCAGTGTGTTGTTGAAACCAGAAAGCTGACCATTTGATTGTGTGTCAGCTCTCAGCAGTAGGATTTCCTCCCAGATGGGAGTGAAAGTCCCCCCTTAAAATGATTAATGGCTCTTTACAGAGAGTGGTGGGTGGGTGGAATGCACTGCCGGCAGTGGCAGTAGAATCAGATACATTAGGGTAATTTAAGCAACTCTTGGATTGGCACATGGAAGATAGTAAAATGAAGGGTATTTGGGTTAGTCTGATCTTAGAGTAGGATAAAAGCCAGCACAACATCGAGGGCCAAAGGGCCTGTATTGAGCTTTCCTGTCCTATGTTCTATGGTCTATGTTCTAAGTATTAACTGATTGCAGGACTTGGAATGGCCGATGATGGCAAATTTTGCTAGTTATGGACATTGCTGGCAAGATCAGCATTTGCTATCCATATCTAATCTCCTATAAATCCGGCCCTGTGCCTAATTTCTTCCATTTTGAGAGGAAGATTCTCCATTTGAATTGTTGGTATTTTTTAGAGCCACATAAGAACATAAGACATAGGAGCAAGAGTAGGCCATCTGGCCTGCAAGTCTTTAATGTTTCACAGAACACAGAGAAAGAGAATAAAATAAAGAACTGAAGATGCTAGAAACGGAAACAAAAATAGAAATTGCTGGAAAAACCCAGCAGGTCTGGCAGCATCTGTGGCGAGAAAGCTACGTTAATATTTTGGGTCCAGTGACCCTTCCAATTAGATTACTTACAGTGTGGAAACAGGCCCTTCGGCCCAACAAGTCCACACCGACCTGCCGAAGTGCAACCCACCCATTCCCCTACATTTACCCCTTTTACCTAACACAACGGGCAATGTAGCATGGCCAATTCACTTGACCTGCACATCTTTGGACTGTGGGAGGAAACCGGAGCACCCGGAGGAAACCCACGCAGACACGGGGAGAATGTGCAAACTCCACACAGTCAGTCGCCTGAGTCGGGAATTGAACCCGGGTCTCTGGCGCTGTGAGGCAGCAGTGCTAACCACCGTGCCGCCCACAATGATTGGACTCAAAACATTAACTCTGTTTTCTCTGCACAGATGCTGCCAGACTGGCTCCAGCTGTTTCTGGTTTTGTTTTAGAGAAAGAAAATATTGTTGAGAGGGAAAAATAGGGAAATAATACATGGTTATCATAGTTTAATTTAACTTCTCAAACTTCTACTGTTTAAAATAGGTTTGAGGAGTCGAGCTCCATCAGTTGGCAGTCTGGGAAGTGTAGAGATTTGTAAGACTCATATACAGATTGGAGATCGTGTGGTTGTGGTTGGACAGAGGAGTGGTACAGTACGATTCTACGGGAAAACAAGCTTTGCACCAGGTAGGTTAAAGGGACTGAATAAACCAATAAATCTCGACTTGCTATAATAAATGAGAATATGCATCTGTTTGCATTAAAATATTGTTAGGTCTTATTGTGATGATGCTGCTCCTTTAACAAGGTTATGCTGTCCTTGGTCGTAAAAGCAATAATTTTGAAAAGTCTAGCTTGGTTGGGTTTTAGGGCCAATTTGATTATAGCTAACAGATACTGCCTCAGAAAAAGGCTTTCAAGGCTT
Source organism: Chiloscyllium punctatum (assembly GCF_047496795.1). Classification (NCBI taxonomy): domain Eukaryota; kingdom Metazoa; phylum Chordata; class Chondrichthyes; order Orectolobiformes; family Hemiscylliidae; genus Chiloscyllium; species Chiloscyllium punctatum. The sequence continues at coordinate 32,522,694 of NC_092749.1, read as the reverse complement.
TAAAAGAAACATTTATACAATGAAAAGGGATTGGCTGGTTCTTCCAGCTCAGCTTTTCTCTGGTTTAATTTGGTTTGGTTTTAGCAATCTCGCTGTTCACTGAAAGCAGGTAGTCAGTGAGGCTGCTAATCCAAGAAACAGTACATGGAAGAGAGTGTTCCATGCTGCCATCTCTCCCTTTCTCCTATAAGATCCTGTGTTTGATTTTATCTTTCATGCCAAGGGGTGTTTAAGGGGATTGTTGCAAGTATTTGGAACAGCATCATTAAATTGGCATAATCTGTTGGATTTTTGGGTAGGTTAAGTTATTCGGTATTCTGTTCTCTTTTGCTTGTGTTTCATTCAGTAATCTTGTAAATAAATTCCATTTTGTTTAAAACTAAATGGTTTGACTAGTTGCATCTCTCCTGAAATATCCACCTTACACCTGCCGAAAACAACTGGCAAAGTTATGGTCTGGGCTACTTTCTTGAAATGCTTTGAGGATTCTGGCCTGGTCCATAACAAAATGTTGCCCATCCTCCTTCTTGCTCACTTTCCTTAGGCCTTATCTTTTGATCATTACCAACCTGCTATTCTATAATGATCTCTTTTCTCTCTTGCTGATCTTCCTCCTATCTCACTATTTTCAAATCTGTGCCAAGAACAATAACTGCATTTAGTTTACAGGTTTATATTGCAGGAACAGCAGCTGAGTTGGAGAAGAGTAAAATTAGGAAATGTTTCACAGGTGAAATGGGCAGTCTTCTGATGGCATGGACATGTAGTTGGAGTTTTATTTTGGGATGACATATAACAACTGACGCTAGCAGATAATCTGGTGTAGTTACACTCAGTTACTACTGAGAGAAACTACACCAGAGGAATGGAGTTTGTGAAATTTCTGAAGGAGATAGAAGGCAGTGGTTGTGGTCTTCCTTAATTGATGGCTTTTCTATCTTTGCAATAATTGAGACTCTTAAAAGGGCAATTAATGTTTTTAAAAATGATTCTTTTGTTGGATATGGACATAATTGGCAAGATCAACATTTGCTGTCCATCTCCAATTTCCTCATCGACCGTTTCTGAAGCCAGTCAACATTATTGTGAATTTGAGTAATGTGTAAAACAGACCACATAGGGATGGCAGATTTCCTTCCCTAAAGGTCATTAATGAACCAGGTTCATTTACTGTTACTGAGACTGGTTTTCAATTAGAGTTTTGATTTGTTGAATTTAAATTCCACAAGCTCCCCATGGTGAGATTTAATCCCTTGTTTCCAGGGTTTTAGCCTAGACCTTTGGATTACTAGTCCCAGGACATTACCATTGCACAACTATCTCCCCACAAATTAATGCTGAATCAAGGGCCTGATCATACTGCTACTGATTTTAATCCAGCAGTGAGTAGGAACTTGCCCTCTTGACCAATGTTTTTACTGTCTCCAATGTTGACAGCTCTGGAATGTCTTCCCTAGGTTTCTCTGTCTCTCTAACTCCCTTCCTTTACAATAGCTGACCTTTAAAGTTTAGGCTTTTTGTCATTGTCCTTAATATCTCTTCATGGAGCTCAATTTCAAATTTTGTTTTTTGATACTACTCATAAAGTGATAGTCATAGAGATATACAGCATGGAAACAGACCCTTCGGTCCAACCTGTCTATGCCAACCAGATATCCCAACCCAATCTAGTTCCACCTGCCAGCTCCTGGCCCATATCCCTCCAAACCCATCCAAATACCTTTTAAATGTTGCAATTGTACCAGCCTCCACCACTTCCTCTGGCAGCTCATTCCATACACGTACCATCCTCTGCGTGAAAAACTTGCCCCTTAGGTCTCTTTTATATCTTTCCCCTCTCATCCTAAACCTATGCCCTCTAGTTCTGGACTCCCCAACCCCAGGGAAACAACTTTGTCTATTTATCCAATCCATGCCCCTCATAATATTGTAAACCTTTATATTGTCGCCCCTCAGCATCCGACACCCCAGGGAAAACAGCCCCAGCCTGTTCAGCCTCTCCCTATAGCTCAAATCCTCCAATCCTGGCAGCATCCTTGTAAATCTTTTCTGAACCCTTTCAAGTTTCACAACATCCTTCCACTAGGAAGGAGACCAGAATTGCATGCAATATTCCAACAGTGGCCTAACCAATGACCTGTACAGCCACAACATGACCTCCCAACCCCTGTACTCAATACTCTGACCAATAAAGAAAGCATACCTATCCACTTGCAACTCAACTTTCAAGGAGCTATGAGCCTACACTCCAAGGTCTCTTTGTTCAGCAACACTCCCTAGGACCTACTATGAAGTGTATAAGTCCTGCTAAGATTTGCTTTCCCAAAATGCAGCACCTCGCCTTTATCTGAATTTAATTCCATCTGCCACTTCTCAGCCCATTGGCCCATCTGATCAAGATCCTGTTGTAATCTGAGGTAACCTTCTTCGCTGTCCACCACACCTCCAATTTTGGTGTCATCTGCAAACTTACTAACCATACCTCTTATGCTGGCATCCAAAACATTTATATAAATGACAAAAAATAGAGGACCCAGTACCAATCCTTGTGGCACTCCACTGGTCACAGGCCTCCAGTCTGAAAAACAACCCTCCACCACCATCCTCCGTCTTCTACCTTTGAGCCAGTTCTGTATCCAAATGGCTAGTTCTCCCTGTATTCTGTGAGATCTAACATTGCTAACCAATCTCCCATGGAAAGAACCATGGGACATGTGATAATTACATTTTCTAAATACATGTTATCACATTTAGATAATTCGGACTTTAGTCTTGGGTGGCACAGTGGTTAGCACTGCTGCCTCACAACGCCAGAGACTCGGGTTCAATTCCTGCCTCAGGCAACTGTCGGGGCGGAGTTTGCATATTCTCCCTGTGTCTGCGTGGGTTTCCTCTGGGTGCTCTGATTTCCTACCACAGTCCAAAAATGTGCAGATTAGGTGTATTGGCCATGCTAAATTGCCCGTAGTGTTATGTGAAGGGGTAAATGTAGGGGAATGGGTAGGTTGCTCTTCGGAGCGTCGGTGTGGACTTGTTGGGCTGAAGGGCCAGTTTCCACACTGTAAGTAAGCTAATCTAATCTAAAAATTAGCCTAATGTTGCAAGAGGGAGAATTGAAAAGGTGTTATGGAATTGTAAAGAATCAGACCCTTCACAACATTAAAATACCGAGAACTACTAGTTGGTGGCCAATTGACAGGTACCTCAAATCTTTCCACTTTTAAATGAGTTCAGAGAAAGTGAGGACTGCAGATGCTGGAGGGAGAAAGTGAGGACTACAGATGCTGGAAGAGCCCTTCCTGATGAAGATCTTATGCCCAAAATGTTGATTGTCTTGCTCCTCGGATGCTGCCTGACCTGCTGTGCTTTTCCAGCACCACACTCTCAACCTTTAAATGAGTGTTAATTTTACTTCTGATTTCAATCTCAAAGCAATAAACAAATTTTATATTATATCAGCAATTTTACAGACAAAATTTCTGAGTTCCAGTAGGGTGGAAGTCCATGTTTATGCCTGTATATGAACAGTAATTTTGAGTAGAAGTAGTCCTAGATTTGATTAGCTACCTTGTATGTCAAAAAAAATTGGAAAACTGAATATCCTTGAAAGGTGTAACTTCTAATTTGAACATTACTAAAAAAAGACACATTTTTTCAAAGCTTTTCATCTAGCATTATCAGGATAATTCATAAAAATACTAATCCCAGAGGAAAACCAACAGTTATCCTGCATGACAATAGAGTGCTCATAGGTTTTCAAGTGGATTCTAATTGGTAACGGCATTGCTAAGGAGACTGCACCATGAATGTTGATTGGTGTTAACAGTCAGGCTTTGTTAAATCTTAAATCAGGCAGGAAGACTCTGATTGGTCAGGGTAATGCCCTGAAAATGAACAAGCAAAGGGTTATCACCCATTTTGTTGTGTTGAAACAGGCACAAAGCATACATGCAGTGTTTTTGTCTGCAAAGAATAGAGCCCTGTATATAAATACATGAAACTTCCAGATCACACAAATGTGCCACACTGTAAGATTGACTGACAATCCTAAATTGCTTGCCATCATAATTCTTTGAACACTTAGGATTATCCACCAAATGCCGTCCAATCTTTTAACATTTCAAGGTGGAAATTTCTAGCCAAGCTGAAATTTCCCTTTCAGACCTGATCTGTAACATGAACACTGCTTTTATCCCATTTTGGAAGTCCAAAGCTAGCCCAAATTGGAACTCAGACTTCCTTAATATTATTTGGCTGAGTTACTATCATCTGTTAAGGTGCTCTCTACAGCCAGGCAATTTTAAAAGCAATGCATTTCGGGATGTTTATTTTGCAAGCTCCAGGTTCATGTTAGATGGGAAAGAGGGAATCCTTGCAGAAGCCAATCTAAAGATCTGTAAGTTGGAAAGCAATCTTGCTCCTCTTTGTATCAGAAAAGTGATTTAAAAATATTCTGACACTGCAAAGTAATTATTTCAAAAGTACTTTATTGGTGAGAAAGCACATATAAAACCTTTGAGATGTCCAGCAGTTGTGAATACTAGGTATAAGTAAGTGGCAGAAGCTGAAGAAACGTGAACAGAGTTGTCCTGCCTCTAGCTCCACTCAACACAATTCAATTTTCCAGAGTGAGCCTAAACCAGTTTTAATCTTTTAGACTAGCAATCCTCCCACTCATTTACATGTAAAGCACATGATGCTTGTTTTCTGCAATTGCTAGGGTGCCTGAGAAATGACTTACTAGCTGAACAATTGGCACATTTGGGGACATAGAGCCGCAGAGCTGTACAGCACATAAACAGACCCTTTGTCCAACACATTCATGTCGACCAGATATCCCAAATTAATCTTGTCCCATTGGCCAGCACTTGACCCATGTCCCTCTAAACCCTTCCTATTCACATAGCCATCCAGATGCCTTTTAAATGTTGTTATTGTACCAGCCTTCATTATTTCGTGTGGCAGCTCATTCCATACATGCACCACTCTTTACGTGAACAGTTGCCCCTTAGGTCCCCTCTGACCTTTGTACTCCTCTACCAGCGGAAAAAAACCTTGTCTATTTACCTTATTCATGCTCCTCATGATTTTATAAATGTCCATATGGTCACCCCTCAGCCTCTGATGCTCCAGGGAAAATAGCTCCAAATTATTCAGCCTCTCCCTACAGCTTAAACCCTCCAAAACTGGCAGCATCTTTGTAAATCTTCGCTGAACCCTTTCAAATTTCACAAAATCCTTTCTGGAGGAAGACCAGAATTGGATACAGTATTCCAAAAATGGCCTAACCAATGATCTGTGCAGCAGCAACATGACCTCTCAACTCCTATACTCAGTCTACTGACCAATAAAGGCAAGCATCCCAAATGCCTTCTTCACTGCCCAGTCTACCTGTGATTCCACTTTCAAGCAACAATGAATCGTTGCTACAGAGATAGTGGATGCATTGGTTGAAGTATTCCAAGAAGCTGTAGATTCTGGAAAAGTCCCAAAAAATTGGAAAGCTTTCAATGTAATGCCCTTATTCAAAAAGGGAGGGAGATTAGACTAGAAAGGATAGAGGTTAGTAAGGAGAAGGTATTATCAATTCTATAAGGAGTGAAAGTAGACAAGTCCCTTGGGCCGGATGGGATCTATCCGATGATTCTCTGGGAAGCTAGGGAGGAGATAGCAGAGCCTTTGGCTTTGATATTTGAATCGTGATTGTCTCCAGGTTTAGTACCTGAGAACTGGAGGATTGCAAATGTTGTGCCCTTGTTCAAGAAGGACAGCAGAGATGACCCAGGTAATTATAGACCAATGAAACCAATTATATAAGATAATCAGAGGGTTAGATAGGGTGGACAGGGAGAGTCTTTTTCCAAGTATGGTGACGGCGAGCACGAGGGGGCATAGCTTTAAACTGAGGGGTGATAGATATAGGATAGATGTCAGAGGTAGTTTCTTTACTCAGAGAGTAGTAAGGGTATGGAATGCTTTGCCTACAAAAGTAGTATATTCGCCAACTTTAAGTACATTTAAGTCATCATTCGACAAGCATATGGACGTACATGGAATAGTGTGGGTTAGATGGGCTTCAGATTGGTATGACAGGTCGGCGCAACATCGAGGGCCGAAGGGCCTATACTGCTGTAAAATGTTCTATGCACTCCAAGGTCTCTTTGTTCAGCAACACTGTTCAGGACCTTATTATTAAGTGTCTAAGTCCTGCCCTGATTTGCCTTTCCAAAGTACAACACCTCACATTTATCTAAAATAAACTCCATCTGCCACTCATTGGCCCAACGGATCAAGGTCCCGTTCTACTCTGAGGTAATCTTCTTTGCTATCTACTACACCACCAATTTTGGTGTCATCTAAAAACTTACTAACCATTCCTCCTATGTTTACATCCAAATCATTTATATAAATGACAAAAAACAGTGGACGTAGCATCGATCCTTGTGACACACCGCTGGTCACAGGCCTCCAGTCTGAAAAATCAACAGTCCACCACTATCGTCTCCTACCTTCGAGCCAGTTCTGCATCCATATGGCTAGTTCTCTCTGTATTCCATGTGATCTAACCTAGCTAACCGGCCTACAATGTGGAACCTTGTTGAACACCTTCCTGAAGTCCATTTGGTCATGTTCACCACTCTGCCTTCATTAATCCTCTTTGGTACTTCTTCAAAGCACTCAGTCATGCTAGTGAAATACGATTTCCCACATACAAAGCCGTGCTGACTATCCCTTATCAGTCCTTGCCTTTCTAAATACATGTAAATCCTGTCCCTCAGGGTCTCCTTCAACAACTGCCCGATGTCAGGCTCACTCTAGCTTTTCCTTACCACCTTGCTTAAATAGTTGCACCACGTTAGCCAGCTACAAGTCTTCTAGCACTCCACCTGTGGTTAGTGATGATACAAATATCTCAGCAAAGGACTCTGCAATCACTTCACTAGCTTCTCAGAAAGTTCTAGGCTACACCTGATTAGGACCTGGGAATTTATCCCAATGCATTTTAAGACACCAGCTCCTCCTCCTCTGTATTGTGGACATTTTTTCAAGATGTCGCTATTTATTTCCCTAAGTTCTCCACATTCCATATTCGTCTCCACAATAAACACTAATGCAACATGCTCATTTAGTATCTTTCCCATCTCCTGTGGTTCCAAACATAAGCAGCCTTGCTGATCTTTGAGGGATGCAATTCTCTCCTTAGTTACCATTTTTAGATTAGATTCCAAGCAGTATGGATACAGGCCCTTCGACCCAACAAGTCCACACAGACCCTCCAAAGAGTAACCCACCCCCCTACATTTACCCTTGACTAATGCACCTAACACGATGGACAATTTAGCATGGCCAATTCACCTGACCTGCACAATTTTGGATTGTGGGAGGAAACCAGAGCACCTGGAGTTAACCCACGCAGATACGGGGAGAATGTGCAAACTCCACACAGCCAGTTGCCCGAGGCAGGAATCAAACCCGGGTCCCTGGCACTGTGAGGCAGCAGCGCTAACCACTGAGCCACCGTTGTATTTGTAGAATCCCTCTGGGTTCTCCTGAACTCTATTTGCCAAAACTATCTCATTTCCCTCCTAAGTATACCTCTACAGCCGTTATATTCTTCTAGCAATTCAGTCAATCCCTATATCTGACATATACTTCCTTCTTAGTCTAGACCAAAACCTCATTTTCTCTAGTCATCCAGCATGTTTTGGTCTGTAAAGTTTTCTCTTGTTGCATCCATTTTATTAAGTTCAGTTTCTATCACATGGCTGTTAAATTCCAGCTAGTTGTGTGGAGTGGATAAAATCAAACACATTTTGTGTTATCTAAATCTTATTATTATTATTGTCTAATCTTATAGGTTATTGGTATGGGATTGAATTGGATAAACCCAATGGCAAGAATGATGGCTCTGTTGGAGGAGTACAGTATTTCACTTGTGTGCCAAAACATGGAGTGTTTGCACCTCCATCGAGAGTTCAGAGGTAATGAATATTAATTTGTGGCATTGAGATTTCTCTGACATTGTTGAATTGGGAATTTGATTTGTATCATTAATTATTTGAATTATTTGGCAAATTATGTTTTGAAGAAAGTCATAGTAGCTATTTACACTGTTCTTTATTTCCTAGTTTTGATACAAAAGTGGCTGGCTTAGCTGAATTTTCTAAATTTTTTTGACTCATTCGTGGAAGGAAAGTGTCATTGACTAGGGTGCCTGGATTAACAGTCCAGCAACAACACTACAAGGCCATCACCTCCCCAGTTCAATATGTAAACTTTATCAGTTAAAATTATATATTAATCTCTGCATATATTAAGTTGAGAATAAGTATAATACTGAATGTAGTCGAGAATGTCGTGCTGGAAAAGCACAGCAGGTCAGGGCACAAGCTCTCCTCATTCCGGATGAAGTGCTTGTGCCCAAAGCGTCGATTCTCCTGCTTCTTAGATGCTGCATGACCTGCTGTGCTTTTCCAGCACCACACTCTCAACTCTGATCTGCAGCATCTGCATTCCTCACTTTCTCCTAATACTGAGTGTAAGCTAACATCAGTAATTTATTGAAGACACTGCACCCAATTTAATGCATTGCATTATGATTATCATGAGTATCATTATGTTGTATATTTTGAAGATTGTATTTTATCTATGTTTCTGTTGAGCATAGTAATGTTTCTCCCCATTCCCTTCCTTGGACACCAAACTTGACAAGAGGGAAGACTAAAGGCCTGTTCTCCAACTTCTACTAGTATACAAAAAAATAAAGAACTGCTGATGCTGGAAGAGTGTAAACAAAATAAAAGGCAGGTCTGGCAGAATCTGTGGAGAGAAAGCAGATTTAATGTTTCAGGGTCATTGACCTTTCTTCAGAGCTGAATACCAGTCTTTACTTGCCTTTTGGGAAGTGTCAGCAGTCTGGGCCAACTTTCTGTGAATGTGTTACTCTTCATCCATCTGTCCATCCATCCATCTGTCTGTCCATCCATCAATCTGTCCACCTATTCATCCATCCATCCATCCACACCTCCCAAGAATGAAATAAATAAAATTAATAACTGCGCAAGTAGGAAACAGGAAAGCAAGGGAACAAACTCAATCACTGAATCGTTTAACTGGTGGTCTAATACCACATAACAAAGCCTCTCATAATTTCACATACATCAGCTAAAAGCAATGTGAAAACAGTATATAGATTTCTTTTGAAATCTAGTTTGCTCCTTATGTTCAGTTGACTTTGTGTTATTGTTTTTCCACTAAATAGCCTGTGAACACATTGACAGATAGCTGCCAGAGTAAATATAATTATTTTACCATTGTTTGCAACAATGAAGTCATATGATATTTAAATTGCTTTACAAAGTCAATACAACATTGCAATTTTAGGGAATGTTGACAGATTTACTTTCGTTTGTAATATTAATATGTAATGGTTTTTAAATCGGAATGCACCTAAATTAAGTGTGATTTCAATGTAAGACACTCCACAGATGTCTAATCAGGTTAGTCACAGGTTTGTGGCAAATTGGTACATCAGTCTTATCGGGTTATCCGTGGTGAATATGGCTTTTGTGGCACAGTGGTTGTACCTCTACTTCTGACCCAAGAGGCCATGGTTCAAGCCCACCTTCCCCAGATATGTGTTAAAACATGTTCGAACAAATTGGTTAAAACTACCAATTTGTGGTGAACTCTATGCGTCTGTTATGGCTTTGCAGGCTACATGATAATCTCAGTGAAAAGCAAGATCAGCTGGCTCACACACCAACTGAGGCCCTTATAAGAGTTCAAGGTGGGGTTGCAAATTGTGGTGGTTCCTGACACCACGTAAGTTAAGGAAGACGAGAATTTAATGGCTGCTGGTTTGGTTGCTAAATATCTGAAGAAACTGATATGCTTGATCAAGCTGTGTGCAATACAATCAAATCAACAATAAGTTCCTTTATTAGAGTACACAATGATCCCAACAACTGTTTCAGCTGTTGATAAGCCTTTATAAATATGATAAATAGTGCACTAAAGGCTCAGAAAGCACCTAGTAAATGAGACCTTTACTTTCCCTTTTCACACCAGTGAGATGAGTGCGCACAGTCTAATCTCCAGACCAATATTTTCACTCAAATAATACAATGATGTTCCTGTATCACTGTATTCCTTATTATACAGTCAGCTCACCAGATGGTGAATGAGTCTCCAAACTACATGGTAATGCAATAAAGTCAGCTGTATACAAAGATAAAAGATAAAAAGAATAGCAGCAAGGAAGAACACATGCTGATTAGTTATAAGTATATAAAAGGTCAAGTCATCAAAAATAAATAATTTAGATTTCTAAAAATGGTGACCAAGTGATCAAGAGTGTCTGGATCTGACACATAGGGCATTTAGTAACCAGCTCATTGCAATTTCAAATTCCGCATATTTCATATTCATTTTCTACATTACAAGATTTTCAAAACTTAGTTCTGTATTTATAATTAATGTTATACTAACTTTTGTTAATATAGGACAGATTTTTTTGGAAAACTTGACATTATGAAGATGACAATTAAAAGAAAAGCATTTACAGTATATTATAGGAAGGTTCAGCAGTTGTCTTTTTGTATTTTTCAGTGGCACCTGGACCTCAGTCTTAATACAATAACACAATATCAGATATTATGTGGCAGTGTTGCGTTAATTCTGCCACTTGCCTTCCTTCCCCTAGCCCACCAGGCCAAACGCCCCCTCATGTACACTCTGCTGTCCGTGGAATCTCATCTTCTTCACCTCTGAGCTCATTTTGTCCATGTGACTTTTTTTCTGCTTTCGCATTCCCTATTCTGACCAAACTGTTGATCACTCAGTTTCCTTTCCTGGTTCCCATGTCAGCTGCTTTTGTCAGCAGTTCCCATTGTTTGCACAATGTTCTCCTGTCCTTCCAATCTAACATCAGTGATTCCAACTCAAAACACACATCTTTGACCCTTCTGCTCTTACAAACTACTGCCCCATTTGCAATCTCCTTTTTCTCTTTAAAGTCCTTGAATGTATTGTCATCTCCAAGATCAAGATCTATTGTTTCTACAAACTGATATTTTTCATGCTCCAGTTAAGTTTTCATTCTGTCTCCTCACTGCTCTCTCTCAGCAGAAACAGTCGTTATCAAAGTCCCAAATGAAGTTCTGTATTATTGTGACTGTAGCAATTTATCACTCCTCACCTTCTCACTCTATTGCTCAGTCTTTGACAGAGTTGACAATATCATCTTTCCCCATCCTTCTGCTTTGTCATCCAGTGGGGTGGAATTTGCCTTTCCTGGCTCCATTCTCTTCTTTTGAAGTTTAACCAGAGAATTGCAACAGCTTCACTGCTCACTCCTATACTGTTATTTTTGGAATTCTTCAAGAATTTGCCCACGGCCTCTCTATTTCTTGTTATATCTTTCCATCAATTATATCATCCGCAAACTCAGGTTGCACGTGACAATAACTTTATCTCACCAACTCTGTTGACTGATCTACTGCCTCTGATACATCACACTGTCTGTTATCCAATATAGAATAAGCAGCTATTCCTACTAAGTAAACATGGGCAAGTCTGAAGACTTGGGCAAAATTTTAACATATTAATCTCTGGTGCAATGGTGGCACACTTTTCCAGTTGCATAGTTGACATCCCAATTAATGTGTCTTCTGGTTGCTCTTTACCAGAGAAAACCAGTTAAGAGCCTGCCTTTGGGCTCCTTGATCAATTAAGGAGATGGGAAGGATAATATTGCAATTCTGTCAAAAGAACTGTTTCTGTTTGATGAGACCCCAGCATGCTTCAGAAAAGCTTGCCATCATGAGGATTTTGAAGTTGAAGCACCAATAGCAAAAAAAGATAGACATGGAAAGACTATTCGCTCCTGCCCCTCCATCCTAACCACCTCACTGGGCTCACAGGTCTCTGACTTTTACCTGGAGATTCTGCTGTTTGACTAAGGTATAGGCAGCTTTCTCAAGTACAGGAGGAAGAGACAACGTCTCCAACCAACCAAGCATGGAAGGAAATTATAACCGGTGTGTGATCCTTTCAACCTGGAGATGATGCATCAGAAGAATTGAAGACCTCAGGAATGAATGGTGTAACATCTACAGGAGCCAACCTCCATACTCTGACTTGCCCAGAATTCTCCTTTATACTGCGCCTCAGGTCAACCCACCTTATAACTCACCTTCATGCCTCCATGTTACTTCTTACAAATGATGTGCTTTTCTGATTACAATCTATTACAAAACTCATCTGCCTGCTTTCTATCCTTGCAGAAGACAACAAAGAACAACTCAGTGGCTCAAAGGAAGCACAGAGGTGATCATAAGAGACAGGCAGCTTTCAGCCACTGGCAAGTGTCCAGCTGGTACCCTGAGAAGGAGTTCATGCTCTAGGAGAGTACAAATTGTAACACCAAACAGCCATAAAAGTCTGAATTTCCTGAGGCTCTGGTGCAGATTTGTTGAGATAACTAACCTTCTCTGCAAGTAGACTGTAGGTTGGTGATTTGGCCTCATTCCAGCTAGATGTGGTGTCAATAATATTTACCTTGTGAGTGGGATCTGTGGCTGTGCTGCATCTTGCACTGCTCTTGCTACTGCTGGAACAGTTTTCCCCCTGTCCTTGATGCCCAGCAAAGTCCAAAGATCAAATTGCATAGGCTGCTTTCATGTCATGCTGAAAGCTGATAGCAGGGAAGTTCAATTGAAAGTGAGCAATGTATGAACAGATGAAGTCCTGCCGAGAAGTTGGCTATCGCTGACTAAGCACTTAAAGCCTCTGAGAACGTTGTGAACAACAGCCTTGCACCTGATCATGCTTATAGCTCTTCCAGAGAACTGATCAAAGCCTTCACAATTTTTCACTTCCACCAAAAAAGCTCTGCTTGCTGTGCATACACCTTGGAAATCCTGACAATTGACTGACAGGTCAGGCAAATGTCTTGAGATTGCAAATCCAGAATTCAGTGCAAAATAATTTGCACTCTCCACACTTTGATTCACTGTGGCAGCAGTGTGTATTATATATAAGGTGCACTGCAACAACGTAGCAAAGCTTGTTTGATAGCACCTTCCAACCTTGCAAACTCTGCCATCTCAAAGGAAAAGGGCAGCAGCTGCATGGGACCATCACCACTTGCAAGTTCCCTGCCAACCCACATACTTTTCGAACTTGAAACTATATTGTCATTTTTTTCAATGTTTCAGGGTCAAAATACTGGACCTCACGTGGACTGCAGGATTTCAAACAGATGGCTCATCACAAATGGTGATTAGGGATAGGCGGTAAATGCTGGCCAAGCCAATAACACTCACAGCCCATCAGAGAATAATTTTAAAAGATCCCTCCAGGGCCATTGGCTGCCATGACGCCAAATCCTAAATTAGGGAGAAATTACTTCCAGATATCTCTCTGCCTCTTTACCTCTCTCCAAGACAATCCTAAAAATGTATACCATTGACCAATATTGTTGTTATCTGCCTCATATCTTCTTACATGGCTTAGTAGCAAAAATGTTTGATTGATAATGCTCATTAAGCATCTTGGAACACTGATAACAAATTAAGAGCAGGAGTAGGCCATTTGACCCCTGAGCCTGCTCTACCATTCAATAAAATCATGGCTGATCTGATGTTGCCACAAACACACGTTCTTGACTCCCCTAAATACAAATATTGTAAATGCAAGGATTTTTTTTTGCTGTTTCTGCTTCACAATGTCATGAAGCTATAGTATAGAGTCATAGAGATTTAAAGCAAGGAAACAGAGCCTTTGGTCCAACCTGTCTGTGGCGACCAGATATCCCAACCCAATCTAGTCCCACCTGCCAGCAACTGGCCAATATCACTCCAAACCCTTCCTATTCATATACGCATTCCGATGCCTTTTAAATGTTGTAATTGTACTAGCCTCCACCACTTCCTCTGGCAGCTCTTTCCATACCTGTACCACCCTCCGTGTGAAAACGCTGCCCCTTAGGTTTCTTTTATATCTTTCCCCTCTCACCCTAAACATATACCCTCTAGTTCTGAACTCCTCCACCCCAGAGAAAATACTTTGTCTATTTATCCTATCCATGCCCCTCATGATTTTATAAACCTCTATAAGGTCCCTCCTCATATTCTTATTTTCTTAAACAAAGTCAAAATAAGAGACTGAAATTCTGATCAGAATATAGGTTTCAACTTTTAAAAAAATTACATTATAAAGAAGTTTCAATCAACTAATTAATTATCTTCGAGTGTCTTATGTGTCGGTGATGTGGTTTTTCACATGATCCAATGTCATATGGCCTGAGCATCACATGATGAAACTCCAGGAAAGCCTCCAACCAGAGGCTTAATCGTCACTCACCTTTCTAAATATGCCCAATATATTCTTTTACAGTGATACAGTGGTGACTGTACATGTGTATTAGTCTTTGTTGGATAAGAGTATTTCAACTCCCCCACCCCCTGCCCCAAGAGGGAGATGCATACACAAAACTAACATTTTCCACAAGAATGACTTCTATAAACCACTGGTGCTACTTATGTGTCAATGTATTTAAGCTTCAATTTAGCTAGCTTTAGTTAAATTTGTAACTGTTTCCATCTTACTATAGATTTTTTTGCAACATTTTTATTTCAAGGCTTTCACTGTGTTACGATCAGTTTTGATATTCAAGCAGCTTATGAAGTCAGTTTCTGCAGAGAGAGAGGTTAAGAAAAGTTATTCTCCTTCATTCGGGGTTTTCAATTAAAGTTAAAGTAGTGAAAAATGAACAGTACAGCATTTCAGTGGTTCATTTCTCAATAAATGGTTCAAGTGTTTGACCATACATACCTGTGGAGTTCCTTTTCTGGATGAAGGTGGAAGAAAATGAGGTTGAAAGCAAGGTCAGTTGAGATGGTGTGAAACATCTTCAATCTATATCTGCTTAGGACATGAAACTGAAACTTGATTAACCTAGTGTCAAGTAAATAGTGACATCATTAAAGGAATAAAAACAGAAAAGTTACTGGTTACAATTTAAAGGAAAATCAAAAATACAAAACTGTTTTTGCCTGATGTGATTCTTAAATTAACCATGATAAAATCGTTAGAATACATTTAATGTTTTACGGGTCACATATTTCTTGGGCTGTTCACACTGGATTGTTTTGTCATGTAATATTTTTAAGTCTTTCATTCAACTTAAGGGTATTGCATCAGCATCATCTTAACGACAATACTGAATGTTTTGAGAACAACGCTTAGGTCTTTGAAGTGCTTGGCATTGAGTTGTTTTCTGAACTCTGATTATGTTTTCAGAGTAGTGTGGATGAGTACTTAGAGACAATTGTTACTTCAGTAGGCAGTGATCCATTCAACAATCAACATGTGGGTTATCCTGGCGATTCCAACATATTGCAAATTGTGCTATCAGGCAGTCGAGCAGATACCAATTCTAAGTGCAAGGACGCATTCATTATGTTTTATAATTACATGGCAAGGAAAAAAATGAAGTTCCTAAATCAATAAAAGCCCAGTGTTACAACATCCTTTATACCACTTGCCCACATAATAGCAAGCAACATTGCACTTTTGAAATATTATTAGACAAGTAGTTAACATATTCATGTTAAATTCCTTTGTGAGTTATTTTATCAGCTATTGCAACTTACTTATTATTAGGCTCAATAATAAACTTATTAATATTGATCCTTACTGCTCTAACATTTGTATGCTAATATTAGAATATAACATCAAAAATTCTGATTTTAATATTGGTCAAGGTGAACAACTCCAGCTCTTTGTATACTTTCACTGTTTGCTGTTCAGCATAATTAATGCATAAGTGCTAATGATGTTTATAAAACATATCTTTGGAAGAACATATTGCAAAAGCTTGATCATTAATTCCCTTAGAAAAACACTGCTTTGAGGTAACTAGGCTAGAGACAGTAGAAATTATTAGATGTCTTAGCAAGTTCAAGTAATTAGCCATTGTTGGATATTTATCATCCGTAGACGCCATCTTTTATCTAGGACCCATGTATGACATGCTGAAATTGAGGTGTTACTTTTTTTCCATTCAGAGGATAGCATGCTTGTCTCCGAGGCAGAAAATTGTGAGTTACCACTATTGTGATAGTGCAGCATGAGCAGTCGAATGTGCTACATTTAAGGTCCAACTTCTATCAAGTTGTGGGTTTGAATCGCCCCACTGTCAAATTTGCAGATAATGGTCCCCACTAAATAAGGTTGGCAGTGTATAATCTGGTGAGACATTGACCTAGTAATCTAGAGACCAGCTAATATTCTGGCGAAAATGAGGGCTGCAGATGCTGGAGATTAGCGTTGAGAGTGTGGTCCTGATGAAGGACTTTTGCTCGAAACATCAATTTTCCTGTTCCTTGGATGCTGCCTGACCCGCTGTGCTTTTCCAGCACCCCACTCTCAACTCTAACATTCTAGCAACCCCAGTTCAAATTCTGATATGGTAGATGGTGAAATTTGAACTCAATGAAAATCTAGAATTAAGAGTCTAATAACCATGAAACATTGTTGGCTGTCAGGAAAAATCCATCTGATTTACTAATGTCCTTAGGGAATGTAACTGCCATTCTTACCTAAATTAGCTTACATGTGACTCCAGACCTACAACAATGTGGTTGGCTCTTAATTGCCCTTTTGGCAATTAAGGATGAACAATATATGTGGGTCTAGTCAGAATTACCCACATCCTATGAATAAATTTAAAAAATCAAAAAGGTTTATAAAATCATAAGAGTACATAGATAAGATGAATAGCCAAGATCTATATTTCCCTTCAAAATCTCATCATTTTCCCTTCCTATATTGTTGGTTCTAGTGTGTACAATGAGCTCCTGCTGGTCTCTCTCCCCTTTGAGATTGGTCTGCACCCTCTCTGAGACATCCTTGATCTTAGTACTAGGGAGGCTGCACACCATTCTAATTTGCTGCCGGCCACAGAAATGTCTGTCTGTCCCTCTGACTGGAGAGTCCCCTAACACAATCGATCGCTTAGAACCCAACGTACCCCTCAATACATTCGACCCTGTCTTGATATCAGAAACTTGGCTAATTGTGTTACATTCCCTTGATAATCCATCACCTCCTACATTTTCTAAAACAAAATACTTGTTTGAAATAGGAATAGCCACAGAAGACTTTTGCACTACCTGCTTACCTTTCATACTTTTCCTGGAGTTAACCGACCTATGTGACTGTATCTGCGGCTTTTCTCCCTTCCTATAACTGTCATCCATCACACCCCCTTGCTCTTGTAAATTCTTCATTGCCTCTAACTGTCACTCCAACAAATCCATTTGGTCTGATAGTATTCGCAACCAATGACATTTACTGCAAATATAATCCTCAGTAATACGTAATCTCTCTCGAAATTCCCACATCTGATAGGAAGACCATATCACTCTACCAGAGGCCTTTTTTTCCCCTTCTGATCTACGGTCCCAAAAAATAGCACTGTCTTATTGCTCTACAAAACTTTGCTCCAGGCTAACTTAATACTTACGGCTTATATTTTTAAAACTTAATCAAGAGATAGATCTCAATAAAGCATATAATCAAGAAAGAACCCACTCAAGATTTACAGCAAGGCAACACTTTAAAAATTATACACTTATCTGTTTTTGTTCTGTGGCCTTTCCCAAACAGTTGATCAGTTGTGAATTTCACTATTTGTTAAGTTTTCCTAGACTCAATCTGATGTCCAGCGATACATGAATTCAAACAGCAAAGGCAGTAACTGCACATACTCACTGCTGTGTCAGTTAGCAATATGGGTTACTTTCTCTCTCTCTCTCTCTCTCTCTGTCCCGCACTGACCATGTGCAGCCTATTTCTGTCCTTCTCCCTTTTAAAAGTGCCATTGTTTTGACTTTTTTTTTCTCCAAAGTTCGAAAACAATGCAACAGCATATAAAACAGTAATTGCTGCTCCTGGAATTCGAGGAAATCACTCCTAACAGCTAAAAGACCTCAAAAAACGAGCAGCCTGTTACAGCCACAATTCTTTTCCAAAGCCGTGCAGGTCAGGGGAATTGGCCATGCTAAATTGCACACAGTGTTAGGTGTGTTAGTCGGGGTAAATATGGGGTAGGGGAATGGGTTTGGGTGGGTTTCTCTTTAGAGGGGCGGTGTGGACTTGTTGGGCCGAAGGGCCTGTTTCCATACTGTAAAGAATCTAATCTAATCTCCTTGGAGATATCCAGTAGTTTTGTAAGGCTCCATGTAAACAGAGGCTTTTCATTTAAGAAGTAAATGAATCTTCATCATTTTTCCTAACTATCCTGCAGACTTTGTATCCTGGTATCAAGCCCTGACAATCTTGTAACAAATCTTTATGACAGTTTGCATGCCATATCGTCCAGGTTAAGTTTATACCTAGAACAGGCTCAGTTTCTTCTTTGCAGTACTTCTATTTATATAAATAACTCTTATTTGGGCTGCATACCTAACCTGTCTTTCTGCTTCAATGTTTAACTCATAAGGTCCCTAATCCTCTCTCCTGGTTTAAACTAGAGATTTTTTAGATTTTACTTTGCCTGCAGCGTGTAAAACACAACTTCCACTTGTTATTCCACTGTCTTTCATTTTGTTTATTTTTAATCTTTTTCCTTGTGAGCCCTCTCCTCATTTGCTGTTGTGAAATCCTCATGAGCATCCTACTTAGCTTTCCTACTTGGACCTTGATCCCAGCCTGGTTCAGGTAGAAATAGACCTGAAGATTCAGTTATTTTGTATCCCAATGCTGGCTCTTGCAATCTATAAAGTGAAACTATTCTTTCTCAAACCATTCCTTCAGTCATTTGTCCACCTCCCCAGTCTGCTTTTCCCATGCCAATTTGAATGTAGTTTAGGCAATACTAAGGAGGTTACTCATTCCCTGTATCATCCCTTCCTATAATTTAGCTCCTAATTATCAGTACTCTCCAAACAGGATCACTTGCCTACTTTTTCTTATGTTGTTTGGCTCAGCATTGCTGACAGCAATTAAATCCCCACTGTCACCCTCCAATATTCATTGCAAGTGGTTCAGAATGTCTCTCACCCTAGCATTAGGAAGGTAACAAACCACGATCCTGTTTATAAAGGAAGGCATCTGCCTCCTCCCCATCTCCCCTATCCTGTACCTCCTCCCCACAACCACCATCACCATGCCACCAAAAAGGTTTTGAATCTTCTACATCCACCACACTTGGTTCTCTTTCACCTTTTCCTCCCTTTCAAAACCTCCTGCCTCAAAACGCTAAGACAGCACTCTGGCTGTCCTTCCAACGGTCTTGATCCTTATCCTCACAGGTAGTAAGTATATTAAACACATTGTTTAGGGTGATTTTCTTAGTTGTACAGTTTCTCATTGTTTTATCTAGTCAGTTTTCCCCTTTAGTATCAGTTTGGAATCTAGCTAGTTAATATTTAATTTGTGTTATGAAAGTCTATCTCAGATGTTGGATCATCACACACTAGTGTGCTGTAAGTTAATTTATCATTAACCAGTCCAGCAGAGAGCTCTAATTAAGCACTTTATTGATGCATCAGTCTGACATTATGACGTGCAATGTCCCCTTGTTCCCTACTCATAAGCTTATAAAACTACGGAAATCTATGGAATAATTAAAAGAGTGGATTGCAATTACACAACTAATATCAGCAAATTGATGCTAATCATGGTGGGTCTGACAACACTGATTTGTTGGTAACTCTGACTTCATGATTGCTGTGATCATTTGCAATTCAGTTTGAGAGTATTGCTAGATAAGTGATGATAAAAACCTTGCTCTAACGGAAATTGTAACCTGATTCACCAAAATCTGGAGGAGAAAGCTATATATTTTAGGTATGACAGGACAGTGGGGATAGTTGTGTGTTAAATCCTGTTCTAGAAATTGCTGAGGATGTAAAATTGTATTGAAAGTGGTGATTATAATTCCATCAGGATTGAAATTTTAAAAAGTTCTTTAACATATATACACTCTTCTAAGCAGTAATGAATCAGTCACATTAGCTTTTATAACTAATTAAGTGTCAATAATGATTTCTTGTTGCTCAAGAGTGCATCAGGCCTTTCCTCCTGTACCAAGATTGAAAAGTGGACTTCCAGAATTACTGATGTGGTTCTATCACGTTGATAGTTTTTTTGGAAGCTAAGTGCCTAAGCATATTGATGGCATTCTGTGGTCAATGAAATTTGGAAAATATACCTCAAGTGTGTGGTAGAATATACAGCAGAGAAGGTAGTTATTTGGTTGTGCTGGTTCTTTAATAGAATTGTCCAGTCAGTTTCATTCTACTACTCCTTGGTCACAATATCTGCCAACAGCCAAATGTCTGTTTCATGCGTGAACTCTGAACACCTTCCTATTCAGGAATCCTTACGAATATGGTGGGCAGTGGACTGCCCAATTTGTGTCACTGATTATCTAGTCTGTGGTCTTTTTAACGGCTCTCCCAATTGCTCATTGGTGTTCAGGTTCCTTCCCATATCTGTGATCATATGTGTTATTCAGTACACCTATAGACTGAAATATAATGCAACATTCTTATTTAATCCTTTTCATATAATGTATTAAAGTGGCCCCATGTTTTATACAGCAACTTCAACCATCTGCTGCAAGTTTGATTTGAAGGTAGTGTAGTTTCTAAAACTAGACAAAATTCAACAGAGCTGTATAATGCATAATTTCTTGACCTTCATTACTCCATTTATATTCCAAATTAGAGAGCTGAAAGACAAAATCAGCATTTAGATATAGATTTTTCTTCAGTAGGTTTGCCTTAAATTCTGAATAAAATATACATTTCAATTATTCTTATGTTTTGGTGAAAATGATACATTTTGTGGATGTTTTTCATCTTGTAGGTGTCAGGACATTGCACAAGAATACTTATTCAGAGAGAAAGTCAATGTTTTTACTGCACGACAGATTGATTGTCAGTTGAGCTCTGATTGGTAGCAGCATTGCAATGGAGAATGCACATATTGATGATAGTTAACAGCTAGGCTTTATTAAGTTTTCATCTGAGCAGGTTTACTCTGATTGATCAGGACCTTGCCCTGAGAAATGAAGAGCTAATGCAGTCATTTATTTTTGTTGAGATGAAACAGATGCAGTGCCTGTATATGTTCTTTCTGACTGCAAAGAACAGGGCCCTAAATATTAATATATGGAGCTTCAAATGCACCCAAGTGTACCACACTGCAACCCCAATTGACAGACCTGAATTGTTTGCCACCTAGTTCCATGCATAGTTCAGGATTATCTAGCAAATTGTTTCCAATTGCACAATTGCATCTGATGTTAGACACCGTGTTGCAAGTTTTGCAAACATAGTTTGGTCAGATATGGTCAATACTTTGTCTGTCCTCATGCAGTATAAATGTTGGTTTTCCCTTCGAATTTATATTCTTCTAAGATTTCCTGATGCGTTTGAGAAGAAAAGCTTTGACAAATGTATATTTTTGTCAGCAGAACTAAAACATTAATTGAAATGTAAGTTTTATTCAAATTTTAGGGTAAATTATGAAAGAGAAATGTATTTTTTTTAACAATACTTAAATTCTGTGGCACTAGACGACTAATATGATTTTCTTCTTGCTTCTGAACTGTGCCTGGTTTCATCTGTAGGGTGACAGAAGCTCTGGATTCCTTCTCAGATGTCCCAACCAGTAAACTTAATCGATCAGTTATAGGTAAGTAATTTGTTTGTTACATTTGTTCCATGGTTACTGTGATCTCTAAATCTTTTGCCATAATGCTTTATTTCTCATTTGCGAGAGGTAACATGTGACCTAACCAATCCTGTTTGTTTTTTTAAAAGATACAATATAAAAAAAAACTAGTTTAATTAGATGGGCTTCAGATTGGTTCCACAGGTTGGCGCAACATCGAGGGCCGAAGGGCCTGTATTGCACTATAAAGTTCTATGTTCTAGTAAATAAAGTTTAAAAGCTATTAAGAATATTGTATTCACCTGGTTATGAAAATGAGTTTTGATGTGCCATCCTGAACAACTCAATTATGACAGGTAAAATTATTGCACTCACAGAAGGTTGGTCTGCTGGTGCAACAGGTAATTAAAAAGGCAAATGGAATTTTATCCTTCATTCCTAAAGGGATTGAATTTAAAAGCAGGGAGGTTATGCTGCAGCTGTTTAGGGTGCTGGTGAGGCCTGGAGTCCTTTGTGCAATATTGGTCTCCTTATTTGAGAAAATATGTACTGGCACTGGAGGGGGTGCAGAGGAGGTTCACTAGGTTGATTCTGGAATTGAGGGGGTCGGCTTATGAGGAGAGACTAAGTAGACTGGAATTATGTTAATTGGAATTTAGTAGAATAAGGGGGGATCTTATAGAAACATAAAGAATTATGAAGGGAATAGATGTGATAGAAGTAGAGAGGATATTTCCACTGCTGGGTGAAACTAGGCCAAGAGGGTGTAGCCTCAAAATTAGAGGAAGCAGATTTAGGACTGAATTGAGAAGGAACTTTTTCACCCAGAGGGTTGTGAATCTATGGAATTCCCTGCCCTGTGAAGTAGTTGAGGCTTCTTCATTAATTGTTTTTAAAGCTAAGATAGATAATTTTTTGAACAGTAAAGGAATTAAGGATTATGGTGAGAGGGTGAATAAGTGGAGCTGAGACCATGAAATAATCAGCTATGATTTTATTGAATGGCGGAGCAGGCTCGAAGGACTAGATAGCCTACTTCTGCTCCTAGTTTTTATGTTTTTATGTTCAACTATGGTTTGGGCAAAGATTCAAAAAATTGTTTTACATTCAAACCTGCAAAGTCCAACATCTGGGAGCTGGTGTGTAAAATGGGAGAGCTATCCCACTGACTAGTCATAACAATCAGAAAGTCATGTGCACCATCTTTAGATCAATATGCTTGGCTCCTCCAGTACAATCCCTTGATACTGTCTCTGGAAATGACAGTCATGGCAGGATAGACTGGGACAGCTTAGTGTATAGTTTGATGGACTGGGCTGTTGGAATTTTAAAAATGATGGCAAGCATCAAGAAATTTCAAACTCAATTCCAAAAAAATTACTCATTGCCAAATACCTCCATTCTACTAACTGATTAGTGAGAATCTTTCCTTTCTGAGCACCAGTTTAGATGTCAATCATTGCAGGTATTCAACTTTATTGACAACTTCTCGAATAATGAAGCAACCTAAATTATCAGGACCTGCAATATCTAGGCTGATATTGAGATATTACACAACATTTGTGCCATTAAGTACATGAAAAGGATCATCTCTCGCACTGCTGCAATTATAAAACTTACCTTAAGACCCTCTCTTGCTGCATGATCTCTACATTGAGAAATGTAGGTCCTGATGTGGTTCAATAGATAGCTCTCCTTCCTATGAGTTAGGAGCTTTTGGTTTCAAATGTTACTCTAGAACTTGCTGGTTACAAAGGTGTCTTTACAATATTGCAAGCAAGTCAGTCCATAGCAGTGCTAGTCCCAGGGTGGATAAAGGGGAGGGTTAGCAGCAGGAATGACATTCAGCTGTAAAACCACCAAGATTCTTCGGAAACATTGACAGAGGAACTAACCATATTTAGTAGTGCCATCAATTTGTTCAGCATCATGTAACTAGCTATTGTACTGTTGCTCCAAAGAGTATAAATACAAGTTAAATGTGCATATGAACTGAGAGCAGAAGTAGACCATTCAGCCCCTCACATCTGCTTGACCATTCTGCCCCTTGAGTTTGCTCTGTTATTCAATAAGATTATTGCTGATTTGAGAGAAACCTCAAAACCACATTCCTGCCTATCCCTGATAACCTCTCACCTCCTTACTTATCTATCTACCTCAACGACTCTGTTTCCCTCACTATTTCAGAAAGAGAGTCCTAAAGGCACACAATCCTCTGAGATAAAAAATGTCACCTCATTTCTATTTAAATGCATGAGCTTTGATTTTTAAATAATGACCGCTAGTTTTAGAATTTCCCATTAGAGGAAACATAATTTCCAAACCTAATCCTCAGGATCCTACATGATTCAGTCAAGTTAACGCTCACTCTTCTAAACTCCAGCAAATACATGCCTAGCCTGTCTAACCTTTCCTTATAAGACAATGTACTCATATCTGGTATCAATTAGGTTAACTATCTCTGAACTGCTTCTCCATCCTTCCTTAAATAAGATGGACAATATTGTGCACAAGACTCCAGCTGTGGTCTCATTAGTACCCTAAATAATTGAAGCATAACCTCACTACTTCTGTATTCAATTCCCATTGTGATAAAAGATAACATTCTATTAGCTTTCCTAATTACTTGCTTTACATGCATAACAATCTTTTTGTGATTTGTGCAGTAAAACACCCAGATCCCTCAGTATCTCAGCTTTGTAACTTCACTATGCATTGTATTTGGAAAGGCAAAGACTGATCGGGGTAGTCAACATGGCTTTGTGCATGGGAAATCATGTCTCACTAACCTGATTGAGTTTTTTGAAGAAGTGACAAAGAGGATTGATGAGGGCAGAGCGATGGACATGATCTATATGGACTTCAGTAATGCGTTCACAAGATTCCTCATAGTTGATTGGTTAGCAAGGTTAGATCACATGAATTATAGGGAGATCTAGCCTTAAAGGTAGAACACAGAGGGTGATGGTGGATGGTTGCTTTTCAGACTGGAGGCCTGTAACCAGTGCTGTGTCACAAGGATCGATGCTGGTTCCACTGCTTTTCATCATTTATATAAATGATTTGGATTTAAAGCTAGGAGGTATAGTTAGTAAGTTTGCAAATGGCACCAAAATTGGAGGTGTAGTGGACAGCGAAGAAGGCTATCTCAGAGTACAACGTGATCTTGATTAGATGGGCCAGTGGGCTGAGGAATGGCAGATGGAGATTAATTCAGATAAATGTGAGGTGCTGCATTTTGAAAAGGCAAATCGGGGCATTACTTATACACTTAATGTTAAGGTCCTAGGGAGTATTGCTAAACAAAGAGATCTTGGAATGCAGGTTCATAGCTCCTTGAAAATGGACTCGCTGGTAGATAGGATAATGAAGAAGGCACCTAGAATGCTTTCATTTATTGGTCAGAGCATTGAGTATAGGAGTTTGTAGGTCATGTTACAGCTGTACAATACATTGGTTAGGGTACTTTTGGAATATTGTATGCAATTCTGGTCTTCCTCCTATGGAAGGATGTTGTGAAATTTGAAAGGGTTCAGAAAAGATGTACAAGGACGTTGCCAGGTTTGAACTTTAGGGAGAGGCTGAATAGGCTAGATTACTTACTTACAGTGTGGAAACAGGCCCTTCGGCCCAACAAGTCCACACCGACCCACCGTCCACCCAGACCCATTCCCCTACACCTAACACTACAGGCAATTTAGCATGGCCAATTCAACTGACCTGCACATTTTTGGATTGTGGGAGGAAACCGGAGCAAACCCACGCAGACATGGGGAGAATGTGCAAACTCCACACAGAGAGTTGCCTGAGGCGGGAATTGAACCCTGGCCTTTGGCACTGTGAGGCAGCAGTGCTAACCACTGTGCCACCATGCCACCAGGCTGGGGCTGTTTTTCCTGGAGTGTCGGAGGCTGAGGGGTGACCTTATAGAGGTTTATAAAATCATGAGGGGCATGGACAGGGTAGATAGACAAAGTTTTTTTCTCTGGGGTGGAGGAGTCCAGAACACGAGGGCATAGGTTTATGGGAGGGGAAGAATATAAAAGGGACCTAAGAGGCAACCTTTTCACGTAGAGGATGGTGTGTGTATGGAATGAGCTGCCAGAGGAAATGGTGGAGGCTGGTACAGTTACAACATTTAAAAGGCATTTGGATGACTATATAAATAGGAAGGGTTTAGAGGGCTATGGGCCAAGAGCTGGCAAATGGGACTAGGTTAACTTAGTTGGCATGGTCGAGTTGGACCGAAGAGTCTGTTTCCGTGCTGTACATCTCTAATACGCCATGTAAGTAATTTTTCTTTTGTTCTTGCTGCCACAAATGGATAATTTCCATATTACATGTCATTTTCTAAAGCTTTGCCCACACACTTGACCTTTGCAATGTTCTTGTTCTCTTCCCAACTTACTTTCCTTCTTTGTGTCATCAGCAAACTTAGCAATCATTACTTCAGTCCCTTCATCAAAAATACTTATATGAATGTAAACATTTGAGGTCTCAGGACCGACCTTTGTGACTTGTAACACCTTGCCAACCTAAAAAGGACTCATGTATGCTGATCATCTGCTTCCTGTTAGTCAGCCAATCTTCTATCTGTGCTGTGAAGTGCAGATTTCAAAGAGTTTTGTAATGCATTGAGTTACCTAAGTATCAATAACTTTGGAAACGTTTGGTCCAAAGCCAGCTAGTTTTTAACAGTCATGAATTAAAGTAAGTAAGTTCTACTGAAGAGTAGCTGATTAGTTAATTAGGTAACAGAATTCAGTCTATTTCTGTGCTACAAAGCGCATAACTATACAGATCTTTGTGCAGTGTGCAGAATGCAGATTTCAGGCTGAGTGAGTTCAATTAATAATGAATTCAAAAAAGGGGAGGAGATACTTTATTTACCTTCTTCACTGTCTCATATTTGGCTCCTACTTCAGTGCAGTGGAAGGAGCTGTTGGTGAGCAAGAGATAAGCTATTCTACTTGTAATAAGTAATGGCACGAGAAACATAAAACAGGATATCTGAGTTGAGTGGAATGTGTAATCTGTGCAAAGTCATGGATATTTCATTTGTCTGAGACAAACACATCAGCAGGAAGTGTCACCATCTGTAAACACTTGAGCTGCAGATATCATAATCCAAGAGGCTACTGGAGTCACCGGTGTCTATTCACAAGGCAGGGGGCTATGTGGATAGCATGTTTAGGGAGATGGTCACATTGTGGCTTAGGGAAATGCAGCCAGCTAAGGAATGCAGGTCCGCCATGCAATCCAGGAAAACCAGGTGGTGTTATAGTCCCCTGAGGTGATTTCACATGATTATTTTTTGTTTTGCATTCTGGTAAGGGCAGTATTTCCCCAGAGGAGTGTAGACAGACTAAATTCAGTGTTACCACAAGTGGCTCAGCTATACAATAGGGGAGTACAAAGAGGAGGGGATTAGAGATTCTTTAATGAAGAAAGAGTAGACAGAAATTTTTGCAACCATAAATGTGACTACAGAATGGTTTGTCTCTTTTCTGGTACAAAGGTCAAGGATGATCACAGAATGACTGCAGTACATTCTTCTAGGGGAGAGTGAACAGTCAGCCATGTCAGTACCAATGATGTGTATAATGAGATCTTAAATGTAGATTTGAAGGAATTAAGTAGGAGGTTTTAAAGCACAACCTCTAAAGCAGTAATATCAGCATTATTCCCAGTTCCACGTGCCAGTGAAAATAGAAATAGAAGAATTGAGTGATTGAAGATATGACTGGAAAATCAGTACAGGAGTAAGGCTATCTGATTTCTGAGGCATTGGGACTGGTTCCGTGGCACATAGATTAGATTCCCTACAGTGTGGAAACAGGCCCTTCAGCCCAATAAGTCCACACCCAGAAGAGTAACCTACCCAGACATATTTCCCTCTGACCAATGCACCTAACACTATGGGCAATTTAGCATGGAGGAAACCCATGCAGACACAGGGAGAATGTGCAAACTCCACGCAGACTGTCGCCTGAGACAGGAATCGAACCCAGGCCCCTGGCACAGTGAGGCAACAGTGCTAAACACTGAGCCACCGTGCTGCCCAGTTCTGATACATGATGTACAGGTTATATCCTGATGAAATATGTCTTTTCTCAGCAATACTTCAGTACTTGAGTATTGCTGAGAATAAAGATATTTTGTTGAAGCTTTTTATCATTTATTCATCAGGGTAATTCACAAGAATACAAATTCAAGGATAATCCCAACATTTCCATAGTATAACAGAAGTGTAGATTGGTTGGCAATTACATTCTGATTAGTAAAGGTGTATACCAAGAGAATGTACCAGTTGAAGCTGACAGACAATTAACTGCTAGGCTTTGGTTACATTTTAAAACAGGTAGGTTGCAGCATTGGCTTGAGAACTGTACCAGCGAATAGCTGTCAGAGAAAAATTGATCAAAGTGTGTGAGTTGACCAAAAACCATTTCAAGAGTGCTCAACAAACAATGAAAACTACAATAGATGAAAAGACTAAAGTTTGAAACTTTGTTGCTGGAGTAAAGGTGTTAGATTTATTATCTGTTTCTGGGAAAATGTTCACTGCACCTTATCAAATCGAAAGTATGTGCGTTATATAGTGAGTACTTCAGATAGGAGGAAGAATCAGCAAGTATGTCTTGTTGATATCTTGAATAGATATCTTAAGGAAAGTCAGGAGAAAGTTCACGTATGGCAGTGAAAGAAATAACAAATATCAGAAAAATTGGAGAATGAATCTGAAATTGAAAATTCAAATGTTGATCCTCCATTGGTTAAATTGGATGTGCTTAAAAGGTTAGAAGAAATATTGTGCTTATTCCAGAAAACAATCAACATAACTTTAAACGCTAATACAGACTCTCATTGATGTATGTGAACAGTCAAGGACAAATATCTTTGGCTGTACGTTATTTCATTGTAGGGGAAAACACCAACCTTAATGACTCATTCCAGAGAAATTAACTCAAGCGAGGGAAGAGATGAAATTCATGATGGACAATGACATTTTTGAACTGAGTCAAAATAGCTGGAGCAGTCCTGTCTTGGAGCAGTTCTGGATGGGTCTCAGTGATTCTGTATTTATTATCACAAAGACATCATAGTAACAAAAGCAGACTCATAGCCTACTCCAAGATTGGAGGACTGCATTGAACAAATTGGATATACATGACCTGTCGACAAAGGTGATTTGCTAAGAAGGATATTGGCCAGTTTTATTAACTAGCAACATGAAATAACTTTCTGCTTTTGAAACACTGGATGGACTTTATCAAGGCAAATTCATGCTTTGGGAATGAAACGTGTACCAGCAACTTAGGAATAACCAACTGCCGAAATCTATGTGAAAACTATGTAACTCTTGTCTACATTGACAACTTAATGTCATAGAGTCATAGAAATGTACAGCATTGAAACAGACCCTTTTGCCCAACTTGTCCATGCCGACTAGATATCCTAAGTTAACCTCGTCCCATTTGCCAGCACTTGGTCCATATCCCTCTAATCCCTTCCTATTCGTGTACCCATCCAGACGCCTTTTAAATGTTGTAACTGCACTAGCCTCCCCACTTCCTCTGGCAGCTCATTCCATACATGCACCACTCTCTGCGTGAAAAAGTTGCCCCTTACGTCCATTTTAAATCTTTCTCCTCTCATCTTAAACCCATGCCCTCTAGTTCTGAACTCCCACGCTCCAGGGAAAAGACCTTGTCTATTTATCTTATCCATGCTCCTCACAATTTTATAAACCTCTGTAATGTCACCCCTCAGCCTCCAACACTCCAAGGAAAACAGCTCCAGCCTCCTCAGCCTCTCCCTATAGGTCAAACCCTCCAACCATGGCAACATCTTTGAAAATCGTTTCTGAACCCTTTCAAATTTTACAACATCCTTCCGATAGGAGGGAGACCAGAATTGCACACAGTATTCCAAAAGTGGTCTAACCAATGTCCTGTACAGATGCAACATGACCTCCCAACTCCTATACTCAAATCGCTGACCAATAAATGAAAGCATACTACAAGCCTTCTTTATTGCCCTGTCTACCTGCAACGTCACTTTCAGGGAATTATGAACCTTCACTCTAAGGTCTCTTTGTTCAGCAACACTCCCCAGGACCTTACCATTAAGTCTATAAGTCCTGCCCTGATTTGCAGCACCTCACATTTATCAAAATTAAACATTGTCTGCCACTCCTCACCCCCATGGATCAAGGGCCTATTATACTCTGAGGTAACCTTCTTTGCTGTCCACTACAGCTCCAATTTTGGTGTCATCTACAAACTTACTAACTGTGCCTCCTGTGTTCACATCCAAATTGTTTATATAAATAATGAAAAGCACTTTGCTCAATACTGATCATTGTGGCATTCCACTGATCACCTACCTCCAGGTTGAAAAGCAATCCTCCACCACCACCCTCCTTTGTTTCAGCTAAAGCTGGAAAGAACACTTACACCATTTGACTTACTTGTTTGCTTACAAACACCTAATTTGCTTATATATTTCATGAAAAATGGAAGTGCCAAAGTGACTTAATTGGCCACACGGTGGGACAAGGCCAAGTAGCACCTTGAGAAGTAAAAATAAGAGCTAATTTGGATTTCAAATGCCTAAAATGAAACATGAAATCCTGTGATATATTAGCATGAGTGGATTTTGTTGGAAGTTTGTTCCAAACTTCAGCAATCTAGTAGGTCCTTTAATAAATTTTTGAAAAGGCCAGAAATGTTCATGGACTACAGATTGTTATGGACTAGGCCAGAAAACTCAAAACATTCTCTCTGTTCTGCTGCTCTCTTTCTTTCCCTCTCTTCTGATTTTAGT
Organism: Chiloscyllium punctatum; assembly: GCF_047496795.1. Taxonomy (NCBI): domain Eukaryota; kingdom Metazoa; phylum Chordata; class Chondrichthyes; order Orectolobiformes; family Hemiscylliidae; genus Chiloscyllium; species Chiloscyllium punctatum. Next base: position 32,492,172 of record NC_092749.1, on the reverse strand, counting down.
CTGTTACATTTCTGCTGCCCTTTCCTTCGCTCTCGCCTCTAACTCAAACTGTCTCATTTGCAATTGAATTCTTGCCATTTCTATAGGTTTCCCCAGCAAATTTAAATGCTGAACTATTGCTGTAATTGTCTCTCCTTTCCTCACAGAAGCAGGTGGCTCCAATTCCAGCTGGTCTGCTAACTCCTGCAGCTTGGTCTTATTCACTTTTTGTGAAATTTCCAAAGTCACTGCATCCATATCCAGAAACCTTTTAGCAACTGAAAGAGCCATTACTATCCCAAGTTTTGTCTATCAAACCAAACCAACACCTGAAATAAAGACAATAGCATCTACCACTTGCTGTTTTTAAAATCCTGGACGAGCCCCCAAGCTGTTATGGCCAAGGCCAGCCCACTCAAACATCCTTAAGCAAGCAGCCCAGACCATAACTTTGCAATTTGTTTTGGTAAGTATACAGTGAAAATTACCCAGAATAAATTAGCAAGATTGAGCGGTTTAAAACAGATAAAAAATTCATTCACAAAATTACACAATGAAACATGAAGAACAGAACAAAGAACCCCTACAGAATGCAATCTATCCAAACTAGACTTAAGCATGCTCTTCCAAATATCCACAACACTTCCATAAACAAACCCCCTTTAAAACACAGTACAAAAAAAAGGGTCAGATGATTATAGGTGGAAGTTAGAAGGGCAGAAGATGGAGTTTCCACACAACTCACTGTTGAACTCCCAACCAGTTCTGGACTGAACTAAACTGCTCAGCTAGAGAGCTGACCACTCCCCTTTCATTATACAGGTCACTTCTAAAACATGACCAATTTGGCCTGAAGTCTCATCTGTTTATATATAAACAAAAAGGCCTCTCAATACTCTTTAATCTCTGTATCAAGAGAGACAAATCGGCACCAAGAGCGGTTTATTACCCCTCTGACAAAACCAAGGATAGAGTATCCTTGAGAAAAGGAACAGCTTTTAGAAAGAAGAAACCAGCTTTATGAGAAGGTAAAGCAAGCGTTTAAGGCCATTAGCTTTATTTTTGGTTCAGAAGAATCTAAGACTAAGCACTTTGTTACAAAATAGGGGACATATTCTCAGAATAAGTGGCAGACTGTTTAAGACTCAGATGAGAAGCAATTTCTTCACTCAGAGACTGGTGAATCTTTCAAAGTTTCTATACCATTGGGCTGTGGAAGTTCAGCATTGAGCAGTTCAGGTCAGAAATCATCAGGTTGCTGAAGACTAATGATATGAAGGAATGTGGGAAAATTATTTTGAAGAAATATTTCGTCATGATCACGAATGACAATGCTGGCTTGATGGGCAGAACAATCTACTCCTATTCTCATGTTCCGGATATACCTACATTGAGAAATCTGTGCAGCAGCAGCAGCAGCAGGGATCTTCATCATCTTCATATCACCATCAAGGTCACAGGTCTTTATACTTGGACAAATTCATTGGATCAAATTCCAAGATTTTGTACATAATAAGATCATGGAAATCACTAACCAAAGAACTGTGATGAATTCAGAAAAATTTCCACGACCAGCTTCTCAGGGTATTGACTATAGTTCAAGTAGCTAGGGTGAATTTTCTTCGTACCTGTGTGTGATGCACAGGAAAAGTGGAGTGAAAATATTGTACCCCATTTCAATCCTAAATAACATTATACTTAAACCTTCCTCTATGACTTTTCTGGTCTCTGCATTTAACAAGGGTGCAGCAATGTAACCGCCATGCAAATGAATGTCAAAAGTACCTGCACTCAATGTATCTGTTGATCAGGTACAAAATTGACTGCATTAAAAAAAACTGGTATTATTTCTTCCTTTTCTAGCATTAAATTATTAAAGACGGACTGCTAGAATATTGAAAACTGTTTTTAAAGTCATTTGCTGCATTTGAAATCACCTATAAAGTCTAAAGTTATTATCCTAACATTAGGGAATCTGGTTATTCTCCAGTTTTCCAGTGAGAAAGGATGATATACAATAAGACCTCAATAAAAGTTGCCCCCAGAACATAATTTTGTTTTAACTTCATTAATAAAGTAATGATAATAAATCTATTTTACATTGTCAGTTTCACTCGAGCATCGTTTTTCACAGCTTTCCTCTTCAGTCAATTTAATTCTCATCTGACCTTTCTCCCAGTACTCAGGTTTGGCCCTCAGCTTGCCACATTCCCCAGCACCAATCCTGATTCCCAATATTTCCTCTCTCCAGTTGTGCATCTGTCCTGGGCATTAGCTCCATCCCATGACTTGTTCCCTCCCAGCTCAACTGCTGGCTCCACATTCAAATTGACAGCCTTGGCTCCAGTTTGTGCCAGAAGTCCCTGAACTGACCAATGTCTGCCGCTAGATGGCGCCTGGTCACTAACAGTAGAGTCTCAGAGTCGCAAGAGATGTACAGCACAGAAACAGACCCTTTGGTCTAACTTGTCTATGCCGACCAAATATCCTAAACTAATCTCGTCTCATTTGTCAACAATTGACCCATATCCCTCTAAACTCTTCCCATTCATATACCCATCTAGACACTATTCAATAAAAGTGATACATTTTAAAAATATTGTATTTTACATATTTTATACTAAGTCATGCATTTTGTTATGTAAGCTACTTCAGCTAATATGGCACATGTACCACACAGTATTTCAACCGTTGCTTTTTTTTCCTGAGTGAGAAATGTTTGAAAGATCTTAACTCAATGTTTGTTATTGACTTCCACTGGAAACCATGATTCACTTAAAGTTGTTTCAATTAAAATTGTAATTTTCAGGAATATAACCAAAAATGTAAGCAAGAATTTAGTGTTTGGCGTACCACAAGACTTGAAATGCTTGGAAGAGTTATGAATGATTTAGATGAAGAAATAGAGTCAGATATCCAAGTTTTTTTAAGAACTAGCAGGGTGGCATGGTAAATAATATAGATATGAACAAAATATAGAGGACAATTAGCTCCTGTAGATCAAAAACTAGCATACGGTTCAGAATAATGCCAAAAAAAGCTTCAATACACATTCTTGTTAAGTTAGACTTGCAGCTTGCTAACTTGACAGTGGAAGACAATGGCAAACAACCACTGACAAAAACTGCCATAGAAATGGCTCAGGATGAAGTACAGCAAACATTTTATTAAGTCGTACCTATGGGACCAGTAAATTAATGGCTGATCAAATGTTCTGGTTGATCAAGAGGTTAAAACACGCTGTGTAATAAAAATGTAATGCAGGGATATATGCATCACTGTTGTACTTTATTTACAGCATAAATCAATTAAGTAATAATGCACCATTATCTTAAGTAAAACTTAAGGCTGAAGCTTTGAGCCTTTGCACTTCACCCACATCTGACTACTTGGACATTGCAGAGATCATGATAATACTGTAAATGTCTGATACTTCTGATGTATAATTTTTGCTGGTTTATTGAGAGGCCGCTTCATAAGGTGCCATTTTGAAAACAAAGTTTGCTGTATTAACAGCCAAAGAATCAAGGGTCTGTCTTTGAGAAGAGCAATATTATTGAATGCAAAGTAGAATGTTGTAATTCAACATTGATAAGTTACCTGATGGCAAAACTGTGGAGAAATGTGTGTCCATCCACTTAGAATAGTGAGGGCAGCCATGGGATTGATGAGTTGGAGGAACAAGGAGTAGTGAAGGACAAAGGTGTTGCAGGAGGATCAGCAACTGAAAAAGACAGGAAAGGGAGATACAGGCAACTTAGCATATTTTATTAAGTTTTTAATTTATTCCATTTTGAAAGCTTACAAGTATACAAGTTTGTGAATACATATTAGTTAAACATGGAGGGTCTGATGCTTAAAGTATGAAGTAATGTTTAATTAGTAAAGTGCATATAAGGATATTACTTCCAAGAGTTGAACTATATAAGGGAATAAAACACAAATTAGCATTGCAAGAGCCAGCTAACTATCAGATAATGAATGATTTAATTTGTATATACTTTACATTTCAGTGATTTTATTTTTCAACCTAGTCAGCTTCTTGCCTGATCATCTTTTCTTTAATTAGCCATAGATTGGATGGATCAAAGGAACATTAATTACGGTTCTTTGTGCCCATTGTTATAAATAAACGACAGGAGCTTTATTCTCAAATGGAGCAGGTTGGGGACAATTAATTTATGTTGAAATTAAAAATAAAAGGAACTCAATTAGAGCATAGCTCTAAGCAATCACAAATATACCATTTGGAATCTAGCATGTCAATTTAAAAGATTTTAATATGGAATTAACTTGAGGAAACTTAGCAAATTTATGCATGCATTTCCTGGATGTGGCTCCTTTATGAACAGCCAACATAGTCCAAGGTCCCCCATCCTTCCATCTGTTGCCACATCTAAAACATTCTTTCCAAGCTCAAGTACTACAAACACACTCGGAGTCTATCATTGTGAAAAGATAGAACAGTCAGCAAGGTCCCAGACCCCATCCATGCAGGTGGAACCTGGAGGGGTCTGAGCTACCATGGGGATGAGTGACAGCTGCCTGGAGCCCTACAGTTTGGATTTCCTTCAGTCAGGCTCCCTCTATCCCTGCTATTTCAATCGTAGATATTGTCTCCAGAGGAGCTGTACGAGTTGGGAAGAGGGAACTTCTCAATGGAAGAACAGCAGCAATAAACATAAGAGAGATGAAATTTGTGATTGGAGGAGTTGCTCCCCATAAATTTTCTGTGTCCCATGCTCACTGCTCCTCCAATTTAACTCTCTACTCTCAGAATATCAACAAAGCATCTATGACAGCAATTTTTCAGCCCTGTTTAGCTTACAAAGGACTAATAGTGTATTCAGTTATCGATTTTCCACCTCCATCTTTTTATGGGTCCTTGTGAAATTTTGAGGCAAATTTGCCCATCACCTTCTTGAACACTGGCAACTAATCCATAAATATTGGCACCTAAAGTTTGTGCACTGATGTCAGTGTATAACCAACAATATAGAAAGCTAATAATTACTGCTGTGGAGGTCAGGCGACAGCATAATTAATCTGTAGCTGGCATCTTCCAGTGTGCAACTCACAATCTGAGCCACTCCAGTTCAGAAAAGTTGGTTTTAAGAGAGAAGCATTTGGCATCTGAAAGGTATCAGTTTTAAAGTTTAACACTGCCCAGAAAAAACATGATTTGGAGATACCGGTGTTGAACTGGGGTGTACAAAGTTACAGGTTACACAACACTAGGTTATAGTCCAACAGGTTTATTTGGAAGCACTAGCTTTTGGAGTGCTGCTCCTTCATCAGGTGATTGCGGAGATTCTCAGTCAGAAGTCATACGACACCAGTTAATAGTCCAACAAGTTTAATTGAAATCACAAGCTTTTGGAGAGTAGCCCCTTCGTCAGGTAGGTTATGCCCCAAAAGCTTGTGATTTCAAATAAATCTGCTGGACTATAACCTGGTGATGTGTGTTTTCATACTTAATTAGTTAGCAATTCGGTGTTTTTCTTTGTATTATATTGCCTGCCTTTTTGGCTATTGTTGACATGTCTTTGTATTCTTTTCATTCCTTCCCATGTTTAGACCATTTCCCAGTGGGGAAGAAATGCACAGGCTTCCTTATCAGCATTCACTTCACAGGTTGATGTTTGAAAGGATAGCCTATTTTTCTATTTGATGCATTTTTGTGACTGAGCCAAATTGACAATGATTTATTGCATTGTTAGAGCCCATTAGGTATTCGTAACAGTAGACTACATGGCCAAATAATGGAAGAATGTTGAGAAAAATGCCTTGAGTTTCTTTGAAGTAAAGGAGTTAGCTATGATGGAAATGTTATATTTAAATTAAACTTTGAATTTTTTTTCTTTAATTTGTTTAGCAATATTTCATGTTCACTCTGAACTTTAATTATAATGACTTTTCTTGTTTATTTTTATAATGAGAGCCAGAAAACTTCAATTTATATAATGTTACTCACATAAAATAATGTCTCAAAGCATTTATTTGGAAGTATAACATCAAAGGGATGTCCAAATACAGGGACCAAAATTATAGCAGAAGAGCTTTTTGAAGCATTTGCAAAAGGGAGAAGCTCAGATGATGGTTCTTGTCAGAATAAAAATTGAGCTATCAGAATTTGAACTCTGTCATGAATGGGAACCTGATTGCAATTTTAGCTATGAACCTATCTGAGCCTGCTGTTAAATATGATATTTTTGTATGGTACATGTAAGAAATTGCTGGGAGGCAGGCTGGATAACCATAGTGTAAGGCACCAAGTTAGAGTGAAAGTGCAGTGTGAAAGTCTAATCATCACTTTGTGGCTTTAAGAGAATGAAGTGTACTTCAGAACACTTTGGACAAGAAGTAAAAGACACCATCTCTTACGTTATGCTTTCAGCTCTGGTGGCATCATTCAATTTTTTTCCCAGTATTTTAATCCTAGTCCTAGTGCCACCTGTTTCCAGGAAGCACAAATTATCCAACACTGAACAGTTTGATGGCATCCAGACCCAGCTCTGCCTTTAACCTTATTGAGCAGAGCTTGGAGATCTGAGTCAATGAATCCATGCTGGCCTCTGATCACAGGTGGTGTCTATACAAACATAATTCAGTAGAATTGCTGAGACATGGTAAAGCTAGAACACAAGGTTTCATACATGGTAACAGAGGAAACAGCATGTAAAAGTCAAAACTAAGTTTTTTATTATTATTCATTCACAAGAGAAGGGCATCCCTGGCTAGGCCAGCATTTATTGCCCATCCATAATTACCCAGGGGCCAGTTAAGAGTCAACCACATTTCTGTGGGTCTGTAGTCATGTATAGGTCAGACCAGGTAAGGATGGCAGTTTCCTTCCTTAAAGAATAGTAGTGAACCAGATTTTTTTTTCCCAACAATCAGCCATAGTTTCCTCACCATCATCGACACATATTTCCAGAATTTTATTGAATTCAATTCCATCATCTGTCATGGCAGGCTTCGAATCTAGGTCTCAGAACATTACCTGAGTCTCTGGATTAACAGAACAAGGGATAATACCACTAGGCCCCACCACCCCCCAACAAGTGATTCCACAACCAATAGACAAGATCAAACCTCTGCTGAACTGGCACATCCAGTCATGAATGGTGGCAAACAATTGAAACTAACTGGAAGAGGAAGTGCCCCAACTGTAATGATGGAGAGCAAAAGAGAAGCCTGAGGCATTTACAATAACCTTCAATCTGAAGTGCCAAGGGGATGATCTATCTTAACTAACAAGCACAGGGAATGCTGGAGAAACTCAGGAGGGTTGGCAACACCTGTGGAAAGAGAGAGACAAACTTAATGTTACAAAACAAAGTTAATCTGGAATTACTATTCTTTATTCGAAAATGTTTTTTTCAAGATTGAATTCTATAACTTTGGAAACGGACCACATTATGCTTGTTTTCCATTTTCCTTTCATTCTTTGGTTCCCTCCCCACCATGCCCACACACACACCCAAACCCACATGCACAAACAGATACACATAAATAACAATTAAATAAAACCAAGAACAGTAGATGCTGGAGAAGATTAGATTAGATTCCTTTCTGTGTGGAAACAGGCCCTTCAGCCCAACAAGTCCACACCAACCTCTGAAGGTTAACCCACCCAGACCCATTTCCCTCTGACTGTTGCACCTAACACTATGGGCAATTTAGCATGGTCAGTTCACCTGACCTGCACATCTTTGGACTGTGGGAGGAAACTGGAGCACCCAGAGGAAACCCACTCAGACACAGGAAGAATGTGCAAACTCCACACAGACAGTCGCCCAAGGCCGGAATTGAATCCAGGTCCCTGGCACTGTGAGGCTGCAGTTCTAACCACTGAGCCACCATGCCACCCCTGAAGCAAGAATATAAATTCTTGAAAAAACCTAGCAGCTCTGACAGCATCTGTGAAGAGCCCTTTCCTGATGAAGGGCTTTTGCCTGAAACATCAATTTTCCTGCTCCTCGGATGCTGCCTGACTACTGTGCTTTTCCAGCACCACTCTAATCTTGACTCTGTGAAGAGAAAGCAGAGTTAACATTCCAAATAAAATAAGATCACCGGACTCAAAACGTTAATTCTGCTTTCTCCCCACAGATGTTGCCAGACCTGCTGAGTTTCGCCAGCAATTTCTATTTTTGATTCACACACATATACATGTCTTGTTTACTTTGCTCTTAGAGGAAAGGACCCTTTCTATCCCCTTCATACCTTAGTTTGTTAGCACCCATCTGTTTTTTTTTACACTCGGTATCTACACCATTTGTGTCTTTTGCCCCATCTCTGCATCTGAAAAAAGTATAGAGAAAAAAACATTTTCTAAAATCTTTAAGTTCTGAAGAAGAGTCAAATTATTAGCTCCTTTCCTTTCTACATAGATGCTGCCAGACTCACTGAATTTCTTCAATACTCTCAGTTTGTTTCACCTTTCCAGCATCTGCACTATTTTGCTTTTATTTGATCTATCTGTACCTCCTCCTGAGATCCCCAACAACACTGGATGAAGCAAAAACTATGATCTTTGACAAAACCTAGCTGAAGTATAAAGATGTAATCCAGAATTAAGTGTGCCCCAACCAACCAATAGCCAAACAGAAATGGCCTAGCAATCCACTCAGTTGCACCGAACTACTATGCGCCCTAAACAAAAGAATGACATCAGACGGATCACCCAACATCTACCCTAGGTTCCAGAAATGACAATGGCAAATACAGTCTTGACACTCTGAATAAACCTCCATACCAGTACAATGGGGCTTGTAACAAAATGGAAAGAGAAACCCCACAGTGTAGTCAAACAATCACTTGACATTGTCTATAAAGTATGATTCCATGAATATGACTATAACACAGACACCACCATACTATCTCTGGGTGTGCCCTGTCCCTCCATAGGACAGGCCCGTCAGTGGCAGCAGCATGTGGTTACAGTCAAGAAGGCAAATTCCTGAGAATCTTCAACATTAACACCAGAACCTATGAAGTCTCATAATGTTAAATCTGACATGGGTAAGGAAACTTCATGCTGAGTTCTACCTATTGTCCCCTAACCGTAGCTATTGAATCAGTATTCCTCCATGTCAAACAACACTTGGTTGAAGCACTGAGCAGGGCATAGAATGCACTCTAGGTGGAGGACCACCCTTTTTCACGCAGAGGGTGGTATGTGTATGGAATGAGCTGCTAGAGGAAATGGTGGAGGCTAGTACAATTGCAGCATTTAAAAGGCATCTGGATGGGTATAATAATAGGAAGGGTTTGGAGGGATATGGGCTGGGTGCTGGCAGGTGGGACTAGATCAGGTTGGGTAATCTGGTCAGCATGGACAAGTTGGACTGCAGGGTCTGTTTCTGTGTTGTACACTTCTATGACTCTATGACTTGAATTCCCCCATCAAGAATGGCCCAGTAGTATCATTGTTGAAACGTGCTGTGCTGGAAAAGCACAGCAGGTCAAACAGCATCCAAGGAGCAGGAGAATCAACGTTAAATATTGCCTAACATTTAACATCGATTCTCCTGCTCTTTGGATGCTGCCTGACCTGCTGTGCTTTTCCAGTGTCACACTTTTCGACTCTGATCTCAAGCATCTGCAGTCCTCACTTTCTCTCAGTAGTATCACTATTGACCTACTATTGACTATAGAGGCCTAAATGACATTACTACTAGATTGGGTCTGTGGAAGGTGATGAAGGAACTAACAAGAAAAACTAATCTATTTGATCTCATCCTCACCAATCTACCTATCACAGGTGCGTCTGTCCATTACAGTATCATTAGGATTGACCATTGCATAATCATTATAGCGAGTAGCAGCAGAATAGTATGAAACCACAATTTGTAGTGTTATGGTCTGGCATACTCTCCATTCTACCATTAATAGCAACTTTGGTTCAATGAAGTCAACTGGAGGGTATGCCAGAAGCTCACAAGGCTTACCTAGCAATAAGTTATCAACCTATTGCATATGGCCACTAGCGTGCCAAACAATGGAAGAAGTATGAACAGGCGGTGCTGAACAATCCCACAGTACATGGATCAAATTGAAAATTCGCAGTCCGAACACATTCAATCATGAATGGTGAGACTCCATACCCAACAGCACAGTTGGTGTCACTGCACTCCAGTAACTGCAGCTATTCAAGGAAGCAGCTGATCAACACCTACTAGGTAGTTAGGCATGGGCAATAAATGTTGGCCTAAATAGTAATGCCCACATCCTGTGTATGAATTTTTAAAAACAGAATGTCTCAATCACAAGAGAACCTAACCATCTTCCCTTGCTGATCAAGGACATAATTATAATTGAATCTCTGGCTATCAACATTCTATCCTGAGGGTTAACACTGACCAGAAACATAATTGGATCAGGTAGGTAAAAACAAGGACTGCAGATGCTGGAAACCAGAGTCTAGATTAGAGTGGTGCTGGAAAAGCACAGGAGATCAGTCTGCATCCAAGGAGCAGGAAAATTGACGTTTTGGGCAAAAGCCCTTCATCAGGAATAGAGGCGGGGTGCCTGCAGAGTGGAGAGGTAAATGAGAGGGGTTGGGGGTGGGGAGAAAGTAGCATAGAGTACAATAGGTAAATGGGGGTGGGGATGGAGGTGATAGGTCAGAGAGGAGGGTGGGGGAAGGTAGCAAAGAGTACAATGGGTGAATGGGGGTGGGGATGAAGGTGATAGGTCAGAGAGGAGGGTGGAGTGGGTAGGTGGAAAGGAAAATAGGCAGGTAGGACAGGTCATGAGGGCAGTGCTGAGCTAGAAGGTTGGAGCTGGGGTAAGGTAAGGGGAGGGGAAATGAGGAAACTGGTGAAATCTACATTGATGCCGTGGGATTGGAGTGTTTTGAGGCGGAAGATGAGGCGTTCTTCCTCCAGGCATTGGGTGGTGAGGAAGCAGTGGTGGAGGAGGCCCAAGACCTGCATTTCCTCGGCAAAGTGGGAGGGGTAGTTGAAATGTTAGGCCACAGGGCGGTGGGGTTGATTGGTGCGGGTGTCCCGGAGATGTTCCCTAAAGCGCTCAGCTAGGAGACGTCCAGTCTCCCTAGTGTAGAGGAGACCGCATTGGGAGCAACGGATACAATAAATGATATTGTTGGATGTGCAGGTAAAACTTTGATGGATGTGGAAGGCTCCTTTGGGGCCTTGGATGGAGGTGAGGGAGGAGGTGCAGGTTTTGCAATTATTGGACATAATTGGATCAGCCACATGAATACTGTAGCTACATAGGTAGGTCTGCGTCTGGGAATTCTCAAACATGCAACTTATTTCCTGATTTTACCATAACCTATGCCTGTCTACAAGGCACATATCAGGAGTGTGTTGGAATATATTTCATTTGCATGATAAGTGCAGCTGCAAAACACTCAAGAAGCTCAACACCATTCGGACAACATAGCTTACTTCATCAGCGCCTAATTGATGAACTTACACACTTATTCCTTTTATCACTGATACATAACATCAACAACATGAACCATCTTAAATGCAATGCAGCAACTTGCAAAACCATTTTTTACAAAACCATCCAAAACCCTAACCTATAGCAACTAGATGTCCCAAGCAAAAGTCGCTTGGGAGTGCCACCACCTGTAAGTTTCCCTCCAAACCAAACATCATCCTTACTTTAAACTATATTACTGTTCCTTTATTGTTGCTGGGTAAATAATTTGGAGCACCATTCCTAATAGCACTGTAGATGGGCTACAACTGTTCAAGAAGGTAGTTCAAGGTATCATGTTCTCAAAGCTAGTTAGGAATACTGGTTTGGCCAGTAAGGCTTATGTCCCTTGAAAGGATATGGGAAAACATAGTAAAGTTTATGTAGAAGTAAGTTAATGTGATTAATTGTTCCTCTCTTAGCAATTTATCCTCCCAATCTGTTGTTGAGGATTTAAGACTAAACTGTCCTTTAATGGCTGCACATGTGTTTTTTAAAAAATGCTGGAAATCACAGCGGGTCAGGCAGCATCAGCGGAGCCAGAGCAAGCTAACATTTTGAGTCAAGATGACTCTTCACCAGAGCTGATGTGATGTGTGGAGGGGACAGCATATATGCAATAGTGGTGTTGGGGGGTGGAGTTCTGGGGAGAAAAGGCACTGATAGTGCAGATTAAATGATCAGAATGTGAGAATGGCAGAACAATGGTGTGTCTAACTGCCAAAGAGGAAAGGACAGATGATCCCACTGGAGTTGGGGGAGACTAGAGAGGGCACATTGACAGAGAATATAACAAGTAAACCTAAAGGAAAGGATGAAATGGGAGTAAGTTCACAATCTGAAGGTGTTGAACTTAATATTAAGTCCAGAAGATGAGATGTTATTCTTCCAATTTGCGTTATGATTCACTGGAACATTGCAGCATGCCGAGCACAGACCAGTGAACGTATGAGCAGGATGCTGTGTTAAAATGACCAGCAATGGGAAAGTGGGGTCATGTGCAGACTGGAGGTGTTCTGCAAAGCCCTCACTCAGTCCCCGTTTGGTTCCTCCAATGCAGAGTAGGCTACATTAGGTGCAGCAAATACAATAGACAAAAACAGTTATCCAGGCTCGAAACATTAGTTTGCTGTCTCTCCTGATCTGACCTGCTGTGATGTCTAGCATTTTTTGTTTTCAATACTGATTCCAGGATCTGCGTCATTTGCTCCTATATGTGCTTTCAGCTGTATGCACCCATTATATACAGATTATACTTCCTGTGTAAGTGTTTTTAAATTGGCAATAAAGGTCCAACTGATTTTGAGAAAAAAGAAATTCACATACAGTACAAAACTGACAAAGTTATGATCGTTGATTGGACTGTTGAATCCAATCCTGTGCACTCTACTTTAGAAAGGAAGGCTTTAGAAAGAGTCCAGAAGAATGTTTCCAGTTATGGTGGACCTCAGTTACACAGATGGATTAGAGAAGTGGCATTGTACTTGAGGATGTGTGGAGGTGATAGAATGGGAATTGGATAAGCTGGAAGGAAAAAAAAATGTTTAGATCTGGGGAAATAGTGGGAGAGAGGGACAAACTGAGTTGCTATAACATGGTTACCAAAACCCAAATGTCATCCTTCTGTTGAATAAGATCTCTGTTTACATTTTTGAGGGCATTGTTTAATTTGGCCTTATTATATAGTATAATGTTTATATTTGTTGATTAAATTATTTTATTCAGGTTTATCTTGCATTTAAAAACATTTGTTATCAAACAAGAATTTTCTTTCTGTTTAGGTTTCCATCGAAGTTTTAGTACACCATCTGCCCTTCCATCACCAAGGGAGATCAAAGGAAAGAATGCTTCAAACAGGTAACAATCAATGTTGGAAATTTCTTAATACCATGACAGATTTAATCAATTAGGAATACTTTCTTTTCTATCTTTTTAAATGACAAGCTAGTTGCTGTCTAAGGCAGAACATTTTAACCATGTCACCAAGCCTTTGGATGTCTGTTTGATGTCATATGTAATTCTATTAATGGAAGGAAACTGTAGGATTCAATGACTTCCATATCTGAATACAACACTTGCTTTGTGCTCTTGTTGTGTGAAGCTTTGTGCTGAGAAAGTGCAGCTGCTTTGTTCCAGAAGAATTGGATTTTTTAACTATTGTTTCTTTTAACTGTCTATGTGCTTGCTCAAATCTTCACGACGCAATAAATCAGTGCAAAAGTAATTCAAAAACACTTCACTTGCAAGTTGGATGTCTGGCTCTTTAAATGACAGTTCCTTGTGCTGCTAAATATCTGTTCAGCTGAGACTGAGCACCACAGACTTCCATTGCACATGGGCAGAGTAAAAGTTGGATTTTTATTAGGTTTAGAGGGCAGGAAGGAAGGGCTGGAGGTCCCCTGTATGTGCTTTTCAGATTAGTGTGTTGATTTCCCAATGTGAAACCAGCATTTCAAAGTTTAAAAGGCTATAACAAGCACTAGAAGAGGTAACCCACCTGAACTATTTAAATGGCTGTTTAAGCCTCTTAACAAGTTTGTCAGCTTATTAAAGTGCAGTTTTGACTTTCCTTTTGAAGGAGCAGAATCCTGCAAGTTGTTGACAAATGAAGACTCGGAGATGGCCCTATATTTGCAGGCATTCAGTTGTTCTGAGTGAAAAATATCATATTTTCTATCTCTGCACTCTTATTAAAGGCATTTTGTGGGGGTTGAGTGCATTATGGCTAATGTCAGATAGGTCTTTCTATTTACATGCCCCAGGCTCATAAGACTAGAAGACTGTACATTCTGGTAAAAAAGGACACAAGAGAAAAAGGGATCAAGATATTCTGAGTTTGCTAAGGAACAATATCTGTGTCAGAGGTTCTAGATAGCAGAGGTGCTGGTGTGAGGAACACACAGCAGGAAGTTAATTGAAGCAAAAACTTTAGCCTCAAACAGAAAATGCCGTCTCATTTCAGAGCCTCAGGGCTACAGATTGCTGCACCAGTCCAGGCACTTGGTTGCTTACCTAAGTACCCTCATTGACAGACATCTGAAGGTTCCTAGAAACTGTTGCCATGACCTTCCTGTGGCTGCATAAGTCAAAGTGGCCTTGCACTTTCTTCCAACTAGCTCTTTCCAGGTATCAGATATTATTGGCACCTTGCAGGCAGTAGCACCATCATTTGTGAGATGGAGGTAAGGTATACTGCTTTCAAGAAGGCTTGAATTCAAGATGTATTGGGGCATTCAAGTTAAAAATGATGCAGGATTTACCGTTGTAAAGTACAGTGATCATTGTTTTTATCCATTAACTAGACAACAATTGACCAGCCAGGGAAATACTTCAAAAGTAAAGATTTGATTCCTAAACATCGAGCTGCTGAGTGATTACACGAAAGATTTCATGCCAATATGCTTTCCTGGATGTTGCTATTATACCTTTACCCCAGCACTCGCAGATGTGGTAACTCTTCATAAAGCTGTGGAGATTTGTGTTGACTGTTAGCTGATAAGGCTTACCATTTGTAAGGGGAGTTAATGACCCCTGCCAGAGGTTCAGACACCAACTGATGCTGCCTGAGCACAAGGATCATCACAGAGCAAGGCACCAGCTTCATACTCTTCAGGCTCAGGCGTTTTGGCAGGTTGGGTGGCATCCTCTAATACAGTTCCTCAAGTGTCATGACCCTTTAGCGAGGTTGTAATCTTGAGGAGAGAGAAGCACTGGAACAACATAGCTACTCAAAAAGGGATAAGTCAAGTTTGAGGAGAAAACTAAAAGAGAAACAGGAGGGCCATCCCCATGTTGTGTGCGGTAACAGCTGTGGCATGCTTAAGAGATAGTGTGCTCATTGGAATGACATTGACAACACGTCCTCTCTGATAGAGAGATGTTTAAGTTACAAGAGGCTCAGTCTGTAGGTCATTTGGAGAACAGAGTTCTCTTCTTCTAAATAAGAGTAGACTTCAGTTTGTAGCAAAAGTCAACAACCTTCCAATGACATAAACTCCCCAAGGTTCCAGAAGAGCACATCTAACACACATTTTCCGAGAACATTGATTGCTTTGGTACTTCCCATTCTCCTGTTTCTAGCCATGATGAAATCGAAACACACAAGTCAGCTTGAGAATGACAAATCTTCAATGTTTTATTGCTTAACAGTTCAGCATTATGCATATCAAAAGTACCCGTATAATCCACAAAGTAACATTGCTGATGCGATGGCTTATGCTCATGGCCATATGTTCAATTGCAGCAGAGGACATGGAGGTAGATTTGGTTTTAGTGCCATTCTGGAAATGAGATACCCTTGGTACAGAGACACACTCTGTCTGTAACCCTCTGGTCAGGTTGTGCTTCTGTTCTTTAAATGAGTAGCAACGACAGAAATGTTATTATCCATCCAAATTCCAGAGAATAAAAGCTTAATTTATCTAATCTTTCCTCATAACTTAATCCCTGAAGTCTAGGTACCATTCTTGTAAACCTGCATCGTACTCCCTCTAAGGCTAAAATCTCCTTCCTAAGGTGTGAAACCCGGATCTGTTCACAGTACTCCAAGTATTGTCTAACCAGGGTTTTGTATAACTGCAGCATAACTTCTGTATCTTAGTATTCCAGTCCTCTAGATACAAAGGCCAGCATTCCATGAACTTTCTTAGTTATTTTCTGCACCTGTTCATCACAATTTAAATGTGTGTGCACCGAAACCCCAAAGTCTCTTTGGATATCCACTGCATTTATTTTGTATCATCTAGAAAGTTTCCTGATCTGTCCTTTTCCTGTCCAAAATGGATAACATTGAACTCCATCTGCCGCAGTTTTTCCCATTCACTTAGTCTATCAGTGTCCCTTTGCAATTTTATAGCCTATATAATTTTATCATTAAATGATTTTATGATTTTTATCATCAACACTGTCAACAATGCCACTAACTTTGTGTCATCATCAAATTTGGATATTTGACTTTCTATGCAATTATTCAAGTCATGAATAAATAATGTGAATAACTGAGGCCCAATTCAGACCCTTGTACAACACCACTGGATATATCCAGCCAATTTGAGTACTTACCAAATATCCCACTTTCTGTAACTTGCCACTCAATCAATTTCCTGGCCATGTCAGTAATTTGTCCTCAATTCCATGGGCTTCTACCTGAGGTAATAGTCCCTTATATCAAATGCCTTCTGAAAGTTTATGTAAACATCTGTAGATATTCACCTGTCCACTACCTTAATCACCTCTTCAAAAAATTCAATGAAGTTTGTCAGACATGATCTATATGGCATGAATTCTTGCTGGCTTTCCCCAATTAATGGAAGATTTTCAAGGTGTTCAGTTACCACATCCTTGATTGTAGACTGCAACAATTTCCCCATAAAAGTGTTAGGCTGACTGGTCTGTAATTACCTGGTTTTCCTCTTTGGCCCTTCTTAGAAAGCAGAGTGACGTATGCAATTTTCTAATCCAGGGGGACGACTCCTATCTCAAGGTAATTTTGAAAGATTATAGTTAGGGTATCAACAGTGTACTCCTCTACTTTCCTTAATTCCTCAGGGACTTCCTGGGGACTTGTCACTCTTTAATTCCATTAACTTCATCATTACTGATATTTAGTTACCCTAATTTTAATCATTCCTTGTTTCTGTTCCACTATTAATTTCTTTAAGATGTCCAGCAAACTATCCTCCGTTTCTACTGTAAATACTGAGGCCAAGTAATTATTCAACATGTCTGCCATTTTTTCACAGTTATTGACAATATCTTCATTTTCAGTCTTTAGTAGGCCAACTTTGCTCCTGACCACCCACTTTCCCTTTATGTAAATAGAAAATTTCTTCTTGACTTTGATGTTCCTGGCAAGTTTTGTTTCATAATCTTGTTTTAGTAGCTTTTATAAACTGCTTTGTGGCCCTTTGCAGGTCTTTGTATATTTCCCATTCAGCTGAATGGGTGCTGTTTTTTTGCATTTTTGTAAGCTGTTTTAGTTTTACGCTGTCCCTTATTTCTTTAGTTTCCGTACCTGTTCTTTTGCTGTGAAGTGGACCTCTTCCCTTTCAGAAGTATAAACTGGATTTATATTATGTTTAATGTTTCTGTTGTTTTACCCATTGGCAGATTTTCCCCATTTACAGTGGACAATCTCTGTCCCATCTTGTTAAAGTCAACCTTACCTAAATCTAAAACTCTAGTAGCTGATGCATGCTTTTTACTTTCAAGAGCTATAATCAACTCAAACATGTTATGATCACAATTTGATAAATGTTCATGTACAATGAAGTTACTAATTAAATCTGGCTCATTGTTTGTTACTAAATTTAAAATTGCTTGTCCCCTTGTTGCATTCAGAATATATTGCTGTAGGAAACTATCTTGAACACACTCCAGTAATTCACTATCTTTCTGACAAGTGCTTGTTTGCCTCTACCAATCTATGTTAAAGTTATAATCCCCCATTAATTCTACCCTGGCTTTGCATCACCCTTGCCTACTTTCTGAATTTATACAATCTAGCATTTCAGAGCTGCTACCAGGAGGTCTATACACAGCACCTATTGCAGTTTTAAATTCCTTACTGTTCCTTATTTCCATCTATATGATCTTCACTGAATGCTTTCCCCCCATTTTATCCTCCATCACCATTGAAATAATTTTGCTTCTAATCAGTAAGGCTACACTACCCCCTCTGCCATTTTCCCTTCCGTCTTGTAAACCTGGTATATTTAGTTCCTAATCCCATCTATCCTGCAGCCATATCTCAGTAATGACAATTATATCATACTCTCCAATTTGAATTTGTACTTGCAGCTCATTTAATTTATTCCTTACACTCTGTGCATTTGTATATAGAATTCTTATTTCAGCCATACCCTGTAACCTGTCCCTCGGTACTGATACTTTATTCACCCATTTATTATTTATCTCTTCCAGTTTAATTAATACACTTCTTCTAATTTTGCCATTGTCTGCCATACCTGAAATAGGATTCTTGACTATTTCTTTACTCTGTTATGTTACTTGATTTTGAAACTGTATTGACGTGCCCTGAGTCCTGTGTTGTAGGCTCACATTGGCTGTTTATTTATATTGCTGATGTGTTAAAATAAATTCTATTGTCCTGTGGTTTGCTAGCAAAGTTTGTAAGTTACTGCTAAATTGGTGGTACTGTTAATAGTGTTTATGCTGTTGCCATTATGATAATTATATAATAGATATATTTGTTTTCAACTGAGGTTGTAAAAATGTCTAATTTTTTGATTCATAGATTTGGGAGATTAGTTTGTAGTTTGGGGTTTCAAGTTTTTAAATGTAGGATACTAAAAGTAGTTGGTTTTTGTGAAGCTGTAAAACCGACCTGATGTATTGCACTTCAAAGGGTGACCTGTGTTTATTAAGAAAGGTCAGAGTTGGAAATCAGAGAACAATAAAGAATTGGTCTTACCTTAGCTTCATAATGGAACCCGCACATGTGGTGAGATTGCAGTTGTCCCAATTAGACATGTGAATTATTTATGGAGTCTCAGAATTAAAGGGATTTTTTTGGAAGGTAATGTAAATTTGTTCAAACTTCTACCTAGAACATCCCAAGTGTGCCAAGTTGCTAATGAGATAGTTTGAAGGAGGTAGCTTTGTTTTGTTTTGGCTTAAGGATTTCTAATAAAATCAGACAGTTGCAAATTGAGACTCTCTATATATTTGTGTGTATAATATGTAGCTTTGAAACATGCAGAGTAACAAAACATCCACAATTTGTTGAAACTTGGAAACAGCTTTTAAAAATTATTTCCTGAGATGCATGTGTCACTGGCTGGGCCAGCATACTTGCTCATCCCATGTTGAAGGTGGTGAACTGCCTTCCTGAACCATTTTCCTGCAGTCCATTTTCCATTTGTGCAGTATACCCACAATGCCATTTGGAAGGGAGTTCCAGGATTTTGACCCAACAACATGAAGAAATGGAAATAGATTTCAAAGTCTGAATGGTGAGTAGCATGGAGGGGACACTGCAGGTGGAGTTCCCATGTATCTGCTGTGCCTGATCTTCTATATCATTGTGGTTGTTGTAAGGTGATGTCTGAGGAGCCTTGGTGACTTTCTGTACTGCATCTTATAGATGTGATATAATGCTGCTACTAGGCGTGAGTGAATGTTTGTGAATGTGTCAAAAAAGAGACAGCATGCACAAATGGATTTATGTCTAATTGACATGACATGATGAGTTCAGTCCTACAGTTTTAGGATTTTTATAATTACATCAAAAACTTAGATGAAGGAAGCAAAGTCATGGTAGCTGAATTTACAAATGACTCCAACATTGGTAAGAAAACATTGTGAAGGAGGCATAAGGACATTGCAGACAGATGTAGGTAAGTTGATTGAGTGGGCAAAATCTGACACGGACTATATTATCGGAAAATGTGAAGCAGTGTACTTTGGCACGAACAATGTAAAAGCAGTATATAAAATGTATTATTTAAATCAAGATGACTGAAGAATTCCAAGATGCAGAAGAATATGACAATGAAGCCATGTGACGATGGAGCACAAAGTTTTAAGCTTTGGTAGAAATGTCCTGGCACAAATCCTGTAATTGGGCATGAAAAACAAATTAAGGTACATGCCGTAGAGACTTTGATAGGGAGAAATTTTGCATTCCAGAATCGTTTTTCATTTTAACTCTGATAACATCTTTGTAATGGTCATATAAAAATGGGAAATGCTGACAATATGCAGTCTATTAGCTAGCATGTGAGAAAAGCAATGGGCAGATTAGCTTTCAAGGTACAGACTTCCTATTAGAAAGGCATAATCTGTGCATGGTTTCTACAAGGCAGTTATCTCTCCTCCACTTCCTAATAGATACCAGGTATGCTTTTGTTAATATTGGTGACTAGAAACTTGGCCTGATGGCTGTTTGCATTGCAGTGAAAAATGAAGAAAATGAGCTCAGAAAATGATCTATTTTATAGACAAGAGAAACAATGAGGAGAAAAAAATGCTATGACAGGAAAAGGAACAGAATAACTAGGACCCAAAAAGAGTAAAGGAGTGTAAAAAAAATCATCAAACATAATTGACTTACTGATTGCAAGAATATAAAGGGCTTTCAGCAGTCACAAATCATGATGGCTCAAGATCTTCCTCACAGACAAAAACCTATTCAACCTAATTATTCAGAGCATTTCTTCTATCCTAAATGTCAATAGCAATTGTTCTGAATATATTAAAGGATAGTTATTGTTTGAAGGACTCTTGGAGACTGATATATTTATAGCTTGTCTTTTCTTTGTGGCGATGATCATAGTGTTTATTATTTTGTTTATTTTCCTGGACGTCTTTTTTTCATTTATTCATTTTTTGTGTTATGTGAGTGTCACTGGCTGACCAGCATTTAATACCTGTCCCTAGTTGCCCTTGAGAAGGTGGTGGTGAGCTGTCCTCTTAAATTGCTGCAACTCAGCTGTTGAAGATTGACCTACAATGCCATTAGGGAGGGAATTCCAGGATTTTGACCCAGTGGCAGTGAAGGAACAGCGATATATTTCCAAGAGGGGATGGTGAGTGACTCGGAGGGGAACTTGACGGTGTTCCCATATATCTGCTGCCCTTGTTCTTCTAGATAGAAGTGGTCATGTGTTTGGAAATTGCTGTCTGAGGATCTTTGGTGAATTTCTGCAGTGCATCTTGTAGATAGTACACACTGCTGCTACTGACTGTGGTGGTGTTGGGAGTGGATGCTTGTGGATGTGGTGCTAACCGAGCAGGCTACTTTATCCTGGATGGTATCAAGCTTCTTGAGTGTTGTATGGGCTGCCCACATCCAAGCAAGTAGGGGGTATTCCAACACACTCCTGACTTGTGCCTTGTAGATGATGGACAGGATTTGGGGAGTCAGGAGGTAAGTTTTTCACTACAGTATTCCTAGCCTCTGACCTGCTCTTGTAGCCACTGCATTTATGCTGTGAGTCCAGTTGAGTTTCTGATCAATGAAAACACCCGCAATTTTGATAGTGAGGCATTCAGTGATGGTAGCACCATTGAATGTCAAGGGGCGGTGGTTAGATTGTCTCTTACAGGTGATGGTGATAGCCTGGCATTTGTTTGTGGTGAATGTTACTTGCCACTTGTCATCCCAAGCCTGGATATTGTCCAGATCATGTTGCATTTGGACACGTACTGCTTCAGAGTCTGAGGAGTTTAGAATGGTGCTGAACATTGTGCAATCATCGGCGAACAGCCCCACTTCTGACCTTATGATGGAGGAAAGGTCATTGATGAAGCAGCTGAAGATGGTTGAGCCGAGGACACGATCCTGAGGAATTCCTACAGAGATGTCCTGAAGTGAGATGACTGCCCTCCAACAACCACAAGCATCTTCCTGTGTGTCAGGCATGACTCTAACCACTGGACAGTTTGCCCCCGATGCCCATTGATTCTAGTTTTGCTAGAGCTCCTTGATGTCATACTCGGTCGAATGCAGTCTTGATATCAAAGGCTGTCATTCACACCTCCCCTCTGGAGTTCAGCTCTTTAGTCCATGTTTGAATAAGGCTGTAATGAGATCAGGAGCTGAGTGGCCCTGGTGGATTCCAACTTGGGCATCACTGAACAGGTGCTCCTTGATAGCACAGTTGATGACACTTTCCATCACTTTACTGATGATCGAGAGTATACTGATGGGGTGGTAATTGGCCGGGTTGGATTTGTCCTCCTTTTTATGCACAGGACATACTGAGAAAATTTTCCACATTGTCAGGTAGATGCCAGTGTTGTAACTGTACTAGAACAGCTTGGACAGGGGAGCGACAAGTTCTGGAGCAAAAGTTTTCAGTATTATTGCTGAGATGTTGCCAGGGCCTGTAGCCTTTGAAGTATCCAGTGCCTCCAACTGTTTCTTGATATAAAGTGGAGAGAATCAAATTGCTGGGGACCACTGGAGGAGGAAAAATTGAGGACTGCAGATGCTGGAGATCAGAGTCGAGAGTGTAGTGCTAGAAAAGTGCAGCAAGTCAGACAGCATCTGAGGAGCAGGAGAATCGACATTTCGAAACATCAGTTCTCCTGCTCCTCGGATGCTGCCTGACCTGCTGTGCTTTTCCAGCACTACATTCTTGACCATTGGACCAGGCTAAGATGGTTCATCCACTGGCGACTTCTGGCCGAAGATTGCTATAAAAGCCTCGGCCTTATGTTTTGCACTGATGTGCTGGGCTCTTCCATCACTGAGAATGAGGATAGTTGTGGAGCCTCATCCTCCAGTGAGTTACTTAATCATCTACCACCATTCATGAGTGGATGTGGCAGGACTGCAGAGCTTAGATCTTATCCATTGATTGTGGGATCACTTAGCTCTGTCTATTACTTGCTGCTTATGCTGTGTGGCATGCAAGTAGTCCTGTTTGATGGCTTCACCAGGTTGACACCTCATCTTCAGGTATGCATGGTGCTATTCCTGGCATGCCCTCCTGCACTATCCATTGAACCAGGGTTGATTCCCTGTTTGATGGTAATGGTTGAGTGGGGGATATGCCACGCCATGAAGTTACAGATTGTGGTGGAGTACAATTCTGTTGTTATTGATGGCACACAGCACCTCATGGATACCCAGTCTTGAGTTGCTAGATCTATTCAACGTCTGGCCCATTTAGCATAGTGATAGTGCCAGAGAACATGTTGGAGGTTATTTTCAATGTGAAGGTGGGCCTTCATCTCCACAGGAACTGTACAGTCATGGACAAATGCAAGTACAGCTGGCAGATTGGTATGGATGAGGTCAAGTTTTGTTTGTCCTCTTGTTGGGTTTCCTCTCCACCATCTGTAGATCCACTTTAGTAGCTGTGTCAATCAGTAGTACTGCTGTTGAGCCACTCTTGGCGGTGGACATCAAAATCCCCTACCCGGAGTACATTTTGTGTCCTTCCCAGCCTCAGTGCTTCCTCTAAGTGTTGTTCAACATGGACGAGTACTGATTCATTAGCTGAAGGAGGACTGTATGTAGTAATCAGCAGGATGTTTCCTTGCCCTTGTTTAACCTGAAGCCATGAGACTTCATAGGATCTGAAGTCAATGCTGAGGACTCCCCAAGCAACACCTCCCCAACTGTATACCACTGTGCTGATACCTCTGCTGGGTCTATACTGCCAGTGAGACAGGACATGTCCAGGGATGGTGATGGTATCTGAGACATTGTCTATAAAGTATGAATATGTCAGGCTGTAGTCTATGAGACAGTTCTCCCAATCCTGGCACTAGCCCCCAGATGTTAGTGAGGAGGACTTTGCAAGGTTAACAGGGCTGTTTCTGCCGTTGTCTTGGTCAATGCCAGGTGATCTGTTCCATTTTATTTCATTTCTTTGAGATGTTGGAGCGGTTGATACAACAGAATGGCTTGCTAAGCCATTTCAGAGGGCAGCTGATAGTCTACCACATTGCTGTAGGTCTGGGGTCACATGTAGGCCAGACTAGGTGAGGATGGCATATTTCCTTCCCTGAAGAGTGTTAGGGAATCAGATGGAGTTTTCCAACAATCAATAATGATTTCACGGTTAACAGTAAATCCTTAGTTTAAGATTTTTTAAATGGAATTCAAAGTCCATCACTGGACTGGATTCGAATCTGGATACCCAGAACATTATCTGGGTCTCTGGATTAATAGTCTAGCGATAATACCACTAGGCCATTGCCTTCCCTGAAAACGAAAGTTTCTGTATCGAGGTAAGTACATGAAGGAGGTTAAAAAGAAATATGTCAATGAGGTTAATGAAGTAAATTGAGAGTAGTTTCAAAAAGGTTATAAATAGAGACACAGAAACAATTGTTTGTTTTTTTGTTATAAATTGTATATAATTCCATATATCTCTAATTTGTCTAAAATTCAAAATACTCACAATAATATTCTGAATATCACCTGACTTATTACTAACTTTTATTGTAAGATTTTTCTTAAATTGTTGCCATTAGAGTTGGAAACAATATTTCCTGTTCTCATTCAGTTGTGTTTAGTGCCAAACAATCATGCTTTTTAACTGAAACAGAAATTGAGGGCAAATCTAGCAGGTCTGGCAGCATCTGTGGAGAGAAATCAGTTAATGTTTCAGTTCCAGTGACCCTTCTTTAGAACTGTTGGTAACTTGGAAAAAGATTTTTTTTATACAGAAGATGGGTTGGGAAGAAGGGGGAGAGTAAACGATAGGTGGAGATAGAGCCCAAAGAGAGAGAAGAACAGTTGGATAGACAAAGGAGTGGTTAAATGTCAGTCTGGGGGAATGAATAATTGCTAATGGAGGTTATTAGTGGCTGACAATGGTAGCAGCCTATGTGATGACAAGGCCTGGTGTTTGGGGGTTGGGGGAAAGCATGGGAAAAGGTGCTCAATCTCTAAAATTGGTGAACTCGATATTAAATCCAGAAGGCTGCAGGGTTCCCAAGCAGAAACTGAGGTGCTGTTCTTCCAGCTTACACTGAGCTTCCCTGGAGCCCTGCAGCTAGCCTGAGATGTTGGCCAGGGAACATGGTGTTGTGTTGAAGTGGCAAGCAACTGGAAGCTCAGGTTCTTGTTTGCAGATACAACGTATGTGTTCTGCGAAGCAAGCACCTGACAAGTGTACTTGGGCCCTTGTATACTGATGAGTGAGGAAGTAAGCTGGCAGGTGTTCTGCAGTTACAGGGGAAAGTGTCATAGGGGTGTGGTGAAGTGTTGGTAGTGAAGCAGGAGTGGACTAGGGTGTCTCGGAGGGAATGATCCTTGTGGAAGGCTGATAAGGGAGAGGGGGGAGTAGGTGTCTGGTGGTAGCATCGTGCTGGATTTGGCAGAAATGGTGGCTAATGAATCTATGGATGAGGTTGCTGGTGAGCTGGTAGGTAGGGACAAAGGGGACCCGATTGCTGTTGTGGGAAGCAAGAGAGGGGATGAGGGACGCAATGCAGGAGATGGGTCAGACCTAGCCGAGGGCCCTGTCAACTAGGTTGCTTGCCACTTCAACACACCACTGTGTTCTCTGGCCAACATCTTGTCTCAGGTTTGCTGCAGAACAAGCTGGAAGAAAACCACCTCATTTTCCACTTGGGAACCTTCTGGATTTAATACCGAGTTCAACAATTTTAGGGCTTGAGCACTTTTCCCCACGCTTTCTCCTATCCACCACGTGCTGGGCCTTGTCATCTCATGGGCTGCTACTACACCCTACCCATTGCCAGCCACTAATAGTCCCCATTTGCAGGTATTCATTCCCCCAGACAGACCTTTAGCCATCCTTTGTCTGTCTACCAATATTTCTCTCTCTCCATCTATTGCATACTCTCCCCCACCTCCACCCTATCTTGTAGACAAAAACCATTGTTTTCTTAGCTACCATCATTCTGAGCAAGAGTGACTGGATCTGATGCATTAACCCCCGATTTCTCTCCACAGGTGTTGCCAGCCGTGCTGAGATTTTCCAACAATTTCTATTTCGTTTCAGATTTCTAGCATCTGCAGTTCTTTCGGTTTTTTGTACTTTATAGCTAACTGATTGGAAACGTAAATTCAATTTTTAAAAGCAGACTTTAAAGCATAGAGTGCAGTAATTTGATCTCACAGCAAGATGGCTACCCAATTTGAATGACTATACATTCCACATTTTAACTGTATTGAGGTGCAGATGGCGTGTCTGCCAAAACCCATCAAAGCAAAAGACCTCAAAGGAACATAGAGTCATAGTCATAGAGATGTACAGCATGGAAACAGACCCTTTGGTCCAACCCGTCCATGCTGACCAGATATCCCACCCCAATCTAGTCCAACCTGCCAGCACCCGGCCCATTTCCCTCCAAACCCTTCCTATTCATATACCCATCCAAATGCCTCTTAAATGTTGCAATTGTACCAGCCTCCACCACTTCCTCTGGCAGCTTCACTATCCTATCTACCTGCGACTCCACTTTCAAGGAGCTATGAACCTGCACTCCAAGGTCTTTTTTGTTCAGCAACATTCCCTAGCACCTTACCATATAAGTCCTGCTAAGATTTGCTTTCCCAAAATGCAACACCTTGCATTTATCTGAATTAAACTCCATCTGCCACTTCTCAGCCCATTGGCCCATCTGGTCAAGATCCTGTTGTAATCTGAGGTAACCCTCTTCGCTGTCCACTACACCTCTAATTTTGGTGTCATCTGCAAATTTACTAACTGTACCTCTTATGCTCACACCCAAATCATTTATGTAAATGACAATGAACTGTATTTCCTATTCTATTCGGACAACATGCAGATACTCAACTAGGTGGTAACAAACCATCAAACTTAATCTCTTGAACAATGTAACCATGTTTAAGAAGGTGAATTCCCAGTCAAATTACAATTGAAATACATAGTCATGGCTAGTTGGAGAGAGCAATCAAATGAGAAGCCAACCCTTTCTATGTATTAAGCTCATATTTTCTCAGCAAAATTGAGGAAACAGCTCAGACGCTGACAGAGATCCTTTGCATCCAATTTGAAGACATTTGGGCCCCCTCTATTGTTTTAATGTCTCTCTGTGTGCAGTAGGCAGAGATTTTAAAGAACAAATGTGTGTAATATGTGCCTGCTATATGTATGTAAGTGTGTGTGTGTGTGTGTGAGAAAGAGAGAGAGAGAGAGAGTAAAAGAAGTTGAACCATACGTATATTGATAAAGTATGAGAAAAGCATTCTTTGCTAAACTCAAGGAAACCTGTCTAATAGTTCATCTGACCACAGCACATAAACAGTTAAGCACTCACTGAATTAGCACATATGTCCTTATCAAACAACAAAAAACCTATTGCGATCAAACAAAGAAAGGTTAATGAGGGAGTTATTTGACCCCTCCTTACCTGATCGTGTTTGTTCTAAACAGGTAAGGATTAGTTAATAAATGCTTGGAAATGATTGATATCCACTTATATGCAATTATCGTGACATTCAAAAAGCCTTCTCAGTTTACAGGCTGGAGGGTATTTGCATTTATTTTAAAACAAATGATTTTCACGCAGACTTGTCCATGTCTTTTCCTGAATTTGAATTTTTCCTATCAACTGCAAGGTATAAATTTTGAAGATTGATGTGATCACAGCTTAGAACTTTAAATGACTGGTACTGTTTTCTGCTTCTTCATTTTCAACTTAGACAATTCATCAGGATTGAAGATGACTTGCTGCCATTCAAGTTCTAAAGTGGTTGATAAGTCCCATGCAGTATTGCATGTTTCAAATGCTGGGCAGTGGTCTTGAATGGTTGAGTTGATGAGTTGTTTGGAGATTTGTGATCTCTCTCTCTGATAACTCTTCACTTCACAACTTCACCTCTGCAAATTCCTGACAAAGTCCCTCAATATGTTTAGTGCCTTTCCAAATGGGTTTCCTCCATTTTTGGTCTATTATACGCCAGGTTCTGCCATGAGTATGTTGGAATGTTTGATAATATTTAAATATTTATCCGCCTTGGAAGAAGTTGTTTCTGGAGTCAAGCATACAAATGACATAGCTCACCTGTCAGAGCTGATTCTGAATGACTGATCCTCCATGCTGGGCAAGTTGGCTTGGGATAGTATATTGCTATTGGATCTCGTTTCTTGCCATTAGATTTTGATAATTTTATGAAGACATCACTGCTGATACTTCTCCAGTGTTTTAGGTTATCTAAGTCTGTGAAACATTTAAGAGTGTGGGGATCACTGCTGCCCAGTAAAACATTGCTTTCATTTCTGATTTTGGATTCTAGCCCTCAAATACTCTTTCTCGTAGTTGCTTGAGGACTAAGCTGGGACATTGGAGGCAATGCTACATTTTGTTGTTGGTCTACTTTCAGACAGAGGACAATCCCAAAATATGGAAAAATTTTCACACTTTCCCTAATTGCGCTGTTAAATTCATTGATGGGGCAGGTGTTTTGCTTGTTAGAAGATCATTTTCTGTGTGTTTAATGAAATGCCTGTTTCCTAAATACTTCACAGAAGGAGTCTGCAATTATTTGGAGTTCGATTTCTGAATAATAGGACACACAACTGTCATCTGCATTCTGAAGCTCTGTGACTGAGATTAGAGGGGGATTGGTTTTGGATTGGAAGTTCTGTGGGTTAAATAATTTTGTACAATTACGCCACCATCAAAACATTTATGTAACTCAAACAACAATTGAACGTGAACCTTTGGACTTCATTGATTAAAAACTTTTAAATTCTTCATACAATATTGTAAAAGTCCAAAACAGATTAGTGTTATAAAACTATGCAATTGTTTAATTTTGTATACTTTAATCAAGTGAGTACTGGTAAATGTAAATTGTCAAATCATCATCACAACCTGATCTCAAACATTCATTCAATGAAGATCACTGAAATGCAGTGGCAGATGGTGAGTTTTCTAAAAAAAAAGAGTCCAATGCTATACCTTGTTACCTACTGTGCCAACGGTTAACCACTGATTATTTTCATTCCAGGAGGTCTGAAATTGCTTTGATACCTTTCTGTTTTTCTTTACAACGTTTAGAGGTGGTGATATTCTGCCTTAGTTTGCAATTGTATCATTCTTTTCAGACATAAGAAAAAAATATTTATTATTAGATATTATTAGATACATAATTGACAGCAGTAGTGAACTTCAGGATCATTGCACCATTGGTGCTAGTACTAAGGAGACCATGAAGGTCTAAAGTGACACCAGCCATGTTTGTGGCCAGTTGCAGCATAGGTGGTGAAGTGTGAGGGCTGTGAAGGACATTAGTACAAGTTTGCGATGTATCTTCTGGATGAATCCTAATAATGTGTTGGGGGAGGACAGATTGTTGGACTGCTGTGAGAATTCCTGAAGAAGGGCTTTTGCTCCAAACGTCGATTTTCCTGCTCCTCAGATGCTGCCTGACCTGCTGTGCTTTTTCAGCACCACTCTAATGTAGACTCTGATCTCCAGCATCTGCAGTCCTCAATTTTGCCCTGCTGTGAGAATCTACATAACCCTTTGAATACTGAAGTCTCATACCATAGAAGTACAAAATTGAATTTGCATGGAAGCAGGTATGAATCAAATGACCTCCAGTTGAGAATTATTTTCAGCACTAAGTTAAAGGAGGCTTAATCCTGTATTGCAGTGGAAATTAAGACAGTGGCCACAGGGTACTGCATCATGGGTGGATCAGTTGGTTCTGCTATGGAGTTGGCCACCATTCCCATGCTGAAAATGTTTGCTCTAAGCTCTGCATAATATTTCTGTGCATATCGGAACATTTTCTGCGTGCTCCTTGTTCGTCCCAGAATGTTGCCTGGTAGGTTGTCAAAGCAGCAAGTATCTTGGTGTGCACCTTCACCAGTATTCTGTTGTATGCTGCTCTTTAATATCCTCATCTAAACCCAAGTAGAATCCTTATCTAATGCAGAAAAATATTTCTGCGACCTGCAAATAGTAAAAAGATGATAAGAAGAAGACGAATGAGGCTAATAAAGGTTCAGAAAGGGCATTTGCTCATTAGCAGTCTCAAAAAAACCACAGTCCAGTCTGTTTGGATTTGCCTCTTCTCCAACTCCCCACCCCACTTCGAATGCCTGTTGTTTAAAGTTCCTTCACATCTGTCAGTGTGACATTCCATGGGTCGCTCTTCCATCAAGCAATTTAGTTTATTCGAAGTTAAAAATGTCCATTCTAATTTGGTGTTCTCTTTTCCTTCTGTATCTGGCTGTGCAGCCGTTCTTGCTTATTATAGGTATAAAATGAAGAGACAATTGGAGTCCTGTGCGTGTAAAGATAAATGCTTGTTTAAATCATCTTGCTTCATGTCGGTTAACAGTAAGGTGGGACACAAGAAAGATCATAATGACGGTAACATATTGTAATTCTGAATGTTCTCGCTGATACTGGATGCCAAAGGCTGTTGTAGCTGGCTGTACAATGCTAGGCACCGTATTCCCCTGTCAGATGCAGATCAGTATTATGCTAGGTGCTTGCATTTTTTCTGTTGCTGTCTTCCATTGTGGGTAGCCTTATTCTATGAAAGAGAGAGCAGTCCATCAGCGATTGTGTTCTTCTATGTTGGATACATCTCTGACATAGCTACTTAGTTGAAAGTATATCGAGACAGTTGAAATGTGAGTGTGATTCTAAGATTTTTGCAAATGCTTAAGGATAAGATGGAATAAATAAATACTAGGCATGATTCAGGAGAGTACTGAGTATGGAAGAATGGACATATGGGAGTGGGAGATGCCATAATTATCCACGTGTGAACATTTGATGTCTTCTAACATCACTGACAAGTTCAGGGCTGTTGATTTTCTTGATCACCAGCTACATTCTTTCGGAGAGTGATCCTTCAGAGCCTCCCACCTCCTTGCAGGAACATGATTTTTCTGCTCCTGTGGACTTCTCTTACTAAGGCTACTGTGACCAAGTGGTGAAGTATAGAGCCTATTCTCCATCCTGGTGATCCAATTCTTTTGTTCCCTTTTGCAACATTGACCATCCACAGTAGCCTCCTTTGATTTCAGTGTAGGTTCCCTTTAAGCTAGACAGTCTACCTTTAAGAAGTAGAGGCTAACTGTAATATGTACTAACTTTATTGGAGCCCTTTATCTTATCCTTCGGAACCCTTCAACCCCAGTGCATCAATGTGGACTTCACCAGTTTCTTCATTTCCCCTCCCCTCCACCTTACCCAGTTCCAAACTTCAAGCTCAGCTCCATCCTCCTGTCTTGTCCCACCTGTCAATCTTCCTTCACACCTATCTGCTCCACCCTCCTCTATAATCTATCACCTTTACCCCTTCCTCCATCCACCTATTGCACTCCCAGCTACCTTTTCCCCAGCCCCATCCCTCCCATTTATTTCTCCACCCATGAAGCTTCCAGCCTCATTCCTAATGGAGGGGTCTTGCCCAAAATGCCGATTTTCCAACTCGCAGATGCTGCCTGACCTGCTGTGCATTTCCAGCACCACTTTAATCTTGACTCTAATCTCCAGCATCTGCAGTCCTCACTTTCACCTTATTGGAGCCCTTACTGAGCATGCAGTCAGCCAGAAGGGGTGAGTCTTCCTGAGCTGAGTGCAGAAATCATGGAAGTGAGAATGCAGATCATGAATTGCAAACCCTCTGCCGATAAAAGGTCTTAAATAAATCATCCTGCTGCATCACTTTCAGTTTCAAACAATGTTATTTCCTGAGCAACTTATCCCAAAATCTCAACTCTGTATAGATGATTTTATGCTTCCTTTATTGGAAATCAATGTTGAGTTTGGTTTATCATGTTATTTTACTACCATAGCAATAAACTGTTTACCATGAAGTGTTTTTAGTTAGAATGGACTGCATGCTTCCTTGGAAAGAACTGTTAATTACTATTTAAAATTTAGTAGGAATTTGGAATTGCTCTGAACAGTTAATTGTTAGTCATTCAAATTTAACTATTAGAAAACTATTGTTAATTCAAATGTTTTTATGCTTCACTGGGTTAGCACACTGAAAAATCAAACCCCGCTATTCCTGCAGTCATCACAAAAGTTAAAGATGTTAACAGTACATAAATTCCCCAATTTACCTGTCTTTTACATCAAGATTTATAGAAAGCACAGATCAGGTTTCTGTACTTAACAGGAATTGCTATATGTGAATGTAGCTGCCAATGAACAATTATGAACCATCAACATATAAAACTCTACAAATGAAAACTCTAACCCTTTGCACACATCTACAAATAATATGGATAGGAAAAGAAACACAAAGTCTGGGCATTGAAGGTAGTTTCTTGCTAGATAGCAGCAGATTGCTTATTAATACAGACTATTGTTTGTTAACAAGCTTATTAACTACACACCTTGCCTCATTAATATGCAACTTTCTATTATACTTGGAGCAAACTAGACACTGAGAACTCTCAACACTAAAGTCAGAATGGATACCACGTGACTGCAGTTCACTGCTTACTCCAAAGGACCTCAGTGTTGGCAACCAGACATAAATTTCTCAGGGCACGTCCAGTGTGTACTGGTCAAATGCACTCTGCATCCTGAAACATTGCCAACCTCTAAGAACCCTTGTGGGGCACACTGACAGCTATCATTGTAATGCTGCAGCAAGACCACTTTGCACATCGGGACATGCTCCCAGCTCACGAAGTGGACTGGCTGCATTTCTAGGAGAAAGTGAGGACTGCAGATGCTGGAGATCAGAGCTGAAAATGTGTTGCTGGAAAAGCGCAGCAGCTCAGGCAGCATCCAAGGAGCAGGAGAATCGACGTTTCGGGCATGAGCCCTTCTTCAGGAATGAGGAGAGTGTGTCCAGCAGGCTAAGATAAAAGGTAGGGAGGAGGGACTTGGGGGATGGGGGGTTGGAAATGCGATTGGTGGAAGGAGGTCAAGGTGAGGGTGATAGGTCGGAGTGGGGGTGGGCGCGGAGAGGTCCGGAAGAAGATTGCAGGTTAGGAAGGCGGTGCTGAGTTCGAGGGATTTGACTGAGACAAGGTCGGGGGAGGGGAAATGAGGAAACTGGAGAAATCTGAGTTCATCCCTTGTGGTTGAAGGGTTCCTAGGCGGAAGACGAGGCGTTTTTCCTCCAACCGTCGTGTTGCTATGGTCTGGCCATGGAGGAGTCCAAGGACCTGCATGTCCTTGGTGGAGTGGAAGGGGGAGTTGAAGTGTTGAGCCACGGAGTGGTTGGGTTGGTTGGTCCAGGTGTCCCAGAGGTGTTCTCTGAAACGTTCCTCAAGTAGGTGGCCTGTCTCCCCAATATAGAGGAGGCCACATCAGGTGCAGCGGATGCAATAAATGATGTGTGTGGAGGTGCAGGTGAATTTGTGGCGGATATGGAAGGATACCTTGGGACCTTGAAGAGAAGTGAGGGGGGAGGTGTGGGCGCAAGTCTTGCATTTCTTGCGGTTGCAGGGGAAGACAGTCCAGGTGAATTTGAGGTCAGGGTGGAAGGTGTTGGTAAAGTGGATGAACTGTTCAACCTCCTCGTGGGAGCACGAGGCAGCGCCGATACAGTCTTCAATGTAGCGGAGGAAAAGGTGGGGGTGGTGCCAGTTTAGCTGCGGAAGATGGACTGTTCCACATATCCTACGAAGAGGCAGGCATAGCTGGGGCCCATGCGGGTGCCCATGGCTACTCCTTTGGTTTGGAAGAAGTGGGAGGATTGGAAAGAGAAGTTGTTCAGGGTGAGGACCAGTTCAGTCAGTTGAAGGAGGGTGTCAGTGGAAGAGTACATGTTGGTACGGCGGGGAAGGAAGAAGCGGAGGGCTTTGAGTCCTTCGTGATGGGGGATGGGGGTGTACAGGGACTGGATGTCCATGGTGAAGATAAGGCGTTGGGGACCGGGGAAGCGAAGATCATGGAGGAGGTGGAGGGCGTGGGTGGTGTCCCAAACGTAGGTGGGGAGTTCTTGGACTAAGGGGGACAGGACCGTGTCGAGGTATGCAGAGATGAGTTCGGTGGGGCAGGAGCAGGCTGAGACAATGGGTCGGTCGGGGCAGTCAGGTTTGTGGATTTTGGGCAGGAGGTAGAAACGGGCAGTGCGGGGTTGTGGGACTATGAGGTTGGAGGCAGTGGATGGGAGAACCCCTGAGGTGATGGGGTTATGGATGGTCTGGGAGATGATGGTTTGGTGGTGGGAGGTGGGGTCATGGTCAAGGGGGCAGTAGGAGGAGGTGTCTGCGAGCTGGCGTTTAGCCTCAGCGGTGTAAAGGTCGGTGCGCCAAACTACTACCGCACCTCCCTTGTCTGCCGGTTTGATGGTGAGGTTGGGGTTGGAACGGAGGGAATGGAGGGCTGCACGTTCCGAGGGTGAGAGGTTGGAGTGGGTGAGAGGGGTGGAGAAGTTGAGGCGGTTAATGTCATGGCGGCAGTTGGGTATGAAGAGATCAAGGGCAGGTAAGAGGTCAGCATGGGGTGTCCAGGTGGATGGGGTGTGTTGGAGGTGGGAGAAGGGGTCGTCCAAGTGGATGGGGTGTGTTGGAGGCGGGAGAAGGGGTCAGTGTGTTGGAGGCGGGAGAAGGGCTCGTGTGTTGGAGGTGGGAGAAGGGGCCGTGTGTTGGAGGCGGGATTGCTTACTCATTTTGACCCCTATTTGGGTTCGCCCAGAGAAACAGTGAGAAAACTCACAAACCCTCACAGCGGAAAGCCCTCAGTGAAACAGACACTTAGCCAAATAACTAAGTTTCAATCCATTGTTTCTCTTTCCAAAGATGCTGTCAGATCTGCTGAATTTCTCTAGCACTTTCTGTTTTAATTTCAAAAGAGCTGATACAGTCCTAAGAAACCAATGAATAAGAAAACCTGTCATGAATACATACCTATAGCATGAGAAGAGAAGTCATAGCCAACAGTTGATTAATTTAGAGTCATAGAGTCATACAGCACAGAAACAGATCCTATGATTCAAACTCGTCCGTGCTGACCAAAGTTTCCCAAACTAAACTAGTCCCACTTGCGTACATTTGGCCCATATCCCTCTAAACCTTTCCTATTCATGTACCTGATCCAAATGTCTTTTAAATGCTGTAACTGTACCTTCATCTATCACTTCCTCTGGTGTTCATTCCACATACAAACCAACCTCTGTGTGAAAAATCAAAAATAGAAATTGCTGGAAAAGCTCAGAAAATCTGGCAGCATCTGTGGTGGGAAATCAGAATTAATATTTCAGAGTGACCCTTCCTCAGAACTGATGGTAGCTAGGAAAATATCAGTTTACATGCGGAAGATAGAGTGAGGGGAGGGGTAAGGAAACAGGAGAAGGGATCTTGCAAGCAGTGGTGTTCCCATGCATCTGTCCTTGTTCATTAAAATGGTAGAGTCATGGGTTTGGAAGGTGCTGTAGGAGCAGCCATCGTGACTTTCCGCAGTGCACCTTGTGGCTGTTACACGCTCTGCTGCTGGAGGGAGTGAATGTGGTGCTAACTAAGCAGGCTGGCTTCATCCTGGATGGTGTCAAACTTCTTGTTTTTTTTTTGGAACTACACTCATCCAGGCAAGTAGGCAGTATTCCGTCACAGCCCTGATTTGTAGATGGTGGACAGGCTTTGGGAAATCAGAAGGTGGATTATTAGCTGCAGTTTTCCTACCCTGTCACTTTTGTAGCCACAATACTTATATGGCTATTACAGTTCAATTTCTGATCAATGGTAACTCCCAGATTGTTGATAGTGAATTTTGAGGCAAGCAGAAAGCACTGTCAGAGGAACCTTTGGTGAATTACTGCAATGCATCTTATACACACTGCTGCCACTGTTTGTAAGTGGTGAAGATAGTGAATGTTGAAAGTGGTAGATGGGGTGCCAATCAAGCAGGCTGCTTTGTCATGGTTAATGTCAAGCATATTGAGTTTATAGGACCACATTCATCCAAATAAGTGGAGAATTTCCTTTGCACTCTCAGTCTGAGCCTTATCAATCATGGTCAGGCAGCAGATGAACAGCAGTTGAGTTACTCAGCACCGAATTTCTGACCTCTGATCTGTTTTTGTAGTCACTACATTTATATATCTGGTCCAGTTCAGTTTCTAGTCGATGGTATTGGTGAAGTTGATGATGTGGGATTCAGTGACGGTAATGCGATAGGATTGAATGTGAAGGAATGATGGTTTGATTCTCTCTTGTTGCAGATGGCTATTACCTAAAGAGTCAACCCAAACCTGGCTGGAAGGATAGTCATTGATAAAGCTGCTAAGATAGTTGGGCCTAGGATATTATCTTGAAGAACTCTTGCGGTTGCTATCAGTAACTGCAACCATCTTCATTTGTGCTAGGTACAGACAGCAGAGAGATTTGCCTCTGATTTCCACTGCCATTAGTTTTGCTAGGGCTCTTTGATTTTACTCACTTAAATACTGCGTTGATGTCAAGAACAGTTACTATGTTCTCTCTGGAGCTCAGTTCTTTTTTTGATAAACTGGAAATTATGACTGATGTTGAGAATTTGGTGAAGATGTTGAAATGGTTCACTAGAGGGTATCAGAGATGAGAAAGTTCACAAGGACATTAAAACCAGATTATAATAATATTATGCAGAGAGAGACTGAAGAAATTAGGATACTTTCTCCCTTCGCACAAAGAAGATTAAATGGAGATTTGACTGAGAGTACCACATCATAAAAGGTTGATAGACTAAAGAAAGATAAACTAATTCCATGAGTAGAAGAATCACTAACCAGAAGGCACAGATTTCAGATGGCTAGCAAAAGAAACAGAGATGACATGAGAACTTTTTCTAATTTATTATGTTCTGGAATCTGCAGCCCAAAATGCTGTTGGAAGCAAATGTGGTGGAAGCTTTAGAAAGGCACCAAGGGAAAGAGAGGGAAAGGCAGAGAAAATGTAAAGAGTCAACATCTGGTGAATTGCTTCCTTCTGTGTTGTATGATTCTAATGAAACCAATAGGTTGGTCTTCCCCTTTCTCAGAAGTACAACAACAAGTTGTAATGACTTTGAAGAACTTTTAAAAATATTTTCTTTCACTAGTTTTGCAGTAAGCAAGATAAATTTCATTAATTCTTATTCTTTGATGTCAATTGGAATTTTGCGGGTTATGTCAGAAGATATGAAGTTCTTGAATTTATTGTTCAATTAATAGCAGAAATAATGCATTTATGTGAACTCTGTTTTATCATGGTTACAGTCAACTAAATCACTTTGAGAAATATTTCATCTTCAAAAGAAAACTTTTCAGTAAATAAATGGTTACTTCCTCAAATAATGTCCTCAGTGCTGAATTTTAAAAATCCATCAGCCAACCTGAAAGATTATATCTCAGTCAATATGGGATTGCTTGGTTGATAATCCATCGAGGCAAACTTCCATGCTGCCTATTTGGCAGCGGTCTGGATAAATTACATCCATAAATTTTCTCTTATGTGAAAGTATATCATCCTTTAAAAATCTATTTGATACTTTTTTCAGGAGATTGCTGTTATGTTTGTGGAGAAAATGAATAAAGGAGTAATTTCTTTGAGGTGTTAAATTGTATCTAGTAAATGAGAGCATGCAACCTGGAAGAGCACAAAATAAACCTCTGTAAAAGGGTTATAAAACAAGTCTTGCAGATTCATACTTACTTCAACGAAAAGTGGAATTTTATGCACTCAAAACAACTTCAGCTCTGTGGGTATAATTTAAGCCTAATTGATGGGCTTCCAATATGTTGTTTTATTCAGTGCAACAATAGTCATGAAGCTTAACCAAATATACCTTTCTAGGTTGTGATATTAAAGTTGTTAAATTCATAGCCAAATTTCTTGTCTTGTTGTTGACATAGATTTTTGTTTTGACTGCATTCAAGATGTTTTCCACATTCCATATTCAAGTATTGATGTCTAAACGGTATTCATTTACTGGGTTTACGTAGTTTTTGTGACCCATGAGCATTATAGTGTTATTTTTGTACTGTTTTTACAATTCTAGTTTTAATACATAGGAATTACTAGAGGGACCCTTCTTTGAAGTGGAGGATTTTGTGAATGGTTTCATCTGCGATTGGAATATCTCTACTACATAAAATTTGAATGATGTCTTTCTTTCTATTGAGGGGCAAGAAATGTTTATGAAAAACATGTCTTTTTGTAATAGGAAATGTATTAATGCAGCTTTGTGAAATAGGGTTTTTACTGATCCAATTAAAAAAAAAGTCATTTAACTTCTAAAGCCAAAAATATATTTCTGCAACACATTTTGAGTGGTAATATAAAAGGACAGCTACAGGAAGCATGCAAATGCCCAGAAAATACCTGGTGCTATTCCTTCTTTTAATTCATCTTCAGTAAATTAACTTCATTATGTTATTAATTATGAGTGCAATATAGTTGGCTTTCCATTTTTTGGATCAAAATTTTGATAACTGAAGATGATTACTCATGAATAGTACACAAAGTAATTCTCATGCAATATGGACATCAAAATTGATTGTTACAGTTGAGATACATGTTCTAGTGTAATAAGTATCGAGATGTTCTCTGAAAGGTCGTGCATCTGTGTTGTCCATTACAAAAGAACTCAAAATTATTGATTCTCCAAGGGAAAATAAAATGTTGTTCTTGTCCTTTGATAAACTGTGTTCATACATGAGGCTTTCTAAAAAAACCAACGCTGACATGGAATGAACATTACCTGTGATTTAAAAGAACTGTTAAAACAACTAAAATATGTCTGTAATTCAGGTCTTGTATTCAGCAGCAATCATCCTTAATGGATATCTGGGCTGTTTAAAACATTGTGGGGTCAAATTTCCAATAGAGTTATTCCAATCTCATCCAATATCGCTACCAGAGAAATTCTGACATGCAATACCACAGAAAATATTTTAATTTCCTTTACCTAGTGGCGTTGAGGCAGTCGACAAGCTGCTTTTGCCGAGAAACATTTTATCCACCAATGTTCAGGTTTTTAGTACAATTAAGACAAGTATTTAAGACAGTGAAATTAACAAAAAGAAGCAGACTTACATATGAATTCACTGCACGGCAATAATATATCAGCAAATACTGTCACAAAGAAGTAGATTTTCTTTAACATAATCTCTCTTAGCAAGGCGCTTCCAGCCGGCTGTGCACAATTTGGCATCTTATTATTGTTTAAAAATGGTGAAATATCAGACCATCCTGGCTAGTCAGAATGTAAATTGGAGGATGTGGGGTTGCATTGGTGTTGTTCAGCAGTTAGACTGTTCCTACAGACCAGAAGGGAAAACCTGAGAGTTAAGAATTTATAGAACAGTTCACAAAAAAGTCAAAAGGTGTGGCGCTGGAAAGGCACAGTGGGTCAGGTAGCATCAGAGGAGCAGGAGAATTCTCATTTCGGGCATTAGCCCTTCATCACACGCTAAAACTTTAAAATGTCTTTGGGGATCTATGGACATTACGAGACTCCAATATTCATAGATTCATGATATTCTTGATTCAAGTAGCTGGCCAGATGAAGGTGTCAAAGAACATGGAAACAGCAAAAAAACTATGCTGTGACCTCCTCAAAACCATTAGGCAAAGGAAATTAAAATGCTTTCTGTGATACTGCATGTCAGAATCGGATGGTGCTTCCTCTGTAGAAGTAAGAGTAAGATAAATTATACTGTAACAATCATAATAAATCTCCTGTTAGCGTTTAGTTTACTCAGTGAACCCTTCAACCAGCGTTGCCATGGATAGATGCATCTGCCACAGGTAGATTTGTGAGATGAGAGTTTATTTTCCCTTTCTTTGATTCTCTCGCCATCTGCTACAGGCCCATTCTGGTAGATCTGTCCTCTAGGATTCAGCCAGTTCACTCAGTAATGGTGCTCCTGAGCCACTTTTAATGATGAACATTATGTGCCCTATGATACCACTTTCTGTGCACTTACTAGCTTCAATGCTTCATCTAAGTGGTGCTTAACATCTAAGGGGAAATGATGACCTTGTGGTATTGTGAACAGACTATTAACCCAGAAAGCCAGATAATGTTCAGGGGACCCGCATTTGGATCCTGCCATGGTAGATGATGGAATTTGAATTCAATAAAAATCTGGAATTCAGGATCAGATGCTGACCATGAAACCATTGCTTCTTGTCAGAAAAATCCAACTGGTTCACTCATGTCATTTAGGGAAGGAAACCTCCAACCCGTGTGGCCTGTATGTGACTCCAGACCCAAAGCAATATAATTCATATTTAACTGTCCTCTGAGCAATTAGTGATGACTAACATCTCATAAATTAATTTAAATAATGGAATGGTACTGATCCATCAGTTGAAAGAAGGCATAAATGGTGATGAACAGAAGGTTTCTCTGCTTACGGTTAATCAGATGCAAGAGAGCTCCCGAGGTCACTCTCAGCCAATTGTCTGCCACCTGTATTACTGTCTCTGGTAGGTGTGATCTCTGGAGTGGTTCTGGGCGAACCGGGGTGAGAAATGGCAAGGCATTAGAGGGGAACAGTGGCCCCATGATTAGCACTGCTGCCTCACAACACAGGGACCTGGTTTCGATTCGAGCCTCGGGAGACTGTCTGTGTGGAGTTTGCGCATTCTCCCCATATCTGTGTGGGTTTCCTCCGGATGCTCTGGTTTCCTCCTACCGTCCAAGGATGTGCAGTTTAGGTGAATTGGCCATGCTAAATTGCCCATAGTGTTCAGAGATTTGTAGGTTAGATGTGTTAGTCAGAGGAAATGTAGGGGAATGGGATGGGTAGGATATACTTTGGAGGTTTGATATGGACTTGTTGGGCCAAATGGCCTGTTTCCACATGGTAGGGATTCTACGAATTGTGATGGAGTATTCTATGGTATCAAAAAGTTTGAACGGTTTCGACTGTGGTGTTTGGTTGACTAAACTTGGAACAGCTCCCTCTGTTTCGCACATCCCCAGTTGTTACTGAGGACTTTGCAGACTTGATTAGGCAAAGTGTGTCAATTGTGCATGCTTAGGTTGTTGACAGGTAGACCATCCTAATAAATTCTGGTTTACATTTCCTGTAGTGTTTTGACAGAATGTGTGGCTTTCTATGCTTTTGGGAGGTCCGTTAAAAGTCAATCACATTGCTATTGGTCTAGAATCTCATATAGCCAGATCAGGTAAGGATGGTAAATGTTTTGTTCTCTGATGGACATCAATTAACCAGGTGCATTTTTATGGCAATCCCTGATCCTGATTAATGAGAAGCACTTTTTATTCAATTTTATTTATTAGTTCAATTTATATCCCTCAGCTACCATTGTGGGACTCCAAATATGTTTTTATTATTAAAATTCATTAATATTTTTGCTCTGTTCCATCATCCTTTCTCTTACATCTGCGAGCGTGATGCTTTGAATGTGGTATATTGATGAGACCTATTAAAAGCATTGGAGTGACCCTTGGATGTTGCTACACATTCCGTTCTCTGCTCTTTTAAGATGCTTTTAAAAATCTACTTTGTCAAAGCTTGTCATCTGTCCTAACGGTTCTTAATGCTCACTATCATATTTGTCTCTTAATATCCCTATGAATTGCTTTGAGATGTTTTATAATGCTAAAGGTGCTAACAAATGTGAGTTTTTTAAATGGTGGCATAGATTCTGAATTTTCAGAAAGTGTTAGTGATGAATATTTGATGGTGGTCAAATGGTTGGCAATCTGACTCCATGCAGTGTCTAATGAGGCTTACACTGTCTGATATTTCATGGAAGCCTTTTTTTTTATGAGAGAAGTGCTGCCATCTCATAGATGAATGCTATTGATGCCCTGGTTTATTTTGTAAGTATTTTATTTTTTTAGACAAAGCCAAATGGTAATGAAACTGCAGTATTATAATATTGGAGAAAATGAAAGGACCTTTAGGTGGTGCAATACCTCCAGCTGGGTGCGATTTGTTTTATTGGTTTTTAACAGCATGGAAGGCTATGTTGTAGAAATGCCATCATTTTTGATTGTGAAACAAATAGCAGCTTTATTTCTATAGTCACTCATGAACAAATATTGATCTCATTACTCAGCACTACTTTACAAAACAGCAAGCCTGCTAATATTTATCAAAATTGGTGACACGACTATACAAAGAGTCATAGAGTCATAGAGATGTACAGCAAGGAAATAGTCCCTTTGGTTCAACTTATCCACGCCAACCAGATATCCTAACATAATTTGCCAGCACTTGGCCCATATCCCTCTAAATCTTTCCTGTTCATATACCCAACCAGATGCTTTTTGAATGCTGTAATTGTATCAGCCTCCACCACTTCCTCTGGCAGCTCATTCCATACACACCACACCCTCAGCGTGAAAAGGTTGCCCCTTATGTCCCATTAAATTTTTCCCCTCTCACCTTAAACCTATGCCATCTAGTTTAGACTCTCCTACTCCAGGGAAAAGACCTTGTCTATTTATCCTATCTATGCCTCTCATGATTTTACAGACTTCTATAAGGTCACACCTCATTCTCCAATGCTCCAGAGAAAACAGCCTATTCTGCCTCTCCATTCAGCTCAAATCTTCCAACCCTAGTGACATCCTTGTATATCTTTTCTGAACCCTTTCAGATTTCACAACGTCCTTCCGATAGAATTGTACGCAATATTCCAAAAGTGGCCTAACCAATGCACTGTACAGCTGCAACATGACCTCCCAACTCCTGTATTCAATGCTCTCACCATTAAAGGAAAGCATACCAAACACTTTCTTCACTATCCCATCTACCTGTGACACCACTTTCAAGGAACTATGAGCCTGTACTCCAAGGTTTCTTTGTTCAGCAACACTCCCTAGGACAGTACCATTAAGTGTATAAGTCCTGCTCTGATTTGCTTTTCCAAAATGCAGCACCTTACATTTATCTAAATTAAACTCCATCTGCCACTCCTCAGCCCATTGGTCCATCTGATCAAGATCCCATTGTACTCTGAGGTAATTTTGTT
The DNA here is from genome assembly GCF_047496795.1 of Chiloscyllium punctatum. Classification (NCBI taxonomy): domain Eukaryota; kingdom Metazoa; phylum Chordata; class Chondrichthyes; order Orectolobiformes; family Hemiscylliidae; genus Chiloscyllium; species Chiloscyllium punctatum. The sequence continues at coordinate 32,449,411 of NC_092749.1, read as the reverse complement.
CACTGTCCACTACACCTCCAATTTTGGTGTCATCTGCAAACTTACTTACTGTACCTCCTATGTTCATATCCAAATCATTTATATAAATGACAAAAAGCAGTAGACCCAACACTGATCCTTGTGGCACACCACTGGTCGCAGGCCTCCTGTCTGAAAAAAACCCCTTCACCACCATCCTCTGTCTTTTACCTTTGTGCCAGTTCTGTATCCAAAAGGCTCGTTCTCCCTGTATTCCATGAGATCTAACCTTGCTATCCAGTCTAGCATGAGGAACCTTTTTTAAATGCCTTATTGAAGTCCATATAGATCACGTCCAATGCCCTGCACTCATCAATCATCTTTGTTACTTCTTCAAAAAGCTCAATCAAGTTCATAAGACATGATTTCCCACGCACAAAGCCATGCTGACTATTCTGAATCAGTCCTTGCCTTTTCAAATATATATAAATCCTGCCCCTCAGGATTCCCTCTAACAACTTGCCCACCACCAATGTCAGGCTAACTGGTCTATAGTTCCCTGGCTTTTCCTTACCACCTTTCTTAAATAGTGACACCATGTTAGTCAACCTCCAGTCTTCCAGCACCTCACCTGTGACTATCAATGATACAAATATCTCAGCAAGGGGCCCAGCAATCACTTCCCTAGCTTCCCACAGAGTTCTAGGATATCATCATCAGGTCCTGGGGATTTGTCACTTCTTTGTGTTTCAAGACATCCAGCACCTCCTCTGTAATATGGACATTTTTCAAGATATCACTATCTATTTCCCCACCTTCTATATTTTCCATGTCCTTCTCCACAGTAAACACTGTTGCAAAATACTTGTTTAGTATCTCCCCTATTTCCTGCAGCTCCACACATAGGCCACCTTGCTGATCTTTGAGAGGTCCTATTCTCTCCCTGGTTACCCTTTTGTCCTTAATGTATTTATAAAATCCCTTTGGATTCTTCTTAACCCTATTTGCCAAAGCTATCTCATGTCCCCTTTTTTCCCTCCTGATTTCACTCTTAACTATATTTCTATTACCTTTATACTCTAAGTATTCACTCGATCGCTCCTATAGTTTCCTGTACTCCTGGCATATGTTTCCTTCTTTTTCTTAACCAAAATCTCAATTTCTCTTATCATTCAGCATTCCCTATACCTCCAAGCCTTTCCTTTCACCCTAACAGGAATATACTGTCTCTGGACTCTCGGTATCTCATTTCTGAAGGCTTCCCATTTTCCGACCGACCTGTTTACCTGCGAATATCTGCCCCCAATCAGCTTTTGAAAGCTCTTGCCTGATAGCGTCAAAATTGGCCTTGCTCCAATTTAGAATTTTGACATTTAAGTCAATCTATCCTTTTCCATCACAATTTTAAAACAAATAGAATTATGTACGCTGGCCCCAAAGTGCTCCCCCACTGACACCTCAGTCACTTGCCCTGCCCTATTTCCCAACAGTAGGTCAAGTTTGTACCTTCTGTCATAGATACAGTCACATACTGAATCAGAAAATTTTCTTGTACACACTTAACAAATTCCTGTCCATCTAAACCCTTAACACTATGGCAGTGTCAGTCTATGTTTAGAAAGTTAAAATCCCCTATCATAACCATCATATTATTCTTACAGATAACTGAAATCTCCTTACAAATTTGTTTCTCAATTTCCCGCTGATTATTAGGGGGTCTATAATATAATGCTAATGAGGTGATCATCCCTTTCTTGTTTCTCAGTTCCACCCGGATAACTTCCCTGGAATATCCTCCCCATGTACAGCTGTAATGCCACCCCTTATCAAAAACGCTACTCCCTTCCTCTCTTACACCCCTTTCTATCCTTCCTATAGCATTTGTATCCTGGAACATTAAGCTGTCGGTCCTGTCCATCCCTGAGCCACGTTTCTATAATTGCTATGATATCCCAGTCCCATGTTCCTAACCATGCCAAGTTCATCTGCCTCCCCCATTAAGCCTCTTGCATTGTAATAAATGCAGTTTAATTTATCAGCCCTACCGTGTTCTCTGCTTTGTTCCTGCCTGCCCTGACTGTTTGACTTGCTCCTTTTTCTCAACTGTACCAGTCTCAGATTGATCTCCTTCCTCACTGGGTTCCAGGCCCCCCACCTTACAAATTTAAATCCTCCCGAGCAGCTCGAGCAAATCTCCCTGCCAGTATCTTAGTCCCCTTCTAATTCAGGTGTAATCTGTCCTTCTTGTACAGGTCACCTCTACCCCAGAAGAGATTCCAATGATCCAAAAATGTGAACCTTTCTCCCCCGCACCAGCTCCTCATCCACATATTCATTTGCTTTATCTTCTTATACCTACCCTCACTAGCTTATAGCACCTGGAGTAATCCAGATATTACTACCCTCTAGGACCTCCTTTTTCAAATCCTGCTGCCTCACAGTGCCAGAGACCCGGGTTCAATTCCAGCCTCAGGCAACTGTCTGTGTGGGCATTCTCCCCATGTCTGCGTGGGTTTCCTCCAGGTGCTCCGGTTTCCTCCCACAGTCTAAAAATGTACAGGTTAGGTGAATTGGCCATGCTAAATTGCCTGTAGTGTTAGGTGAAGGGGTAAATGTAGGGGAATGGATCTGGGTGGGTTGCTCTTCAGAGGGTCGGTGTGGAGTTGTTGGACCGAAGGGCATGTTTCCACACTGTAAGAAACCTAAATCTTTCTATATCTCCCTTCAGAATCTCATCCTTTTCCCGCCCTATGTCATTAGTTCCGATGTGTACAATGATTTCCTGCTGGTCCCTCTCCCCTTTTGAGAACACTCTGCACCCTTGATCCTGGCACCAGGAAGGAAACACACCATTCTGATTTTTCGCTGCTAGCCACAGAAACGTCTGTGCCTCTGAGAGTCCACTATCACAATCGATTGCTTAGAACCTGATGTACCCATCATTACATTAGAGCCTGGCTTGATACCAGAAACTTGGCTGTTCATGCTACATTCCCCTGAGAGTCCATCACCCTCTACATTTTCCAAAACAGCATACCTGTTTGAGATGGGGATAGCCACAGGAGACTCCTGCACTACCCGCCTACCCCTCCTACCTTGCCTGGAGTTAACCCTGACTGTATCTGCAGCTTTTTTCCCTTCTTATAACTGTCATCCATCACACCCCATAGCTCTCGTAAATTCCTCCTTGCCTCTAACTGCCACTCCAACCGATCCGTGCGATCTGATAGGATTCACAACCAAAGACACTTTCTGCAGAAATAATCATCAGTAACATGGAAAATCTCCCTAAGCTCCCACATCCAACAGGAAGAGCTTATCACTCTACTAAAGGCCATCTTTGCTCCTTCACAATCTACAGACTCAGAAAATAGCACGGTATTATTGCTCTAAAAAAAAGTGCTCCTGGCTAACTTAGTACTTATAGTTTATATTTTGAAAATTTAATCAAGAGACAGATCTCAATAAAACATATAATCAAGAAAGAACCCACCCTACTCACTACTGTAGACTTACAACAAGGTTACATGTAAAAGCTATGCACTTATCTGTTCCTGTGCTGTGAGTTCTCCTATACAGGTTCCTCCAAGGTCAGCTGTGAATTTTACTTTTTTAAATTTTCCTAGCTGCACTCCGATGTGCAGAGATACATGACCTCAAATAGCGAAGGCAGTAATATACATGTGGAACTGCACAATCCAAAGTTGTTACAGTACCAACTGTTAGCAAAAATAATAGTAAAAATTGTACCAAAAATTAATTGGAGTCATTTATGAAGCAATAAATGTGGACTATTCTACTAAAGCTCATTCTCGACCTCATTTACTTTACAACACTGCCAGTAAACTTTAAAACTGCCATTTGTAAAAACCCCACAACGTGACTATTAAATTGTCATCTCAACCTGCATTATTTTAACAATTTCAGGATCCTTTAATAAGTATAATTAAAAAGTACAACTGTTCATAATGCCTTAGTTCCCTGACATTTTACTTTTTTTGGTGTGCCTCTGAAACCAAAAAAGACAGGAAGCAACATGAAGCTAGTTATAGGGTACATTTAATAATATATTTTACTGGAACTATCTAATGCAAACCCTGCTAGTAGAAAGAATGACATTTGAGAAATGAACTTGAAACCTGGAAACCTTGGCTGCAAAATTGGGTTCATTCCACCCATACTGCTCAACACCCCAGCATAGCTAGTGCCAAATATCATTTTGGTGATTTTTGTAATTACTTTGATATTAGGAATGTGTGCCAGAGATTTGTAGAATAGAAAGATTGTGGTGTCAGCATGTATTGCAACTTTGTTCCCAACTTTGCCGGTTTTTCTCTTCACTAGCACTTGATGGCCAAGGTGGATAATTTCAGAATACAGCAAAAAGGTTGAGTATCAACCTGCAAAACCTTCTGCCAATGACAGGTGATAAGAACAGAAGTGATTCCTGCTGAACCATGTGATGTAAAGAAATTTGAACCTGGACCATCACTATCAGTCTGCAGGCTACAATTTGCATGTCAAAGTTATGTTGTACTCCTTGAGAGGCTGGTTGCCTTGGGTGGCTGGTGTAGATTAGACTGAAGTGCAGCATGTTCCACCTGCAGTGATTTTGGGACATCATTGGCCTCCCTGTGTTAGTATCATGGCGCTGTGTATTTGTTCTGATTTTGGGCATAGAACTTGAGAAGAAGATTTATAGAAAGTCCACAGCACAGAACGAGACTTGTTGGCACACTGAGCCTGTGTTTATCATCAGGATATAAATTTAGGTACCCTCCCATTCCCCTACTCTTTTTCTGTAGTCCTGCAAAGCTTTCCTAGTCAGGTGCTTATTTAATTCCCTTTTGAAGGCATTGTTTTGACATCAAGGGTTCTGGTCAGATCATTTTCTCAGAATCCAGGATGCTATAATTGTACTCATCTTTGGGGTACAGAGTAAGAGGGAGCTGGAGCAGATATGGGGAGGAGGATTATGGGGAGAAAGCCTCTCAGCAGAAGATCTTATCTGCCTAGGACCTTCCAGGAACGTTGCTTTTACTTTCTCCTCAGCCAGGAGCACTATGCACATGACCTGTACTTTCTGAAAACGTTGCTGTCAAAACTCTGCCATTCCTTGTATCCAAATCTACAATCTCAGAGTAGGACAAGAATGGTGCAACCAATAGCTCAACAATAGTCCTGACTTTCATCCATCCAAGCTGGAGCAGAGTTCACCATCCATCCTGCATAAAGGATGTGACAGATAGGTACTCGTTGTGCTCTCTCTGACTTGTGAAGCAGGTGAAACATGTACATGGCTTTGTCACAGTGGAAATCCCCAGGGTAAGATCAATTGCACAGAAGTAGTTTTGCAGGCACTTCATCTAACTGCTTACAAAAGTTACCAGTTGCTGAATGTGCAATAATGTACAACCAGGCTCAGCAGATTATGCGGTTGAATGCTTGCCATCCTGATAGCAATCATGTTACTTTTATTCTACATCCAAGCTGTTGTTCCTTCAGGATTTTGATCAGCACATCAAAATAGAGTCCTTCTGAACTTAATATTGTGTTCAACATTTGTAGCGCTTGAGATCATGTTCTTACCTTAAACCCCATGCCAGGCCTTGTTATCACAGACCTGCTGAATTTTCCAGCAATTTCTGTTTTTGCTTTTGTTTCAAAACAGAGGGTGTCTGTTGGGTTACCATGGCTACATGCCTAATAAAAGCAAAGTACTGCAAATGCTGGAGATCGGAAATACAACAGAAAGTGCTGGAGAAACTCAAAAGAAAAGGTGGAATGTATTGAAATTAGAGTACACTGGCAATGAAATGAGTTTCATACCACCAGCAAGATGGAAACCTTTGATTATATAGGGTTGCCTGAAATGTTTTCCATTCCTAACTGAATGGAGTTCAGACTGCAAAATTCAACAGAGTTTCTGAGGAAACACAAAAGATGAAATAGCAAATGAGCAGTATACATCAGTTGAGCTCATTGGTGAATTCTCAACTGATTGTAGTTGAGACTCGAAAACAGCTTGATGAAATCAATGACAGACTAGCTGCTAATTCAAGCAGAACATTTTTGTTCTTACCGCTTCTCAGGAAGAATCATCAGTGGCAGAGATTATACCAAGCAAAAAAAAGTCCTTCAAGTAACACAGCTGAAGAAGTGAACGCGTTAGTTTTACCAATAATCCATAACTGTGGTTGAATTAAAACAACCAACTTAATGAACAAGTTGAAGAGTCTACACACTTCAACAACTCTTCAATGCAGATTTGTCAGTAGTTTGAGAATACAAATCTGTTCATACAGATTATCTGTTCATGCAGGTGGCACAGTGGCTCAGTGGTTAACACTGCTGCCTCACAGCACCAGTGACCTGGGTTCGATTCCAGCCTCAGTTTTTTGTGTGGAGTTTGCACATTCTCCCTGTGTCTGCTGGGGTTTCTCTGGGTGCTCCGGTTTCCTCCCACAGTCCAAAGATGTGCAGGTTAGGTAAATTCATCACGATAAATTGCCCATACTGTTAGGTGCATTAGTTAGGGGTAACTATAAGGTAGGAGAATGGGTCTGGATGGGTTACTCTTCAGAGGGTTGGTGTGGACTTGTTGGACCAAAGGGCCTGTTTCCATACTGTAGGGAATTGAATATAATCTAAGTATTAATGATTTAATGTGCACAATTCTGTGACACCCATCACTGAGATATGATGACCATTTAATCATGGATTTAGAACATTATCAACATCAGTTTAGAACACAATTAATTTGCCCAGAGATTCAGGATACTGGCAAAAGGAAACTGCCTTATTTAGAAATACAGGATGATGCAAGGAAGAAGCTGCTCTGTTCACAGTTCCAGGATACTACTTCAGGAGGTCAGGTGTCCTCTGTGAAGGAAATTCCTAAGAATAAAGCCCCTCCCACTCATCCAATGGAATAATCGCTTGTTTCAACAGGAAGACTTTCCTAGTGAAAGAAAACCCAGAAGTAGAAGGTCCTCCAGTTTAAATGCACTTACAGAACTCACGCTATCAAGAACCGAATCAAGATTAACAGTTTCCAGTTCAGACAGCAACTAATTTTCCAAGTCCAAAGAGAGCATGTTCTAGAGAATAGCAAAAGCCCTAGACAAACTAATTTGTGGTCAGAGGCTTGTATTATGTGAATAATGGGGAACAAACTGGTTGTGAGCTGTTGTACAGGGTATCCCCAATTTACAAACAACTGCCTTATAAACATTCATACTCATGAACATGGTCCCATACAGGGTGTAAGTTTAAAGACGTGACACACAAACACTTCCTTTACTTATGAACAACTACTCCAGGTTGTCCTGCATTATGCTTCAACTTGCATATAAACTGACTTGCAAATGGGTTCCATTCCAGTACCCATTTGCAACCTGGGGACTGCCTGCATAAGGTTAACAGTTTGAAAGGGTTCATACAGAGAACTGTATTAAGCACTGTCCAAAATGTTGATGTGACATACAGTTAGGCAGAGGAACAGGTTTGGAGCTCAAAAGATTAAGACCTAACATTGGGGTCTTCCTCAGTCTCAATTACAATGTCTATCATACTTGTTCAACTTTATCTTTTTTGCTATTGTACAATAAACTACATCTTATTTAATACAAGAACCACTTCTGATTAGACAACTAGATGGGTTTTCTCTACCACACCAAACCAACCAGACTGGGTATATCCCTACCAGAAAAGGGGATGGTGTCAGCAGATCTATCAGCTGGATCATGCACTATGATCAGCTTTTGCGGGGATTTAACTTCGAACATTAACCTTGCATGACCTTAAGACTCTGCTAAGGCATGCTGCCATTCAGCATTGAGCTGACATCTGGCTTCATGCTGTTAACATTTAAGTGAGCATTCAGCATGAAATGCTAGCTGCATTGCTATTTTCACATACGGCTTCATTGCTTGTGGTGATTCTAAGACCAGTTTTGCAGTCCCAATTTATGCCCCCTTGATTTTGAGCTGGGCTAGTTGGATTAATAGAGATTTTAACTTTCAATTAAAAGGTTTTGAGAAAGAAATGTCAATGTGTGATGCATGGTGCATAATTTATGTAGAGAGTCACAGAGTCCTATAGCACGGAAACAGAACCTTCGGCTCAACCAGTCCATGCTGAACATAATCCCAAACTAAACAAGGTCCACTTGCTTGCTCCTGGCTCATATCCTTCAAAACCTTTTCCATTCATGTACTTATCCAAATGTCTTTTAAACATGGTAATTATACCCACATCCACCAGTTCCTTAGGACATTAATTCCACACATGATAATTGCCCCATATGTATTTTTAAATTCTTTCTCCTCTCACCTAGGATATGTACCCCTTGGTAATGAAATTACCCATCCTGGATAAAAGACAACTATCAATCACTCAATCTACACCCCGAATTATTTTATAAACTTCTATAAGGCTGCCTCTCAACCTCCTATGCTCCAGTGAAAAAAGTCCCAACCTATTCAGCCTCTTTTTATAACTCAAACCTTCCATACCTGGCAACATCCTTGTAAATCTCTTTTGAGCCCTCTGCAGCTTAATAATATCCTTCCTATAACTGGGCGACTAGAACTGGACACAGTATTCCAGAAAAGGCCTCACCAATGCCCCACACAACAGAACTTGACTTCCCAAGTCCTATACTCAAAGGACCGAGCAATGAGTACAAGTATGCCAAATGCCTTTTTAATCACCCTGTCTATTTGTGACGCAAACTTCAAAGAATTATGAAACTAAACTCCTAGGTCCCTTCGTTCTACAACACTACCCAGGGCCCTAGCATTAAATGTATAAGCCCTACCCTTGTTTGTTGTACCAAAATACAATACCTCACATTTATCCATTTTGAGCTCCATCTGTCGTTTTTCAGCACATTGATCCATTTGATCAAGATCTCTTTGTAATCTTAGAAAACCATCTTCATGATCTACTTCACTAATCCACCAATTTTGGTGTTGTCTGCAAACTTACTAACCATGACTTCTGTGTGATTTTTAACTCAAGTTGTTTAATATATCATTACAACACCATGATACTGTAACCCTTCTGCTATAAATTCTGTATCCGTATGGTCATGTTCCGTAACTATCTAATGAAGAGGTAGCATCTCAAGCCAGTGCTTCCAAATAAACCTGTTGGACTATAACCTATAACTTTGTCCACCCCAGTCCAAAGCTGGCACCTCCAAATCATTCTATATTCTCATCCAAATCATTTATATAAATGACAAACAAAAGAGGACCCAGAACTGATTGCCTTGGAACACCACTGGTGACAGGCCTCCAGTCTGAAAAGCAACCCTTCACCACCACTCTGTCTCCTATTGTTAAGCCAAATATGTATCTAATTGGCAACCTCACTCTCAATCTCATGTGACCTAACTTTACTAATTAGTCTACCGTCTGGAACCTTGTTGAAGGCTTTATTAAAGTCCAAGTAAACAATCTCTCCTGCTGTAACCTCATCAATCATTTTGGTAACTCCCTCAAAAACCTCAATCAGGTTTGTGAGACATTATTTTCCTTGCACAAAACCTTGCTGACTATCCCTAATCAATATGTATGAATATAATTTATTTTAGAGTTTTTGGAGTTTAAACTACTGACATTTAAGTTTGGTCTGTGTCTCTGAGGGATTTTAATGATTAACTTGTAAGTATTTCTGTATTCATTGTGACTTCTTTTAAACAACAGTATGAAAGAGATTATTCTTGTATGCTAATGGGAATTTGTTAAATTTGAGACGTTTTACAAGTGAACAAAATAAGCAGCATGGTGTATTAGACTTTAGTTAAAATGTTTGAAATTGCTTTTTTTTTGGTTTAATGAAAACACCTGGAGATTGAAAAAAGCCCATTTGGTTGCAGTTTTGCAGAAGTCTTAGCCAAAACTAGGTGTATAAAACAATTGCTCCTCACGAAAGGAGACAGTTTAGAACTACTATGAAATAGGTTACCTAACTGTAAGAAATTTAGTTTGAAATATCCAGACCAGAAATGATTGGCTAAAAGCTGGAAGTGTTATCTGAAGCTGAGAAAGTCTAAGCTCAGCTCTATGAAGACTCAAAGAACAGACTGTCAGATTCTGAAGACTGAGAATTGAAATCACAGTTGAAGTAAGTCCTATAGATGTGATAGAGAAGGGAATTCTGTCTGGTGCAAGTACTATAAAGGAGTACTGTTGGGTTTAATGGAATATATTTTAACCATCATTTTCAAAATCTTTAAACATTAAGTTAAATAGTTTGGTTTCTTCTATTGTTTTCTTCACTTCCTTTGTGTAATAAACTTCAGTTTTATTGTTAAAACAAATGTTTGCTTGTGTTTCAGTGAAAGATCACCCCATTAAAAACAAATAATACATAAAAAACACAAATGTGATCCATCAAACCAGTATCAGTGTGAAAATGTAAGGTAAAATACAGTTTGAGTTCACAAGTCTCCCCAAAGTACTTCCCTCATCCTGATCATGCTGTACAGAAAGGCGGACTCCAAGTTGTCTCCCAGGAGGAGAGATTCACCTCACTAGATTTACCATATTGCAGAGTTGTTGGTTGTGTTGCAGCATTTATAACTGCCTAAAGTAATTCTTTAACCCATTCTGCAAGCCAAACCTGGAGGAACTTGGAGAAAAGAAATGAGATATTTTTCTTCAAAACCTTTTAATGAATTTTTGTTGGTCATCAAATTTGCTTCAACCTGAAGATGTTTGTATTATAGACAAATAAATTGAGTACAACCAAAAGCAATTAATCATTAAAATTTTAAATAGTTTTAAAAGTATTTTTTTTAGAACATAGAACAGTACAGTACAGCACAGGCCCTTCAGCCCTTGATGTTGCGCTGACATTTTATCTTTTTATTTTTATTTTCCAGCAGATTTGGTTGAACTTAAATGAAATAGAGTCAGTGTGTGCATAGGCAGGAACTTCCTTCAATTATTATACCTTACAATTTATATTGTAAGGGTGTGATTTTGTATGAATCAAAACAGCTAGAAATCTGAGAAATAAATAAGAAAACTCTGGAAATGTGGATTAATTAATGGCTAAAATCTTTTGGGTACAGATATTTTATTAGAATTTTCTTCTCTCAATAATATTTCTTGTTTCCAGGCCAAAAAATGCAGTCTTGCGACGAAGCTGGAGCAGCACAAGTACAACTGAAGGAAGCGTAAAGTTACAGGAAGGCTCACAGGTACTACTGAGCAGTTCAAGTGAGATGGCAACCATTAAATACATTGGACCTACTGACTTTGCACCTGGCATATGGCTTGGACTAGAACTGCGCTCACCAAAAGGCAAAAATGATGGTTCTGTGGGGGAGAAACGTTATTTTAGTTGCAAACCACATTATGGAGTTTTGGTACGGCCAAGCCGTGTCACATACCGAGGGATTAATGGCACCAAACTAGTGGATGACATTTGTGGATAAAAGATTTGTTTGCAGTAAGGTTAGGGGAAACTTAATCATACAGAATTTAACATATGCACGTAAGCTATGAATTTCGCCCATGGTGACATCCAAATACGTGCATACATGTAATTGTGGACGTAAATCACATGTGTAACTACAATATGCAGGAGTCACCTTAATATCTTACATTTTTCCATCAAAACAGATTTTCAGACACCGTATGAAACAAAGTGATTTTTGTTTTTTTTTTAATTGTTAATATTTAGTGTTTTAGAATCTTTTCTGTTTCCTTTAATGTGGCATTGAAGCCTTGAAAAAGCTGAACTCCATTACACAGTGGCAACATAAACAAGGCTGTCATCTCTTCATCATTTGAGATGAATCTCACACAGTTTATTCTAAAAAAGTTATATACAATTTCATAAGTTGAAATAGGTTTTCAATCCGTCCCACTCATTTTGATCGTAAATTTCACTTATATTTCCTTGAAGGTGACTGCTCTGTAGGAAGACATTTTCAAGTATTATACTGCAATTGAGTGTTTATAAGTACCAGGAAAGACTGATAAAAGGGGGGATTTTTTCCGTACAAAATAGAGGACTGAGGGTTGGCCTAATAAGGATCTTTGAAGTTACTCAATTATTATATAGGGTAGACATGGAGAAGACATTGCCACCTTTGGGGGAATTGAGAGTGGGTGCTGGAAAAGCACAGCAGGTCAGACAGCATCCAAGGAGTAGGTGAATCGACGTTTCGGGCATAAGCCCTTCCAGATGCTGCCTGACCTGCTGTGCTTTTCCAGCACCACACTCTCAACTCTGACCTCCAGCATCTGCAGTCCTCACTTTCAGCTTTGGGGGAGCTCAAAACTAGCAGATCGTAAATATAAAATAGCCATAAGTTCGTTCAGGGGTTCAGATTTTTAAAAAACTTCTTTATTCAAAGAGAATTTTAAAAAATGAAGCTTACCACTGCATGAAGTTGTTGAGGTAACTCAAAGATGCATTTGAGGGACAGGTAATTAAGTACATGAGGGAGCAATAAATAGAAAGATATATTGATATGAAGCAGAGTGACATGAATCCAGTATTGACTACACAGGGCAAATGGCCTGTTTTGTGCTTTGCTTCCTGTGTAAATTTACACATTTATAATAATAGGTTTTGGTACTGGAAATAATATTGATCATTCAGCCCCTCAAGCATGCTTCTATGAGATCATAGCTCATCTGTACCTCAATTCCATTGACCAGCTTTGTTTCACATCTCTTGATTCCCATAGCAATGAAAAAGCTGTCAATATTTTTAAGTGACCCTTACTTTAGGGAGCAGTTCTACGTTTCTGCAAACCTTCATTTAAGCAGATGCTTCCTGATCTCACTGCTAAATGGTGCAGTTCTAATTATATGATGATATCTCTTTGTTGTGGATTCCCCTATCTAATTAAATAATAAGATAGATTTAATATTCCTCCCTGCCTCATTTCAAAATGGAAGTGTACATTAAATCCAGTGGGTGACCTCCCTGCCACTTACTCACCTGATTCTATACCTGCCAGGAATTCACCAGAGGCAGGATTGATGTCAGGTGGCCTGGCAGCTCGTGAGCCAATTGAGGCCCTTGAAAGGGCCATTACTTCAAGGGTATTATCCCATTACCCCAGGGATTAACCATATGATGGAGGAGGCCCATATCAATTGGTAGCTAGCACATTTCCCTTCATGGGCAGATGGTTAGCCGGGATGTCCTTCTTTAATGGCCACAAGATCTCTTTGGAGGATTCCCTGCACAATGTCATGTCCACTTCAGGTTCACCTTTCCCCATGGTCTCTTGAATTCAGCTCCCAACACCTTCTCTCAAGGAAAGTCCTCTCCTTGGCACCAGAAGTTCCAATTCATTGTCGTATGTTTCCAGAAGCCCTGAGTCCAGGACTGACTGTAGCGACAATGGTGCTACCATCATTTGAGAGATGATTGGTTATTAATTGGCTGTTAAATCCTGCAGAGCAACAGTTCTCCCTATGACTTTCTTTGCTGATGAGGCTGGGACTATGGCACCTCATATAATTCAGCCCAGTTTTTCTGAGCCTACACTGTTGAATTGTAAAGACTCTAGATTGCCTATGAAAATTCAATCACAGGAACCCATGGTATCCAAGGCAAGTTGGCAAACTGGATCCAAAATTGACTTACAAATAGGAGGCAGAGGTAGAGGGTTATTTTTGTAATTGGAAGCCTGTGACTGGCTGTGTAACACAGGATTGTTGCTGGGATCCTTATTGTTTGTTGTGTGCATTAATGACTTGGATGTGAATGCAGAAAGTATTATTAGTAAGTTTGCAGACGACAAGAAAATTAGAGGTGTTGTTGGTAGGGATCAGATTTATCTCAGGCTATAGTCTGATACTGATCAGCTGGTAAATTGGGCAGAAAAGTGATAGGTGGAATTTAATCCCGATAAGTGTGAGGTAATGCATTTTGGGAGGTCCAATAAGGGAAGATAGACACAATGAATGGTAGGCCCCTAGGAAGTACTGAGGAAGAAAGGGACCTTGGTGTGAAAGTTCATAGATCCCTGAAGGTGTCAGGACAGGTAAACTGGGTGGTGAAGAAAGCATACAGGCTGCTTGCCTTCATTAACTAAAGTGTAGAATATAGGAGCAAGGAAAACATGTTAAAACTTTACAAAACATTGGTTAGGGCACAAATGGAATATTGTGTGCAGTTCTGGTTGCCACACTATCAGAAGGACACAATTGCACAGCTATGAAGAGAGACTAGATAGATTGGGTTTATTTTCGTTGGAGCAGAGGAGGCTGAGGGAGAGTCTGCTGAGATATTCAAAATTATGAGAGGCATAGACAGAGTTAATCATGGAAATCTCTTCCCCAGGACAGATGTGTCTAAGGCTTGAGGGCATAAGTTTAAGGTGAGGAACAAATGTCTTAGAGGAGATCTGAGAGAGATCACAGAGTGCTTCATATAGAGAACAGTGAAGGCAGATAGTTTCACAATATTAAAGACGCATCTGGATGAGTACTTAAAATACCGGGGCATTGTAGGCTATGGACCAAGTGCAGATAAAATGGATTAATGTAGTTTGGTGTTTGGTGGTTGGAAGAGACAAGGAGGGCCGCAGGGCCTGTTTCTATGTTGTGTGACTCTATGACTGTATGAGGAATTGAGTATAGAAGCAAAGAGGTTCTCCTGCAGCTGTGCAGGGCCCTGGTGAGACCGCACCTGGAATATTGTGTGCAGTTTTGGTCTCCAAATTTGAAGAAAAACATTCTGGCTATTGAGGGAGTGCAGTGTAGGTTCACGAGGTCAATTCCTGGAATGGCGGGGCTATCTTATGTTGAAAGATTGGAGTGATTGGGCTTGTATACCCTTGAGTTTAGAAGGCTGAGAGGGGATCTGATTGAGACGTATAAGATTATTAAAGGATTGGACACACTGGAGGCAGGAAGCATGTTTCCACTGATGGGAGAGTCCTGAACCAGAGGACACAGTTTAAAAATAAGGAGTCAGCCATTTAGAACAGAGTTGAGGATAAACTTCTTCACCCAGAGAATGGTGGGTGTGTGGAATGCTCTGCCCCAGAAGGCTGTGGAGGCCAAGTCTCTGGATACTTTCAAGAAAGAGTTGGGGATACCCTCTTAAGGATAGTGGGTTATGGGGATAAGGCAGGAACAGGATACTGATTGAGGATGATCAGCCATGATCATAATGAATGGTGGTGCTGGCTCGAAGGGCAGAATGGCCTACTCCTGCATCTATTGTCTATTGACTCAATCCAAGATAGTAAAAGTTAAACAAAGGGAACCAGTCCTCATAATTTAACTATTTAATGTATGATACGAATGTGGTGAATCTATTGTGTTTTATGATCGAAGTATAAATTACATTAAAAATGGAAAAGCTTTTCCATCTTTAATGTTTGATAGGGAGAAACTGTGAAAGGGTCGAGTAAGAGAGGCCACAGATTTAAAGCGATTAGCAAAAGACACCAAGGTACTATGAGAAAAAAATGTTTTATGCAGCAATGTAGTTTAAGGTCTGGAATGCACTGCCCAAGATTGTTCTGGAGGTAGATTCAGCTGAAGCATCCAGAAAGGAATTAGAATGTCATCTGAAATGGAAGAAATTGCAGGCTTCCAGGGAGAAGTCAGGAAAATGGAACTAAGTGAGCTTTTCGCCCAAGAGCTGGTGAGGCTTGATGGCTGCCTTTTCTGAGACTCTTAACATTGTGTGCCTAAGATACATGAATAAATGTATACCACGAATACAAGGTTAAATCAATTGAGGTTTAAATTTGAAAACAAAGGAAAACCAAAGTCACCAAGGGCTGCTCACCCATTAGAGTGAGCCAACAGGTGGTGGTTTAACTTGAGGGCCATCACAGACAAGGGGAGGAGTTGAGAAGAGAGTGCTTGGTATCCTTCACCATTGAATCCACATTGTGGGCACCACTCTATGTTACAGATCGGTTGTCCGGCTGCCTGAGCTAGCCAACCCCCATAATGGAAAGAAAAATATTCATGTGTACTTAGTGTTTCTCATAGCCTAAATGACTTATCATCATTTTTACTAATTTATGTAATTTTACATCCACATTAGGTTTGACCAATTCAAATTTGGAGGATACTTTGGACATAATCTAACATGAACTAAATAGTTGCATTTTGAATCATTATTTGTGTGGAATTTTTATGTTGTGCTCACATTGGAAACTCCAGGCATATGTAGCTCACATAAAAATGAATAAGGTCAGAATGAAAAATAGTGAAAGGTTTTACAATGCTGATGATATGAATCATGATTTGGAGATGCCGGTGTTGGACTGGGGTGTACAAAGTAAAAAAATACACAACACCAGGTTATAATCCAACAGGTTTAATTGGAAGCACACTAGCTTTCGGAGCGACGCTCCTTCATCAGGTGACTATCACCAGATGAAGGAGCACCACTCCGAAAGCTAGTCCGCTTCCAATTAAACCTATTGGACTATAACCTGGTGTTGTGTGATTTTTAACTTTTGATGATATGAATGAATATGATTAGTAATTATTCACAAACATACACATAATCGACATAATCCATTCCACTTTGGTGAAGATAACATTCTTGATTTTACCTTATTCTAAAAGACAACAGTACTAGCTTTACATGAAACATATTTGTACAATAGATTAATACATTTTTGTATTTGATAACTAATTATGTGAAAGTGCCATTGACCATAATGTATGTGAAAGTATTATAAAGCACAAACAAAATGTTTTTTTTATGATTAGGTTTGACAAGATACATTTTGTTCCTTAAGCACTTTCAATCATTTGGTGAATATGAATACACATAAAACTTTTCTTCCTTTCTTACTGCTGACTTACAGCTATGCTATCCTTTCAAAACTAGTGCATTTATATGGCCTTTTCAAGGTCAACTAGGTATGGGCAATAAATGCTGGCCCAGCCAGCGAAGTCCACATTCCCATAAGTGAATAACAAAAAGGCAAATCTAAGCACATTTGTTTTCACAACCACACCTCCTTCCAAAAAAATCCACCATTGTAAAAGTTATTGTCAGGAGAAGCAGTTCAAGTTCAGTGTAGAGTGAGACAAAATGTCATGCACTTTGTAAGTTTTTTACTGTTATCTATATATATATATAAAATATATATTATGTATGCATATATAATATATATGTCTATATATATTTAGATTGTTTTACAGAGAGAAGCTTGTTATTTTTAAATAGAGATGTTAAAGTATGTTGTGGTTTATTGTGCTGCTATATTTCATAGCACAAGCTTTGTTTCTTAATGGAAAAGTTTAAAAAAAAGTAAACTTTTTATGATGAGTAAAAACCCTTTTATCTATTTATTCCTATTAAATCAGCAACATAAAAAAATTGGGAAACACTCCAGTTGGCTAGACAACTGTGGAGAGAGAAAAACAGTTAATGATTGAGGCTACTTTATTTTCCTAATCATCCTGTTCATAGATGTTATTACATACTTTAGGAGCATATGTGACTTAAAACTGGGTCTCCTGGCTCAGAGGGAGAGACACAACTGCTGTACCACAAGATCCCCTCGAAACCGAGGCTAATAATGTTCCATTGACAATTGTTGTAACCTGATCTAAATTAGCAATATCACTTTCTGTAAATGCTAAAGAGTTAAAGTCATTAACCCAATTACTGGGTGAGAAGAAATTGTAAAACTGACTCATCAGTGATGCATTTACTTTAACTGCTATTAGAAGTGGATCCAGTGGCTATTTTTTAAGTAAGCAAGTCAGCAATATGATTCCCCGAAGAGATAATTTTAACCTTCATAGGTAGCATTACTGTGATAGCTGTGTAAGTATGGATTTTACTGGTTATCTTTTCTGGCCTTGGACAGGTTTTAATTAGTTTCTCTCTAGACATCTCAAGAAGAACAATTTTTACCTTAAAAGTTTAATACTACTTCCCTCGCTGTAAATGCTGCAAGACCTGCTGAGTATTTCCAGCACCTTCTGTTTTCACTTTTGTTTTGATGAGCAACTTTGTGTTTATGAAATTTTGTTGCATTTGGCATCGTCTTTTCCTTCCATTTTGGTAGCGATGTTTGGGGAATGTTATTCAATTAAACATAAATTAGGAGCAGAATTAATCCATTCTGCTTTGTCTCTCAATTAGATCACTTTTGATTTAATTATGCTTTGAATTACATGTTTCAAATAACGCTTGATAACCATACACTTTAATCAAGTCACCCCTTAATCTTCTAAATTTCAGTTGAAACAAGCCCATCCTATACAACCTATCCTCATAAGACAACCTATTCCAATTTTCAATTTAGTAAATCTCCTCTGAATTATCTCCAGTGCAAACCACAACATCCTAACTTTTATATTCAATTCCTCTTGTAAGAAGGGCAAGATTCCTTTAGCCTTCTTAATTACATCCTGTACCTGCTTGCTAACTTTTTGTTAAGCACTAGGACACATAGATTCTTCTGTATCTTGGAACTTTACAATTAATGAGTCTAACACCTTCCTCATGGCAGACGCCTACGGTTTCCTGTTATCTGCCTCCCTTCCTTCTTGAATAGAAGACATATATTTGCTACTTTCCAGTCAGACGGAAGCTTTCCAAAAGTTAGCACATTTTGGAAGATTAACACCAAAGCATCTATTATCTTATTAGTCACCTTTTTCAATACCATAGGATGAAGTCCATCAAAACCCAGGCCCTTGTCAGCTTCATCTGTTGTTCAGTAACATTTTCCTGTTGATCATAATTTCACCAGATCAGTGGTAGTAAACCTGCTTCACGCGTGTATCAAGTGAGCAACTTCACTTCAAACTGTTAGCTTGATATGTGGAAATGATTATTTGTCATCTCTACTTTTTACATTATCATTTATTTCTATATTGCAGATGTAGTACCACTGCTGAACTGATAATAGTGAACAAATATAAATCTACTCAGTATACCATTTGTATGTTACCCACTTTTTAAGCAAATTAGAAGGGGATATTCCAGTAGTATGTAAATAGAAAATAATAATTTTGTCCAATTATATGTAAATTAAACCTGGCTATGCTCCTATTTTAATTTCATATATTTGTTGATGCAGCAATTTATTTGCTGTAGAATTAGCTATGAAATATGCCTGTAATGTCTATTCTTAACAGTTTCCAGAAAGCTGTGTTTCTTCCATTGCAATTTATTGGGAAGAATGCTGATCAAATGTTCCTATTAATTGACAAGCTCAGCATATCAAGGTCAGAAATATTCAGCTATATAATGAAGGGGCTAACTGCATTTAAATCAAGCCTCTCTTAAATTAAATCTTGAAAGATAATTTTCTTTCCACAATGACCCATTTGCAAGTATGAATGATTAACACAAATCGTGCTAATATATAGAGGATATATCACAACAAAGCTCTAAATATATGGATTGGTGAGTTGATAATATATAAACCAGATACCACTGATGATATGGGTGTTTATAGGGAAAGTTAATCCTAAGTGAGCATATAGCTGATTTTGTGAGACATTAAGGCATATCTTTTGGGCTGTGAGCAGATACAAAGGAGAAATGTGTGGCGGGAAATATACGTGTGCAGAATGATTAGTACAGATACAGCCAGACTTGCAGGTCACTGTTTTTTAAGCTGGTGAGCTCTCAGCATTGGTTACATCCTTGTACCCGAACCAGACAGAGAGATGGCAGGAAATTAGAACAAAGCATTTCTTTGAGGACTGCTGACGAAGAATGATGAGGACATTTAAAGAAGTGTTGTTACTTAAAGATAAGTGATTATGGATAGGACAAAAGTTGTGTTAACTTGTAAATAAGTCAGAAGTGGTTTAATGATATGTTTAGCTGTTCCAAATGGTTCTCAGTAAAGAACGAGCCTGCTAATTATTAATGGCTGGGACACAAATCTCGAACTGGAAATTGGGCTTCTAGTAGGGCAGTGTGTCATTTCACTCTTGCTGGCAAAATAAAGATAGGAATGAATGAAATACATTTTGCCACTGTAGACCAACAACCCCAGAGGTTGTTAAGGAGCATACTTGAAAGGAGGAGATGGGGATCACACTCAATCCTGAATACTGGACACAAAAGTCCTGGAATATGGAATAGGCTGCCACGGCTAGATATACAAACTGTGCCAAGGCTGTATATAGCATTATATCTCATTAATTTCTGACTATGGGTAATTAGGGAGAACATATTACAGTTGAACGTGGCGACAGAGTTTGCACATTTAACAATTTGCATTTGTTAATTCAATTTACAACATGGCCTGACTAATTTTCTGCTTGCACAATAAAACCTCACTTTTTATAGTAGAATCCCTACAGTGTGGCAACCGGCTATTTGGCCCAACAAGTCCACACCAATCCTCTGAAGAGTAACCCACCCAGACCCATTCCCCTATCCTATTGTTCTACATTTCCCCTGACTAATGCACCTAACCTACACATCCCTGAACACTATGGGCAACTTAGCTTGGCTAATTCACCTAACCTACATATCTTTGAACTATGGGAGGAAACCGGAGTACTTGGAGGAAACCCACACAGACGTGACAGAATGTGCAAACTCAACACAGACAGTTGTCCAAGGCTGGAATTAGACCAGGATCCCTTGCACTGTGAGGCAGCAATGTTGACACTGAGCCATTATGCCACCCCACTTAAACCAACAAGATCTCAACTGATGGATGGCTGTGAAATTACAAGTTTTTAAATGTCTTGGAGCAGGATATCTGTGGCATCTTTGTTTATGAGAGTATTGATGAGAATTAAGGCACAAGCCTCATCAAGCTACCCAGTTCTTAAATCTTGCCTTTTTTCCAATGATTCTCATGTAATATTTTTCTGATGTAAGTTGTGTATTGGAGAGAACATCGTAATATTGTTAAGCCTAAAAGAGTAAACTGCCAGTTTTTGTAAGTGGAAGTATAGCTACACATTTATCCTCAGGAAGTAGGAATAAAATGTAATGGAAGAGCAAATGTTGATTTTAAAAGGAGAAATGAATCTTGCTGGTTGTCATCAAGAATTGATTGATTACTCTGCAGCAATCCTTGAATTCATAAGGTGCCTTACACAATCTCTGGGTGTACCACGGTGCTTTGTGACCCATGATGTACTTTTTAAGTGTAAGCACTGTTACAGTGTACTTTGGGCAAGACAATAACATCATCAATTCTTTCTGTTGCTGTTCAGCATAGAGGAGATAAAGTAGTTGGTTCACTGCTGAACCACATTTTTCCATGCATCCATGGACATAATGCCAGCTGATAGTGCCGATGATGTCACAGCCAGCCTAGAACGAGACAAAGGTAAATCACCATCCAGGACAAAGAAGTCTGATCGATCACTTCCCCACCACCATCTTCAACATTCACTCCCCATCAATCGCTTCAACACTGGCATTCAGTTGCAGCGGTGTGCACCATCTGTAAAATGCATTGCAACAATTTGTCAAGCCTCGTCGGACAGTATTGTCCACACCAATGATCTCTATAATCTAGATGGACATTGGAAGCCTCCACATTAGAAACACCACCTCATGCAAGTTGCCACCATACACCATCCTGAGTTGGAACAATGTTGCCATTTTATGTTGTGGAACAAAATCCTGGAATTCCCTAAAAGCACTTTGGATCAGGCAATCAGAGATGGACAGCAATTATTAGTCTTGCTAACAATGCTCACAATGCAGAAGAAGAAAATAACAGTTGAGTACACTAATGTCAGCAGCCATAACAGTTGAAAGGATTCTTGTGTGACACACAACACAACACTGATACAATTGCTCTGGCCAGTTGACCTGTCCATTTCTTTTGGCTATTTAGAGAGTAATGAGGGTGATCACAGTACTTTTTCGGATGGATTTTGTTTTATTTTCTTCTCCTCCGCCTATCCACCAAAAATGTATTTTTTTTCCAACATGTTTCCCTTTCCTAGAAATCTTTAACTCCCATTTTTGCTCCAGAAACCATAAATATAACATTGTTACAAATCTGAATCTGCTGTAAAATCAACTTTGATTCAGTGCTAACAGACATTCTCACAGACAGTCCGACTGTCTTGCTTTTATCAGGCTACCTTCTATCTGCTTAAAAGATAGCAGGACATCAAAATCCTATTGTGATTTGAAAATGATACGTGTGCCTTTTGTAATATTTCTTCAGCCATTTTACAAGTGAAGCAAATTAACACTCAACATGAAAAGGCTTAGCTGAATTGTTAAGTAAGGTGAATATATACTGTGGTAATAATCAGATTTGCCAGACCCAATCGATACAGTTTATCTCTATAAAATGACATGAAAAAATTAGCACATTGCGTAACATATGCTTTACTTAAGCAGGCAAACGTCTCTGCATTCTGTCCCAACAACTCCTAGCCCTCTGGATTCCTGGCTTCTGCAAACCTCTGCTGTTTAGCTGTCTATGTAGTGTTCCACCTTCAAAGCCAGGAGCCTTTTTAGATGTCAAACATTCTTTATTTTCAATTGCACACAATCAAAAAGAGATCAAATTCTTCCCAACATAATGAGTATAAAATGCTTATTTATAGTCTATAAGGAAATAATCTCAAGGTTGGTTCTTGTTTAAATAACCTATTATCTCAATATTTTTTTTCATTGAGAGTAATACAATATTTTAAAACACTGAGGGTGGAATCTTATGGGGATTTGAGTGATGTGGCCCATGGGCAAGAGTTTTCGCAGAATCAAATGAGAAGCATGGTGAGACTGAATTTGACATCAGGAGCATCTCACTCTGGATTCTATGTCAGTTTTTCTCAGTGTCTAGCTTGCTGAATATTAATCCAGCAAGTTGCACCTGTGCCATCAACAAGTCCTTTAACAAGCAATAATGTTTCTCAATTGACTTGTCTGGAGCAAATAGAACATTCAATATAGAACAATAAAGTGCAGTACAGGCTCTTCAGCCCTCGATGTTGCATCGAACTGTGATATCAGACTGAAGCCCATCTAACCTACACTATTTCATTATAATCCATGTATTTATGCAATGACCATTAAAATGCCCTTAAAGTTAGCGAGTCTACTATTCCACGCCCTTACTACTCTGAGTAAAGAACCTACCTCTGACATCTGCCCTTTATCTATTACCCCTCAAGCTATGTTCCTTCATGTTAGCCATCACCATCCAAGGAAAAAGGCTGTCACTGTTCACCCTAACTAATCCTCTGATCATCCTATATGTCTCGATTAAGTCTCCTCTTATCCTTTTACTGTCTAACGTAAACAGCCTCAAGTCCCTCAGCCTTTCCTCATAAGACCTTCCCTCCATACCAGTCTCCATCCATACCAGTCAACATCCTGGTAAATCTCCTCTGCACCCTTTCCAGTGCTTCCATGTCCTTCCTATAATGCGGCGACCAGAAATGTACACAATACTCCAAGAGTAGCTGCACCAGAATTTTTTACAGCTGCAACATGACCTCATAGCTCTGAAACTCAATCCCTCTACCATTAAAAGCTAATACACTGTACATCTTCCTAACAATCCTATCAACCTGCAACTTTCAGGGATCTATGCGCATAGTCACCAAGATCTCTCTGCTCCTCCACACTATAAGAATCTTACTATTAGCCCAGTACTCTGTATTCCTGCTACTCCTTCCAAAGTGAATCACCTCACACTTTTTTTGCATTAAATTCCATTTGCCACCTCTCAGCCCAGTTCTGCAGCTTGTGTATGCCCCTCTGTAACCTGCAACATCCTTCTGCACTGTCCACAACTCTACCGACTTTAGTGTCATCACAAATTTACAACCCATTTTTCTACGCCCTCATCTAGGCCATTTATAAAAATGTCAAACAGCAGTGGCCCCAAAACAGATCCTTGTGGTACACCATGAATAACTGCACTCCAGAATGAACATTTCCCATCAACCACCACCTTCTTTCAGCTAGCCAGTTTCTGATCCAAACTGCTGAGTCACCGTCAATCCCATGCCTCCATATTTTCTGCAATAGCCTTCCGTGGGAACCTTATCAAACACTTTACTGAAATCCATATACCTCACATCAACTGCTTTACCCTCATCCACCTGTTTGGCCACCTTCTCAAAGAACTCAGTAAGGTTTGTGAGGCCCAACCTACCCTTCACAAAACCGTATTGACTATCCTTAATCAAATTATTCCTTTCTAGATGATTATAAATCCTATCTCTTATAATCCTTTCCAACACATTACCCACAACCGAAGTAAGGCTCACTGGTCTATAATTTCCAGGGTTGTCTCTACTCCCCTTCTTGAACAAGGCAACAATACTTGCTATCCTCCAGTCATCTGGCACTTTTCCTGTAGACAACGATGACATAAAGATCAAAGCCAAAGGCTCTGCAATCTCCTCCCTGGCTTCCCAGAGAATCCCAGGATAAATCCCATCCAGGGGACTTATCTATTTTCCAGAATTGCTAACACCTCCTCCTTATGAACCTCAATCCCATCCAGTCTAATAGCTTGTATCTCCTGGATAACATTGTCTTTTTCCAGTGTGAATGTTTTCCAGGTCCAAATGTTAGGAACTGTGCAGAGCAGTTCTGGATTCTTGTCTGGGTGCATAGCTTTGTAAAATGGCAATGACACAAAAGATGCCAGTGGATCCAGGATATTTGCTGAAATGCTCAAATGTTCTTTATGAGTGAATTTAGAACATAGAAAAATACAGCGCAGTACAGGCCCTTCAGCCCTCGATGTTGCGCCAACCGAAGCCTACCTAACCTACACTAGCCCAATAACCTCCATATGCTTGTCCAATGCCTGCTTAAATGACCCTAAAGAGGGAGAGTCCACCACTGCTACTGGCAGGGCATTCCATGAACTCACAACCCGCTGAGTAAAAAATCTACCCCTAACATCTGTCCTATACCTACCACCCCTTAATTTAAAGCTGTGTCCTCTAGTAACAGCTGACTCCATACGCGGAAAAAGGTTCTCACTGTCAACCCTATCTAAACCTCTAATCATCTTGTACACCTCTATCAAATCTCCCCTAAACCTTCTTTTCTCCAATGAGAAAAGTCCCAAGTTCCTCAGCCTTTCCTCATACGATCTTCCTACCATGCCAGGCAACATCCTGGTAAACCTCCTCTGCACTCGTTCCAATGCCTCCACATCCTTCCTGTAGTATGGCGACCAAAACTGCACACAATACTCCAGATGAGGCCGCACCTCATTTAAAGCACAGTTGATTCTTACCCATAGTAATTATGTATACTACATGAAAATCGCCCTGAATCTACCATCTGATTAAGAATCTGTTGCTGTGACTCATAGGCTGTTTTAATATGTTCTATTTTAAGCATTAATTGCTAACTGTGTCACCTAAGAAAACAGTGAGTATGGGTATCGTGTGATTTTCGCATTAGTTTGTAAACTTGGTTTCAAAATTGGTAGATAGGTTTGACATTTTCAAAAGAATGTACAGCTTCTTGATGTCCTAAAGTTACAACCCAGATTGGGTAATGCATCTCTATGATCCCAACTAGGTAAGTCAGATCTCTCGGTCATTTAAAAAAAAACATGGTTGTCACCACTGAAACAAAAGGTTGAAAATTTTCTTTAACAATGGAACAGAAATTTATTGCACAAAGAAATGAATTTTAAAAAAATAAGCTATCTGAATATAGTACACAATTTGAAAGATCTTAAAATCCACAGAAACACAAAATATTCAACCTATTTGTCCATACCATTACTTCATAAGTTTACATCCAGGGAAAGTACACCTATCTCAAATCTTTAAGTTTGACTAAAATGATTCTTCCCTGTTCTTTTCTGTGAACTATGAAGTCTTCTTACAAAAATACTCAAAAAAATGAAAGTATAGATGTTCTCAGTCTTTCAGTTATCTGCAGATTTATAATCAAACATTTTCTTATCTACAAGATGTACAAAGTCAACTTCTACGAAGGTAACGTATTCCCTAAACTGTCCTTTACTCCTTTAAGGCACAGAAACTGCACATTGCTTCTGATCCCAGACAGATCTCTTCCAAAGCAGCTCAAAAACCTCCAAACTCTGGGTTTTTACTTCATTAAAATCAATTCTTGATTATCCTGAACCAAAAACAAGCTAATTTCCCTCTATATTTGCATACCCTGTTCTAAACCCAACACAGTTCTATTAACAGCGGTCCCTGATCTCTGACACATAGTAGATTAGGCCAATGTTCCAGAGCTAGTTATTTTTAAAACCGTTCAGAAAAGTAACCAATAACAATATGTCACTATCTTGTAAACCAAACTCTGAAAATTTATCATTTGATCACGGTACTCAATGCCACTTATTAACATTATCCCATTTTCATATGAATCAGGTCATTAAAAGTCTGTTTCCATAATCCAAAAGCAAGGGCAGGATATTTTTTGTTTATTGATAATTTATTTTAGCTATCCATTGTCCTGTTCCTCAGTTTGATTTACAGTACATGAAACTTTCCAACAGTTTTGAGTATGCATTATCTTACAAAATATTTAAGTTGTGGTAATTCTTGCATGCTGTCAAAGATGGTATGTTATAGTGTACATAAACTGATTAGCGCCCAAAAGTGGTCACAATTCGCGTAGTATGCACTCAGGGTATTCAACAAGAGACAGCAGCCTGAAAATTGTCCTAACTCAGTTCTCAGTATGTATCATCATAAACTGTGGCTCTCCTTGAGCTGATCTTGTTGGTCAGAAGCTGACCAATCTTGGTTGAGTCAAATGTTGGCCAAGTCACATAGGCGCTCCTGATGCTCTCTGCTCCAAATTAAACCAATTTTTTTTCCTGAAATAACATGTCCTTTCAATGTCTGCTGTCGTGCTTGTCAAAGTAATCTGAATTTGCAGCAACATGAATTCAACTGTTTTAAATTATGTTTTGAACTGGTCTGGAAAAGGGTGCAGGAGCTGTACTTATTTATGTGGGTCGTGATTACCATTCTTAAAATGGCTAAGTGAATGCAACACTCCCTGATCAACCAGCAAATCAGTGGAAATTTGTCATTGTTACACTGATTTTATACTCTCAGATGAAGTAGGAAGGCAGAAAAGTCATACCATGTAACCAAAATATATTTTTCAGTCTCCTGAGGTCAAGTTTTCTAAAGTATCAAAATATTTTTAATGGTAACCACATCCTTTGATCGATTTAAAGCTAATTGCTCTTACTGAAGGAGATTTATGGATTGACAGCAGTTTGTAACTTCCAATTACAAGTTAGAGAGAATCAGGCTTTGTAAGAGAATATCGTTAAGATAACAAAACCATTGGTAGAGAGCTGCTAATTGTTCAGTTGTGATTTGTTGCTGTTTTATAAATATGTGAATTAATCTGGCAAAGAGTTTACACAACTAACAGTTATGGCTGATGCACTAGGTGTTATAGGTACATTAGATTTAGGATGGCTTGGTGTCTTCAACTTATTAGGAACCAGGAATATTCGCAACCAATCGCAATGAGTACAGATTGCTCTGAAGTGACAGCTTTCACCTAGATCATTTAACAGGTCAAGATTGCTAGGATTATATATTATGTTAATAAACATTGAGTCAAAAGAGGGGACAAAACATTTTGTAACAGTTTATCATGCTTATCAGTTCTGCATACATCCTTTTTTTTGACAGGGTAGAAATCTGAAGGTCAATTATTTTTCCCCTGGATTATAGCTTGAGAAGCAACTAAAGCTAGGAGAAATTATGTTGGATAACTAAAATGCCACTGTCTCTCCAAAATACTATAACTAAGTAACTTGTCATAACAGCACTAAGGTATTTAAATACCGGTAAATTCTTTAGGTGAACAGAGTTTGTGCTATTTTTGGAAACTGCGATAGTTATTTTGACGTAATTGTAGCACTTTTAGAGAAGTAGCTATTGCTTTCTTCTTAACAATATTAAAGATGTTACAGTATTTTACTGATAGAATTTTAAATACATGTATATGTTTGATGCAGAGCTATTTTATTCTTACAAGTCATTTTCTTAAAATGATTGCAGACATTGTATTAAGATAGACTTCAACTTTATTTTTTAACATGTACAGTTATAGATAAATCCACTTACAACATGATTACAGTAGTGGGCACAGCCATTTTGTGAAGTCATCTATTCAGTACACCAGTTAGAATCATGCATTATTACTACTGGCTTGTGTTGTGTGATAAACTCCTAATTCCTTCAATAATGGTTGAAATAGAAACTTCAGATAAATGGTTTTGTTCTTTTATTCCCTTAAGAAAAATAAATATCTTTGAATTATTTGCTTTTGTTGCTCTTTATTGAAACTCCATTTACAAATACATGCATTAAGGTCCCACAAAACTACACTTCATTATGATTGCCGAGATCATTCCCAACCTAAACAAGGCTGACGACTTTTATTATTTGGGGTAAGACTCATTCTTCTTTTTATAAATGTGTGACCTATTTCACTCCTACAATGGTTTTATAACTTAAAATGGGTTTTCGATTCATCTTCATTTTGATCATAAGCAAATCTCATACTTTTGAGAATGTGCCTGCTCTGTATGATGAGACATTTCAGACAACTGTGATTATAGCAATGGATTTTGATACTAGGAACATGGGGAGAGGAGTAGAGTCCTTACAACATGCTTTACTACTCAATTATATCATGATTAATGTGTAACTCAACATCCGTTGGAATATTTAGCGAACAAAAGTGCATTAATCGCAATCTAGAAAATTTAACTGACCTATTATTTTGAGGGGACAGATTCCAGACTTAGACTATGGGGATAACAAGTGCTAGTTAACTTCACTGTTGAGTACCCAAGATCTAATTTTAAAGTAATGCCCTCATGTTCTGACTTTCCACACAGATATTCTACTTTATTTTCTCATCCCTATTGAATTCAATTTATCATTTTAAATACCATGATTTGATCACTCTTAAAACTTTGAGCATACAAGGCAGATTATGCAAATTGTCTTCCAAATTTAATCCTTCAGCACCAGATTACTGCTGCTCCATGGAAGTACACAGGCAATTTACAGACAATTTTCAGCCCTGAGTTCATGAAAAAATTCTCACTAGTGGAAAGTTGCCATTGCTTTCTGAACAATTCTGAGTAGCATGGTGGCTCAGTAGTTAGCACTGGTGCCTCACAACGCCAGGCACCCAGGCTTAATTCCACCCTTAGGTGACTTTGTGAAATTTGCACATTCTCCCCATCTCTATGCGGGTTTTCTCTGGGTGCTCCAGTTTTCTCCTATAGTCCAAAGATGTGCAGGTTAGGTGGATTGGCCATGTTAAATGACCATAGTATTGGGGTGTGCAGGTTAGATGGGTTCAGCATGGAAAAATGAAGGGTTACAGGGAGGGTGGGTCTAGATGGAATGCTATTCGGAGGGTCAGTGTGGACTCAATGGGCTGATTGGCCTGCTTCCAAACTGTAGTGATTCTATAAAGTTTGCATTAATGCAAATTTCAAAACAAGTCTTACATATAACGGACTTAAAGAATTCATGAGTGGGAGTGCCAGTGTTGGACTGGGGTGGTCAAAGTTAAAAATCACACAACACCAGGTTATAGTCCAACAGGTTTATTTGGAAGCACTAGTTTTCATAGCACTGCTCCTCATCTGGTAACTAGTGGGACAGGATCATTAGGCACAGAGTTTATATCAAAAAGATCATTGTGTGATGCAATTAAAAGGATAAATTGCACAAACCTTAGCGTCTAACCTCACACCTTGTCTGAGCGGAGACGTCACTGTTTTTTAATAAATCTTAAGTTATCTTGAGAATGTGACTTAAAAGAAATTCTGGGATTTACATATTAATGAACTGACACCTGCAACCCATTCTAAAAGATGAAAGACTTAACAGCAATCTGGGTTTGTTCAATATATTTCAATAGTTCAATATATATGACATTGTGATCTTTTGCTATAAATTCTGTGCCTTATGATCCTATCCCACTAGTTACCTGATGAAGGAGCAGTGCTCTGAAAGCTGTACCTCCAAATAAACCTGTTGTACTATAACCAGGGGTGTGATTTTTAACTTTAAAGCATTCAAGTTAACTAACTTGGTTTGGTTTACTATTCAGCATTGAAAATCCAATTTAATGCATTTACTGGTAATCATTTGAGACATTAAGCTTTTGCATCACTGCAGTGTTAAAACACAAAGATGCAAAAAGGATGAATTATTCAGAATTTTAACTACTAATCAGATAAAATGAATAAAATGGAGCAAAGTATGCATGCCATTTTAGAATGCACTATCAGTAAGTTACAACTTGATGCATTTGTTATTCATAGTGCTGGTGTTTCAACAAGTTGCTAAGTATGGCATAAGATTGTCACTCCCCCTGCCACTGAGGTAAGTAAATGTGTTGAAAATTGCCTGGGATAAAACTAGCAGCATTTGCAGAACAAAATTAATGGGGACATGGTACAGTTGGCTGCCTGATCAAGCAGTCAACTAATATATGGTAGAAAGGTATCAAGCTATTGAGAAGCCTACTACATATAAATAAAATCTCCCTTTCCTATTTTGTTTCTTTGGCTCAGCTGTTGCCATTTCATATGATTCAAAAGATAATGGCAGTAAAACATATGTGTGAACATAGTTATTACTCTCAATTCAGATTGCAAGGCCTGAGGAGCCTGGATGACTGCAGCTTTAATCAGCAGGGACTCAACGGGATGAGTATCCTTGTATGTTAACCTCATTACAATGAAGATGGCAGTATGGGAGGAGGCAACAAAAGGTAGGTGTTGCAAGTTTGGAATCCTGCAAATGATCAGGTACTTGCAAGATCGACTATGAGGGTCGAGGAGCAAGTGGGGATCTTCTGGGGAGAGAACAGGAAATTGTAGTCATGGAAATCAAAGCCTGAATGTTAGAGTAGTATAGAGAGATGGAGTTGTAGTATAAATGGGCTGTAGGAAGTGTTATTTGAGGTAGGGCCAGTCCCAAAAGTCAGCCATCTGAGGATTGGGAGGGGTCATGTTTGGGATAGTGACTGTGATAAATCTCTTCCAAATACTTGCTGTGTTTTCATTCAAACACTTGCTGCCTACGTGGGTATGTCTCTTGATTGTCCTCAGGCAATATGGCAGGTTGTGCACTTCCTGCTGGTGCTGTGTACAAAACATGATTTTATGCCTCATTACAGACTTCTAACTTGAAGGGAAATGGTAGTGTGATGCTAATGACATTGGACTAGTAGTCCAGAACCTCATACCCCATGTTTTTTGGGACATGGGTTTGAATACCACCATTGTAGAAAATGAAATTTGAATTTAGTTAAAAAAAATGTCTGGAATTAAAAACTAACTTAATGGCAGCCATATCATAATTGTAATTAAAATCTGATTCATTAATGTCCTTCAAGAGAGGACATTTGCTATCCTTACCTGGTCTGGCCTACATGTGACTTCAGGCCCACAACAATGTAATTGACACTTAACTGCCTTCTGATTTGGCCCCAGCAAGCAATTGTATAAAGCCACTACCAAGTCTAAAGGGGGGTTGCGGGTGGAGTTGTGGCAAATTTGGCAGAGCTGTCTCATAGATTACTAAACAACAGCCTGACATGGAAATACTCATGGAATCATATGTTACAGAATATGTCCCAGACACCACCTACACCATTCTTGGGTATGTCCTGGCTCTCTGGTAGAAATGGTGGCACATTTGTATACACTCAGGAAGGAGTTAGCTTGGACTTCCTCAACATTGACTCTGGATCCCATTAAATCTCATGGCATCAGATCAAATATGGGCAAGGATTTCTCCTGCTAATTACCACCTATTTCTCCCCCTTAGCTGTTAAATTAGTGCCTTTCCATATTGAACTATGGGGGATTTCACTGTCCATCAGTAGCACCTTTACTGACTGAAATCGCTAGTTCTTAAAGAACCTGGCTGCTAGACAAAGTGTGCAGCACGTAAGTGACTTACTTGGCCTTATCGTCACCAATCTACCTGTCACAATGCATCTGTCCATGATAATATTGGTAGGAATGACTCCTGCTTCGTACTGGTGGAGATGAAATTCCATCTTCAAGTTGAGCATCATGTTATGTGACCCTGTCACTATATTAAGGGCTAAGCAATTCCACAACAAATGTACCAGATCAAAGCTCTGCAGTCTAGCCACATCCAACCTTGAATGTGACGGACAATTAAACAGCTAACCGTAGCAGAAGTCTTCACAAATATCCCCAAAGATGAGGGAGCCCAGAACATCAAAGGCAAGGCTGAGGTATTTGCATCCATCTTCAGTCTGAAGTGCCAAGAATATGATTCATCTGCATGTCTTGAGCTCCCTAGCACCACAGATGCCAGAATCAGCCAATTCAATTTGCTGCATATCGAGGGATGCTGAAGGCAGTGGAAACTGCAAAGGCTAGGAGAGCTGATAACATTTAGAAAAGAAGACTGGTGCTCCAGAATGTCCTTAGCCAATTTGTTCCAGTATAGCTACAACAGTGTCATCTACGTGACAATATTGTAAATGAAAACTTAGAGGAGCTGGGATACAGTCTTGACCAGATCAAGATTGATGAAGATGATGTGCTGAAAATTTTGGAAAACATTAAGATTGATAAGTCCCTAGGGCCAGACCAGATTTATCCTAGGCTGCTCCGGGAAACGAGAAAGGAGGTTGCCAAGTCGCTGGCGAGGATATTTCACTCCTTACTTTCCACAGGAGTCGTACCAGAGGATTGGAAGGAAGTGAATGTTGTTCCACTTTTAAAGAAGGGAAATAGGGAAATCCCTGGCAATTACAGACCAGTCAGTCTCACATCTGTGGTCAGCAAAGTTGTGGAAAGAATTCTGAGGGATAGGATTTACGACTATTTGGCAAAGCATAGTGTGATTAAAGGCAGTCAGTGTGGCTTTGTGAGGGGCAGGTCATGCCTCACAAATCTTATTGAGTTCTTTGAGGAGGTGTCAAGACAGGTCGACGACGGTCGAGCAGTGGATGTGGTGTATATGGATTTCAGCAAGGCATTTGATAGGGTTCCCATGGTAGGCTCATTCATAAAGTCAGGAAGTATGGGATACAGGGAGATTTAGCTATCTGGATTCAAAATTGGCTGGCTGACAGAAAGCAGAGAGTGGTTGTAGATGGAAAGTATTCTGCCTGGAAGACAGTGTTGAGTGGGGTCCCGCAGGGCTCTGTTCTTGGGCGTCTGCTCTTTGTAGTTTTTATATATGACTTGGATGAGGAGGTTGAGGGGTGGGTTAGTGAATTTGCAGATGACACAAACGTTGGAGGTGTCGTCGATAGTATTGAGGGTTACTGCAGGCTGCAGTGTGATATAGACAGGATGCAAAGCTAGGCTGAGAAATGGATAAATATGAAGTGATGCATTTTGGAAGGTCAAACTCGAATGCTGAATATAGGATTAAAGACAGGATTCTTGGCAGTTTGGAGGAAGAGAGGGATCTGCGTGTGCAAGTGCATAGGTCCCTCAAAGTTGCCACCCAAATGGATAGGGTTATTAAGAAAGCACATGGTATTTTGGCTTTCGTTAACAGGGGTATCGAGTTTAAGAACTGCGGGGTTTTGCTGCAGCTCTACAAGTCCCTGGTGAGACCACACTTGGAATATTGTGTCCAGTTCTGGTTGCCCTACTATAGGAAAGATGTGGAGGCTTTGGAGAGGGTGCAAAGAAGGTTTACCAGGATGCTGCCTGGACTGGAGGGCTTGCCTTATGCAGAAAAGCTGAATAAACTCGGACTTTTCTCTCTGGAGAGAAGGAGGAAGAGAGGAGACCTGATCGAAATGTACAAAATAATGAGAGGGATAGAGTCAATAGCCAGAGACTTTTCCCCAAGGCAGAATTGACTGGTACGAGGAGTCATAGTTTGTGGATATTAGGAGGAAGGTATAAAGAGACATCAGAGGTAGGTTCTTTACGCAGAGAGTTATGAATGTGTGGAATGTGTTGCCAGCTGTGATGGTGGAAGCGAGGTCACTGGGGACATTTAAGCGACTGCTGGACATGCATATGGATAGCAGTGAGTTGAGGGGCGTGTAGGTTAAGTTACTATGTTTTACATTAAGATTAAGTCTCGGCACAACATCGTGGGCCTAAGGCCCTGTTCTGTGCTGTACGTTTCTATGTTCTATGTTATAAAACCGCCCGGTTAAATTCTGCAAACAAAATGCCGGAGAAATCTAACATGATTGGCAGTATGTGACTGAATATAACATCAATGCTTGTTCATTATCTATAAAACACAAAGTGAGGAATGTGATGGCATGCTCTCCACTTGTATGGATATATGCAGTTCCAACAGTTCTCAATAAGGACAATGCAGCCTGCTTGATTGCCATCTTACCCATTGTCTTCAACATTCACTCTCTTCACCACTGACGCTCAGTGGCAGCAGTGTGAGTCATCTGCAAGGCACACTTAAATAACACTCTGACACTTCTCTGATAGCACTTTCCAAACCTGTGACGTCTATCATCTATTATCTAGGATTTACATATTAAAGTTGTGAAACCAGCAAATCAATTCTAAAAGATGGAAGACTTAACAATCTAGGTTTGTTCAATGTATCATTGTATCACTGTAATCCTTTGCTATAAATTCTAATGGTCCTGCTTCACGATCACCTGAAGGAGCAACGCTTTGAAAGCTCGTGCTTCCAGATAAACCTGTTTGGACTATAACTTGGTGTTGTGTGATTTTTAACTTTGTCCAAGAATTATGGCACTTCACCACCACATCCTGAAAGTCAATTTGGAATGGGCAATGCTTACCATGAGGTAAAAACAAGGACTGCAGATGCTGGAAACCAGAGTCTAGATTAGAGTGGTGCTGGAAAAGCACAGCAGGTCAGGCAGCATCCGAGGAGCAGGAAAATCGACGTTTCGGGCAAAAGCCCTTTCTAATGCTTACCGTGAGCAGATTTTTTAAAAAACATAAAATCTACTTGACTGCAATACAATGGTAGGTGGCATTATTGGTGGTGCAGTTTTTGGAAGAGATATTAAACACCATATGGCGATTGCAAAGTTCTCAAAGAGAAAACAGGAAGTTTAAAAGTGGCTTAACACACAACTCTCAACCAACACCATCAAAATATAGTGATTTGTTTGTGTGAACTTGCAAAATGCCAATTAGTTGCCAATAAACAGTAGTATGTTTACTTCAAATAATATCAAAGGTATCAGAATGTTTTGGCAGGGCAAGAGATACAATATAAATACATAGTTGTATTGAACTTACACAATTTGCATAACATGGACTGTTTACTGGATGATTAGATTCATTCAGTTTGTTACAATATATTAAAACATAATTGGATTTTGAGGGTGATAACTATTTCAATATGAATTCATATTGCAAACCAGATTAATTGTTGATTATTCTGTCATAGCTGAACAACTAAAGCAGTCATTTCCCATTACATAAAAACTAAAAGAAATGCAAATGTTGTAAATCAGAAACAAAAGCAGAAGTGCTGAAAAAAAAACTCAGTAATTCTGGCAGCATCTGTGAAGAGAAATCAGTGTTAATGTTTTGGGTCCAATGATCCTTCCTCAGAATTTCCCATTACTTGTTGCTATGTTCACATGTACATCACTGTAATGAGTGACCTGTAAAAGAAACTGATACCTGTCTCTTTCTAAGTGCTACTGATAAATAACATTTAATATGTCTGCAAGAATTTAAAGATTTTATTCCCAAATAGATATGTGGTCAGTTTAGTTTGGTACATAGACATGAGAAAATGTCAATTAATTGTTCAATGTCTCCAACAAGTTCCACCAGCCTAGTTAATTTTCTATTCTATAATGTCAAAAATGTGATGCATTTAAATCAGTTGAAATGCTAATTATTGGGTGGTTTAGTGCATTGTAACTGCCTTTGTAGTTATTGCATGATCACTTTAAGATCTAAGGGAAAAGCATCAGGATCTTTCACACTTTAATGATAACAAATCAATAGCACTAACCATTCTGATGCCAGCTTGAACAACTAATTTCCTGCCATGCAGTATTGGATCTGTAACAATTAGAAACCTGAATGTTGCCAAGATGTTCTAAAGCTTTGCCTGCATATTTCACTGAATTTTCTTTTTTTTTCTATACATTGCATTGTCTTCAGCTTTTTATAGGGCATGCGTCTAAATATTTTAATACAAATTATCACACTTGTTTGTAAATCTTTGCTTTTCAAAAGTGTACTTGAATTTAATTGAATAAATTTGATTATAACAAATAAAACAACCCATTTGACTAACATCCTATCCAGCACCTTAATACCATCTACAAGTGTCCCTGTATCAACCTGCCAAGGCTTCTTCGACAGTATCTCCAAACTTTGGTCTTTGTGATCTTTATCACCTGGAAGAACAAGAGGAACAGACACATGGCAGTGCCACCAATCACAAATTCCAAGGAACACAACACTTTGTCTCAGAAACATATCACTATTCCTTCATTGTTGATATCCCAGAATTCCCTTCCCATAAGGACTGTGGAGTTATCTACATGGATTGCAGTGACTGAAGAAACTGTTTGAGGGCCATGAGGCATAGATGATAAATGCCGGTTAAAGCCCATCTCATGATTAAATAAAATAAAAGTAAGTGCATCTGCTGTTGAATGCGGTTACTTATCGTACATGATACCAATACATACCAATAGCGTTTCCTTGTAAACTTAGGTGAGTATTTGTCAATCATGCTCAAATGTATCTGCATTTTCTGCCGCTAGGCAAATACTTGGCAAGCTGAAGTCTAATGTGAATCAAGAAGCTGTTTCATTTCACAGTCAGATGAACATATAAAAATGTAGTTGCGATTGAACTCAGATTTATGCATTTTCTTCTATAAAGTTTAATTGACAATTATTTTAAAAAAAACATTTTTACAGTCATTGTGATTATCTATGAGCTAACATGTATTCAGTGGAACATGAAAAGTCAATCCAAACATAGGTTCTTATGTCTATTCAAAAGGAACCTGAATCGTAGTGATAGACTAGCTCATTTTATCATGGTATTTGTACAGTCTTCATATTTAATAGAATCATATTTGTAAGTTACTTGCTCACTACTACTGTATGTGTGCCCACATTTTTGATTTGCACTGTCACTGAGGAATGCTGTCTCAATGGAGCACTGAGTATCATTAACATCATGGTAGTCTATTTACTTTCCTTCTGTAGACACACATAGATCATGGGACATTGTGGTGCTTAGACCATAGAACTATAACTGTTGGTAACAAATGACTTCAATATGGGTGCAGTAACTTGAAATAGATATTATAGCCTTTTCTTAGTTATCAGGGACTGGGAGAAATGTGGTTGTGAATTTTTTCAGTGCTTTGGGCTGTGGTGGTGGGGCAGGAGGAGAAGGAAGAGAGGACACCTATTGTCTTCACACCACTGTGCCATTTTGATAGAGGTTGGGTTAGTTGCACTGCCTGTAGGAACTCCAGTTAAAACACTCCTTTTGGGATATTCCATCGTGCACAGAGGGGTTCCCCCATGATGATAGCTGCCCCCATGGCAATGATGCTGCTTCATCTCAGAAGCCAGCCTCCTGACCCCCATCTTTGGAACCTTCCTTCATGGCTCAATGTTCTTAGATCACATTCAACTTTCCCTGGCAGCGCCTGGCCATCAACATGGCCGTCATCCTGCACTGGCTGCTCCAGAAATGGCTGCCATCACCATACTTTGGCAGGGGATGAAATGCTAATTCAGGATCTGGTTGCTGGCTGAAGTAGAGTTGGCTCCCTATTTTAGTGCCAGCTGCTGCCTTCACCAGAATATTTCAGCTGTGGGCATTGTTTAACTATGATTGCAGATGGGCTTCATCCTAAGTGGCTATATTCAATCTTATGCCATTAAATAAATTGAGATCTCAACAAATAATTCACGTTCTTCATTTGTGAGTTTAAACAACAAGCCTATCTGTCTTTTCTCCCTCATCTTTATTTTGGAGCTATGGACTTCCATTGGATTGGTTCACATGTATGGTTAAAGTACTGCAGTGCTTTGCCATTGTCTTTCCTGGACAGCTCATCAGGGTAGTCTACTGCTCAGGTATATTGGGAGGATTTAGAGGCTGATAATCAACCTATTTAGCCGCATTAACAATACACCTTCTGTCATTAAGAATCCCAGAGCTTCAAACTCAAGACCTCACAAACAATGAGTATCAGAAGTTTATTTAGTCTCAGAATCCCAATCCTTTCCTCAGCTGACGTTCACACACATTCCACTGGCAGTCATTAGATAACTGTTGTCTTAGAAATATTTAGTAACCTGCTGCCCATTGATATGTTGTTCTTGCTTTATGTACATTTATAAGGCAATGGAAATGATAGAAATATTCATCAGAGTCATCCAGATGTGGGATGTTAGTTTGCTTTCTCTCCATGGATTCTGTCTGACCTGCTGTGATCTCCAGAATTTGTTGTTTTCAGTTCATGAACAATAGACTCCCAAGCTCCTGAGTAATTCAAAAAAGTTCCAATTTACACATTCCATTTGTTTGAAATTTGGCATGTGTTCATTTGTCCTAGTGAGCTGAAAAGCAAAAGCATTGATACCATTTCTCGTTGTATCATGTTTCCCTTTTCAATATTTAAAACACATTCAACTCAATACTTTCAAATATATTTTAAATATATTTTAAAACTTCTCATTCCAAATACTGCGGAAAAACATCAAATGATTTGCCAAACTATATCCGTGTCCATGCGTCTAGTTACTGCAGTTTCAGTTACCTGTGGTTTACTGCGGCCTGAAAGTATTATAGGGAATGTTCTAGAACCAGGGACCAGGAGGCTGCTGGCATGGTACCTTTCCGCTTTAAACGAATGGGTTCACACTTATCCGTGGTTTCGGGTTTCTGTAATAGGTCTTGGAATGTATCCCTCGCGGTACTAAAAATACTATAAGTCCACAGCAGGTAATCAGAAATAACGGCTGAGACCTTAGCTACTGGTCTCCAAGTACAGAGTTTACTGAGAAAATACATGAGTTGTTTTCTGGAAGAATAAGATTATTTGACATATCATGTGACAGAAGAATATGCTAATATTTCAGGTGTAACCTTTCATATTGAGGAATTATATACAAGACAATAAGTTGTCGTCATCTTTCAGAAACCGATCATGTCCAGTATTTAAGCTGATATCCAATTAAATATAAAAACTGTTGATAAACTTCCCGCAACTCGATATAAATTATGACAACTGCAGCTTGCCAAGTGAAGGCCAACTTAAAGTTGTGGCAAGAAAATTATTTTATCTTCAATATGTAGATCTTTATCTTCTTCATAATTTTGAAGGAGCCACACACCATAAATAAAATGTTAAGAGCTAAATGAATTATTTATCAATTTTATGTCATAATATTTAACTGTATGCAAAAGTACTCAACACATTGATACTGTATGGGATAACACTATTGCTTAAAGTTGCTGGTCCCAGATATTTAATTAAAATTTATTTGTTTATTTTCCCCACTCAGGAAATGAAAAGTTAATTATTTATTTTTTAAGCATAGTAAATACTATTTGCAATGCTCACACTCTGCAAGATACTTCTGCTACTATTTTAAGAAAGGTGTCAACTTTCTTAAAATGTAAAGGCTAATACCTCTATTGAACTAATTGATAAATAAATGTCATACAAATGTACTGAGCATTTTACAGTAATATTGTAATTTCTAGGTTTTATTGATTTTTTAATTTTAACATCCAGCTCTTTTAAAATACATGACTTCAAAACCTATTCATTGTAACTGATAACTATGCTTGGTATGAAACAATCATAGGGCCATGCATCTAATAGTAACTTTACAATGCCAACTGATCACCAGGGAGGAGTTGCAACTGATGACCCCTATGCAGAAAGGTCGCACATTAACACCACCATGTTCTAAGTTATGGAGTATTCAAGCTTGTGACCATGCAGTCAGCATCAACCAATAAGGAATCGGTTTCACCATGGCACAACATTTCTGAACAGTATGGAAACAGACATAATGGACATCTATATTTCTTTAGCGATATCAGAGCCTTCTTTGAGATTGTTAGCTGCCTAGAGCTTGTAGTTCTTGCACCCAAGGTGGAACATGAACTTTGTGAACCTGTTGGTCTCTTTTGGTCAGTTGCAATTCTTTTTCGACTGGCAAGTCAAAAGCTGGCTTCCTGGTTACTAAAAGATTGATCTCTCTGAGGCAGCTGAAGGTCAGACTGTCAAATAACATCCATTTTTTTTAATGAACTTAATACTCTCTCACAGGATTTTCCTTGAATTAAGCAAAGGAATATTTGCATTTACAGAGCATCAAAATATCTCAAAGTGCTTGACACAATTACTTAACGATTAGAGTGCAATAATATGTAGACAAATGTTTTCATAAAGTCAGAACAATTACTGTAAGAAGCAATAACCAGTGTACATACATTCTTATTCTGTACAGACATTCCTGCCCGCACCCCCCCCATACAAATACCAGTTGATGTTGAGATACAAACACATGATTCCCAGTCTCATTTGCTATATCAAGTTAAATATGAAGAAGAGAACATAAATAGGTGAGATAAAATTTAACTTCAGGGATTACAGAGAAAATTGTGCAAAAATTATTTGTAAATGACCTGAATCTGGCTCAGGGCTTATATGTAGCAGAGCAGCTATCATGTTACAACCTAGTGAAAGTCACCCTCGAGTCAATCTTTTGTTCTAACAGCTACAGATGTTTTACTTTGGAGACCTGCTGTAAATGTCAGTAAAGCTGGTGGTGAGATTTCCATCTTCCTTGTTAAATGTTACTAAAATAGATCGAGGAAAGGCATTGAAGCAGACATTACAATAAGGTCAACACACTGATGTACTTTTTGGTGGAGAAGGGAGTAGGGTAAAATTATGAGGTTGATCTGTGGAAATAATTCTGGCTTGTGGGCCCCTAAATTTTTGTTTTGCCATGAAATTAATTTACTCACTTCAGAAACGTAAATGAATATGGAGTAGGGAATGACCAATCCCCAATGCCAGTGCCAGTAACCTATGTACTCACAAACTGAAGCATCTGGAATTAAATCTGCAAGTTTAGACTCTCACCTGAACCTGGCTGAATCACAGATAGGTGGATGAAAGCAGTCGTGCTGGATGGACATAAGTGGTCATTGGCACAAGAAGAACTTGTGGAGGGAAAGCACTGATTTTACTGCTCCTGATTCCAAAAGTAACTTGAAAACAAAACTTGACCTTGATGGACTCCTTTTACTCTGCTTGTCAAAGGAAGCCACCAATGCAGCTTCTGTCAATCCTTACATTTAAATAGTAAATCAGGTTCCAGAGCCTGACCTACAATATTTAAAGAGGATGGAGTACTCTTCAAGTTAAGGTTGAGGACAGTGTTTCTTAATGGTGTTCTAACAGTATTGTACCATGGAAGACCACTAAACCCCAAATATACTAATATTTCTAACTTATCCCAGCTGTTGACTTGAACACAACTCTGTTTCCCTATACAGATGTCACCTGAAATTTCAAGCATTTTCTGTTATTAATTTATCAAACTTGAACTGGGATCGACATGGAAAGGCAACAATCAAGGATATTTAATCTGAACATGTTGCAAATAAAATGCCTCTAAATATTACATTTTTCAAAATACACCAGGAAAAACTCTATTCAGAGAATTTGAGAATTATTCTGAAAAATTTTGTGCATCTACATACTTCTCATGTATGATGCTTCAGGGGCAAATATCCCTAACATCCCATTGGGTTGAAATGGAATTGACACTAGTCCAAAGTGTTGAGATTTTCATAATGAAGCATGGAGACTTGCAAACAAAAAAGAATAATGAAGTTTATGTGTTTAGTCACTTTAACATTCAAATACTAACTGCGTACAGTCATAGAGTCATAGGGATGTACAGCATGGAAACACCCTTCAGTCCAAACCGTCCATGCTGACCAGATATCCCACCCCAATCTAATCCCACTTGCCAGCACCCAGCCCATATCCCTCCAAACCCTTCCTATTCATATACCCATCCAAATGCCTCTGAAATGTTGCAATTGCACTCGCCTCCATCACTTCCTCTGGCAGCTCATTCCATACACGTATCACCCTCTGTGTGAAAAAGTTGCCCTGTAGGTCTCTTTAATATCTTTCCCCTCTCACCCTAAACCTATGCTATTCCAAAATAGCAAAGAATATTAAGAATTCAGAACAACTGAAATCATCATGATGAAAGTTTAGTTGTTAAATGTGGGAAAAAGATATATAGAGGAGTATTGAACATTGTCACATTTAATATGTTATAAATATTAAGATTACTATCTCGTCAGAATCAAAGCTGTATACTCGCTGAGACAACCAAACCAATTTAAGTAGTTCCCAATTAGTTTATTTTCTGGTCAGTCATTATTTATGATCTAAGTCTTCAGAATTACTCATTATAATAAAATTCAGACACTCTGAAATTCCAATCGTACTGTAGATATCCACCAGTTCCTGCAGGCAGAATAGCAAATCCATTAGAATGATGCTACGATAAAAAGGGTTTTCAGATTGGCAACTCAGGATTAACTAGGCTTGAGCAAGCTCCTCAAATGATTGTGCCAAGTGATTAGAACAGAATTAAGCCACTCCAGAGAGCAGAACCACAAAGGTTAGTGCAAGCCAACATTTGGCATCAACATCTCCTCTGGATGTAGGTTCAGACCCTGAAAGTGTGGCTAAGCCTGTGAGAAAGTTAAAATGCTGTCATTTGGAGACAAAGTTAAGTTAACCCAGTGCATGGAAAACTTTAGCAAAGTAAAAGTTGAATGTCACTAAGAGGTGGGAAATTCCACCATTGAGTTTGCCAACCATTTTGAAGCACAAGGTGGAGATCTTGGAACATTTTGACATTCAGGCGTTCTCCACAGAAAGGAAGAGGATGAGAACAGCTGCCTGTCCTGACGTTGAAAAGGTTCAGC
Source organism: Chiloscyllium punctatum (assembly GCF_047496795.1). Taxonomy (NCBI): domain Eukaryota; kingdom Metazoa; phylum Chordata; class Chondrichthyes; order Orectolobiformes; family Hemiscylliidae; genus Chiloscyllium; species Chiloscyllium punctatum. Next base: position 32,406,516 of record NC_092749.1, on the reverse strand, counting down.
TGACGTGGCTTGAGCAAAAGAATGATCCCAACTCTGGTCCAATCCTGCAGGAAAGGGGAATGCCTTGGAAAAGAAGCTGAGCCAAGGAGTTCACCTGCAGGAATGGATGACTGGACTGACTGAAGAGAAGGCACAGTGTGCGGTGAGACTGTGGAGTCATGACAGCAATGACAGAGAATTGGTCATAGAATGGAGACCACATACTGAACGAGTGTGCACCAAGAGACATTTTTAACATGGATGCAACCAGACTGTTGTACTCTCTTTTTTCCAGGTCACACTTTGATGTTTAAAACATGAAATGGTGGAAATTGGAGCAATGAACATATTACTGCACAGGTCTGTGCCACCATGGATAGTACTGAAAAACTACTGCCTTCTGTGATAGGAAGGTCCAAGAAGCCACATTGCATTGCTTTTCAAATGTTAAGACACTATCACCACAGTACAAGGCAATAAAATTGCCTGGAAAACCTCCAGCATCTTTTGGACATGCATCAGGGAAAATGACCATATGTATCAATGGAAGAAAAGAAAGATTATCATTATTACAGACAACTGATCCCACACCCTGGCATCACTGACCTCAAGAGTGAGAGCTGACAATCCTGCCTCCCAAAACCATATCCAAGCTCCAGCCAATGGATCAAGAGGTAATTAGGCATCTGAAACCCACTACTGGATTATTAAGGGTATTGATAAGGAATAGGAATACACCTACTGTTACAGAGGCCAATGTTCATGAGAGGGTGTGGAATAGAACAGAATCCCGACAGTATGGAAACAGGTCATTTGGCCCAACAAGTCCACACCAACCCTCTGAAGAGTAACCCACCCAGACCCATTCCCCTACCCCATTACTCTACATTTACCCCTGACTAATGCACCTAACCTACACATCCCTTAACACTCTTGGCAATTTAGCATGGTCAATTCACCTAACCTGCACATGCGATGAAACGAGACCATCCAGAGAAAATCCACACAGACACGGTGAGAATGTGCAAACTCCACACAATCATTGAAGGCTGGAATCGAACCCTGGTCCCTGGTGTGCTGAAGCAAAAGTGCTAATCATGGCTATTGTGCTGCCCATGGTACGGGAAGCAACAATTGCCAACAGATTGAACTGCACTGGATTTAAACAGGTTACAACTGCACAAGACAGCAAGGTTGAAGAGGTATAGGATGAAGTCACCCAATCCTTGAAGCTTTTTTGGCTCATCTTCAGAAGGCTGGTGAAGAAATTCCAGCAGAAACAGCTATGGAAAATGACATTGAGATAGATGATACTGTACATTAACCAACTGGAACTGTAGATGCAACATGTTCTTTAACAATGGAGCCTGAGGAGGTAGGAGCTAATGACCCTGATTAATGCAATAAATGCCAGTCTGTTTCAAGGCAGTAGAGATGCCCTGACATCTCACACTACAGGACAAAAACACAGACAACATGACTGACTGCACTGACAACACAACAGACTGTAGTAAACTCATCCAAAGTTGGAATGTTAAGCAGAAAAAGATTGCAGAGTTTTTAAGATATGGACAAACTGAAAAATAAACACACTTTTTACATATTTAGTGCTTTGTTGTGTTTAATGTTTTTTTTATTTTCTTTTGCCATACACTGCATTTGTAGGCAAATTGGGTTGCAAAGGGGGCTCCTCAGCTATCTCAAAGCTCTACTTTATACAACATTATGGGTACATCCCTTGCCCTTCAACTCATTTTAATTTCACTATACATTAACTTTGGCTTCTGGAATCATTGTGTCTACATACTTTTTTTTACAGGTGTTGGCTTGTTGAAAATATTGCTTGGTAAAGAGTTTAAAGAGAATTTAGACAGTTCCCAATTTAGCAGGAATTGGAGAGAAATGGATTTTGGAATGGAAATGATGAATGAATGGTCTCATAAGATCTTACATGATGGGCTAACTACAAGAATGTTTGATACTACCAAATGGCTTTTACCTTTCCTGTAGGCTGTGACTGTAATGCTTTGTTTTATTTTTCCAGTGGACCACCATTGGAAACTTGAGTGAGCAGGTGGGAATCTGCAGAAGGTCCAGAATATAAGCTTGAATCTAGATGCAGCAGATACCGGTCAAATTTTCCATTTGAATTTGTAAGAGTTAGAATGTCCAGCTGCCCTTTTCAGACCAATGAAGTTTGGAAGGTCATGGTTTGAGGCTGAAGTTGAGACTTCCATACATTGGGAGTTGTTACAACCTTAGTCTTGAAGAAGATCAATATTTGTAGTCAGCGTAATTATACTGGACTCCTTGTGGGATATCTATGGGACCACCTTGGGGTTCTCTGCCAAAAAGAGGTACAGACCCTGAAGATTAAAATCAATTTTAGCTTAAATGAATATATGCCCACTTATAAAGGGAAAAAAAGAATCCAAGCATGAACTACTTTCTAAACAGTGAGAAAATTCATAAAGCCAAAGTACAAAGGGATCTGGGAGTGCTAGTCGAGGATTCTCTAAAGGTAAACATGCAGGTTGAATCCGTGATTAAGAAAGCGAATGCAATGTTGTCATTTATCTCAAGAGGGTTGGAATATCAAAGCACTGTTGTGCTACTGAGACTTTATAAACCTCTGGTTAGGCCCCATTTGGAGTACTGTGTCCAGTTTTGGTCCCCACACCTCAGGAAGGACATACTGGCACCGGAGCGCATCCAGCGGAGATTCACAAGGATGATCCCTGGAATGGTAGGTCTAACATATGAGGAACGGCTGAGGATCCTGGGATTGTATTCTTTGGAGTTTAGAAAATTAAGGGGAGATCTAATAGAAACTTACAAGATAATACATGGCTTGGAAAGGGTGGACGCTAGGAAATAGTTTCCTTTAGGTGAGGAGACTAGGACCCTTGGACACAGCCTTAGAATTAGAGGGGGTCAATTCAGAACAGAAATGCGGAGACATTTCTTTAGCCAGAGAGTGGTGGGCCTGTGGAATTCATTGCCACAGAGTGCAGTGGAGGCTGGGATGCTAAGTGTCTTCAAGGCAGAGATTGATAAATTCTTGATGTCACAAGGAATTAAGGGCTACTGGGAGAATGTGGGTAAGTGGAGTTGAAATGCCCATCAGCCATGATTGAATGGCGGAGTGGGCTCAATGGGCCAAATGGCCTTACTTCCACTCCTATGTCTTATGGAAGCTGAGGGGATGTCATTTACTGGTTTCCTGGTGAGTTGGAGGGGAATGGAACACAATCCAAGGCCAGGCACCCACCACCCTATGTAAGAACACCTTGGGGTCGGATGTACTCCTGAAAACTGTCACCAGTGTGAGAGTGCCTGGTACCTGTGTGCAGATTAAGTTATCATTCACTGATCCCTACAGTTAAGTGCGATCAGTAGCAGAGATAAGCGATGAGTGAGATTGTACCATAATTTAGAAAGTATTGAATTTCTTTGCTCTCTCTTTGATTTTGTATAAAGAACTTCTCACATTAGTCTGCTACATTATGACAGCAGCTTGTTTGCAAAATTATTCAATTGACTATAAAGTAGAGTCATAGAGATGTACAGCATGGAAACAGACCCTTCAGTCCAACCCGTCCATGCCGACCAGATATCCCAACCCAATCTAGTTACACCTGCCAGCACCTGGCCCATATCCCTCCAAACCCTTCCTATTCATATACCCATCCAGATGCCTTTTAAATGTTGCAATTGTACGAGCTTCCACCACATCCTCTGGCAGCTCATTCCATACACGTACCACCCTCTGTGTGAAAAGGTTGCCCCTTAGGTCTCTTTTATAATCTTTCCCCTCTCATCCTAAACCTACGTCCTTTAGTTCTGGACTCCCCCAACCCAGGGAAAAGACCTTGTCTATTTACCCTATCCACGCCCCTCATGATTTTATAAACCTCTACAAGGTCACCTCTCAGCCTCTGACGCTCCAGGGAAAACAGCCCCAGCCTGTTCAGCCTCTCCCTGTAGCTCAGATCCTCCAACTGTGGCAACATCCTTGTAAATCTATTCTGAACCCTTTCAAGTTTCACAACATCTTTCTGATAGGAAGGAGACCAGAATTGCACGCAATATTCCAAAAGTGGCCAAACCAATGTCCTGTACAGCCGCAACATGACCTCCATGTACTCAATACTCTGACCAATAAAGGAAAGCATACCAAATACTTTCTTCACAATTCTATCTACCTGCAACTCCACTTTCAAGGAGCTATGAACTTGCACTCCAAGATCTCTTTGTTCAGCAACGCTCCCTAGGACCTTACCATTTAATGTATAAGACATGCTAAGATTTGCTTTCCTAAAATGCAGCATCTTGCATTTATCTACATTAAACTTCATCTACCACTCCTCAGCCCATTGGCCCATCTGATCAAGATCCCGTTGTAATGAGGTAACCTCCTTCGCTGTCCACTACACCTCCAATTTTGGAGTCATCTGCAAACTTACTAACTTTATCTCTTATGCTCACATCCAAATCATTTATATAAATGACAAAAAGTAGTGGAAGTACTTTGAGACACATTGAAATACTGAGATTGTGAAAGGTGTTGTATAAATGCGAGATTGTTCTTTTAAGATCCTAACGATCCTCCTCAGTTTTCAAACTTAATCATCTCTCTACCTTGGAGCAACTTGATTGTGCTAGTGAGCAAAGGGACATAGTGACATGGCAAGTAAGAGACCGCTGCACAATCCAGAAAAAAAATACAAGTGGAGAACTTGATGCAGTACACGTTGTCTGTTGTGGAATCTTTACTCAAAAACACTATCATAGTTGAAAAGTTACTGTAAAATTCTAAATTATCTCAGTTGGTGTTGCAGTGGCTTTTGTATATTTGTGACCTCAGCCCTGGATTACCTGTACATGGGCCTGATATCTTCACATGCATTAACAGCACTGAGTTTACCTCACATTCACATGTGGTTCTCACCATATTTTCAGCTTAAAATAAAAACTCTGCTCTAGTCCTGTATGCCAAACAGTACTTGCTGCTGCTTTTTAGTTTGGTTGGTGTGATACTTGTTCAAGTAGAACCACCTGTTTGTTTTGCTTATTTACAGTATAGTGACATTTACATCCTCTGCGAGAGAGAGTCCTGAGTCCCAAGTGGGTATATTGGCAACCGGGTGAACACGTGGGTCCTGCTGAGCAGGTAAACCTTTACTAATATGTGAGTTGTAATCTTCTTTACGAGTAGCACAAACAGACGGAGCTTCCAGAGACAATCCCTGTTGTTGCTGCTGCTGCTGCTGCTGGAATGCATAACTCACATTCCCACAAGGAAAATGCTGCAGGCGGAATAGAGGCACATCCAATGTATTGGCGACAAGAGAAGAAGGTTCTAATACAACAGCAGAGGCCTGTGGCCTGGAATTTGGGATGGTAGTAGAAGAACTGCCACTGGCATGGAAACCAGAATCTTCCCTTTCTGGTGGTCTGTTGTCAGTCAAAGTATTGTTGTTTTGCACGATAGGTTTTTCTGTGAACCATGACCCATATGTAGGGTTCCAGAGGTTGGTAGGTTTTTTCCGGGAGCCCCTACCTTGTTGCAAAGCAGAAGAGTTGTTCATTTGTGAGTACGTCTTGTTGATATGAGACCCATCCTCAGCTGGCCCTCCGGTATGTACAACGGCAGAATCGTTGGGAACAAATTTGACCCGATGTTCACCAAGGCAGAGGTTGGTTGGACGCTGGGGTGGCAGGGCGAGATCAGTGGATGCTCCTTGGCTCTCGGTTTCTTGTGCTGGTGAAACTAAAAGAGGCGCTAGTCCGTCAGGATCATCTGGGCGCACGGGAACATTTCCTTCTTCTTCTGCTGGAGGCCCATATTCTACAGGCAAGGAAGTGTTTATTACATCAGGATCCTAGGATAAAGCACAAATAAAACATTATTAAAGACTGGCTCTCAGGTCGCACGGCAAACCTGTGACTTAAATACACCCCCACAAAGCACACCGTAACATAAGTGGAGCTCTTGGTAAAATGAGCAATCAGGCCCTGTTTCCCAGATGAGCAAAAGAATTCGACAGTTAGATGTTTGTTAAAGGTTCCTCCATTAGAAGCTACCCAAGGGGTCATACTCTCAGTACCACCTTCAGAAAGGAAAATTATCTAAAATATTAAGTGTTACTTAGAGGTGTCTATAATTTTTTTCAGTTTATTAAACATCCTATTTTCTCCTTTCTGACTATCCCAACAACCATGATGCTCATTTTACTTAAGTTAAACATCACACAACACCAGGTTATAGTCCAACAGGTTTAATTGGAAGCACTAGCTTTCGGAGCGTCGCTCTACAACGACCTGATGAAGGAGTGTCGCTCCGAAAGCTAGTGTGCTTCCAATTAAACCTGTTGGACTATAACCTGGTGTTGTGTGATTTTTAATTTTGTACACCCCAGTCTAACACCGGCATCTCCAAATCATCTTATTTAATGAATATTACTCTCTTCAAAATGGTACCATCTGAGTATTGTTGTCTCTCACTGGTTGGAAGGAATCAGGTTAAAATGACATCAATCTATGAGCAATGACACTGGATGTGCACCAGTTGGACATAATCAAAAGGGGTGCATCCACCTATTCTGTCGTGCGGGATCGTATTCCCACTTGGTTAAATGGCTTTGATCTCCCTCCTGTTTTGAAGCATTGTTCCTCAAAGTAGTTTCTTGGTTCTTGGCTGTTTAATTATCTGGCCTTTTGATTTAAAAAATGAACGTCTTCATGCTTACTCCCTCCCCTCTGTTTCTTTTGACTGTTGTCAATTGGTTATGAGGCTCTGCCTCTGATATTCATTCCGAGGTCAAGTGTGTGGGATTAGGAGAGATCTTGGTTCTGTGACCAAACCTTTGAGTTGAGGAGAAACTTCTTCACCAAAAGGATTGTGAATGTATGGAATTCATTGCCCAATGGAGCAATTGAGTCAACCTCGTTGAAAGTTTTTACAGCAAAGATGGATAGATTTTTGGACAGCAAAGGAACTAAGGGTTATGATGAGCAGGTGGGTGCGTGGAGCTGAGTCCATGAAAATGTCAGCCATGATCCTATTGAATGGTGGAGCAGGCTCAACTAGCCAGATGGCCTACTCCTGCTCCCAGTTCTTATATTCTTATGTAAAAACATTTGCCTGCAAATCGATTTTCAGTCCAAGTTAGTTTACAGATTTGGCTGGGTGACTCAGGAAACACCTCAGAAGCTGCCAGGTCCTGAGGAAGGCCTGTTGGAGTTCCAGTATCATGATCAAAATTTAAACTAAAGTCTAAAATAGGAAGTATTCTATCTGCTCACCATCCTGCACCCCTCTTTCCGTGCTCTTCCATTCACCCCTTATACCCCTTTGCCAATTTCATGTCTAGTTTTGCCCAATGCCCTTTCCCCCCTGCAGCTTACCAAGTCAACTCATTGAGGGACATATGCACATAGCAGAAAAAAAACAAAATTAAATTTCTATATTGCAGGAAACACTCCATTGAGAAATGCACCCTGATTCATAAACATATATTTTGGAACTGGTTGACATTGTTTTGGCGGGTTGAAACTTGCTGTCACTTGCTGACATGTTGGACACTTCTCAGCATTCATGTAACTTTCACGCAAACGTTTATCCAGTTAGCTGCCCCAAAGCACATGTAATGTCCCATTCTAAAATTGATGCCAAATTCCAACCGTAAAGGATTCTTGACACCCACCTCCAAAGGAGTTCTGACTCTCACCTCCAAGGTATTCTGGGACTAGGGCTAACCAAAAGAAACGCATTGTGAACAAACATGTTCTGATCTGATCCCCGTACTCCAACTTCCAGATACCAGGGTCTCCAAAATCTGAATTAGTGAAGTTAGCTGGTCATTTAAGCAGCTACTTCCCTCTAGCAGTTGTGCATGTATAAACAATGGACCACCCCCCCCCAATCCTACCCCTGTGAAAATGAAAAATGCTGGGTTTAGTGCCTGAATGTCTCAACTTCATCCAGTGCTTTTGCTGCAAGAGAGAAATGCTCACACTACTTATTGGTGCAAATCAGGACCTATTAGTTCAAGTCCCACCACTACAACTTTTGAATGTGAACTCACAAGCAAATAACCTCCTGCTGCTCTGAACCTTCTATGTCTCTCCAGTCCTACACTAACAGCCTCTGGTCAACCCATGAATGTAATGAATAAATGCTAGATGGGCAGCTTTGTGTGCAACTCAAAAGCAAGTTTAAGGTTTCTCCACTTCACAATTTGAGAAAAAAAACAGAACTCCCTTTTCATACTAAAGAAATAGATATGAATTTAATGAATTAGCACTTTTCACTTCTCTAATATTTACGGTATGATCTGATTTTCTTTTGAATTCTTTCTGTGTCTCTATATTATAATTTCATCAGAGTGTTAGTACAATCGGAATTCTTCTCTATAAGTTGGAAGTATGAATTATGAACTGGAACTATTGATTTTGATAATGATCTTTCCCCCCATTTCCTTTCATCTAGCTGAATAATAATCACATAAACAACTTATCTTAAATTTCATGAACTCCCATTTTTGCCCCCTATAAAGATCCTTAGTGGAACAGTTCTGGAAGTCTTGGTTGATTAGATCATCACATTATCCTCAAAGTATGCCAATCTTAGAGCTGGTGGACTCCAAAATCCTAGATAAATGTAACCTCACCTGAGAAAAATCACGTATACCCATAAAGGTTACCTGTGTGCAATAATCAATTCTTTCCAATATTGTTGCAAAGTTAGGTCTGTCTTCAGGCTGGTGCTGCCAACACTGAGTCATTATTCGATACCTGAAATATTAAGAGTTAAAGTAGGAAGAAGTGAGTGGTATCTATTAAGAAGTGAGTGGTATCTATTAATATTTGTTCAGTTAGTAGTTCATATATTTTTCCTTTTAGTATTGTGATGACTTCCACTGAAGGGCTTTATTTTTCAAATATGTGTTACAAAAAGAAACGTAACTATTGATGTGAATCTCAATAGTCTGATGTGTCACCAGTATACGCTGTAACAAACTTAAGCCCAAAGTAAGATTGCCTCATTCCACCTTAGTGGCCTGTGACAACATAGTGCCTTATGGAAGCTGTATTGTTTTTTTAAAATGTGGCATGAAGTGATTTGTGGGAATAGCTATTGCCACTGCCCAGTTCCTTCTTTAAGAGGCATTTTCAGATTGACCCTTCAAGCAGCAGTAATGGATTACTGGGCATAATCTTTTTTTAAGAATCACCTACAACAGCATTTGTGGAAGCAACAGACATTAAGGTTTGCAAGAACTTTCACCAGTAACAAAGGAAGACTCAAAGCTGAAACCACAAGCCCGCCCTCTCCCTTGCCCCATCCTGCCCTTGTCAAGTTTGGACTTGGGAAAAGGTGGCAGCCCTACATTAAAGTTACTTGAATGGGGCTACTGACAAATTAAAGAGTAGAGGACAATACTATAACACTTCAAAGTTAGATCTGTGGACACAAACACAGCTATACTTTGACATGTTAATTATGCATTTCATTCTTAAAGAGTTCCCAATATAACCACTACAGGAACAAATATATAAATCAGCTTGCAAATTCCCCTTAATTACAAAGAGTTAGTTAATGTGAAATGTTGTCTATCTGTGCACCATTAGCCCTGTCAATGCTGTGGGTGTGATGAGGACACGTAGATTACTTATTAAACTGGATCCCAGACTCTCTAATTACTCCTTCATTCTCATGTGACATATCAAGATAACAATAAAATATTCCAAGATTACTTATTCTCAGTAGTTAAAGCAAAAGTGATTTCATTTCTCTTGTTTGTCACTTTTTCTTATTTTGGAATGGACTTCAGAAACACAAATGTTGCTTAAAATACTTGTTGGATGAAAATGTGCTAATTCTTGGAGTTGATATGACTGAGCGTGGTTATATACCAAGTTTAAATATCTAACCAGTATATACAATCAACCCTTTTATGCTTGAGTCAAGTTAGATACTTTTAATAAATAAGTTTTCAACTCTGATTAATTACTGAGACGAGGGGTAGGAATTTCTCCTGAAAACAAAAGATGTTGGAAATCACAGGCAGATAGACAGGAGGCTGGGAGAACACAGAAGGCCAGGCAGCATCGGGAGGTGGAGAAGTCAATGTTTCAGGTGTAACCCTTCATCAGGACTCACAGGAAATCACAGGCAGCATCCATGGAGAGAAAGCAAACTAATGAGCTGATGTGGAGAGAGGACATTTATGCTGTAGTGGGGGTGTGGGGGTTGTGGAGTGCTGGGGGAGAAAGGATGTTGATAGTTCAGATTAAGTGATCGAAATGTGAGCATGGCAGAACAATGGTGTGTCTAACTGACAGACTGGAAAGAACAGGCAGGAGGCCAGGCAGCATCAGGACGTGAAGAATTCGATGTTTGCGTGTAACCCTTTTATACCCAAAATGTCAACTTCTGCACCTCCTGATGCTGCCTGGCTTGCTGTGTTCTTCCAGACTCCTGCCTGTCTGCCTTGGATTCCAGCATTTGTGGTTTTTCTGTCTCTGGACTGAAAAGAACAGGGATGGGGAGGGGGAGGGGAGAAGAGTGACAGAGAATGCAACAAGCAAAGCTAAAAGAAAGGGAAGAAATGGGAGTGAGTTCAGAAACCTGAAGGTATTGAGCTCAATATTGAGTCCAGAAGGTTGTAAGGTGCCTAGTCTGAAGATGAGATGCTGTTCCTCCAGTTTGTGCTGTGATTGACTGCAACACTGCAACATGCCGAGGACAGACCAGTGGGCATGCAAGAGGAACACCGTGTTAAAGTGACCAGTAATGGGAAGGTTGGGGTCATGTTTGTGTACGTCATGACCCCCAGTGTCAGGGTGAAGTAGGGTTCAATATGCTGCACAGTGCGAGAAAAAACACGCAGCATTGAATGACCAAGTAGTGGCTAGAGGGTGAGCTTAGTGTCTGCTTGAGAACAGTGAGCAGGAGCTCTCAAAGGGAGATGTCCACTAGGACATTCTCCAGCACTGCAAAAGCAGAGGGCTGTCTCTCCCAGAATGACAGAGAGGGCTGCGCCTCTAGGTAGAGGTGCTACCTCTCCAAAATTTTTAACTTGTAAACTTTAAAAATTACCTCCGCAGCCAGGACACCTAGTAGGGGTAACCTGCAGATGTAGCCAGGCAGGAAGTGGGGGGAGGTAGAGGTGGGGCTCAAAACCTGGTTGGGAACGGCCACAGATTTTCCCCTGTCATTAAGGGCTCAAAGCTGTCTGGAAAGTTCTTTCTAATCTCTGACAATATGCTTTAATTGGCCTATTCCTGTGCTGTGCTGTTCTATGTTCTAATTGCAGTGAAATGTCATTAACGCTGAGAGAAGATCAAACGACCGCACAGACTCAAACAACCTGACATACCGAGATAGAATTTCTAGGGGAACAGATGCATAACAATTTGATAGTAATTTACGTACACAGGACCAGGGCAGTTTTTGGGTGGATCCATTCGACCACCACTTGTGACAAATTCCAGTACTTCCTGGTTACTCTTGCTGGGATACGGCATGTACCCAAGTGAAAAGATTTCCCACAGTAACACTCCAAAGGACCTGCAAAGAAACAGCAAATCTCAGCCTGTTCCAAGTTGTGTCACCAAGTTAAAGTCCTCCATTTTAATTCTTGATCATAATTTACATAAATTAACCGGTTTCCACCCTCCTTTACATTGTCTCATGAGGCACTGATCCACTAGCAGGTGAGAATACAATTGGTCAAGCAAGAGATTTCCTTGCCTCTGTGAGAAGTGCACACCATGCGTTCACAATACCATCCCCATCAATCTTCAGGCATTTGACTCTTCCCGATAAATGCTAACAGTAAATAAGGGTTCGCCCCTTACCATGGAGCAAAAATGAATTTAAAAAGACATCGCAATGAATATATAGGACAGATCTATTAAATTACAAATAATCTTAATTTAAAAACACCAGCTGATATGAAAAAAGATACGTTTGGGAACCAAAAGGTACTAACTAAAAATCAATTTTGAGACGGACGAGAGGCCGGTGTGGGGAGGGGAGTCCCAGACTAGGGCGTGTCACAGGGAGGGGAGTCCCAGACTAGAGGGTGTCATGGGGAGGGGCGTCCCAGACTAGTGACTGTCACAGGGAGGGGAGTCCCAGACTGGGGGGTGTCATGGGGAGGGGGGTCCCAGCCAAGTGTTGTCACGGGGAGAGGAGTCCAAGACTAGGGGGTATAGTGGGGAGAAGAGTCCCAGACTCGTGGGTGTCCCAGGGAGGGGAGTCCTAGACTAGGTTGTGTCGCAGGGAGGCGAGTCCCAGACTAGGGGGTGTCACGAGGCGAGGAGTCCTAGACTAGGGGGTGTCACGGGGTGGGGAGTCCCAAACTAGGGGGTGTCACCGGGATGGCAGTCCCAGACATGGGGCTGTCATGGGGAGGGGAGTCCCAGACTAGGGAGTGTCATGGGGAGGGGAGTCCCAGACTGGCGGTTGTTGTGGGGAGGGGAGTCCCAGACTACGGGTCTCATGGAAAGGGGAGTCCCAGACTAGGGGGTGTCATGGGGAGTGGAATCCAAGATTAGGGGGTGTCGTGGGGAGGGGATGTCAGACTAGGGGGTGTCACAGGGATGGGAGTCCCAGCCCTGGGGGTGTCGTGGGGAGGGGAGACCCAGACTAGGGACTGTCGTGGGGAGTGGAGTCCCAGACTAGGGGGTATTGTGGGGAGAGGATTCCAGATGGGGGAGTGTCACGGGGAGTGGAGTCCCAGACAAGGGCGTGTCGTGCGGATGGGAGTCCCAGACTAGGGACTGTCGTGGGGAGTGGAGTCCCAGACTAGGGGGTATCGTGGGGAGTGGATTCCAGATGGGGGAGTGTCACGGGGAGGGGAGTCCCAGACGAGCGTGTCGTGCGGATGGGAGTCCCAGACTAGGTGGTGTCATGGGGAGTGGAGTCGCAGACTAGGGTGTGTCACAGGGAGGCAAGTCCCAGACTAGAGGGTGTGACAGGGCGGGGAGTCCCAGACTCGGGGGTGTCACAGGGAGGGGAGTCCCAGACTAGGGGGTGTCACAGGGAGGCAAGTCCCAGACTAGGGGTGTGACGGGAAGGGGAGTCCCAGACTAGAGGTTGTTACGGGGAGGGGTGTCCCAGACTAGGGGGTATCATGGAGAGTTGGCTCCCAGCCAAGTGGAGGCATGGGGAGGGGAGACCCAGACTAGGAGGTGTCACGGGGAGGGGAGTCTCCGTCTAGGGGGTGTCACAGGGAGGGGAGTCCCTGACTGGGGGGTGTCACAGGGAGGAGAGTCCCAGACTAGGGACTGTCATGGGGAGGGGAGTCCCAGACTAGGGGGTGTCATGGGGAGGGGAGTCCCAGACTCGGGAGTGTCATGGAGAGGGGAGTCCCAGACTAGGGTCTGTCACGGGGAGGGGAGTCCCAGACTAGAGAGTGTCGTGGGGAGGGGAGTCCCAGACTAGGGGATGTCACGGGGAAGGGAGTCCCAGACTAGGGGGTGTCACAGGGAGGCAAGTCCCAGACTAGGGGTGTGACGGGAAGGGGAGTCCCGGACTAGAGGATGTTACGGGGAGGGGTGTCCCAGACTAGGGGGTATCATGGAGAGTTGGCTCCCAGCCAAGTGGAGGCATGGGGAGGGGAGACCCAGACTAGGAGGTGTCACGGGGAGGGGAGTCTCCGTCTAGGGGGTGTCACAGGGAGGGGAGTCCCTGACTGGGGGGTGTCACAGGGAGGAGAGTCCCAGACTAGGGACTGTCATGGGGAGGGGAGTCCCAGACTAGGGGGTGTCATGGGGAGGGGAGTCCCAGACTCGGGAGTGTCATGGAGAGGGGAGTCCCAGACTAGGGTCTGTCACGGGGAGGGGAGTCCCAGACTAGAGAGTGTCGTGGGGAGGGGAGTCCCAGACTAGGGGATGTCACGGGGAAGGGAGTCCCAGACTAGGGGGTGTCACAGGGAGGCAAGTCCCAGACTAGGGGTGTGACGGGAAGGGGAGTCCCGGACTAGAGGATGTTACGGGGAGGGGCGTCCCAGACTAGGGACGGTTACGAGGAGCGGGGTCCCAGACTAGGGGGTGTCACGTGGAGGGGACTCCCAGACTAGGGAGTGTCACGGGGAGGGGCATCCCAGACTAGGGAGTGTTATGGGGAGGGGGGTCCCAGACTAGGGGGTGTTATGGAGAGTTGGCTCCCAGCCAAGTGGAGTCATGGGGAGGGGGGTCCCAGACTAGGGGGTGTCACGGGGGGGGGGGGGGGGGGAACTCCCAGACTAGGGCGTGTCACAGGGAGGGGAGTCCCAGACTAGGGGGTGTCACGGGGGGGGGACTCCCAGACTAGGGCGTGTCACAGGGAAGCGAGCCCCAGACTAGGGTCTGTCACAGGGAGGGGAGTCCCAGACTAGGGGGGGGTGTCACGGGGAGGGGAATCCCAGACTAGGGTCTGTCACGGGGAGGGGAGTCCCAGACTGGAGGGTGTCACGGGGAGGGGAATCCCAGACTAGGTAGTGTCACAGGGAGGGGAGTCGCAGACTAGGGGGTGTCACATGGAAGGGAGACCCAGACTAGGGGTGTCACGGGGAGGGGAGGCCGAGAGTAGGGGGTGTCACAGGGAGTGGAGTCCCTGACTAGGGGGTGTCACAAGGAGGGGAGTCGCAGACTAGGGGGTGTCATGGCAAGGGGACTCCCAGACTAGGGACAGTCATGGTGAGGGGAGTCCCAGACTATGGGGTGTTGTGGGGAGGGGAGTCCCAGACTATGGGGTGTTGTGGGGAGGGGAGTCCCAGACTAGGTACTGTCATGGGGAGGGGAGTCCCAGACTAGGGGGTGTCATGGGGAGGGTAGTCCCAGACTCGGGAGTGTCAGGAAGAGGGGAGGCCCAGATTATGGGATGTTGTGGGGTGCGGAGTCCCAGACTAGGGACTGTCGCAGGGAGGGGAGTCCCAGACTAGGGGGTGTCACGGGGAGGGGAGTCCCAGACTAGGGACTGTCACGGGGAGGGGAGTCCCAGACTAGGGGGTGTCATGGGGAGGGGACACCCAGACTATGGGGTGTCTTGGGGAGCGGAGTCCTGGACTAGGGTCTGTTGCAGGGAGGGGAGTCCCAGATTCGGGGCTATCGCAGGGAGGGGAGTCCTGGACTAAATCTAATTCCATTCAAATCAAATGTATTTTTATTGCTCGTATTCTGTTTCCCTTTCATGTGAACCTGTGAATTTTTCAAGGGCACTTTTGTGCTTTTTAAGATGGTGATGTTCAGTCCGAAGGAATAAGTTCCCAGTATCAGCATTAAATGGAGTTTCAGCTGCAGCAGTGGAATTTCATTTTGCTATAGACAAGCTGTCTTTTCGAGCTTTCATAGAATCATAGAATCAGACAATGCAGAAGACCCCAATTGACCCATCCAGTCTGTATTGCTAAATAAGCACTACCTCCTACACTTGTCCCACTTTCCCACACCAGGCCCATAGCCTCGAATGTTATGCCACTCACATCCTCATTAAAGTATTTTTTAAAGGTTGTGAAGTTGCCCACTTCAACTAACCTCCTAGGCAGTGTAACCCAGACACATATTGACCTCTGGGTGAAGAAGATTTCCCCGAAATCCACTCTAACTGCCTGCTTTCACTTTAAAATGATGCTGCCTTATTATTGCCCCTTCAACTAAGGGGCGCAGAAAAATTCTATTCACTTTGTCCAACTCCATCATAATTTTATACACCTCCCTCAAGTCTTTCCCTCAACTTTCTCTGTTCCTCTGAGGTTATCCAGCCTTTCTTCATTGTTGAGATGCTCCATTCCAGGCAACATCCCAGTACATCTCCTTTGCACACTCTCCAGTACATTCACATCCTTCCTATAATGTGGTGATCAGAACTGCACACAGTACTCCAACTGTGGCCTAAGTAAAGCTCTGTGTAGCTCCAGCATGACTTCCCTGCTCCCTTGCCTTGACTAATAACTTGTTAACTGCCTTCTTAACCCGGCCTGCTACCTTCAGGGATCTGTGCATAAGCACCCCAAGATCTCTGTTTCTCTGAGCTTCCTAGTGGGTTGCCAGTCATTGAGTACTCCCTTGTCTTGTAACTTCTTCCAAAGTGCCATCACTTTACAGTTATCAGGGTTAAATTCCATCTGCCATTGACCTGCCCTTCTGACCGTTTATATCCTCCTGTAGCCTAACACCTTCTTCCTCACTGGGAACCATCTGCCCAATATTTGTGTCATTCACAAACTTATTTATTGTCTCCCCCACATTCTCATCTACATTGTTTATGACGATCACAAACAATAAGGCACCCAGCATTGATTCCTGTGGTATGCCACTATACACTGGGCACCAGTCACACAAACAGCCCCATAAAACTACTTTCTGTCTCCTGTCCCTGAGCCAATTTCAAATCCAACTGACGAAGTTACCCTGGATCCTGTGAGCTGCTTTGTCAGTTTCCCATGTTGCACCTTGTCAAAGGCCTTGCTAAAATCCATATAAACTACATCACTTGCCCTTGCCTCATTCAAATACTTGGTCACCTTGTTGAAAAATTCCACCAGGTTTTTTAGACATGACGTCCCCTGACAAAACCATGCTGACCACCCCTGATCAAACCTTGCCTCTCGAAATGGAGATTAATTTCTCCCTCACTATTCTTTCCAATTGTTGTTCTACCAGTGACGTTAGCCTCACTGGTCTATAGTTCCCTGGTCTTGTAAAGTGAAACCATATTAGCTGTCTTCCAGGTCCCCCATGGCCAAAGTTAGTTTGCAAATTTAATTCAGTGCCTGGGTACAACATCTCACACGAAAGCCTGGGGTACAATTCACCTGGACCTGGGGATTCATCCACTTTTAAATCCACCAAAACCTCCCTTCCCTCCTTGCTTATCACATCAATTTGCTCAAGAGCTTCACTGTCCACATCCTTGAATCCTCCATCTCCAGAGTAAAGTGAAGTGAAGATGTGAAGTGCTCTTTAACACTCTACCAATATCATCCAGTTTAAAGCACTGATTGCCCCTTGATCACTAATCGGCCCTACTCTATCACTTGTTATTCTCTTTCGCTTGATATACTTGAAGAATATTTTGGGATTCTCCATAACCTTGCCTTCCCCTGTTTTCCCATATCACCTCTTTGCTCACATAATTGCTTTCTTGAGCTCCCCCTGCATTTTCTATACTCTTCTAGGGCCTCCGTTGTTTTGCTTCCTTTGTACTTTACTCAACTGTTTTCTTTGACTTTCAACCCCTCCTGACCCTAGTTCATCGTACCTCTTTACCCTACACGAGCTAGAAACAGTTCCACAACAGTCAATTCTGAAGATTCTATCCCCTTGTGCATTCCCTTTTCTTTTGCCTAATATTCCATAGTCATTACTTCAGTTGTCTTGGTCCCACTCTCTGCAATTCCTTCCTTTTAAAACCACTGCATACTTGCCTCTCTTGGACACCCTTCCCCCTTCAGCTCAGTACCTGTTCCCTTCATGTACCTGTGAAGTACCTTGGGACAGTTCTTTGAACTAAAGGCATTATTTTAATGTAGTTTATTGTGGTTGACTGAGATTACCAACTGAGACCCAAATTAATCTGAGCTGTAGTGCGCTTGCTTTCTAGGAATGGGTAGAGATTGCTGAAATGTGATGCATTTCATATAATGAGCATGGTGAAAGGACCGTGCTTATAATGGACTGCTACTCTGTAGAAACTATTGGAAAATCTTTCTTTTTCCTTTGTCAGTTGTGGGTCTGTGATTAAGCTGTCAGCACAGTAAAGCTTGTTAAAGTTACTAACCTGAGGTAAGTTAATTCAGTTGTTACCTTAACCTTTCCTTTTACTCTTTTTTTTCAGGAACCATGCGCTCAAACACACATACCAAGTATCTGTTTTTGAAGTAAATATTCCTTCCATGAAGGCCTCTGGTGGCATCCATTTCACTGGGAGCATGGCACGACCACCCTTTCTGTAATAACTAGCCCTGTGGAATCAAACACAAACAAATATGACCCTTCTGTGTGATAGATGTTAAAGGAAGTGTCTAACATATTGACAGTAAAGTGGTAGTTCAGCAAACCAGCCAGTGAAAGTTATCTCTGCTTTTTCTCAGCGTTTAAAGTAAATTCAAACAGTTTCATATATTACTGTGATCAGCCGTACTTTGCAGGCAAAACTGAATATGTTTCATACTTCATAGCATAATATGGCTACTTGGATTGATATTTAAGCCTTGCTTTATGTATAATGCTGCAAGCTTTGAATAACTTGTTGATCTAAAAGGAAATGCTACATTAATGTATATTAATACATCACTTATGTAGATCAAACGCTGACAAAAATATGATACAGCTGTTCTTTCCCAGAGCAAAAGAAGCTTTCATAAATATTTTTTCAATTTGTACACAGAATAGTTACTCTACTGGAAGCACAAAATGTTCTGGTTTTGGCATTTCATTTTCAGATAACAATGAAGATGTCAATGCAGCTATTTGGTGGGTTAGTACCTCTGTTAGGAGAGCAGACAGAGGAATTTCAAATAATCATTGACATTGTGGACTAGGATCCCACAGGATGACCTTGAAGTCTGGGCGTATAAAATGTCTGTCATGGATAGTTTTTAAAAATGGATAATTAACTGCTGCATTCACTGGCTATACGAAATAATAAGCCATTGTCCCAAAAGGAACGTAATGGTTTAACGTTAGATTGAAAATTTAATTTGCACAACCTTTAAAAGTGAACTTAAAAGGTTAAAAGAATAAAACAGTGATAAATTATTCTGCTCACATAATCAATTGCCCAAAAATTGACAAAATGATTGAGTTAAAATTAATGATGTAAGGCTATAACTTCCTTCATTCACTAATATCAGCAAAATAAAGTGGGAAACCTTTTGTCAAAATTAGCAAATATACTTCACTGCAATACAACAGAAACTGTTGTAATTCCTGCATCACTATTGCTCACTTTCTTAGATTATTTCAATTATTTATTGATATACATCAATCCATTTTCACCCACTCCTATGATTAGTCACAACAAGGTTAATTTATAAGTGATTCCCTCTCGTGTGGATTACATTCTCCTAACCAAAACAAACTTGCATTTTAAAGGAGTTAACAAAGAGTTTAGTTGTCGCAGAGTCAATTGTATGGCACAGACACAGACCCTTTGGTCCAACTCGTCCGTCCCGACCAGATATCCGAAACTGATCAAGTCCAAACTGCCAGCATTTGGCCCATTTTCCTCTAAACCCTTCCTATTCATATATCCATCCCGATGCCTTCTAAATAATGTAATTGTACTAGCCTCCACCACATCCCGTGGCAGCTCATTCCATAAACACACCACTCTCTCGGTGGAATGAGCTGTTAAATGCTAAGTGAAACAATAACGTTACACATGCACACAGATCAGAAAAGAGAGGTTAATCCAACCAAAAGGTGAATGTTAAAAATTATATGCACTAGACTGAGTCTTTCATGAAGAGTATACAGTCAAACATGGCAGCTGTTACGGCATCATTTGCTGATATTGTTGATGTTGGGAGTTTATCAGTTGAACAAGGTTCTTGGCTTTGCAGGCTGAGTGGAATTTTTTTGTCTTGGTTCCTTTCAATGGTGCCTGGCAGCACTCAGAGTGACAGTCATTCTTTGAACCTGTTGTAGGGGTGCTTAATTGCTATTCTCAAAGCTGTGATCTTCACAAGACACTAATTCACAGTTTAGGAGATCAGGCCACTAACATACAGAGACCAGGTTTTAAGCTTGTTTGTTTGGAATGGCGAAAATGCAAATATGGCTCACATCTAGATTGCCTGTTTTCACTCTGAGATACTCGCAGGATTACAGTTCAATTTGTCAAGCATTTTCACTCTTTGAAATTCTTTGACACCTGCAGGTGTGACTTTCCAGAGTTCTTTTCCAGGCAGCCACTGGATTTACATCCCCAGTCACTTTAGCTATATCAGTCCTCTTTCAAAACACCCATTATGATCTGTGATAATGACACCACCTACATCTGTTAACCTTTGGTTTCTTTGCGAGACTATATTTCGTGCGAGAGTATACTATAGGCTAGAGTTGCAGTTTTAGGGAGTTTCATAGAGTGTTTCACTCTGTGTGAGTTGAGCAGGTTTTCTTATGCTATTCTGTGCAGCTCACTTCACTATGTAAGTCCCATGCCTCTATTGGCACTCACCAGCAATGGGAGTTCACATTCCTCCGGAATTTCTGCTACCACTGCCATATTTAAACTGTACATCAGGACAACTGCCGCAAAACAGGAACGGTCTCTTGCAGTTGCATTATGGTAAGAATTGCCATGGAGATGGTTGACAGAGACAAGGTGGTAGCCCAATGTTCTGGTAGGGGTCTGGAGGTCCTGTTGGACAGGTTAGTGGAGAAGTGGGCCATCCACTTTCCTATAGGCTGCTAGCAGAGACCACAGCACCATTCCCTACCAGCCTGGTCTGATGGTCACCAGTATCAATGCGTGGTCCACAGTCCAGAGGATCACCCAGCAATGCAGGTCAAAGAGCTTTTCAACTCCATCTTTGAAAAGACAAGCATCTTCCCTCTGCTACCTTACACTTATTCTAATTCTACTGTGCACCTACTTCACACTGAGGCTCATGCTCTATCACTCTTACTGTTGCTTGCAACATCATCGCTCATTTCACTGATGTCCACCTTGATCTCTCAGACTATGAACCCCACATTCCTTCCGCGCCTCAGTCACTCACTCACTTGGCACACCTCCCCTTCTTTCCCACACCTGCACAAAAAGCTGTGCTTTCCACGTTGATCACATTCAATTGTCTCATTCCAAGAGAAAACAACCCAGAATAGGCTGGAGAGGGTGAAGGAAGATGATTAGATGGCCAAAAGTCATCCCATCAACCCCCACACCATCACCACCACTACCACCACCACCATGGACTTGTCTCCTTGTCTTAGCAGGAGATGACTGTGACCATTCATATGGTGACGCCCAAGACCTCCAAACTGTGGCAAGTAAAATTCATTGGCAGGGGATTTCAAGCTAAGGATTGTATTTTTAAGGTGAGAGGAAAAAGGCTCAAAAAAGATATGTGGAAATTTTTTTTATACAGAGAGTGGTTTGCGTTTGGAAGGAACTTTCAGAGGATGTGCTGGACTTTGGTTTGATTTATTGTTGTCACAGGCACCTAAATAGAGTGAAAAGGTTTGTTTTGTGAGCAGTGTACGGAGATTATAGTATGCAAGGATGGCCCGGTGGCTCAGTGGTTAGCACTGCTGCCTCACAGCACCAGGGACATGGTTCGATACCAGCCTTGGGCGACTGTCTGTGTGGAGTTTGTATATTCTCCCCGTGTCTGCATGGGTTTCCTCTGGGTGCTCTGGTTTCCTCCCAGTCACAAAGATGTGCAGGTTAGGTGGATTGGTTATGGGAAATGCAGGGTTAAAGCGATAGAGTGGTGGTGGTGGGGAAATGGGTCTAGATGGGACCCTTTTCAGAGGGTCAGTGTGACTTGATGGGCTGAATGGCCTGCTTACACATTATAAGGATTCTATGAACTAGGACAGATAACAGGGTGCTTAGACAGATTGAGGAATACAAGGTTACAGCTGCACAGGAGGTGTACAAAGCAAGATCAACATTGGATTTGAAATTAGAGAGGTCCATTCAGCAGTCTAGTAACAGTAGGGAAGAAGCTGTTCTCAAACCTGTGGGTAAGTGTGTTTAGGCTTCTGTATTTTCTGCCGGGGTGGGAGGAATCCATGGCACGAAAAGTGTAGATGGAGTCAATGGATGGGAGATGGACTGGGCTGCGTTCATAATTTTCATAATTTTCTGTGGTTTCTTATGGTCCTGGGCAGGCCGTGATGCACCTGGATAGAATGCTTTCTATGGTGCATCTGTAAAAGTTGCTGGAGATCTTATGGACATGCCAAATTTCCTTAGCTTCCTGAGGAAGAAGAGACATTGTTGTGCTTTCTTGACCATCACAGCTACATGAGAGATCCAGGACAGATTGCTGATTATTGTTACTCCTAGGAACTTGACACTCCCAACCCTCTCCATCTCAGCTGCATTGATGGAGATGGGGATATGCCCTTGTCCTTTCTTCCTGAAGTCAATGACCAGTTCTTTTGTTTTACCGACATTGAGATAGAGATTGTTATCATTGCACCATGACACCAAGCATTCTATTTCCTTCCCATATTCTGACTCATCATTATTTTAATATGTCAGCATACTTGTAGATGGTATTCATACAAAATTTGGCAACAAGGTCGTGAGTGTACAGGGAGTACATTAGGGGCAACATTAGAGTAGTGTTGGAAAAGCACAGCAAGTCAGGCAGCATCTGAGGAGCAGGAGAATCGACGTTTTGGGCCAAAGCCCTTTATCAGGAATTATTAAGGGGCTGAGAATACATCCTTGCGGGGCTGCAGTGTTGAGGATTATTGTGGGGGATGTTCTGTTGTCCATCTTCACTGATTGTGGTCTGTGGGTTGGGAAGTTGAGGATCTGGTTGCAGAGGTTGGAGCTGAGACCTAGGTCTCAGAGCTTTGAGATTAGTTTGGTTGGGATTAAAGTATTGAAGGCAGAGCTGTAGTCGATAAGTAGGAGCCTGACATAGGTATTTTTATTATCCAGATGTTCCAGAGATGAACGTAGGGCGAGGGAAATGGCTTCTGCTGTGGACCTGTTTCATCAGGAGGCAAACTGCAGGGGCTCGAGGCAGGCTGGGAGGATAGAGTTAATGTGGGCCATGACCATCTTCTTGAAGCACTTCAGGTCCGAGCCACTGGGCGGTTGTCATTGAGGCATGTTGCATATGTTTTCTTGCTTTTACAGTCACAATGTTTAAAAGACATTTAGATAAGTACCTGAATAAGAAATGTGTGGAGGGATATGGGCCAAGTGCAGGCAGGTGGGATTAGTTTAGTTTGGGATTAAGTTCAGCATGGACTGGTTGGAACAAAGGGTATGTTGCTGTGCTGTATGACTCTACGACTTTCTGACTTTCTAAGTGCCATGCTGCTTTCCCATTATCATCACTGCAAATGTATCCTTAATGTGCCCAAACTCCTACCAATTAATCTCAACTCATTCTCTCTCGGCGCCTGCAGGCATCAGCCGCATCAGGTGCCCATCAATGCTAACCACAATGGTGCTGCCTCTGACATGCATTCCTCTGGCTTTCACCATGGATAGGCTGGCAGCTGCTACGTAGACCCAGGTATAGTACTGGCAGTATCTGTTGGGTATTGGCATGGACCCAGGATTAAGGATGGAATGAAACATAGGTAGCATTTCATGGGGCAAGTTGCTCAGCCTCTCATCTAGGTGTTCCCCTCACCAAACTGCCATGTTATTTTCTGCATTGCTGTCCCCATCAAACTGATCAGCTTTGATTTTTCTCATGTTCCCACCCAAATCTTTTATTTAACTGCTATCCTCTCCAAGTTACCCTCAAGCCACAAACATATAACTTAGTTATCACAAAGATAGCTATGCCCTGAGGCCCCTCGAAGTCAGGGCCATGGAGGCCATCAATGATCTCCCTCCCACAGTATCCCTTGCCCTCCCATGCTCTGTCATCATCTCCCCTCCCATACAGGTTGAGTTGTTCCTCACTTCACAATTATTGTCCCCTCTGCATCCCAGCATGCTACCTTCAATCTCCAAAGTTAATTTTCCCAGTTTCCCACCACAGCACTGTACCCTAATCACCCCCTATTTGACTTTCAATGAACAGATTCCCTGGATAGACTGTGGCCTATCTGCCTAACTGACTTGGAAAGGCGATTCCAACTGAAGAATGACCATAACCCTCATTGATCTCTGTACAGTTCCATGACTAACTTGCCACTAATTTCTCTCCTGGTTGCACTGGACCTGCAGAACAGGCTGTGGTCCAATTCCCAAACTGCAGTGATATGAACTCCTTACTCTGATCAACTCAACCACTGGAATGAGTATGGCCAAGCCTCAGTCTGCCTTAACCTAAGAACTTCTTGCCTTAGTCTTCAAGAATGGCCACTTAGTTGCAGCACATGTAGTGTCTTTGCCACATGGTTGCCAACAAATGCTATAGGTGTGACACTGATAAAAGCATTAACATATCCACCTCCTTTATTTCCTTTTGGTCTACACTAAAAGGCAAGACATGATAGCAGTGTTTAATACGGTGGTGGGTACTGCAGATGCTGGAGATTAGAGTCAAGGTTAAAGTGGTGCTGGAAAAACACAGCAGGTTAGGCAGCATCTGAGGAGCAGAAAAATTGATGTTTCGGACAAAAGCCTTTCATCAAGAATGCACCAGCTCTTCTCTCTGGCAGCTTGTGCTCTGTCCAAATCCATCAGGAAAACTGCCTTCCTCTCCGCACCGCACCATTAACCATTCATGAATCTGAGAGAACATCTTTCTCATTTGCTGCCAACTTAATCTCAAGTCAATCACAGACCCAAAGAATCACACAGTACAGAAAAGGCCCTTCGGCACGTCATGTCTGCATCAAGGGAAACAATTTAATTTGGTTAGCATGTGTTTTAATGGCTGAACGTGACATGTAGATGCATTACAAAGAGCTTATTGACACTTGTCTTTAATTTGCTATTGACAACCTTCCCAATTTTTATCCACAGCTGAGAAGCTGACACTTCACCTCCCACACAATTAAGTGCCTCATTTCCTGCTCCTGGGAGTATCATTAAATTTATTCCATTGTTCCTTCAGTGACATTTGAAATCAGTTTTGACTACTTTTGTTTTCAAAGTATTTTAGAAAACTCTTACATAAACATATCATGTGATAATCAGCCTCTCCTGTCAGTGGCAGTATTGTTGTGTATCAGTAATGTGTCTCCCAACTTCTCAACTTGTGATGAGAATCCTCTGCTGCAACCAACTCTATTTCCATATTTCTGAGATGAACACATTTTGCTATTTTTAAATACAATGATATATAAAAACAAGAATATAAGACATAATTGTCTGTCTGTGCATCTAGGCCAACTAATTTATTTCTTTCGACACAGCTTTACTTGGAAACTATGGTCAGGCCTGACACCATATGCAATAGCTCAGAAAATTGACTTCCAGAAACTGTTCCTCTCTTAGATTTTTTTAAGTAATCAGAACAATGGCAGCAATATTAACACACAACTTCACTTCCTTTATTTGAAATTGATAGTGGCCTAGTATTGCTGAAGCTCATTTTCCATGATATTCAGATTTTTAAAAACTGACTATTTTTTATTTGTGGAATAAAGAGCAAACAGATTGAACTCTTGCTATCAAAGGTTATTTGTGTACAGTCAACTCTAAAGCTCAAACTGGGTTGTATAGTTTCAATTATTTACTGATTATTAAAAATAATGATAGCAATGCGACCATTATTAACTGCCCTCTGAAATGGCTGAGCAACTCAATCAGTTGTAAGATAATTATGCTGGCCTTACTGGTGAACTTCACAAAGCAGAATAAAGAAAAAAAGTAAAATACTATATTTTTTTAAATTTACCTGTATATATCACGAGCCATTCCAAAATCTCCAATCTTAGCCACTCTTCCCGTACCTTTGAAAGTAAGAAGGCAATTTCTTGCAGCTATATCGCTGTTAACAAAGAGAACAAAGAAAGGTAAATGATCTCTCCCCCAATCATCATACACCTACTCACATCCATTCCAGAACAGCTGACTAATGTTGGAGTAGAGTTCCACTGTCACAACAATTGCCTGCACTGCTAAAATGCATCAAACAAGATTCTTCATACTGAGTGCTGCTAAGTGATCTTTTGAGAGGAATAGGGATAAGCTTGAGCCCACACTCAGCTGATACCCACGAATTCACTTTCAGTAGGGATCACTAGATTCTAATTTATTGCAGGAGTCTTGAATGATATTTTAATTGTTAAAGGATGCTAAGATCAATGATCAAATTGGTATCCTGGTTAAGATCCTCTGGGTCAGTATAGATTAAAATTTAAACATAGATTTGTATATTTAATTATACAGCAGTCAGTGCCTTCATTGTAAATAATTGACAGAGTGAAAATATAAAGTTAATTCACTCACGATTGCTGATACAAAATTACAATGTTGAAGAATTAGACCAAGAATGGAGAGAGGGTTTGAAATCTCAGATTTCTACTTGAAGGCTCAATTAAAATGTCAGCCACAGATTGTCTGAGTATACCTGAGTGAAAGGTGTCAGAGTGGAGCAAATGTAAATTGTATATTAAAGGATAAATGATGTCAGGATCATGCAAAGTCCACCCTATTATTGTCTAACTGGGTATAATATTATAATATTAATCTGACAGATCTGACCTTTGGTCATGCCATTCCTTTGATCTTCAAAATGAATGTCTTGCCACTGTAGTGGTTAATTGGAACTGGACACTTCTCAGCATTTATATTCCTGGAAATATCTCACTTTTCACAACTCTTTACATTACAGCATGTATATATTATGTACTCAAACAAGAAAATAAAAAAATTCGATCAATAAAGTAAGCCAAAGTCAAGAAAGAAAACTGGCTTGGGATCAAATTGTATGGTATCAGTGTATTAGTCAATTTGGGCAGATGCCTGTGTTGTAATGAAATATTTGCATGTTTTCACCTTAGATAGCAAATCAAAATGCACTGTAGGAGGTTGAACTGGAATGTTGCCAAGCTCTATCAGTATGTCTGATTTAGCAAAAATCTCACCTGAGTCAACACTTTAAGTTTCAGTCCAGAATTTAAGCATTTGATCTATGCTGACCTTCCAACAATATAATTGTTGGGATTGCCATTCATGGAGGGATTTACAGCTGAGGCATCACCATGTAATGCCATCTCTCTTCTGGATAACTTGAAGCAATTGGAAGGTTCAAGGATTAAATGTGCATCAAGGACAACTCAAGGAACTGACTCACAGAGAAATGTAGCATCAGGAATTCACCTAAAGAGAGCGGCAATATTAAGGACTGACTCAGGGAGAGAAGCAGATTCAGAGACTCATTCAAGGATAAGAATAACATGAACGCTGGTGCGGCCACACTTGGAATATTGTGTACAGCTCTGGTCACCCCATTACAGGAGGGATGTGGAAGCATTGGAAGAGGAGCAGAGGAGATTTACCAGGATGTTGCCTGGTCTGAAGAGAAGGTCTTATGAGAAAAGGCTGAGAGACTTGGGTCTGTTCTAATTGGAAAGAAGGCTAAGAGGGAATTTGATAGAGACATACAAGATGATCAGTAGATTACGTAGGGTAGACAGTGAAAGACTTTTTCCTAGGATGATGACGTCAGTGTGTATGAGGGGGCATTACTACAAATTGAGGGGTGATAGATTTAAGACAGATGTCAGAGGCAAGTTCTTTACGCAGAGAGTGGTAAGGGCATGGAATGCCCTACCTGCTAATGTAGTCAACTCAGCCACATTAGGGAGATTTAAACAATCCTTAGATAAGCACATGGATGATTTTGGGATAGTGTAGGGGGATGAGCTGAGAATAGTTCACAGGTCGGCGCAACATTGAGGGCCGAAGGGTCTGTCTGCGCTGTATTGTTCTATGTTCTAAGAACTAATTCAGTGAAAGGAGTAGCAAGAAGGAGTCACTGGATGAGGGGAGTAGATTCAGGGATTCATCTGCAAAGGGGGACAGTACTTGGGACTCACTTGGAAAGGGAATTGACTCAGGTGGTCCTTTCCAGAAAGGAGCAGCATCTGGAACACACTGGGGACAGGAGCAGATCACTGACTGTCTTGGGGAGAGGTCTGGTATAATGGATTGTGATGTTAGAAACTTATGAAGGAAGAGGATCAGGTTCTAGGATTCTGTAAGAGATTAAAATCAGCATTCACACGGTGAATGAAGCAACACCGAGGACCCACACAGGATGAGAAACATGACTGGTGGTCTTATAGTAGGAAGTGATAAAGACAAGTTCATGTAAATTAATATTTGAATTGGATAACTGTTTACTGTACAAGAGGATGTGTGATATTTCACTGTTATGGATTTCTCTTTCTGCCTTTACAACCTGTCAACCTCAGGTTTGAAAACATTTTTCTTGCATGCTCTCATCAAAGGGACAAGAATTACAAAAGGATAAAATGCTGTATGATTGCGGCTGCTACAGTTTGATAGTACTTATCCAATTTCTCATCTGCATAAGGCTGTACATGTACTTATGAATTTGGAGCAGGCCCCTTTTGGGAAGAAATGTGTGTAAATTATAGCTTTATGTGTCAACATGCAGAATTAGTTATTCAGAATTGCTTTATCGTTTTTCATGGCATTAGTGGCTTAGCTATCATCTATTACTGATTGCTAATTGCCTAATTAAGAGTCAACCACATTGCTGTGGGTCTGGAGTCACATGTAGGTCAGATAAGGTAAGGATGGCAGATTTCCTTCCCTGAAGGATGTTAGTGAACCAGATTGATTTTTTATTATAATCGACAGTGCTAACACAGTCCCCATTAAGCTGGCTTTATTTTTAAATTCCAGGTTTTTATTGAAATCAAATTTCACCATTTGAGCCAATGTCCCCAGAAAATTAGTTCAGGGTTCTGTATTACCAGTTGAGTGACACTAAAATATGCCTTCCTTTAAACTATTAGAAATGCAAATGTACCTATAGTTCACTGCACGTGAAAGGTACTAGGCTGTCTATTTTTAGTTTTAAGCTTGTTACTATCTGATTTGATTTAGCTTACACACAGCAGAGCTGATGTAAGTTTATCTGCACCATGAACCTCCAAGCAGCCCAAATGACTTTCATGAACTGCTGATGTTACAAATTGACAACAATCCTGCACGGCTTTGGAGATTGACAAATGTTATCAGGAAAATAGACTTTTTCTCAAAGCAACTTTTTCATCAGATTGAGGAAATTTCTAATTTGTTAAAGCTAACTTTTCAGTAATCATTGTTTGTTTCATCCTGTTTTAGCAATAACCAAACCATTGTAAAAATAAACATGTGACTGCAATAATATGAAATAGTGCAACCACATCCACTTATTACATCTATTAAAGAGATTTTCATCTGAACCATCCTTGACTGATTTTATCATGAGGTGAAAGTGGAATGTGGTGAATCCTAATAATTTCTTGTATTTTTGTTTGACCAGCTTAAAGCAGTAGTGCCAATAAATATAAACAATATCATGCCTTGTTTAAAAAAAACACAAATTCAACAATCAAGATCATTAAAAAGGGTGTACAATTTGATATTCTCCAAACATGCCACTTGCTAAGATTGTGCCTACGTACCGGTGGATAAAGTGATTCTCCTCCAGATACTGACAACCGCGAGCAATGTCACGAGCCACATTCAGTAAATCCAACATGCTGAGAGTTGATGGTTGCCCCTGAAATATTGAAAGATCATAAAACATTAATGAACAGTTAGCAAGAATTCTACTGCTGATGAGCTGCTTACCTAAAAGCAGTAGGTCAAATAATTTACATTTATTTTTGTGTCTCCAGCTCAACTATCTTTTATGTAGCTAGTCTTGTGAGGAATTGTTTACCTTCACAAAACTGACAGGAATCCTATAAGGTCACAAGACTCATAATATCCAAGGAGCACACTCATTTCTAGTCATTTTAAGCCACTCCTGATAGAATTGATTGGAGTGTGCCAAAGGGGCTGAGATTTTTGGACCCAATATATTCAATACAGAAACATTTACAGTGTCCAGTTGTGGAGGGTGCTATTCTGACTGCAATAATCCAATACTGAGGAAGAGAAAGGGGGAGCTCCCTCACTGTAAACTGGGCCGTAGTTCCCTGGGGTTGAGAACTAACAGTTTTGGAAATGCTTTTCTGATCAAAAAGTTGCTTCATTCAAATAATAGTTGTTGGAAGGGACTTCCTGCATGATATTTCTTAATGTTCTGGATTTCAGAATGCTAGATGTCAAAAGACTACTCTTGGATAGAATGATTCTGATGCAGTTGTGACTAGATGAAAAGTCAGGATAAGGAAACAGAAATAGTGACCATTTAAATTTTTCTTGCTGATCATTGGGTTCTCAAAAGCCTTTGTGCCAATTGATAAATTATAAATCCCCCCTACCACCTCTTCTGCCAGGACCATTACTGACAACAAGGGGTTCTTCACTGGCAAACTTCCTCTCCAGGATATTTGGAAAAGGAGGATCAACAAAGAGTGTCAGGCTGTGCAAAGAATTGTCTGTATACACCTGCAAACTGATCTTAACAGTGTGCATGGGTAAATGGGGGGTCTCCTCTGTCCAAAGGTAGTATGAGTGGCTGATCTGCTGTCATGAATAACAGATGTGAATTCTTGACGCTTTCCAATAAACAACCAAAACACATTAAAAGCTGCTTCGTGAAAAAAGGCATGCTCGAGTGATCATCAACCAGTGGCTGCACCTGACAGGATGCCATCAACCATATCCATATGGCCTGGCAAACCAAGCTGGCAATGATCACATTAGAGAGTCAAATATACGATTGTGTCATATGTTGAAAGGAAACAGCATAAGGACAGCACATCATTAGTATCACCAGGGTCCTGAATTTAGATAGGCTCTTTAACGTTGAAAAATGTCTCAAGGAAATGCTAAGTGGTGCAATCAGAGTTAACTTGCAAAGCCATGGGAAGAGATAAAAGGTAGGCTGTTCAAAGGCTTCATCAAAGGGGTTTATTTGGTAGGCTTTCCTAATGGAATGTGAGAAGTGGAGAAATAGAGGTGTTTTTTGCGGGGGGGGGGGGGGGGGAATTAAAAATTGATGAATCTTGGTATTGAAGGCACAGTGACCTGTGTTAAGGATGGAGGGAATGTACAACAAGGCAGAATCAGGGCTTCTTTCCGATGTGTTACAATTCTGACATTCTGATGTGGTGCAATAGCATTGCATCGAGGTGCTTTTCCTGTAGCACCTTGTGCAGTACCTTCATTTTACTAACCACCAAACAAGTGATCATATACTTGGCTGCTCTCTTACCTTAAGCCGTGTACATGCATATTCTGCACTTTTTCAAAGGCTAATAGAATTTTTGCCCTGCTACTATTCCTTCTAACAAAATATCACTTGTATTCAACGTTTTATTCCACTTCTCACGTGCACGCTGCAGCTGGCCAAATCTGATTTCAGAAAATTGAATGCAAACAGCACATTTCAATTTGAGCCTGTCGAAAACTCATCATCAACCATTTGGAATTAAACCACATTTGCAGCTGCAAATCTAAACCAAAGAGTTGATATCTGAGGAATTAATCTTCTTTTCCTCAGATCCTGCTAACTTATTTTCTTATCAATATAAATCTCAACCAGATTAGTGTTTATCAAGGCTGTAAGAAAATCCTTAGCAAGACATTTTATTTTGCCTGAGTTCAGTTAAGGTTTTGAGCATCAAAGCTAAATTCGGAGCTCAGCAAAATACAAGCATGAAGTCTATTAGCGCTTCCTAATTTTTTTTTCAATTTCTTCCAATAAATGACAAGAATGTGTATTCACATGTCGTCGGGATATTCTGAGTGTTTCGCAGTCATTTACATTTTTACTTCACATTACTCCAGGAAGAAAATATTGGAGATGCATTTCTATCAAACTTCTCCTGCTTTTTTGTTGTGACTTCAGTAAAAGAGTCTCTAAATTCTGCGAAATGATAAAATACCACTTTTCTGAGCATTCCTCAGTCAATCTACAAGGATAGGCAGATCAGCCATGAATTTTCACCTTTGTAACCTTTAGTGATGTTAGTGGACAGCTTTCTCAAATAGTTAATTTCTTAATAGCGAAGTGGACAGAGAGGAGGCTTTCCTGTCCAACTTAAGGGATTTATCTGCTTGCCACTTGGATTTTTACTTCCAGTCTCAGGCCTGTCTCAGCAGTGTCCATGTCTCTTGATGCTGCCGAGGATTCTTACAGTTGTGTTGTGCCAGGAGTATTGGGGACCTATCCACTGAGTTTAACAGAGCGGACAACACATAGGAAAGCAATGAGAAGGCACTTTGCAAGAAGTTACCACTCCTGGTTTAGCTCTCAACAAATGCAGGCTCCAGACCCCCATTGGGTTAGGATGCTGAGGGTCTCAAAGCCCATAGGAAAATTCTGTCATAAGTTTTGCTTTCCTCCTTGGTATGATATTTGTCAAAAAATAATTCAAGAAAATTGATCAAGTAGGACCTTCCCCTTCTAACGTGAGAATGGTTTGTAATTTAGAGACATAGAGTCATACAGCATAGAAACAGGCCTTTTGGCCCACCATATCTATACTAATCAACAATAACGGAACTACACCAATCCCACCCATCTGCACCTAGTCCACAGCCAACTGTGTCCCAGTGTTTTAAGTTAATAGATTACTGCCAGACATGCGAATACTCCTCAAATCCACTCCTCCCGATGGACTGCGTTAGTTTATTAGGTATTGATAATGGGCATGTTAATTCTGTTGTTCCTTACATCAGTTTTGTCAACTTTCATCAACTGGTTAATATGTTAGCTCGGGGGTGTGCTCGGGTCTGTGGAATTTCAGACCAATGACCAGCCTCTGGTCAGTGCCCCAGCTGTGATCAACAAAATCATTGCAGACCAAAGACTGATTGTTTACATTTTTTAAAGAGCATTCAGTTTCTTAGCTCAATCTGTCTTATGTGAGGTCACTTTTATCTTTCAGCTTTTCCAAGTTGGAGTAGGTGAAAAAGGACCTTAGTAATACTTCCAGAATTGTTTTGACTGTACTGACTACTACATTAATGTATAATGAGTTCTCAAGTCTTCAGACACCAAATTAATATTCATAACTTACTCTTTTTCAATAGCATCATTGAATAGTTCCATGAGTTTTTGCCTATACTTTTCAAATATTTGGCATTTTCACGTGATGGATCATTATTGCACATTTTTCCAAGGACTGTGATTCTTAAATGACAGATGAAAGAAACTGATGAATGAAAAGCTGTTACCAAGTGCGTCAATACAGAATTAGATACTTTGAGATGTATGCTTGTGAAAACTGAAAGACCTGCTTTGGAATGACATCGTTCCCCAATGCATTAAGTCATAATAGAAGATAAGAGGAGCACAAATAATCCTCCTTTCATCTCTGTGCCTCCGTTACATCTGTGTTTTTCAGTCTGTAATCTGGCAGAATTTACCATTCTCCCCCATTTGGTAGCAAGTGAGCCACTTAATTGGCAAAAAGATGGCAGGAGGAGATCCTACCAGTTTCACATGTATGCCCCAATTTGCTTCAGAACAGGAAGGCTTGTGAATAGCCTTGCCACCCTGCTAGTTAATGTCCACTTGAGGGGTTCATCCCACTATCACTGGCATTCAGCAGACAAGCAGAAGACTTAACATTCAGGAAGCCTGATAAACCTTGTTGGGTTCCCAGGAGGTCCCTCATTCAAGGCATTCAGTTCCTGACTGAGGGGCAGACCACTCAGAGTTACCCCACCTGCCTTATTGCTGACACCCTGCTCCCAAGATACCCCTTTCCCTATAACTAACCTGCATCAGAGTCGATCAGGGGATCCTGAGATGTGTATAATACTGGGAGCAGCCACCACCTCCTGATAGCGCTACCAAATAATGAAGAGGAGTCAGCATCTCAGTGGACAGGAGTCATCGAGTCATAAGTCTGCCCTCAGGATCCTTGTTCATGGGGAAGCCTCCTGTTACCCTGATTGCCTAATTGGCACTAATGCTTTGGGCTTTTACAAAAAGAGGTAATATAGGGTTCTACAATCAGCAAGCAAAACCCCTGTGGCCTACATTAAATTCCATCCTATGATTCAAAATCCAGTATGTTATACATTTAAACATCCCATGGTGCTTCACAAGAGTGTTCCAAACAAAATTGACACTGAACTGTAAAAAGAGATGACAGGATAGCTGGCCAAAAACAGAGTTAAGTTTTAAGGAGCATCTTGAAGGAAGGAAGAGTACAAGAAAAGCTGAGACATATGGGAAGAGAATTCTAGAGAGTAGGGCCAAGGCAACTGAAGGCATAGTCACCAAAAGTAGACTGACTAACGTTGTGCAAGAGGCCAGCATTGGAGGAATGGAGAGGACTGGCGAAAAAGCAAAAGGACAGGAAGAGGTCTAGCCACGTATTTGATATTGTGTTTTTGACGAGCAACAGACACCTCAAAGTACAGTACAGCCAATGATTTGTAGTCACTAGTTACATGTAGAAACATGAACAATAATGGTTTTAAAGTTAAGGCATTACTTGACTGAGCACCAATGTGAGTCAGCAAGCATAGGGGTGATGGTGAATAGGACATGGAACAAATTAGGATATGGACAGCAGCGTTTTGGATTGGTTTGAGTTTACAGAGAGTGGGAAATGGGAATTCAGCCAGGCAGAGAGTGGCTGAAGTGGGTTAGAGATTCATGGTGTCAGAGATAGGAGATAGGCAGTCTCTTATCCGATATGGGATCAGAATGTCATCTTAAGGTCAACTAAAACATCAAGGTTGCAAAAAGTTTGATTCTGTCTCAAACACTAGCCAGAGAGAGGGTTGGAATGGATGACGGGGTAAGTGAATTAGTGCAAGGTACTAAAAGCATTGGTTTCAGTCTTTTCAGTATTTGGTTGAAGAATATTTTACCTCATTCAAACTTGGACATTAAAAATCATTGTGAGAAATCAGAGATTCTGGAGGGTCAGGAGATGTGGTGATAAGGTAAAGTTGTTTACTGTCATGTGGAATCTGATATTATCCTTTAGGATGTTGTAGCTGAAGGACAGCATCTAGATTAGAAGTAGGAGGTGACCAACAATGGATCCTTAGAAGATTCCAGAGGTAACATTGCTATGGGGGAATTAAAGACATTGTACATGTACCTGTGACACAAAAAAGTCAACTAATGCAGCTCTTATTGTTTGTGTAAGTGCTTGCTTAGTTCCAGAAACATAAAATTCAAAACTCTGATATAACTGACTGCTCTACTCCTTGGGAAGTCAATAGGTCAGTTACAGTCACATTGTCCTCTTCGCTGTTACAACTATTTCAAACTTCAGCTTTCTTAGAATTGTTTCCATAAATGCTACTTTCTTAGTAAAGCAAAGGTCATTTCAACATGATATATGGTATACTGAAATTTATCCAATTTAGCTCAATGTTCCCTGAGGAAATGGGACTCAAAGTGCCACAGTATGAACCTTTGAAAATAACGAAGAGGATTCAATGTCTTTTTTCATGCTTAATTTGGTGTTTTTAATAGCAGCCATTTCTCTTGTCAATGCCACCTAATGGGCCCATGAACAATGGAGCTTGATGTTTCCAATCTCACTTTGATAGAAGTCCGTCTGGTATCCCATAGAGCATAACAAGGTTTGGTAATGATTCCAGCATTTTGAATCGAGTTGCTTGTTCAATTGTCACACATTGTTCTCACAAAATTTAAAACATTGTTCGCAGTTAGCTGCAAGCATAAGAGCCAGGGGACACAGATTTAAAGTTTTAGACAAGATTGAGGGGGTTAACGTGAGGAGAAAAACTTTTGCACAGCTAACAGCACTGATCAAGAGCTTGCTGACTATGAGGCTGGAGGAACTGGAAACAATTACAAACCGCAAAAGGATTTTGGCTAGGTCCTTGATGGATCTAAACTTGCAGGGGATAGAGTAGGAGAATAGAATTGATTGGATTGCTTTCTGGAGAGTCAACACACACTTGTGGGCTAAATAGCTGCCTTCTATTCTCTAAATGGTTCAATGAGGAGAGTGTTACGCATGCAATGGGGTATTAGCCAGCGTCTGCATAGCCAATTAAATTGCTATGTTGCTTCTTTACCAGAGGGTCAACTGTATCTTGAGCCACTCAGGTACTTAACAGATGAGCACTTGGCCTTCTTCCATGATCACAGAGCTGAAGTTTCACACATTGAGAACCGCTGGCCAATTAGATGCTGGCAACACTTCTGCTCTGCAGCACCATCAGATGGCTATCGGCATCCAGCCCACCCCAACCCCCATTTCTAATGCCAGCTCCCTCATGCAGGCACTGAGTATCTTTGTATCAAGGATCACCCCTCCCCCAAGAGCCCATGGGCAAACACAGCAGGAATTGCTTGTCCTGCTCCCTGTACAGCCAATGCCCTCCAAGCCCTATACTTCAGTAGCTGGGTTAACACCAGCAATGGCAATACAAAGCTCTTAAGTGGGCACTCTTTGTTTACTTGGGTCAGCAATAGGGCAGCAAGGTGGCTCAGTGGTTAGCACTGCTGCCTCACAGCACCAGGGACCCGGGTTCAATTTCAGCCTCGGGTGACTGTCTGTGTGGTGTTTGCACACTCTCCTTGTGTCTGTGTGGGTTTCCTTCGGGTTCTCCAGTTTCCTGTCACAAGTTGTGCAGGTTTGGTGAATCGGCCATGCTAAATTGCCCGTAATGTCCAGGGGATGTGTAGGTTAGGTGCATTAGTTGAAATGTAGAGTAACATGGTCAGGGATATTCTTCGGAAAGTCGATGTGGAGTTGTTGGGCCAAATGGCCTGTTTCCACACTGTAGGGATTCTATGTATTCCATGAATGTCTCCATTGGCAGCAGAATGGAAAGATTGTTCACGTGCTTACCTGCTATGAGTCTAGATCAGAGTGGTGCTGGAAAAGCAAAGCACCCAAGGAGCAGGAAAATTGAAGTTTCGGGCAAAAGCTCTTCATCAGGAAGAGAGGCAGGGTGCCTGCAGAGTGGAGAGATAAATGAGAGGGGGATGGAGGTGGGGAGAAAGTAGCATAGAGTACAATAGGTAAAAGGGGTGGGGTGGAGGTGATAGGTCACCCTGCCTCTATTCCTGGTGAAGGGCTTTTGCCTGAGATGTCGATTTTCCTGCTTCTCGGATGCTGCCTGACCAGCTGTGCTTTTCCGGCACCACTCTAATCTGGACTCTGGTTTCCATCATCTGCAGTCCTTGTTTTTACCTGCTATGAGTTAATTCGGGTGAAAGTGAGAAAGTGGTGTGGTACCAATCCACTCACCCTTCCCTGGTTAAAAGCTCCTGTTGCAACTAAACTCACCACAGGAGAGGGCATAAAATTCTGCTCTGTGAAATTTAAACTGGCATCTTAAAATATCATTTTGTGAAACAGCCACACAAAAAATGTCCTTGTACTTACTAAACTTCATCTGTATTAGAAATTCCTCAAAAATAAATAGGAATGGTCAAAACAGACCAAAACAAAATGCATTTTTTAAGCTGGATGCTCTTAAACAGCAGA
This sequence comes from Chiloscyllium punctatum, assembly GCF_047496795.1. NCBI lineage: Eukaryota > Metazoa > Chordata > Chondrichthyes > Orectolobiformes > Hemiscylliidae > Chiloscyllium > Chiloscyllium punctatum. Next base: position 32,369,361 of record NC_092749.1, on the reverse strand, counting down.
CAGTGAACAGATTTATTAAACTATATATTGATTTCAAGATTTGATAGAAACCAATTTTTCTGACACAATTGGTTATCTAAAGTTATAAATAAATATTGACTATTCCAATCATTTTTCAATCCTTAAGAAACTTTTAATACAGTGGTAAATCTCACTATCCCCTGCAGATCCAGATATAAAAACTGAATACACAATGAAAGCTTTTTTTTAAATTCAGGAAGAAGACTGCTAGCTTCTCAGATGACCAGTGTTTTTTTTTAACTGTGACAATCTCATTTTCATTACAGTTCTCTGTTTTTACCCCCATTTCCAATGTCATGTGCTCTTACAGTATCCTTCTGGCCTCTGTAAGTTTTCCCCTCACGGCTGGCCATCTGACAACGTTGGAATGTAATTAGAATATTGGTCCATATACAGTTTTAAGTGTCATTGGTTGGCCTCACTTGAAAGCGCAAACAGGGAGACAAGATGAAAGGTAGACCATAAATTATAAGAAAAGGAAGAGGAATAGGCAGTTCGGCCCCTTGAGCCCCTCCACTGTTTGATAGGATATGATGTGACCTTCCTCGCAGCCACTTTTTTATCTTTTCCCCACAACCCCTGATTCCCCTATTGGTCAAGAATCTACCTACCTTAGCCTTCAATGTACTCGAGAACCCTGCCCCATGGCTCTTTGTGGCAAGGAATTCTGAAGACTCACAATCCTCTGAGAGAAGAAATTCCACCTTTCCTCAGTCTTAAAATAATGCCCCTTTATTCTGAGACTTTCCCTCTGGTCAGAGACTCTCCCATCAGTGAAACATTCTTATTTTAAACTCTGGTGAGTAGAGTCCCAACCTGTTTAACCGTTGCTCATAAGACAATCCCTGCAAACCAGGGATCATCCAGTGAATCCTCTTTGATCTGCCTCTAATGAAGTGATATCTTTTCTCAAATAAAGGGACCAAAACTGCTCACAGTCCTCCAGATGTTGTCTCACCAGCACCTTGTCCAATTGCAGTAAGACTTCCCTACTCTTACATTCCAACCCCCTTGAAATAAGGGCCAACACTTCATGATTACCTGCTGCACCTGTGCGCTAGCTTTTTGTGTTTCAGGCACAAGTCACCCAAGCCCCCTCGGGGAATCAAAGTTCTGGAGAAAGGGCATGAAAATAGTCATAAGGAGTATTGAGTCAGGCATGATCCTATTTAGTGGTGGGGCAGGCTCGAGGTGCCAGATGGCCTACTCTTGTTCCTATTTCTTATGGTCTTAAGTACATTTACATTGTAGCTTGCTGCAGTTTTCTCCATTTAAACAATTCTCTGTTATTTTGTTTTCCTTTGCAAAATGAACAACTTCACATGTTCTCACACTACACTCCTTTTGCCAACATTTTTTCCCACTTACTTAACCTATCAATATCTCTCTGTGCCCTCTTGCAAATTGTCTTTCCACCTATTTTTGGGTCATCTGCAAACCTGGCGGCAGTACATTGGCTTTCTTCCTCAAAGTCATGAATATATTGCAAACGGTTGTGGCCTCAGCACTGATCATCCCTGGTTACAGGGCGCCAACCTGAACAAGAACCACTTGCCTCCTGTTGCTGTTTCGAGCCAAAGAGTCAATTCTCCATCCATGCCAATACACTGCCCACAGCCCCATGGGCATTTATTTCTTGCAGGATCAGGAGTCAAATGACAAAGATAGAAATGTCGAAATGATGCAGGGAGTGGATGTGTATAGGAAGGAAAAAGAGGAAAGAGCAAACTAAAGTTGTGGAAAGGGAGAGGGTAGTGTCAGAAAGCAAAGTGATGATGGGAAGGATGAAGACAGGGAAGTGTTAGAAAATGGGTTGGAGAGGCTAAAGAGATGCAGAATGGAATCCTGCTCAAGACACTGCATTGCTACCTGAGAAATTCCTGTTTCAGTAAAGAGAGGGTTAGCAGGGGTGGAGCAGGGGAGTTGACACTGCAGAAGTCCCTGGGGTGGAAGAGGATGTAGCGGCACAGATTCCCAACACCAGCGTAGAAAGAAGCACTAAACAAAGGGAATTCAAAGGCAGCAGGACCTGCCTTGTCAAGAAGGTTATGGAGGGTAATCTGTAAAAGCAGACCCATTGGAGTAGAAAGTGATCAACAGCGATATATGTGTAAGTATGCAGTGTTTATCGGAATTTAAGTCAGTAGGGGATCGAGTGAGTCCCGAACCAGAGGACACAGTTTAAAAATAAGGGGTAGGCCATTTAGAACAGACCATGACCCCACCCCCCCCATCACCAAACCATCATCTCCCAGACCATACAGAACCTCATCACCTCAGGAGATCTCCCACCCACAGCTTCCAACCTCATAGTCCGGGAACCCCGCACTGCCCGGTTCTACCTCCTTCCCAAGATCCACAAGCCTGACCACCCTGGTCGACCCATTGTCTCAACATGCTCCTGCCCCACTGAACTCATCTCTACCTACCTCGACAATGTCCTATCCCCCCTAGTCCAGGAACTCCCCACATACGTTCGAGACACCACCCACGCCCTCCACCTCCTCCAAGACTTCCGTTTCCCCGGTCCCCAACACGTCATCTTCACCATGGATATCCAATCCCTCTACACCTCCATCCACCATGACCAGGGCCTCCAAGCCCTCCGTTTCTTCCTCTCCCGACGTCCCCAACAGTACCCTTCCAACGAGACTCTCATTCGTTTGGCCAAACTGGTTCTCACCCTTAACAATTTCTCCTTCGAATCCTCCCACTTCCTCCAGACCAAAGGGGTAGCCTTGGGCACCCGTATGGGCCCCAGCTATGCCTGTCTCTTTGTTGGCTATGTAGAACAGTCGAACTTCCATAATTACACCTGCACCAATCCCCACCTCTTCTACCACTACATTGATGACTACATTGGCACCACCTCGTGCTCCCACGAGGAGGTTGAGCAATTCATCAACTTCACCAACACATTCCACCCTGACCTTAAATTTACCTGGACCATCTCTGACACCTCCCTCCCCTTCCTGGACCTCTCCATCTCCATTAATGATGACTGACTTGACACTGTCATTTTTTATAAACCCACCGACTCCCACAGCTACCTGGATTACACCTCTTCCCACCCTACCTCTTGCAAAAATGCCATCCCGTATTCCCAATTCCTTTGCCTCTGCTGTATCTGCTCCCAGGAGGACCAGTTCCACACACCAGATGGCCTCCTTCTTTAGAGACCGCAATTTCCCTTCCCACATGGTTAAAGATGCCCTCCAACGCATCTCGTCCACATCCCGCATCTCCGCCCTCAGACCCCACCCCACCAACCGTAACAAGGACAGAACGCCCCTGGTGCTCACCTTCCACCCTACCAACCTTCGCATAAATCAAATCATCTGCTGACATTACCGCCACCTCCAAAAAGACCACACCACCAGGGATATATATCCCTCCCTACCCCTTTCCACCTTCCGCAAAGACCGTTCCCTCCGTGACTACCTGGTCAGGTCCACACCCCCCTACAACCCACCCTCCCATCCTGACACCTTCCCATGCCACCGCAGGAATTGCAAAACCTGCGCACACACCTCCTCCCTCACCCCCATCCAAGGCCCTAAAAAGAAGCCTTCCACATCCATCAAAGTTTTACCTGCACATCCACCAATATCATTTATTGTATCCGTTGCTCCCGATGCGGTCTCCTCTGCATTGGGGAGACTGGATGCCTCCTAGCAGAGAGCTTTAGGGAACATCTCCGGGACACCCGCACAAATCAACCACACCACCCTGTGGCCTAACATTTCAACTCCCACTCCCACTCTGCCGAGGACATGGAGGTCCTGGGCCTCCTTCACCGCTGCTCCCTCACCACCAGAAGCCTGGAGGAAGAACACCTCATCTTCCGCCTCGGAACACTTCAACCCCAGGGCATCAATGTGGACTTCAACAGTTTCCTCATTTCCCCTTCCCCCACCTCCAAACTTCCAGCTCAGCACTGTCCCCATGGTTTGTCCTACCTACCTATCTTCTTTTCCACCTATCCACTCCTTGACCTATCACCTTCACCCTCTTCCTTGACCTATCACCTTCATCCCCTCCCCCACTCTATGCTACTTTCTTCCCACCCCCGCCCTCCTCTAGCTTATCTCTCCCCCCTCAGGCTCTCTGCCTTTATTCCTGATGAAGGGCTTTTGCACAAAACGTCGATTTTACTGCTCCTAGGATGCTGCCTGAACTGCTGTGCTCTTCCAGCACCACTAATCCAGAACCTGGTTTCCAGCATCTGCAGTCATTGTTTTTACCTTGAGGAGAAACTTCTTCACCCAGAGAGTGGTGGGTGTATGGAATACTCTGCCCCAGAAGGCTGTGGAGGCCAAGTCTCTGGATATTTTCAAGAAAGAGTTGGATAGAGCTCTAATGGATAGTGGAATCAAGGGTTATGGGGATAAGGCAGGAACAGGATACTGATTGAAGATGATCAGCCATGATCATAATGAATGGTGGTGTTGGATCAAAGGGCAGAATGGCCTACTCCTGCATCTATTGTCTATTGAGTGGCTAGCCTCATAATAGAGGTACAGGTAGGTCTGGGCAAGGGATAAATGCTCAATGCTTTTCTGCTCAATGTGTGGGAGCAGTTTTGATTTGATCCGTGGAGTCCATGACTTAACAACTCACTGGGTGATAGTGGTAAGTTGTGCACACGGGGGATTGCTGCGGTTGGGGAATGGGTGGAATTTGGCATTGATTCCTGCCAGGGAGGCTATTGCTTTGCTGTCAATTCCACAGAGGCAGCAATCTTACCAGAGCTGATCTTAGGACTTCTCTCGAAGTTGTTTGCTTGCTACTTCCCTTACTTGTTGCCAATTAATCTTCCATAAAGTTTTGTGGTTCATACTTTTCTATTTTGTTTTGTTGGGAGTGGTATGGGTGCGAGAGTGGGGTGGGGGCTTCTCCAACTGTTGGCGGAGATGATGAGGGTTGGAGTCTTGCTCGGTTGGAATGGTACAGGGAAACTTGTTTAACACATGGACAGGCATTGGAAAACTTGCTTGCAGGTGAAAATCAGGTTCAAAGCATGATAACTAAGATGGACTGTTTTCAATGCCCTTTCTACCTTCACTTGGCGATTGATGCTTATAAATTGTTTCTGACCTTTTTTGACTTCTTTTCTCTTCTACATTACTGAACAGTGATCTGCTTGATGATGCTTGTTCTGATGCCTGACTGCCATCCTATTTTTTCAGTCCTACATTGATCTTGATTACAGATTACCATGTGAACATTGGATTATCTCTCCACTCAGTAATCAGATTTTCGTCAGAATTTCAATGTCATACTTTCAAGGATGTTGGAAAAGAGATGGGCAGATATTTGTGCTGCTTCATTTGAGCACCTGATATGTCCTCGAGTTTTGTGTTCTGAACAGTCGCTCTGCTCTCTTATTTTTCTTGCTGCTAAAGCACTGTCAGCTCTATGAATGGCAACATATCAGTCTTTGCCTAATATATGTTTCTCTTGGAATCTCACTTAAACCCTTTCATCTTGTTTGCTCCATGTTTGAATCCTCTTCCTAAAACATACTGATATTGCTAACGTTGAGTATTTTTGATACTGAAATGTGATTTCTACAACTCAATTGAATGTACTTTAAATTTCTGATGTTTCCACATTGATAGAAGGAGATGAAATGTCAAATATCACAAATAAAGCTAAGAGTAAACCATATAGCCTACATTAGCCTATCAGTGCTCTTTATTTCTCTCATCCATTCTTAAGTTTAGGAGAGATTTTTCTGCAGTTTGACTTGGCACGATTTCTCTTGACTGAATCTCGGGCACACAGATATTTACAGCATTGTGTTCACAGACCCATTGTGTCCATGCCAGTCAACTTCTGACTGCACTAATCCAATTTTCCAGCCCTTGACCCATATCGCTGGAAGCAAGGGCAATGCAAGTGAATATCTAAAATCTACTTAAATGTTATGAGCATCTCTCACTCAATCACCCTTTCAGGCAGAGATCACTGGTCTACCACTCTCTGCTTGAAATCAAGTTCTTTTTAACTCTCCTTTAACCCTCTTGCCTTGAAACAATGCCTCCTGGTTACTGATGACTGTACCAATAGAAACAGTACTTTCCTATATGCTCTATTTATGCCCATCATAATCTTACACAGTTTATATCAGGACCCCTCTCAGCTTTGCTGCTCCAAAGACCATAACCCCAGTCCATCCAATCATCCCTCAGAGCTGAGACCCTCCAGTCCAGAGTGCACCCTGATAAATCTCCTCTGCACCCTCTCCAGTTCAAACACATATTCCTACAACATGTTGATTCATAACTGCGTGCTATACTCCAGTTGTGGCTTAATAAGCATTTCTTATAGTTCCAGCATACTCTCGTGGTTCTTGTATTCTAAGACTAATCAAAGCAAATATTCCATATGCCTTCTTAAACCCCTTACCTACCTGCCTGACTACTATAAGGGATATGTGGACATGCACACTAAGATCCCTCTGATCTTCAGTGCTTCCCCCAGGTTCTATCATTCATAGTATAATCCTTTGCCTTATTAGTTCTCCTTTAGTGCATTACCTCACACTTTTCCACTCAATCATCTCTACATTGTAAGGCCGTTTTGTCCAATATTGAGTATTAGATGAGTTGAAATTTCTTCCTACTAAATTCTGTATGTGATGATACTATGGCTTTGAGAAGTATATTTTGTCCTTTTTTTTTGAAGAGGCTTTCAGCCATGGGGGGAGCTGTCTCCTCCAAGCCAATAAAGGAAACAGCCTGGGAGGCCGTGGGTTTTTCTTTAAATTGGAACAAGAGAAGCAGCATGAATGGGTGGAGTCAGGCTCACACAGAACCAGGGTTTTAGTTTAGCTTTCAGTAGTTGCTAGGGTCTTGAAAATGGATGTGTAAACTGTTTTTCCTCTCTCTAATAAAGGTAAAAGCTGGAGTTCTCTGCTGCCAGAATCACATGTGAAACAATGTTTTACTGAATTTGCCTTTGCCAAGAGTGTGTTTATGGGATATTATTACATTGGAACAGTTTGCTGTTTAGAAGTTAAATCATCTGTTATTTTTTATTATTAGTTTTCCAATAATGTTAACTAATTCCAATTCTTCTTTCTCTTGTTTGTATTTTAACTTTTTGGTAAGAATAAAGTGTGTTTTGCTTAAAACTGATTAGTGTAGCTATCAAATAACATCTGGAACACAGCACCTTAAACTTGTCCTGAAACATGGAAAAGTTAGGGTCTAGGCTACCTCCTTGATATATTTGAAAGGGATTTGGTCTGGTCCATAATAAAGTTTCTTCACAAGTTTTGTTCTCTAACTACTGACTCCACCCTGATACTTGGCAACTTCCTGTTGCTGAATCAGACCTTTTATAACCTTGGTATCATATTTGTTCTCAAGGTAAGCCTCCCACTATATATCTGCACTTTCAATAAAAATATCCAATTCTTTACGACCTCTGTAAAATTGCCCAACACTGTTCAAGTTTCAAGTCATCTGCTTATCAGCTGCTGAAGTCCTTGTTAATATGTTTGTTATCTTTGAATTTTAATACTTTGATGCACTTCTGATCTTAACCATTCTACTTTTTGTAAACATGAAGCCATCCAAAACTCGGCTGCCCAAGTAGTATCTCATACCTAGCCAACACTGAGGGGTGATGGGTGAATCATCGAATTCCAAAACTGTTGAAAGCTCCTGATTTAATGTTTTCACCATCAGCACATCTGACTTCAGTTGCCCCAGTCCTAAGCTCTGAAATTCCCTCCTTACATTTCTCTGCCTTGCTACCTCTCTTTCCTCTTTTGATATGCTGAAGCCAAATGTAGCTTAGTTTTAAAATGCACTTATCAACACACCAATGAAGCTCTCCTTGACATTTTACATTGTTAAGACATTGTTTGGAGAAGTGAATTTGTACATGGTGTACTAAGTGGCCTGCCAGTGTCATGTGGTCTCTATATCTGCAGTGTACTGCTTTTAAGTTAAAGTAATAACCATTGAACACATTACTTGAAACATGATGCCAGAAGTGTGAAGCTGAGGTCAAGTGAATGTTCAAAGTTGCAAGACAGCAAGCTGCTGTAAAACAAAAACTGTGAAGATGAGTTAAAATCAAAGTCTGCAACCTTGGATTACAGGATGAGTCAGAATGGCTATGTGTTTTCCATTCCCTGCTGCCATGTAAATAGAATGCGACATGAGACAGAGAATTAGAATTTGCTACAGACTCAGTAGAAACACTGTAAAATAGCTACAGAATTCATTGAAAGAACTGAGCAAATATAAGTAGCAACCCTGGTATTAGTGCCAGGGAAAGAGTGCCACGGCTGTATTGTAGCATATGCCTCAGCTGCAGAGCACTGAACCCAGGAGAGATTCTGAAGGCATTAAAAATACATTTTAAATCCTCCACTAATGTTACTTTGAACACTATGTGTTCAACATCAAAGTAGAAGGAGAAAGAGAGACTACTAAACAGAATGTGATAGCACTCACCTCGAGGTAAATTCCATGAGTTTAGACAACTTAAACCTGATGTAATCAGAAATAAGATTGTGTTAGGCTTAAGAGAGCCCACTGTGAGAATATGTCACATATATTGAGAGACATTCCAGACCAAGAGAGAACAAAATATTGGAAGAAAAGAAGAAATATTTGCAGATGGGCCATCAGAAAGATCAAGGCCACAGGATACCATGTATGTTTTGAGAAGAAAATCATGCAAAAGAAAGCATGTCCAGCATGTAAAAACAATGTTCCAACTGCAAGTGACTAAATGACTTTTCAGACAAGTATTTAGCTAGAAAGAAGTGATGCAGATCTACAAAGATGGCTGCCTGGAGAGATGTCACCTGATAATGCCTTGGGACACACAGCAGCATCAGGTCTAAAAGTGATAAATAATTTGTGCTTGTTAGAATGATGACAAAAGAAGGAGAACATTGAGTGAATATGAAGTGTCACACTGACCTCAGTGCAACATCGTGAGTCAGAAAGTCTGGCAGCATCTGTGGAGAGAAATCAGAGTTAACGTTTAGGGTCAAGTGAACAAGTTACCTCTGATTTCTCTTCACAGATGCTGCCAGACTTGAACTTTTCCAGCAAATTTTGTTTTTGTTTCTGATTTACAGTATCTGCAGTTCCTTTGGTTTTTATCATGAGTTTGAAGTTGTTCAAAGTCATAACTCAAAGGTTAAGCCCTTGAAGATAAGACTGAATGTAAGTGATGAAACTATGTTCATCCCAGGAGGTTAAATGAGGTTAAGAGCCCAAAGCAATGGGGAGAATGAAGATTTAGAGCTCTAAAGAAAAAGCACTCATCTCAGCTGAAGCAAGTCCAAAGCCTATAACCTACCAAGTTCTATCAAAGATTTGTATCAGTTCCCTGGCCATTGATTACTAAACATTTTTACAGGTGTTGGAGACTTCTAAGTGAATATCACCTCCAAATAAATGACAGTGTGAAACCAACTTAGCACCTGCTGAAAAGACTTTCAATTGTCCTAAAGTCCAACCTGAAAAACAAGGTAGAAGATCCAGAAAATGCAATCAAAAAGTTACACCTCCAATAAACTGGATTATCAGCATAGTAGCAATGAAATAAGCTGGGAGGCTGAGAATATGTGTCGTAAAAACAGCATATTTACATTTAAATTAATTTTGATGGTGGATTGAATTGGGAAAAATAGTTTTATATCAAAGGACTGAGCAAGGAATTTTGTGAAGGCAGTTCTGCTAGAATGCATGTTTCTTCAATGCAAATTAGCTTTAATGCAATTGAAGAATTTAGACAGTTTTTTGTAGAATGTGAACTTTCCCTTATCTGTATTGGCTATAAAGCGATTCTGGCCCCATGAGTTTAAATGGTGCGGCTATTACTTGATTTTCTTATAAATTGAGATTGTACGAGAACGGAGCTATCGCATTATATTCGAACTGACCGAACATTTAAAAAACAAGTTACCAACATTCATTGTAAAGTCGTATTAACGTCATTGCTTTGCACACAATCATGGGCAATATGACCAGAGCCAGCTTAGCCCAGAGTGTGCATACAAAGTGAGATTTGGCCAGGAACAAGGAGCTGATTGGTTTGTGGAATTGTGACCAGTTGTGGGTGGCAAAGGTCACCAGCCTGACCAAAACTCATTGGCTCTTGGAAAGCTGAGCAGCTTGAGGTTGTGAGTGATACAATGAAAAGTTTCAGACCTCTGGAAGGGGAGATGGTCTCTCTCTCTCTCTCTCCACCCCCCCCCCCCCTCTCTCTCCAGTACAAATATCTGAAGTCTGAAGAAAACCTATCCCCTAGTTGCTGTAAGATGTGGCCTATAACCAGTAACCAAGAGATTTTGCAATTAGTGCACTAATCACCAGTACCTCCTACAAAGAAGTGAAAAACAAACAACAAAAGAGGCTAAAGAACAGAACGTCTGGCAAGCAAAAGGATCATTTCAACTAACCCTATGGATTGGTACTACTGAACTGTGGTTCTCCAGTTTTATTCCCTCCACCTTTAAAGCCAATGGTTTTGCATTTCCCTGTATATGTGTATAAGGAATTTAGAAGAGGGTTAGAGTTTTAACCACCTGATCATTCATAGCTGTTCACTTGTGATTAGAATTTACTTATTTCTAATAAATATTAATTCTTGTTACACTATCTTTTTTTGTTAACCTGAGTCTATCATATATGTAAAATAGGGACTTTGATAAAACATTTAAATTTTGTGATGGCTCCAGGGATAATGGGGCTTGATTTCCAGCATGTTACCCCAGTGAGGCATGACAGCATAAATCCACAGGAACTCAACAGAACTTTGAAGCGATCTCATTACCCCATGCCAGTCACTGGAGAAGTCTTGCTGAGCAAGTCTTTACTATCCTTGATTTAAAGGATAGTTACTGGCAAGTGAAGCTGAATGAACATCGTGTTTAAAAATGATACCTTCAGGTTGAATGAACAGGAGCGAGTGATGGAATGGGGCATTACAAACTAACAGGGCTCTTGATATGGCCAGTGTCAAGCCTTAGGAATGCTGGAGATGGGGAAAAGAAGTCAAAATAGTCAGAATGGAAGCATCACAACATCTCAGATTTTAGGGAGACATGACAATACTCCCTATTCAATGAGTTATCAATCCACAAGCTGCCATCTCATTAACAGCAGAATTATGTTTGCTGTTCCAATCTTTGATCATCATCTGTTCTTTTGTCCTCCACAGGTCAGTTGCCAAGGGATGGAAGTTAAAGCTCAGATTACAAGTGGCCAAGAATTGAGAGAAGAAAGAGACCTCAGTGTCTGCATCATTGCATCTCACTGGCACACCCATCACCACTATGGACACTCACACTTCAATGGGTCTTTGCACAGTGTTAGAGATGGTGGCAAAGGGGGAAGCACACTACATTTCAAAGCTGGAGGATTCAGGGAAGGCTGTGTTAGCTTTGGTTAGCCCCGATCCAAAGACGGAGAGGTGCAGTTCTGTTCAGCACAAAGCCTTAGGAGTCATGAAACAGGCACCTCCATCAGGACAGACAGTGTAAGATTTATGCCACATGTCAGAATCACTCAAAGCTACCCAGTTTCAGATTGAGAAAGAAGGAGTCCATTTAACTCATGTGCTCCGCCATTTCTCAGGGCTTTGAGAGCAGGGGCTCCGCCATTGAGTGAGCAGTCAATCACTTGAACAACCATGACTAGGAATGAATGCAGACACAGCACACTGAAATGCAAAGGATGCATGGCAGGCAGAACCAGTGAGTAGTACAAATGATATAATGAAGCCTAGAGTTGATGCCAACTGTCCCTCATCCCCCTCCAAAAATCAAGAGTCACAAATGAGCTGAGAGGGCATCAGAAGGTGACAAGGTAGTGGGGGCTAACCCTGACAGGGGAATTCCCTTGTCACCATCCCTCCCACATTGGCTGCACTGGAGGATGGTGATACATCTGTGGAATCAAACCTGGGACAGAAGCTGCCCGCCAACACTATCAGCGCCTTAACCTTTGGAGATGCCCCCAAACCCTTTGCACCTCCATGCCAAGGCTGGCATGGGCACGCTGTTCCAAGAGTTTCTAGTTAGCAGTGTGCCTCCAACTCATCCTCTTCCACAAGGGGTAAACCTTGTAAGAGTGGCTGTGAGCAAAGGCCAGTGCATCAGTAACGTGAGTCACTTAGCTGTTTTGGATATAACTAATAGTTAAATAATAAGCTACATAGCACTGGGAAAGTTCTTGCTTTGAGGCTTTCTCTGTCTTTCTCTTTTGGTGAATCTCTGAAGGATTGGAAGTGAGGGTTGGCAGAATGGTGGAGTGCAGCTTGTGAAGCTTGTGTCAGATGCAAACTGTGCAGCCATTCCCCACACCACACCCCCCCCCCCCCCCCCCCCCCTCCTTGTTCTCATCCCTTTGCCATGGTTGCCTCTATTCTGGCAGATGCTGTTCTTCATTGCCATTTGGACCAAAAGCTTGATAACATTTCCAGTTATGCCCTTCCTTCATTGTGTTCTAAAGATGAGGGTGTATTGTACCTTTAAGAGAGTTAAAAGCTAGCAGAACTACCTGACAGCCCCAAGTATTCTCAATAAGATACAATGTAACATGTGGTCCAGGTACTGGGGTATCTAGGGTAGCTGGTCGCCTGGAGACAAAAACAGATGTGAATTAGGCCAATCAGTTTAAATTATACACCCCCCAAAAAACCAAACTCCCATCAAGTTTGAATTTAGCATATTGACAATCTTAAAAGCCAATGAAACAATCTGATATTTTGGGGGTATAAGACTGGGGAAAATTGAACAGTTGGGAGGGGAACTGCAAGCTACCAGCATGTAGACACTGCCCAAAAAATAGATCTCTTAAAGGTATCTTTATCGATCCCTGACCGGTGAAGCATAATCCCTCAGAAGAAGAAAAAAAGACACAGGAAGATCCAAATAGAAGATCTGACAGTTGGCTGGTTTTGAAACTTGAATTTTTGGTAAATCCAAATGGGGGGGGGGGGGGGGGGTGTGCTCATCAGACTAGTATTACAGAAAGGAAGGTAAAAGATAGGTTAGAGGAAGGAGTTGTAAATAGTTGTTAGTTAATTATTCTCTGTTATACTTTAAGAAATAAAGTTGTTGTTAATTTTTACTTTAAATAGTTCTTGACCTCTCAAATTTTCACAGATTGCTGCATGGGATAAATTTTTTCTGTGTTGCTGGCTTAAATTAAGCAGGAGGGTTTACCCCGTCTCATAATGATTGGCACTGGATCTTGGAGATTGCCTCTATCACACCCTACTTCTCACTTCCAATCAATTCCAACTCCATCTTGCCCCCACAAAAAAGCCGTTAACAGCAGAAAGATATTAAGATCATTTCTTCTCATAGAAGAGCACAACAGCTTCCATCTCTCAACCTTCCTCCTTCAATGCTCTTCTTGTCTCTGTCTCTCACTATTTCAATCACTCCCCACCCTCACTGTGCTGCAACCTTTTCTTCTCACTTGTGGTTCTGACTATATTTTGAATCAACTCCCTCAAAAATAGGTTGTCAATGTCTCATCCTTAACAAGGTAACAACAAACTCTTTGCCATGTTTAATCGGCCAATAATACAGAGTGGACTGTTATTGCACCTACCAAAGCCACTTAAACTCTGAGCAAGTTCAATTCCTATTGATGGCTTTAAACAACAGCCCATGCCCATTCTTATCCTCTCTGACAACTTGAAATCCTTCCCAAGAATGACACACACCACATGGTGTCATACCTCATACCTTCCATGGTTGATGTTTTTCAAATCAGAAATTTCAAGGCTTGCGACACACCTTTTGTTATCAAAGATAATAATTCTGAAAGGGTTAATGTTGGAGAGTGTATTAAGTTCCATGTAATCTGATGATTTCAATTACTACTTAAGATGTTGTGAAATGAAGACCTATAACCCAGGTCTCTTCATAGTCTTAAAAATACTGTTTATCTTACAAGAGCTTTGCACTTTATTCCTATCATACGATAATTTAGGCTAGATTCCCTACAGTATGGAAACAGGCCCTTCAGCCCAACAAGTCCACACCGACCCTTTGAAGAGCAACCCACCCAGACCCATTTCCCTCTGACTAATGCACCTAACACTATGGGCAATTTAGCATGGCCAATTCACCTGACCTGCACATCTTTGGACTGTGGGAAGAAACCCACGCAGACACAAGGAGAAGGTGCAAACTCCACACGGACAGTTGCCCAAGACTGGAGTCAAACCTGGGACCGTGAGGTAGTCGTGCTAACCACTGAGCCACCATGCATCTTGACTTTACATCTTGTAAAGAGTCTCTTCTTGTTCAGACTCAATAGTGGTTGTTCCTCTACTGTTGTAAACAAGGACACCCTTAGACAAAATCAATGCAAAAGAAATGGTGGCAGCATCTTTCAATCCACAAATACCATACCTACAATATTCTACTCCCTTTGCATCATCCTTCTGAGATGTATTGGGGATATCAGCCAAAGCTCACAGTAAGTAGGCTAATTAGTTGGCTCAAGAAATTGCCTGCAAATTGATTGGCATGGACCAACTATTCTGCATCTGCTTCTTAATTCCCAGTGCAGATGAAATTCAGAAATGACCAGTTGGATTTGCAGTTGACGGGCTGTTTTCCATCACTTCAATAGTGTGTCAGTGCTGGCTTTCATGTTCCTTCTATTGAGAATTTATAAAGCATTTCCAGGTGCTAGCACTGATACCCCTGTTTCTTTTCTTTGTATTTGTAGTGTTCTCTTTCTTCCTTGAGCTTGTGATGATTCTCTGCAGCCTTCCTTATTGTCTGCTCCTGCAACTTGATGTGTTAACTCTTATTAGTGAGAAACTGCAGAGGATGGAAATTTGAAATAAAAGCTGAAAGTGCTGGAAATCTGGTAGCATTATGGAAACAGAAACACAGTTCTGCATCAAGTCAAAAATAGCTCATATTCAAGGTCTGCTAAGAATTTCAAAGACTTTCTGTTTTCAGTTTATTATCAATTTGAACTCTTACCAAGTACTCATGAGATAATATCACAGCTTGCTTTTAACAATTCATTTAGACTTACAAGTTGAACAGATTATTTTGGTCTTCAGGTGAAATTTGATCTCACTTAAGTTATCATCAATTGTTTTGATTGGGCTATTTCCCAAATTCTCTTTCTTTTGCCCAGTGTAAAGAACAGCATTAACAGTAAGGCCATAGTTCTAGTGAACGGAGATGTGATTGAATGTATGAAGTAACCTAGGTGGAGGTGTGCCCAGGTGAACCTCTAACCTATTTTTAGAAAAATAGCTGCTCTGCGACATCCTTGACCCCCTGGGTCCTGGGAGGCAACATATCAACCTGGAGTTACATTCATTTAGCAGCAATGCCTGTCTGACCCTCTCTCTACAGAATCTCTTATTATTACTGCCCTTCTACTGCTCCATTCCCCCATTTATGTCAGATACCTGTGGTGTTACTTAGTTGGCTCAGTAGCACTCTCTTGAGGAACAATTTCCCTCACCAGTTTCCAAAATTATATACCGATTAGCGAGCAGGATAGGAGTGAAAGTCCTGGGCCTTGCCCTCCCTTTATCCACTTGCTCGACTGGAAGTGTCGCCTGTAGGTCTTGCTCTTTTCGCTCCGAGAAGATTTGTCTGACTACTTCCTTAATTTGGAGCATATCAACAAGGCCCAGTTTTAGTCAACATGGATGCCAGTATGGCTCAAGTGAAATGGATACAGAGATAATCTTTCCACTTAAGTGGAAGAGCATAAGTAGAAACTGTCAATACAAGGCAGTCACCAAGAAATCCAATTAAGAATGCAGAAGGAACATCTTTACCTAAAGAGTGCAAATAATGTGAAACTTGCTGCCACAAGCAGTCATTAGTTGAAGGGTCTAGATGCACTTAAGGGGTAACTAGATAAGCACATGATGGAGAAACTAATAGATGGTAGCAATGGAGCTTCAGAAAAGGTTTAACAGGCTCAAATGGAGCATATACTGGTTGGGCTGAATGGCCTACTTCTGTGCTACAGGTACGTAATGTGTGTGTGGGTGGGTCATGGGCAGAATGGGGCATGGTGGCCAGTAGCAAGAGCAAGGTGATCTTCATCAGTGGGCATTATTCTTCCTGATGTCCAGTCCCTTGATCAAATGTACTTAGAGTCATAGAGTCATAGAGATGTACAGCACAAAAACAGACCCTTCGGTCCAACCTGTCCATGCCGACCTGATATCCCAACCTAATCGAGTCCCACCTGCCAGCACGTGGCCCATATCCCTCCAAACCCTTCCTATTCATATACCCATCCAGGTGCCTTTTAAATATTGCAATTTTACCAGCCTCCACCACTTTCTCATTCTATACACGTACCACCCTCTGCATGAAAAAGTTGCTCCTTAGGTCTATTTTATATCTTTTCCCTCTCACCCTAAACCTAAGTCCTCTAGTTCTGGACTCCCCCATACCAGGGAAAAGACTTTGTCTATTTATCCTATCCATGCCCCTCATGATTTTATACAACCTCTATAACGTCACCCCTCCACCTCTGATGCTCCAGGGAAAACAATCCCAGCCTATTCAACCTCTCCCTATAGCTCAAATCCTCCAACCCTGCCAACATCCTTGTAAATCTTTTCCGAACCTTTTCAAGTTTCACAACATCCTTCCGATTGGAAGGAGACCAGAATTGCACGCAATATTCCAAATGTGGCTGAACCAATGTCCTGTACATCTTCAATATGACCTCCCAACTCCTGTACTCAATACTCTGACCAAGATTTGCTTTTCCAAAATGCAGCACCTCATGTTTATCTAAATTAAGCTCCATCTACCACACCTCAGCCCATTGGCCCATCTGATCAAGATCCCGTTGTAATCTGAGGTAGCCTTCTTTTCTGTCCACTATATCTTCAATTTTGGTGTCATCTGCAAACTTACTAACTGTACCACTTATGCTTACATCCAAATCATTTATATAAATGACGAAAAGTAGTGAACCCAGCACTGATCCTTGTGGCACTCCATTGGTCACAGGCCTCCAGTCTGAAAAACAACCCTCCTCCACCACCCTCTGTCTTCTACCTTTGAGCCAGTTCTATATCCAAATGGCTAGTTCTCCCTGTATTCCATGAGATCTAACCTTGCTAACCAGTCTCCCATGGGGAACCTTGTCGAACGCCTTACTGAAGTCCAGACAGATCATGTCTACCGCTTTGTTACTTCTTCAAAAAACCTAATCAAGTTTGTGAGACATGATTTTGGTTCTTGATCAAAGGAAATCCTCCAAACCTCCTACCTGGACATGACAAGCTCCACACAGAATCAACTGCCAGGCATGCCATGTGGTAACAGACCTACCCATCACTGGGTTAGTCCAAGCTGTGGCACAGAGCTCTGGCCACTAATGGTGTCAATTGTTAATGCGGTGGGCAGGTTATTCATGGCTCTTGCTGCCCACTACTTAATTCTGGTGGAGGTGGGTTTTAGGTACGCCATTACCATGCCTAATTAAATGCCCGTCTTGCCACCCAAGTTCAACACCAGTGAGAACAGAAAATTTCATCATTTTCTTCAGGCTTATCACAGATCAAGCTTATTAAGAAATAGTGGTAGCTCAGTGGTTAGCACTGCTGTCTCACAGCACCAGGGTCCAGGTTCAATCCCACTCTCAGTCTGTGTGGAGTTTGCACATTCTTCCCGTGTCTGCGTGGATTTTTTCCGGGTGCTCCGGTTTCCTCCGACAGTCCAACAATGTGCAGGTTGGGTGATTGGCCATGCTAAATTGCTCATAGAGTCCAGGGATGTGCAGCCTAGGTGGGTTAGCCATGGGAAATAGAGGGTTACTGGGATAGGATATGGGGGTGTGGGTCTGGGTGGGATCCTCTTCAGAGACTCAGTATGGATTCAATGGGCCAAATGGCCTGCTTCCTAACTGTAGGAATACTATACATTAAAAGAAAGCGAGTTGAAGCTAAAATACAAAGGACAGCAGCCAGATAGATTATAGTTATTCTGAAGTTGGATAAATTGGAACGTGGACTTGCTATCATTGTTCAACATATTTGCATAGACTCAAAATCTACCCCAATATAACTTAAAGATTTACATCATGAACTCAATACACCTACAAATTTCATGAAATTAAGATATCTTCAGGATTTACATTACAAAATCCTTATTCTTCTCATTACAAAATCAATATTCCTGCAGGTCAGGCACAATCAGACTTGGCATGCCATCTTCAAACGGCAGTGATGGCATAAATGTGTCACAGTATCAGCAGTAAAGGAAGAAAGAATAAAATTCACAGCTTTCATCATAGCACTTACCTCAGGGCCTTTCATTACAATGAGCATTTCTCAGGATCATTTTTTGTCACTTCCCTTCATAAACCTGAGTCATATCATTTGAAATGTAAGTTTATAACTATAAATCAGTTACTTACTTAGGTAGACTTGAACTGTGAATTAATTTAAAATAATACTTATTCATTAATTGATAAACTTCAAAATTAAATGTTACATCTTCAATTTCTGCAGACAGCTTATTGAATAATTGTATTTTTGCATTTGGTAAGATCAATAAGCTCAAACTAATAGGGAAGTCATGGTAACTCATGGAACTAAAGTACTTCATTTGAGTTATTATTTCAGAGAAATAATCCAGAAGAAATTTCTTCAAAAAGTCACAGAATCCCTGTAGTTTAGGAGGAGGCCATTTGACCCAACATGTATGTGTTGACACTTTGTAAGAGATCTCACACTCCTGTTTTGTCTGTAACCTTTTAAGATCCTCATCCTCAATTATGTGCCCAACTCGCTTTTACACTTAACAATGGAATTGGTTTCTGCTATTTTTCCAGACTGACTATTCTATCGTGACAACAATCCAAAAGTCTCCTCCAAGTTTTTAGCAACTGATTTTGAATCCATGATCACTAATTATTGGCCAATGATCAGGGTGAATACTATGTGCTGTTTTCTCTCTCAAATCTCCCAATATTGTATGTGGGTTTGCAAGGACTAAAAGTGAATGCCATAAGCACCACCATTGTGCTCATATAGGATCGGGAGCTGAGTCTTTGGATTCCTGCTCATCAGCAACTCTGAGTAAACACAGCATGCATGGCCACAGGGGACACCTGTGTTAATAACATGGCGGCAGTGGAGTGGCAGCATTCGTGCCTGGGCCTTGAGCCTGGGGTTAGTCGCCTTCAGTCTGCCTTTCTTTTTTTTCTCTCTTTCTTTTACTTTTGTTGTATCTACCTTTCTCGTTTTCGGCGGCGTGGGATACCGGTGGAGGCAAGAAGGCGCTGAGAATGGCAACATGGTCCCAGTGGCAGTGGCATGGCATGGCCCTACTGGCTGGGCCCAGGTACCTGATGGAGGAGGTGGTGGTGTTCCAGGTGTGGCACTGTGCGTGGACTTGGGGCACCTGAGTATTCACAGACTTAAGAATGGACTTTGTTTCTCTGGCAGCGAGAACTCGTAGTGGAGGCAGGGGAGTGATCTGGGGCAGCTCCTTTCCTCTTGTCTGCTTTTTATAATTTCCGCTTCTGTTTGTAATCCTGTCTTCTGTACACTTAGATGGTGCCAAAGAATGACTACTTTGCACACTTTTCATTTTACTCCTTTACTCAAGTACAAATGACAATAAAATCTGAATCTAAACCTAAATCTAAAATTTGATGGTGATAGATTGGAATGGGGTGGATCTGAAAAACAGCAGTGCCATATAGAAACTGGAATTCTTCTTCAATAGGAACCGCACTGTCTGACCCAACCTTACCATTCCCATTCTATTGTGGGCATCTTAGCAAACTTGTGACAACTTTAAATCCGAAACTGAGTGCAATTTGAACTGCGGTCTGTTGTCCAAAATAACCAATTCAGGGCCATTGTACAATGCAAATCAGTAATGTAAAACTCGATAACAGTATTAGAAGTTGTTGTATACAACTTCCTTCCATTGGGAGAAATGATAAATGACAATGAAGTAAGAGTTTCATCAAAAGCAAACAGATCTGTGCCTATCTGGTGGCAAATGTGGTTGGCATCAGTAGCTCTTGTTGCTCCGGTCTGTGGATGGCACAGATATCATAATTAGTGAGGAGACTTTCAATGGTCTTGGAGATCCCAGGCCACCACACCATTGGACACGCTCTGGCTCTGTACATGGGGATCTACAATTGTCCTTGCTACAGCTTCCCGAGGACATCTTCTTGAAGTGAAGCTTGAATGAGCAGTAATTTGTTGCACACCAGCATGTTGTCCACAACTGGAGAAGTCAGTGCTCAAAATATGTTCTCATGGCCAGTCCAATACGCCTTTGCTCTGGCCAATCTACAGTACAATACAGATGGATATTAAGACATCCCTCATTAACTCATGTGGATCTAGTTAGCTAATTGTGGCTTGCTGGCAATCGTGCTGCCATTGACTGAGCGTACGATTCAACTTAGTAAAACTCAATTTCTCAGATCTTCCAATGAGGGTTGGAACCATATTTCCTATCCTGATTGGACAAAAAACATACACTTAGCTGTGGTGGAGCTTTCCATTCAAATTTCCTGACCAGCAGCCCTCTCATCTGAAGTGGCATATACAAATCCAGGAGTCAGAGGGTCAGAGTGAAAACTGCCAGCTTTTCATTGATATGTGTCATATTCAGTCATTTAAAGGCTATTATAGGAGATGATAAATGTGTCAGTACATATGTAGGGTTGTTAGAGTGATAGAATGGCATGTGGTTGGGGTGGTAGAAGGATGTGATGAGCAGTTAAGTACCAGATTGTAAGGTGATGGGATGCAAAATCAATGAGATGGGTAGCAGGTAAGTGAGAACGTAAGGTTCCAGCTGAGTGAGGGAGCATGTGTTCACCTGCCAGCGAGGCAAGGGTATTTACTAAGTGGATTAGTGCTTAAGGTGGGTCAAGAGCTGTATTGTGGTGGGTGAATTTGAGGGTTGTGGATTCATATCGAAGGAGAAAGGGGTTTGGGTGCAAGGGAGGTCAGGTCAGTGGAATAGGTTTCAGATCATAGGGGTCAGTGTGGAGTTGGGGGGGGGGGTGCTCTCATGGGCCAGAGATGGGTTACTGAATTGGGGAATGTCAGGGACATCTACTCCAGGCATAGATTTAAAGCATGTTTCATTCTCTAACTTTTCCTGGGTAAATATTAATCTCGAGTCAATAGGAACCTTCCTAAGTCTCCAATTCTAACTCAAAGTCCAGGGGCCTTTATGGAGAGTTTGAGACATTGGGTAATTGCCAGGAATGGAATGATAATCTCTCAGGCAGGTCCTGTGGAGTAAGCTGTATTGGGCCTTCTGCTGGATCCTGAAGCACAACTCCCAACTCCCCTGCTGGAACAACTATCTTCCAAACCTGGTGAGGCAGTGGGTCAGTGCTCTGAAGAGTGCACCTGTCATTGTTTCCCTGCCTGCGTACGCACTCATAGATGTACCTCAAAAACCAAAGTTAAAAACTGTGTATTCTTGGAAGTATCCTAGATAGTTTCTTTTCATTCAGAGAAACCAGAGGTCTGTGAGCCATTCCTATGACCATTTTCACGCTAAGGATGTATTCTGAAAATCTGTCCTGATCCCATCTAACTGAGGAATCCTCTTCCTCAATCCCTGTAATATCGTGTTTCTGTGTCTGATGATGCTGTTGATATGTATTGGAATGGTTTATGGCACTATCCAGAATCCAAGATTACTGTTCTTAAGCTAAAGCAAAGGCTGCTAAAATGGTTGGAAGGGGTGGATTATAGGGTTAAGGCTAGGGTTAGTGATAGGACAGATGTCTGTGGATGTCAACATATTCTGGATCTTCTAAAACACATCCTGATAATCCAGGACCCATTACCATCCTTGAGACTTGTTAAGGAGTTGTCCCAAGGGTTTGTGATGGTTGCCAAGTGAAGCAAAACGCTCACCAATTGGCCTGTCATGCCTAAAAATCTTTAGAGTACCTGGATTGACTTTGGAGTGGGGAACTTCATAATTGCTTTAGTCTTCTGAGGATGTGCTGCTACGTTTTCATTGTTGACCATGTGTTCCAAGATTCCTTGCATTTGGCATTAAAGGTGAGCCCTTCAGCTTGTAAGACTTTAGGACTGCCTAAACTCTCTGATCATGCTCTTCAATCTTTTCCCTATGTATTAATATTCCAGCTGTGTGGGATATGACTCCATGCAGATCTTGTAAAATATTGGACATAGCTGGTTCAAAAACCTTTAGGACCAGGATGATACTAATTGGTGATCTGTTGAAGCAAAATCTCCCAAAGGTACTAAGCAATGTTGATAGCTTGTCTAATGGAACTTCCATTTTGTGAAAATTTGAACTTTATACAGTTTAGTTAAACTCTTCAACCATAGGCATATTGTGATTTTTTTTCATCAATGCTTTGTGAGCTCTGTAATGTCAACACAAAATTTGAATAATACCATTCAGTTTGGGTAGCGTAACCATGTCAGTTGTTTTTGTGAGTAGGAAAAAGATGCTCATTCTTGTCATTTCTGTAAATTGCTTCTCAACTTGCTTCATCAACTGACGCAGAATATTCCTGCATGTTTAGAGGTATAATGATTTAGCAGTTCTCTTCAGTGCAACTCCCTAACTTTTTAAATAATTTAGGTTATTCCTGTTTAAAGGAGTTCCCTAGCTACTGCTACTCAATCTCTTCAAAATCCATCCATCACCTACAGTATCTTCCTGTTGTTATACTCATTGCCATTGAGCAATGAGTGGCAATGAGAATAATTTTGAAATTCCTGCTTTTTAGTTTTTTAATCATTTTCCTAGCTCCTAACACTGCAGTTTTGCTTACTTATGCCATTGGTTCAGGTATGTATCATAACTCCTGGTTGTTCCCCTTCATATTGCAGATTACCCTACAGCACATACCATTCAGAAATATTAATCTATGCCCCGACTATTGAAACCCCTCAGCCGACTGCATTTTTGCACTTCTTATTGTACAGAGCCAAATCATCCCCTGGATGGTTGGGGTATGATTCTTCCAGCACTCCAGCATTCTAGTATTCAAAATAAAACTGGTTTGGAATATTGCTTCACTACCTACATCTTCCTCCTGGCCTGTATGGTGTACAGCTCCTGCAACTTCTTTAATTGTGGGATATGCACATGTTGAATTGTATATTTGAGATGATCTTGGATTTGCAGATGCATTGCAGTGACTCCAATCCCTCCTCAAACTCCGAGATTTGAGCTCGAGCATTTCTTGGACACTGTGCCTGGAATGTGCTCCAGAGGAGGTGGGAGAAGCAGATACAATTGTAAAGTTTAAAAGGCATCTTGACAGATACATGAATAGGCTGGGAGTACAGGGATGTGGATCGTGTAGAGGCCAGAAGTTTTTAGTTCAGAAAGATGTTGTGTGCTGGCGCTGGCTTGGTGGGCCGAAGGGCCTGTTCCTGTGTTCTACTGCTTCTTGTTCTTTTCTTGATATCCAGGATGTCTTTGGAGCTCCATTGTAGAACAAGATGCATTCTACAAAAATATTCTAATTATCAGGGTGAAATACATCTTTGGCTGAGATGCAAGATTAGTAGAAATGAATAACTGCTTGATAAGTGCCCTGCATGAATTTCCTTTCTGTTGATCTTAGCTGTGCCAGAGATGGCTGGGATAACAATAGTGATTGCACAGGTTTATCATGTTTCTTGCATAAAAATAACAGGAAATGATGGGCAGGAAATGATACAATATTATTATTGACTGTGACAGAGCGCTTTTTGATTTACAGTACTCCATTAGTTTTACTATTAGCATTTAAATAAAGTAGTGACTATGTAAAGGTGGTATAAAAATTAATGAAACAAAAACAGAAATTACTGGTACAATTCAGCTCGTCTGGCAGCATCTGTGGAGAGAAAGCAGAGTTAATGTTTTGGGTCCAAAGCTTAATGTCTTATAACAGATCAGGAAAGGACCATTCCTCCCATAGGAAGCGTTAGCAAGAATAAACCCTGATGAAGTTTCCAAATATCTCAGTCTGATTTTTTTATTATGGATTGAAGTGAATTACACACAAAATGTCGCCTTTACAACACAGTGAGATATGCCATTCCAACAATTTCAGAGCCATTAGCACGGCTGTAGGCACTATTCATCAACATGTTCCTTTCTGTTAGTTCGCTCAATTGCACTCACCTTTCTATCAATGAATGTCCCAAAGAATCTCTTTCACCTGCTAAATACTGAGTTTAAATCACCTGCCCTGACTGATTTTAAAAGGAATAATGTGCAGTGCTCCAAGGAAAATGTGGCAAAATGGTACAATGTGAATTTCTTATTTAGGCAGCACATGTAGACACTACAATTTGAATGGCCTTAATTTGTACTTTAACAATTCTATGATTCTGAACTTTGCCTCTATGCCCTGTGAACTGCTGCCATCTCTCAGCCTTATTCCTATACTGAAAGAGAGCATCAGTAAGTGGATTTACCAATGGCCCAAACATCAGGAAAAGACATTTCACTAAATGAATGAGCCCAAAATTGTCCCGTTCTCAAGTAGTTTCCTGCATTCCTGTGGTGATGGTGCTCTTCGTGTATGTGTGTGAGGGAGACAGAGAGACATAAAGATTAAATGGAAGGAAAAAGACCAGATTTAATGTGATCAATTGCATTCTGTGAGAGGTTGCAGTTTAAAGAACACGATTATTACCGCTTTACACCAATTACCACTTAAAATTATGAAAATTGTATCTGGATCCTATTGACATCATAAGACCCCACTTTGCTTTGTCCAAGTGAGGCTCTTAGCTGTTTCTGTAAAGCCCTTGACCACATTTCTGAAATCTAATGTCAGTGGCAAGTGGTAGATGGACAGTTGGTGAAAATGGGTAGTAAGTCTGAGCAGTCTACTTCCTCTTCTGTGTGGCCAAATAAGAGGAGTGTTTACATGTACGACAGAATGAGACAGCATCTGGTATGTCGGGACTGGGGAGACAGGGGTTAACACAAGTGACATACAATAAGAAGTAAGAGTTCGGAGTAAAATGAGAAAACCATTGGTTTATTTTTCATCTCTGATTATCCCCAGTTGTCAAATAAGTTTACTGAGAAGAGGGAAATGTTAATTATATAAGCAGCTACTGGTTAACTTTGCCAAGTGACAGAATGAATTGCTTAAAGTTAAACTTTGCGTTTAGATGATTTTTTGTGTCAGTTTAGACAGACAATAATGAAGCAAGCCTAATTATAAATGAAACATTTCATTATTCTGCTGCTCAATATTTTGTATGTCAGTATTCCAGGCTGTTGATACAATGTAGCACAGATCCCAGTCTAACATTCTGTCACCCAGTTTCAATCAGTGATACAAAAACTGACAACCAATACATTATAACAAGTGCTAGTTATACTTCAAACGTCAGTGCCTGCATTAACACATTAACCTTTAATCCATGGTTTTTCATTTCCAAGTGCCTCGGGTTTATCGTCAATTAGAACTATAGAAATTCAGAAAATAGTAACACTTGATATTTTGCCAGCCTGTCTGAATAAAGCATCAAGTTAAATGCTGACACTTAATCTGTGTCATCTGGCAACTGATCACAACTTGAGGCTAAAATGGGATCTTTTCTGCATCTATGAATGAGCATCTCAAAAATGGGGATCTGGATGTGAATACGTTGAGTATTGGCAGCCTATTTCGACTGGATAAGGGGATCACTGCAGCAGCAATTCTGGCCTAATTCAACCTGAACATGAGATCAGTTGCAAATCCAATTGAAGAACTGGAATCTAGAACACTAAAATAGGACAATTTTTCGAGTGGTCCAGGCAATGCACATGACAAATGAATGAGACCTAATGGATCGGTGGACATGATATATATGTTGGTCTGTATACAGTACATCACTTCTTACCGGTTTAGGTCGATACTCTCGAAGGAAGGATTTCATGTCTCCTCCCGCCATCAGCTCCAGTAGAATGAAGCGAGGAAGAGCCTGCAGGCTGACTCCTATACATCGCACAATATTCTGGTGGCAGAATTTACTGGAATCATTGGAAAAAAGGACACATTTACAATTTTTAAGAACACCATTGATCATTTTGTTATGTGACAATGTACAAGAAGATATATGAGGACCAATATCTGAATACCCGGGAGAGATCTGGCAGCTTCCAAGGCGATTGAACCTCATTCCCATTAAATTTTATTTTTATTGCAAGTGCAGGGAGGTTTCTGGGTCAAACAAGATTGGGTGAGAGATGAATTTGGCAAAACATTAATGGAGCAAAGTAATAAATATTCCAGTGCTGCAGAATATCTCTGCTCTTCCAAGAACTGGAGAATTCTGTAGCCTTGAAACCCTGTTTCTACTGGCATTGCACATACCAAATGCCACTTCTGCTGGCCAGTCATCTCCTGTGCTACCCATACCATACATTTTAGGGTCCAATCCATTTGAACTGGTATTTTAGAAGTAGCACTTCTATGTAACCTTGGAGGCATGTGCTGGAGCTAGGGCTGCAAAATTTAACCTTTGAAAAACCAAGAATGTTTGGTGATCGCAAAAGCAGTCTGGTTAAGTACATAAGTAAGTAGGAACATGCATGGCAAGCTGAGTCCAGTAGATGTAATGGTCTTAAGTGATCCTCTGATAGTGAATTTGTTTGCTAGTCCCTCAAATAATGGCACTAAACAATTTGAGTGGTGCAGCAATGTTTGTAGTTTTTTTATCGTTTCATCAGATGTGGAGTCCCTGTCAGGGCCAATGTTTGTTGTCCATTCCTGACTGCTGTGAAAATGTGATGACTGGTGAGTTGCCTTCTTGAACTGCTGCAATAAACTCACAGCTGCCATTTAGGGAGTTCCAGCATTTTGATCCCATGACAGTACAGGAACAGTGATATTGTTCCAAATCAGGATAATGCGTGACATGGATAAAAATTTGCAGATAATGGTATTGCCTGTGCCTATTGTATTTGTTCCTGTAGGTATCAGATTTTGTGGGCCTGGAAAGTGCTGTTGAAGGTGAGTTGTTGCATGACATCTGTTATATGGTACATGTAGTTGTCACTGTGTGTTAATAATCAAAGAAATGACTGTTTAAGACAAATCAAATGAACTGCTTTGTCCTGAATGGTGTTGAGCTTCTTGAATGTCTTGATGGAATCTGTGGTTTCAAAGCTTTTGTCTTTGAGGCAGACCTTCATTGAAATGGGAAATTGAGAAAGGAACGTGTCCTTTCCATTTTTTAAAAGAGAATAAGATTGAAACAGAGATGAGAACCGGCATGCCTGGAGTATTGAAACCATACAAAAGGATGTAGAACAATCAGACTCAGATGGTGATTGCAATGGTGCAGTACATACTGGCTGAAGAAAATGAATGCCAAATCCAAAAAACTGAGAATAGGAAAATCCACAGTTGCTACAGCAATTTCTGTTATTTGAAGAAAACATTGGTGGATCTCCACCATCCTGACAATCGCCAGCAAAGTTGAGGAGGTCTTGTAGATTTATGGCATTTCTGGTGAAAACTGTATCTACAGAATGAAAGTTGGATATGCATGCTGTCAGCTGGGGATCAGGCTAAATGTTAGAAAAAAAAGTTGAAAATCCTAGTAAGGAAGACAAAATCTTGAAGGATTTTGTAACTGTGTTTGATTTGATATGTAAATTAATTTAAAACTAACCACAATTTGACCACTCATTCATGTTTCATGAATTTCGATTCTGGGTTTGACAGTATAAAGTTTTAGGTACGATACTACTTAGTTTGGCTTTGTTGGACTTTTAGAATTATAGAGTCATGGAATCCTACAGCACGGAGACAGGCTCTTTGGCCCAAACTGGTCCATGCTAACCAAAAGGCCAAAGGGTCTCTGCCACCACAACAAACTTGGCAGTGAATTCCAGACATCCACCACCCTCCACGTAAAATAATTTTCTTCTGCCACTTAGCTTGAAGCTATGACCTCTGGTTTTTCAACTCTGCCAAGGGAAACAACTTCCTCTTGTCCACTCTTATCTCTCCCCCCCACAATTTGCATCCCTCAGTCATGTCATCCCTCAGCTTTCTCTATTCCAAGGAAAACAACCCAGACCTCTCCAATCTCTCCTCGTAGCTACAGTTCTCCAGCTCTGATAACATTCTAGTCAATCTTATCTGCACCTCTCTCCAGAGCAAATACACCAATTGTGTACAATACTTCAGTAGTGACCTTACTACTGTCTCATCATTATATCCCTACTTTTGTATTCTATACCTCTACCAATGACAGAGAGTATTCATATGCCTTTTTATCTATATGTGCTGTCTCTACTGTTACCTTGCGTGCCAAGCCCTCTCACTTCATTTGCCCCTCTTAGTATACTCTTATGTGTTGTGTATTCTCTTTTACTGTTGGACCTCCCTAAATGCATTACCTCACACTCATTAGAATTGAACTCCACCTGCCACATTCCTGCCCACTCCACTCACTAATATATATCATTTTGGAGCATACAGTTAGCCTTGGCTATCCACTACATGGCTATTTTTTGTGTCATCTGCAAATTTCCCAATTGTGCCCCTCACATTTAAGTCCAAGTCGTTAAGGTATAAAACAAGCAGCAAGGTGTTCCAACACCAAGCCCTGCGGAACAATATATATGGTATGCTCCACACAGAAATTTATAATAATTAACTTTTGGCTTCAAAATCAAATCTTCGATTAAATTCTAAAACTCACAGGAACAATTTATATCATTGATGGAGTTAGCTGCCTTTTTGCCAACCTTGCAGATCCCACAAAGGAATTCCTTTATTTACAAACTGCTGATAGCTTCATTTCACCTGGAACTGCTGAAATAGTGGATATTTTAATGAGGTAAGTGTAAAGCACATGACTTAGCAAAACTCAAAGATGAGTCCTCCATTTCTGAAGTTTTCTCCCTACTAACTCTGACATTATTAAATAAATGCATTGCATTCTGATTACCACAATATATTGCTTCTATCACATTTCCATTTTACATAACTTTGAGATTGAAATATTAGATGTGTGCTCCTAAAATTAAAATTTATACTTCTAAAACCCATGGAAACAGATATTTGCAAACCACACTCGCTGAGGCAAATGGTGACTACTCTGTCTCACTCCTGTGTCTTGAACAGGTTGTGGGAAATTAGAAGGTGCATTATCCACTGCAAAATATCCAGTGTCTAACCAGTTCCTGCAGCCATAGTATTTATTTGCCTGGTCCAGTTTCTGTCAATTGTTGAAAAGTGTGGTGCTGGAAAAGCACAGCAGGAGCGGGAGAGTCAACTTTTCGGGCATAAGCCCTTCATCAGGAATGTAGAGAGGGGGAAGGGACTGAGAGAGAAATAGAAGGGGAATTGGGGCTGGGAGCAAGGTAGCTTGGAAGGTGATAGGTAGATGCAGATGGGGGTGCTGATGGTACTGGGTTGGAATGGAGGGTGGAGCGGATAGGTGGGAAGGAAAATGGACAGGTTGGACAGTTAAAGAGGGCGGCGCTGAGTTAGAGAGTTGGATCTGGGATGAGGTGGGGAGAGGGGAGATGAGGAAACTGGTGAAACCGATGCTGGTCCCTTGTGGTTGGAGGGTCCCAAGCTGGCAGATTAGGCATTCTTCTTCCAGTCGTTGGGTGGCTAGGATTTAGCAGTGGAGGATGCCCAGGACTTGCATGTCTTTGGAGGAGTGGGAGGTGGAGCTGAAGTGGTCGGGCACAGGGCAGTGAGATTGTTTGGTGCGTGTGTTCTGGAGATATTCTCTGTAAAGTTCAGCAAGTTGGCATCCTGCCTCCCTAATGTAGAGGAGGCCACATAGGGAGCAATGGATCTACTGTATCCATTTCAGAGAACATCTCTGGGACAGCTGCACCAAACAACCCCACTGCCCTGTGGCCGAACACTTTAACTCCCCCTCCCACTCCACCAAAGACATGCAAGTCCTGGCCCACCTCCACTGTCAAATCCAAGCCACCTGATGCCTGGAGGAAGAACGCTTCATCTTCTGCCTTGAGACCCTCCGACCACACGGCATCTATGTTGATTTCACCAGTTTCTTGATCTCCCCTCCCCCCACCTCATCCCAGTTGCAACCCTCCAACTTGGCACCATCCTCCTGAACTGTCCTACCTGTCCATCTTCCTTCCCTCCTATCCACTCCACCCTCCACTCCCACCTATCACCATCAGCCCCCACCTGCATCTACCTATCGCCTTTCAAGCTACCTTCCCCCTCAGCCCCAAACCGTCCCCTTCTATTTATCTCACATCCTACTTCCCTCATCCACATTCCTGAAGGAAATGTCGACTCTCCTGCTCCTCAGATGCTGCCTGACCTGCTGTGCTTTTCCAGCGCTGCACTTGTTGACTCTGACTTCCAGCATCTGCAGTCCTCACTTTCTCCCAGTTTCTGTCACTGTTAACCCCTATGATGTTGACAGTTGGGAGATTCAGCAACGGTAATGCCATTGAATATCAAGGGAAGGTGGTTAGTGTCTCATTTTATTGGAGATGGTCATTGTGTTCTGTTGTGTGATTTGAATTTTGAAGCTTAAATTATCTACTTGCCACCTCTGGCTGAGATTTGATTTTGCCTTTTGAACTGGTGTTCATTGCTCCCCCAGCTTTGGGGCTGGGGTTATTTGAAGAGATTGCTGTTTCTATTCAGCCCAAACTGAATGCTGTCTCTGTCTTGCTCATATTGAGTCAAAGAATTCCTGCAGTGTGCAAAGTGGCTGTTTGGTCCAGTGGGTCTGCACCAACCCTCCAAGATGTATCCCACCCAGATCCAGCCCCCTATCCTAATCCTGTTACCTTACATTTCCCATAGCAAATCCACCATGGGCTCAACACACAGTTGTAATGAATCCTGAGTTGTAATTTCACTGGGTTGAGACCTCATTTTTAGGTATACCTGGTGCTGCTCCTGGCAGGCCTTCCTGCAATCAGGTTCGATTCCCAAGCGTGGTGCAATGGAAGAGAGGGGTATGTGCCAAGCCATCAGGTTACAGGTTGTGGTTGATTACAGTCTGCTGCTGCAGGTAACCCACAGAACTTTATAGACGGCCAAATTTGAGATTCAGCACAACTGTGTACTCAGTCCATGGACTAAATGTTGAATGCAATCAACAATTTTGTACCCACTTGCAAAACCTCCTGTCTTGTCTAACCTGTTCTTATAGCCTCAGTGTTTATGTGGCTGGTCCAGTTTCTGTCAATGTTAACCCCTATGATATTGATTGTTGGGGGGATTCAACATTAGCAATGCTGTTGAATATCAAGGGGAGATGGCTAGATTCTCTTTGATTGGAGATGGTCATTGCCTTTCACTGTATGAAATGAACATTA
The DNA here is from genome assembly GCF_047496795.1 of Chiloscyllium punctatum. Lineage (NCBI taxonomy): Eukaryota > Metazoa > Chordata > Chondrichthyes > Orectolobiformes > Hemiscylliidae > Chiloscyllium > Chiloscyllium punctatum. The sequence continues at coordinate 32,338,019 of NC_092749.1, read as the reverse complement.
CTTGTCACATGTCGAAACAGATGAAGGGCTTGAGCCCGAAACATTGATTCTCCTGTTCCTCGGATGCTGACTGACCTGCTGTGCTTTTCCAGCACCACACTCTGGAATCTGATCTCCAGCATCTGCAGTCCTCACTTTCTCCTAGTTACTTGTCACATATCAGCCCAAACCTGAATCTTTTCTAAGTCTTGCTCTGTTTCTGTCTGGGAGATTATCCCACCATCAAGAACAGATGGACAACAGATGACCAGTCTCAGCAGTGCCACTGGGAGTGCGTGGTGACTACTGGGACTGCAACCAGTCACCCTTGAGGCTCAGAGTGGGTAAGAGGGATACAGTTTCACCAGGGGATGGCTCTGAACTTGAACACAGGGAGACCCTGCCCTGTTCCTCAAGCCCTTACAGAATTTTTCATTTCTTCTTAAATATACCTTTTGGTGGCCGGCAGCCTAGATCTGTTGAAGTCTCAAAATGACATTCAAAGCTGTAAGGATTGGTGGGCTTGAATTTATCCACCTTAACACAACTGCCTTCAAGAAGGGACTTCTTTGCAAGCGATTTAAAGTGTGTTAGCTCTGAAGCAGTAACCTCTTAGAACTGCTAACATCACGGATCATCCTGTTCACCTAGGGGGAAGAAGTACTTGAGTGGTATTGATCATGGTTTTGTGCTGGGATTGGGTTGAGAAGAAAGGGATGAGAAGAGAAAAGGGGGGAATACAATGGAAAGTTATTGCTTCTAATGCTGCTCGGCAAGGAATCTTACTGTTTCCTCTGATAATCTGTTAAAATGTTCTTACCTAATTATCAGGGCCTCCATCAAGAAATCCAACTCGTCCTGTTCCGAACACACCTCAGGCAAAGTCTATAAAAACAGAAAAGATCGGAGAAAGTCATCTTTACCAAATGTATTTACCATACATTTCTCTAAAGGACATTGTGTTGCAGTGTAAGGAGATCATCTGACATTGGAAATGTATAAAAAACTGAAATAAAAACAGACAACCACAAAATCATTCAGTAGGACAATCTGCATCTGTGAAGTAAAAATAGGAGTTAACTTTTCAGGTCAATGACTCTTTATCAGATCCATCACTGAGCTGCCGAGTATCTGCAGATTTTTTGTCTTTATTTTCGGAGATCAATTCTTGAGCTGTACTGGAAAATGACTGACTAAAGTGAAGTGTATTCCTATCTGAGCTGTTGTGAAGCAGAATTAGCTGCCATTTGCATGTCTCTCATCTGTGACATTCTCCAGTGTTAAAAGCTACTAGAATTATTGCCTTGGGGACAATGGCACATTGCCACTTAACAGAGTCTTTTAAACCTTGTTAATTCTAACATAATCCCAACTTGTTTGCAAGAAATTGTTGACAGTGGAACAGCTTTCTTTTGTTTAATTTACATTAAACTGTGGCTGCCTGTGAATCAAGTGGATTCAGATACTGGCATGATCATCTTAGTGGAAAGTTACAATATTATCTGCAATCCTTCCCCGATGTTGAGTGTGATCCATGCAAGTTATGCATGTCTGTTTTAATTTTACTGACAAGATGGAAAGGTGTGGAAGATACAAGAGACAACAATCATCCCACTGGGTGGAGCTCTTTACTGACAGTAGGATACATAGCACCTTATTAATTAGCTAACTGCCTATGGTGGCAGTATTGGAACCTAGATTTTTCAGTTTCCCATAATCCCAGCTACCCTGATGGAACTGAAGTTTCATGATTTTCATCTCTGATCATAGCTTAACCTCCAACTAATTTAAGTAGTTTTGATAGACTTCTTGGTCTCAATGAGAGAGAGTCCACAATAGAGACATTTGTGAGTGTTCAACCTATCGAGGTGTGGATGGACAGCCCTGGAATCCTTGAATGATTTAAAGGTCTTCTGTAAAGTGAACTTTAAGATAGCATAACCTAATTGTACGCTTTTGGTTGCAAATGAATCCCCAAGAGAAGCCATGTGACTTTCATTCATTTCGTAAGTCTCCTTGTGCGATTCTAATATTGGCCTGAATTGTGCCGGCCATCGCAAGAACTGTGGCAGAATCTTGTGAGAAGTCCAGTGAGGCTGATCTCGATGTCAAGAGCAACCTGCTATGTCTTTTAAATATGTGTTGAGGCAAGCTTCTCACAAGGAGCAGCCAATTTCCTATTAAGGGGGATTATTGCTTATTAATTACCTTAGTAACTGCAGATCTCACCTTGCAGCTTCCCAGTCTACCACCCGCCGCAAGCAAAATAGACCTTGAGGATTCTCAACATGGAAGTCAGATCAGATACCTGATGACTTCAGCTCACTGGTTGCTCCAAAGAACGCCCTGTTTGGGCACTGGGCACCAATATCTCAAGGCATGCTCCATGGGCAGGGACCACATGCACTCCACATCCACAGATATTCACATTCAACACTATTAACCACTACGAACCATCCTAGCACATCTCTGAGACCCTTAGAGGAAGCTTTTGTATTTCAATGCTGCACCTCAGGCGAAACCTGCAACTGTCCTTCTAATGCTATAGCAAGGATGCTGTGTGCTCCTAGTTCATGGAATGGATGAGGCCGTATCTCTGGCCTGTTCACTCGCTGTCCTAGCACTCACTTATCCCTGCCTTGCCTTTGTGTGCTTCTTGGAGGACTGGTAGGTGAGGCTATGTCACCAGACCCTGGCAGTCTAATCTGAGCTTGCCATCCAAGCCAAAGCCATCTCAAAATTCAGAAGGACTGGCCAGCTGTTGCTTAAGAAGGTTTTCGTGACATTTTAGAACATAGAACAATACAGCACAGAACAGGCCCTTCGGCCCTCGATGTTGTGCCGACCTGTGAACTATTCTCAGCTCCTCCCCCTACACTATCCCATCATCATCCATGTGCTTATCCAAGATTTAAATCTCCCTAATGTGGCTGAGTTGACGACGTTGGCAGGTAGGGCATTCCATGTCCTTCCCATTCTCTGAGTAAAGAACCTGCCTCTGACATCTGTCTTAAATCTATCACCCCTCAATTTGTAGTTACGCCCTCTCGTACAAGCTGACATCATCATTCTAGGAAAAAGACTTTCACTGTCTACCCTATCTAATCCTCTGTTTATCTTGTATGTCTCTATCAAATCCCCCCTTAGCCTTCTTCTTTCCAGTAAGAACAGACCCAAGTCTCTCAGCCTTTCCTCATAAGACCTTCTCTCCAGACCAGGCAACATCCTGGTAAATCTCCTCTGCACCTTTTTCAATGCTTCCACATCCTTCCCGAAATATGGGGACCAGAACTATACACAATATTCCTAATGTGGCTGCACTAGCGTTTTATATAGTTGCAGCATGATATTGCGGTTCCGGAACTCAATCCCTCTATGAATGAAACCTAACACACCATATGCCTTCTTAACGGCATTGTCAACCTGGGTGGTAACTTTCAGGGATCTATGTACATGGACAGTTTGTATAAGGGGGCATAACTACAAATTGAGGGATGATAGATTTAAGACAGATGTCAGAGGCAGGTTCTTTACTCAGAGAGTGGGAAAGACATGGAATGCCCTACCTGCCAATGTAGTCAACTCAGCCACATTAGGGAGATTTAAATCTTGGATAAGCACATGGATGAGCACATGCAGAGATCCATCTGCACACCACACTACCAAGAATCTTCCCATTGACCGAGTACGCTGCCTTCCTGTTATTCTTCCCATAGTGCATCACCTCACATTGAGATTAGATTAAATTAGATTCCCTACAGTGTGGAAACAGGCCCTTCGGCCAACCAGTCCACACCGACCCTCCGAAGAGTAACCCACCCAGACCCATTTCCCTCTGACTAATGCACCTACCACTATGGGTAATTTATCATGGCCAATTCACCTGACCTGCACATCTTTGGACTGTGGGAGGAAATCAGAGCACCTGGAGGAAATCCACGTAGACACAGGGAGAATGTGCAAACTCCAAATAAACAGTCGCCCAAGGCTGGAATCGAACCTGGGACCCTGGTACTGTGAAGCAGCAGTGCTAGCCACTGAGCCACCATGCTGCCCCATGTGCATTTAGTTGCATTGAACTCCATTTGCCACTTCTCAGCCCAATTCTGCAGTTTATCCAAGTCCCCCTGCAACCTATAACATTCTTCTGTCCACTACTCCACCAACTTTAGTGTTGTCTGCAAATTTACTAATCCATCCACCTGTGCCTACACCTAAGTCATTTATAAAAATGACAAACAGCAGTGGTCCCAAAACAGATCCTTGTGGCATGCTACTAGTAACCGGACTCCAGGCTGAATATTTTCCATCAACTACCACTCGCTGCCTTCTTTCAGAAAGCCAGTTTCTAATCCAAACTGCTAAATCACCCTCAATTCCATACCTCTGCATTTTCTCCAACAGCCTACCATGTGGAACCTTATCAAAGGCTTTACTGAAGCCCATGTGTGCTACATCAACTGCCCTACCCTCATCTACATGCTTGGTCACCTTCTCAAAAAACTCAATGAGGTTTGTGAGACATGACCTGCCCTTAATGAAACCATGTTGACTACTTGAAATCAAATTGTTGCTTGCTAGATGATTATAAATCTTACCTCTTATAATCCTTTCCAAAACTTTTCCTACAACAGAAAGCTCACTGGTCTATAATTACTTGGGTCATCTCTACTGCCCTTCTTGAACAAGGGCACAACATTTGCAATCCTCCAGTCCTCTGGCACTAAATCTGTAGACAATGACAACTCAAATATCAAAGCCAAAGGCTCTGCTATCTCCTTCCTAACTTCCCAGAGAATCCTTGGATAAATCCCATCTGGCTCAGGGGACTTGTCTACTTTCACTCCTCTAGAATTGATAACATCTGTTCATAACTAACCTCGATCCTTTCTAGTCCAAAATCTCATACCTCATTCTTCTCCTCTACAAAATTCTCCTTTTCCTGAGTGAAAACTGATGAGAAATATTCGTTTAGCATCTCTCCGTTCTCCACAGGGTCCACATTCAACTTCCCACTTCTGTCTTTGACTGGCCCTATTCCTACCCTAGTCATCCTTTTATTCCTCACATACCTATAGAAAGCTTTAGGATTCTCCTTTATTCTATTTGCTAAAGACTGCTCATGTCCTCTCTTTGCTCTTCTTAACTCTCTCTTTAAATCCTTCCTAGCTGATCTGTAACTCTCCATCGCCTCCATCGCATCTTGCCTCATCAACACATAAGCCTCCTTCTTCTTCTTAACAAGAGATGCAATTTCTGTAATAAATCATGGTTCCCTTACCTTATCACTTCCTCCCTGCCTGACAGGGACATGCAATATCTATTCCTTAAGCCAGCTCCACATTTCCATTGCATTTTGCTACCTCATTCTATGTATCCTAATTTTTGCCTAATCTCATTATAATTACCCTTGCCCCATCGATAACCCTTGACCATGGCATGTTCCTATCCCTTTCCATCGCTAAACTAAACTTAACTGAATTATAATCATTCTCTCCAAAGTGCTCACCTACAACTAAATCAAACACCTGGCCTGGTTCATTACCAAGCATCAGATCCTGTGTGGCCTCCCCTCTTGTTGGCCCTTCCACATACTGCGTGAGGAAACCCTCCTATACACTGATCCATCTGACATATTAGAGTTATAGCATTTCCAGTCAATGTTGGGGAAGTTTAAATCCCCCAAAATGACCACCCTGTTCCTTTCACTCCTACCCAGAATAATTTTGCCATCCTCTCTCCCACCTCCCTGGAACTCTCCGGAGGTCTATAAAAACTCCAAGCAGTGTGACCTCTCCTCTTCTGTTTCTAACCTCAACCGACACTACCTCATCAAAAGTTCTTTCAGCCACCATTATACTATCCTTGATTAACAATTTTATGCTGTGCCAGACTAAGTACCATACTCTATCACCTTCATCCTGCATTCACCTTCCACCAAGGCTCATGCTCTATCCATTGTCTAACATATTACTGCCTGCAACATCTTCCATCACCCACTCTCAGGGCTCCTCCACCTTCCCACTCCACCAATCCCACAGGCCCTTTGTACAGCTACTTCGTTGCTTCAGACACCATGGCTAATAGCTGTGCCAATCTCTTTCATCTCATTCAATTCATCCCTAAATCTCATTATAGAAAAAGACAGCTAATAGTAGGGCACAGAGTACCTGAAAGGGTGGAAGGGTGCCTGACATTGTGCTCCTCACCCCAGATGAGGAGAAGATCTGGGCCTTGACAAGAGCTCCTGAGTTGGTACCACATTTCATTCCACCACAGCTCTCACAGTAACCCTCTGACAGTGTCATCCATTGAACCACCACTTCTAACCGGTGGCTATGTGATCTTCCCTCTCTTTTGTGTTGTGGGTGTTGCCAGTGTATCTACCACCTGTGTGGTGAAATGATCAACATCCTTTGATCCCCTCTTCTTGAAATCTGAGGTCAAGGGAATTGAGGTTTCAATGGAGCAACGGCAATGCTTCCTCCAGCAGTGCAGATAATCACACCTTGGTGGGAATGTCAGGCTGAGAGGGCATGGGACCACAATCAGCTCCACAGCCCCAGGGTGCTGGCACTCGGAGAGCTGGCAGAGACCATGCTGATCTCCAGGCAGGGAAGGATCTGCAATGCTGGCTATTTGAGTATAGGAGTTGGGGTTATGTTGAGGTTGTACAGGATATTGCCTCTTCTAGAATACTGCGTCCAGTTCTGGTCGCCCAGATATAAGAAGGATATTATTAATCTGGACAGCATTCAGAAGAGATTTACCAGGATGTTGCCAGGTATGGAAGGTTTGACTTATAAAGAAAGGCTGGAGAGGCTGGGACTTTTCTCACTGGAGTGTAGGATTTGAGAGGTGACCTGATAGAAGTTTATAAAATAATGAGAGGTATAGATAGAGTTGATGATAGTTGTCTTTTCCCTAAGTGGGGGAATTTCCCTAAGAGGCAATTGTTTTACACAGACAATGGTTCACGTGTGGAATGAACTTTCTGAGGAAGTGGGTGGATGAGGGTACAATTATAATGTTTAAAATACATTTGGATAGATACATGAATTGGAGGCATATGGGCCAGGTGCAGGCAAGTGGGACTAGTTTAGTTTAGGATTTGGTTCAGCATGGACTGGTTGGACTGAAGGGTCTGTTTCCATGCTGTATGACTCAATGACACTATCAGGGATTTAATTCATATGCACAATGAGGAACAAGAGAAGCAGACAGCTATGTGAGACACCATATCCATCATTGTGCAGATGCTGCAGCAGTGCAGGTATGTGTGTAACTGCCCGGCTACCTCCTTGGACAGGTTGGCAGTTGCCATGGAGAGTCAGTTCTAGCATCCTCCATCCTCCATCGGCCCCTCCATTGGTGCTCAGGACTGATGGCGTGGCAAGAGAGGGATGGGGAAACCTGACACACACTTCAACTGCCTCTTTGTCTCAGGGATATAATGGAGGAGGCACTCAGCTGGAGGCAGAACCACAAAACCAGACCCTTGAGAAATCTCTTCTCAGGACACTTGTGTGTCTGAGCCTGCAACCTCCACCCTGCCTGCCTCGCCTCTGGCCTTTGACGTTCATGCCAAGGAGGGCCACCTTGCATCTGACAGGAAGACCCTCAGCAAGTTTGATACGTCCAGACACAAGTGACCCCTAGAATCATCTTACCAAACCTCCCAGGCTAATGTGCTCCACTCCCTCAGCTCTGGCTGCAGAACCATTGAGTACACTATGATGCAGCAGGAGGGAGAAGAAGAAAACTTACAGAGGGTACTTTGGTGGTACTGGTGACAATGCACTCTTTTGCAGTAATTTTACACATGGCATTGCTTTGACCTTTCATCTGGTTGTTTGTCTCTCTGTAGCTCCAAATGTAATTGTTCTAACACGAAGCATAAATTCATGGCCAGACAATGTACCACAGCTTAATGTCTGTAGTGAGAATCTGCAACATCTGATAGCAAGAGAAACAAGGTGCATAGTTGGCACTGAATGCTGGTGACACTTCTGGCCTACATTGTACAAAATCCCTATTCATTCACAGCCTCTGTGTCCAAAAATATTGAGGAGAACCAAAAGAATAAGAGATGCTCCCAATGTTGAGATTTGCCTCACTGGACTTCTCATCTAACTCTTCTGCAAATCTCGCCACAGCCCACACTCATATTGCTCAGACTCCCACAAGATTCTGGTTCATGATCACAGGGAAGATGATATTATTGCTCTGCTATTCATCCAGAAACACAGCTAATGATCTGGGACCCAGGTTTGAATTCTGTCACAGCAGTTTGGATTTGATAATAATAAAGGATATCTTGAATTAAGAATCTATTGATTGTCAGAAAAACCCATTTGGCTCACTGATGTCATTCAGGGAAGGAAATCTGCCATCCTCACCTGGTCTGACCTACATGTGATTCCAGGCCCACTGCAATGTGATTGGCTCTCAACTGGCCTCTGAAATGGCCTAGCAAGCCACTTAGTTGTAACAATCTTATGAGGTCTCAACGAAGAAATGAAACTGGAGGGTCTGTCTGGCACCCATCCAGGCACTGGAAAAGACAATGATAGAAATGGTCATAGTCACGTCTCAAACAACCCCACCATCACCATCCCTGGCACCCTGTCCCACTGGTAGGACAGAGCCAGCAGAGGTGGGAGATGTATTCAACATTGGACCCCATGAAATCTCATGGCTCCAGATTAAACATGGGCAAAGAGACTTCCTGCTGATTATCACTTAATGTCCACCATTGGCTGATGAATTAGTTCTTCTCCATGTTGAACAACACTTGGAGGAAGCACTGAGTGTAGCAAGGACAGTGAATGTACTCAGAGTGGGAAATTTTAATATCCATCACCAGGAGTGGCTCAGCAGCAGTACTACTGATCAAGCTGGTCGGGTCCTAGAGGACATAGCTGCTAGACCGAGTCTGTGGCAGGTGGTGAGGAAGCCAATAAGGGAAAAACATACTTGGCCTCATCCTTACCAATCTGCCAGCTGCAGATGCACCTGGCCATGACAGTATCGGTAAGAGTGACCATCGCACAGTTCTTGTGGAAATAAAGTCTCACCTTCACATTGAGAATGCCCTCCATTAGGTTGTGTGGCACTAACACCGTGCTAAGTGGAACAGACTTTGAACAGATCTAGCAATTCAAGACTGAGCAACCATTAGGTTCTGTGTGTCATAAGCAGCAGCAGAATTGTACCACATACAACCTGTAACCTCATGGCCTGGTATATCCCCCAATCAACCATTACCATCAAACCAGGATATCAAACCAGGATATCAGCCCTGGTTCAATGGAGAGTGCAGGAGGGCATGCAGGAGTAGCACCATGCATACCTGAAAATGATGTGTTAACTTACTGAAGCCACCAAACAGGGCTACTTGCATGCCAAAAACGCATCAGATCTAAGCTCTGTGATCCTGCCACATCCAGTCCTGAATGGAGGTGGACAATTAAATTACTTATTGGAGGAGGAGGCTCCACAAATATCCCTATCCACAATGATGAAAGAGCCCAACACAAATGGCAAAAGATAAGGCTGAAGCTTTTGCAATCATCTTCAGCCAGAAGTGCTGAGTGGATGATCCATCTCAGCCTCTTTCAGTGGACCCAGCATCACGGAACCTGTCTTCAGCCAATTCGAATCACTCCATGCGATATCAAGAAACGGTTGGAGTCACTGGATAGTGCAAAGGCTATGGGCTCTGACAACATCCCATGAATAGTACTGAACATTTGTGCTCCAGAACTTGCCACTCACTGAGTCGAACTCTTCCGATACAACTAAAATATGGGACCTACATGATACTGTGGAAAGTTGCACAAGTATGTCCTGTACAGAAAAGGTAGGACAAATCCAGTCTGGACAATTACTGCTCTATCTGTCCACTCTTGATCATCGATAAAGTGATGGAAGGTGCCATCAACAGTTCTATCAAACAGTATTTGCTCAGTAATAACCTGCTCAGTGATGCCCAGTTTGAGTTCTAACAGGGCCACTCAGCTCTTGACCTCATTACAGCCTTGGTTCAAACATGGACAAAAGAGCTGAATTCCAGAGGTGAGGTGAGAGTGACAGCCATTGATATCAAGGTTGCATTTCACTAAGTGTGGCACCAGGGAGCCCCAGCAAAACTTAAACCAATGACAATCAGGGGGCAAACTCTCCACAGGTTGAAGTCATACCTGGCACATAAGAAGATTATTGTGGTTATTGGAGATCAGTCATCTCAGCTCCAGGACATCTCTTTTAGAGTTTCTCATGGTCACGTCTTCGGCCCAACCATCTTCAGCTGCTTCAATGACCTTCCCTCCATCATAAGGTCAGGAGTGAGGATGTTGGCAAATGATTGCACAATGTTCAGCACCATTCGCGACTCCTCACATATAGAAGTAGTCCAAGTTCAAATGCAACAAGATCTGGACAGTATCGAGGTTTGGGCTGACAAGTGGCAAGTGACATTTGTGCCATACAAACACCAGGCAATGACTATCACCAACAAGAGACAATCTAAACACCACCCCTGACATTCAATGGTGTTACTGTCACTGAATCCTGCATTATCACCATCCTTGGGGTTACCATTAACCCGAGAAACTCGAATGAACTCACCATGTAAATGTAGAGGTTACAAGATTAGGTCAGAAGCTTGGAATACTTCAACGAGTTACTCACCTCCTGACTCACCAAAGCCTATCCACCATCTACAAGGCACAAGTCAGGAGTCTGATGGAATACTCCCCACTTGCCTGGATGGGTGCAGCTCCAACAACATTCAAGAAGCTTGACACTATCCAGGACAAATCACCTCATCCATAAACATTCACTTCCTCCACTGCTGGACCTCAGTAGCAGCAGTGTGTACAATCTACAAGATATGCTGCAGAAATTCACCAAACCTATTTTGACAGCACGATCCAAACCCATGACCACTTCATTCTAGAAAGGTAAGGGCAAGATACCTGGGAACCCAACCCCTGCAAATTCCCTTCCAAGCAACTCACCATTCTGACTTGGAATGGTATCACCTTTCCTTCATTGTCATTGGGTCCAAATCCGGGAATCCCTAATGACATCATAGGTTAACCTATAATGCATGGACTGCAGCAGTTCAAGGAAACAGTTCACCCCCATCTTCTCAAGGGCAACTTGGAATGGTCAAGAAATGCTGGCCAGCCTTCAACACTCATGTTCCACAAATGAATTTTAAAAAATTACAACTACATCTACATCCAGAAATATAAGTAAATAGCAAAAAGGAACAGGGAAAAACATTGCCTTGATTGTTCCACTGCTGTGAAGAGGCAGAAAACAAAAGCCGGCCATGAATTATTGGCAGCTTACATGCACATGGCAAGTTGTGATCCCGAAGCTGGAAGAATATGGTCTCCCGAGGAAGATTCCTATGCAGCTGGGAAGAGTTGGGAGGCTGGGGTGTGAATTGTGCTCCTTCCAATTTGCATCCTGAACTCTGTCATCAGCACCTGGGACATTGTTATTACCACAGGCTGCAATGTTAGGTCATGAAGAAGAAACTCACGCTGTTATGGTTTACAACCACTGCTGCTTTCTATATTTTATCCAACGTTGTCATTTTCTAAACTCTTTATTGCAGGGAAATGAGGGAATGTCTCGTGAAAAACAATTCAATTTCTGCCAAAACAAATGAATTTTGGATAATAACCACAATGTGATTTTGAAAGGCAATATCAGTGTGGCCATTATGGAAATTGAGCAGCCCAGAGTCAACGCTGTTTACAAATGTCGCAGTAAATTCAAGCATTAAACCTCCACTCAAAATCTAATGGGAACAACTTTTATAACCATCAAATAAAACAAATGAGCTTATAAAATAAAAACAGTTTGGTTTCTCTCTGCAACACCAATGTAAACAAAAGCATAATCAGAAGCTTTTTTTGTTTTAATCAGCAGTTTATTTTAAATAGCACCTTTCATAATGTTTTCGAGCAAAATTAATTATTTTATGTAAATTCAATGAACACACTATTCATGGATAATGATATTGACTGAATGTTTTCATCCAACTCTCCTCTTGAATATATAAGCTTAAAGCCTCTGAGTGCATGTTATCAAAAATAAATGGATGGGAAAATTGCCATTTTCCAAAATATGTTGAAAACAAGAAGCTTCCTGGTTACCAACAATACTAAAATTCCTTTGCTAAATGATGGCTCTAATAATGTTAATATACTCTGATATATTGAGCAAATAACCATTCTGAGAACAAAGTGGTGTCCCAATGCTGACTGACCAGCTGCACTTTGACCCTGTCTGAATTCATGGACAGCAGTATCCATTGCCTGGAGGTGAAATACATGGCAAAAAAAGTCAGATTCTTCATGATAAGAAAAAAATATCTGACTTGTCCCTTTGGGTTTAAATGGCAAGTTCTGAATCTCACTAATGAATAACAGCTAGCTTATTACCGTGCAGTTGCATCTCATTATCGGGGGCGGGGGGAGTGCAATCACTCAATGGCTCCTCAAATCTCAGTCTGGAGGGTGACAATGGCCGGCTTGTAGGTCAAGTGCAACAGGGGATGACAGTATGTCAGCGAGTGTGCTGTGGAGACCTCAGTTCAAGAGGGAACCAGGTTTCCCTGTAGTGAGACAAAAGGAGGGATTGAGTATGGTGGAAATGGATTGGAAATCAATTAGTGGTGATTCATGGGTAGGAGAGGTGGTAAGGTGTGCCCTGTGAATGAGCAGCAAGTTCAGAGAGCAGAAAGAATTTGTGGCTTGGGAGGATGAGGTGGGTGAGAGCCATTGTTTGGGCATGATGTATACAGTTGCTTCCATGAGCCTTGGTGAGGTGAGTGCGTAGTTCCAGAGTCCACGTGAATAGTGTCCTTGTGAGCATGGGCTAGCAGAGTGCAGGAGCTCATTGACCTTCTCCCTGCTGTGTGTTAACTTTCATCTGGGATACTGCACTTCCCTGGGCTGCTATCTCAGCCCAAACTGGTTAGGTCTGCAGGCATGATCCCCTTCCTGTTCCGGTCAACAGGAAGGAGCATTGCGCTCCTTTCCAGGAGCCTGTCCATCAGTAGCTCACGGATGAAGCATGGAGTGAACTTGCCTTTTGGGCCCATTTCCTTCTGGTTAACAGTGCAGGAGCACAGTGTGAAGGGCAGTTCCTGGTTTGCAGTGTCTGAAACAGTGTGGAGCTCGAGTTTAAATATGGCAACAGTGGTGTGAACAGCATAATGTCCCAGTAGTGGTGAGCACTTCCAGCTTTACTTCTCCATCATTCCATGAGACGAATGCTGGTGAGGCCAGTCAAATGGCTCCTGAACTGAAGAACAGGACGCTGAATGTCAAAGGTTGTCATGAGCAGTGACAAGATTGGCCATCATGTAGCTCACTAAAAAAATTCACTTGGCCAAAAAAATAAGAAACTTCAGCCCTGTGAGTTTGAATACCTTCATGTATGCATGGGTTAGTATCAGTGGTGCTGAGGGACCTGTTGGGCTAGGGAAGGGCTGGAAGGGAATGGTGGAAGCAAGTGCGGTTTGGTGTAAGAAACTCCTTGTCAACGTCGCTGTTTTGAAGTGCTAGATGTATCAGCTAAAGCAAGAAGGTAGTCTTTTCAATAATTGTCAATACACTCTCTGCCATAATGAGGCCTTGGCAAACATGTGTGTGGTTCACACACTGGGAGGGAGTTTCATTTCTGATAGTCAGGTGGAAGTGGACTGAAAAGCAAGAGGTATTTCTGCTCGGAGGGACTGCATGTTTTCTCACTGATTATGTTCAGTGAAGCTCATTACCTATTCAGGTGTAGGTAAAATGCCACGTTTTAGGGATGAACAGACAGAAAATTCTGTTCCTTCCCTGGACTTTGCAATCTTCAGTATCCAGGCGCTACATTTAAAAGGCACGTGCCAGGGAGCACTTCACTTTCCATAACCCCGCAGCATCACTCTGTCTCAGCTGTTCGTGCCCCTACAGCCCAGGAGATGTCACACTGAGCCAAAAATCAGCTGCAGTCTTTAGTGATGTCTCCTAGGAAGTTCCCCCTGCAGCTAGTTCAGAAAACAAGGGAAGTTCTTTTCCCAAATGGATAATAATAAGAGGTCACCCCAGCTGAAGAAGGCAGCCTGGACATACTGGCTCAAGAGAACCTGCCACAAGTGGATAATGCTTCATGCCCCTGTCTTTTTGAGCTTGGATTATAAAGTTGCCACGGCTGACGGCTGTCACACAGGAAGTTGGATTCCAGGCATCTGCATCGGAAGCATCATATGTGATCAAAGTCAGCCACTTGACTGAAACTAGCAATGTAGCACACTGTTTGCATCACAGTGGCACAGTCTGTCACACATCTGCCTGCTTTCACAATTCAAGCATAAAAGAACCTACAAAAATCAGCTGCTCATACACCATCAAATCACTGACTTTTCATTAGAACTAGGAGAACATTCACATCAGATACAAAAACAGAAATTGCCAGAAAAATTCAGCAGGTCTGGCAGCACCTGTTGAGAGAAATCAGAGTTAAAATTTCAGATCCAGTGACACATCTAATGACTATCCAAAAGCTTGCACAGAACAGTATAGGACACATCCAGGAGATGTGACCATTTGAGTCTGAGCCCCTAGCCCATGCATCCCTGCTCCCCAGTCAAGTTTGCAGGTGTCAGCTACTGTGGCTACCTCACCTGGACAGACTTGTTGACCAGGTTAGGCTTCACCTCTTACACTATAAGTCTTTAATGATAACAAGCCACACCACATATAACTGAGATGTTCTCTGAGCTGTTCAACGTGGAGAGGCTTCACTCCAACACTGTATACGTTCTGTGCAAAGAGACAGCTTGCTGTTTTGCCAGGTTAGTGAGGCAGTTCTTAATTACCGGGGTTTGGAAGAAGCAGTCTACCTCACCAGCTGCACGTTTGTGAACATGTGATCCCTGTTTCTTGCGCCCATGAACATAGCTCCAGTTGGCTGGAGTATTCACGATAAGCCAAACAGCCTGAAACTTCCTAAGAATTTAATCAAACTTTACCCCATTGTTGGGAAACTGAAATTTTACCTCCTGCCCAAATAAGTTTCCTCTTACTGTTCCTTTAAAAGCTCTAGGCATGCCCTGAACATTCCACCCAGTGTCTGAGTCTGATGCAAGTTTGGATAGGTTACGTTATATGACCAATTCCATGGCTTTCTGTGGAATGGGAAGGCGCAAAATCCCCTCCATCCTCTTCCAGCAGAGGCTAAAATTGATAACTGGAGTTAAATACAACTGGGTCTTGTTTCCATTCCTAGCTGATCTAGCTCATGCCATTAGTGTGCTCAACATCTTGCAGATTTTTAGGGCTTGAACATCAGTACCTTTTCTTATTGTGAAGATCCCAATCCTGGTCTCATCTGACATCAGTTCAAACTAAGAGTGTGAACCTGCATTCATTTCTTTGCCTTACTTAGCGACACTGAATATTACTACCTTGCTGACACCTCTGACTGATCAAATGAAAGCAACAATAAATAAAATGTGCTTTAACTTGCTGATTCTGTCCAGGTCTGTTTCCTTTAAAATCAAGCATAATGACATTTAACTGAATCTGACTTGAGACTGAAAGAAAATGAAATTATAGATATCAGTGCGGCCTTCAGTTTGTTGACCTCCAAAATGTTGTATCATGAAAATATAACAGAGCAGATTTTCCAATCAGAAAGTTCAGTGACATTGATAGGGAAAGGATAGAGAGAGACTGAAAATTCTGGCTCAGATCCACATCACTGCATTTACACCATTCTAGTGTGAGAGGTAATTTTCTGTCTTGTCTTTAAGAGTGGCCGAGAAAAGTCGTAACCACTTTTACGTTCTATTATCCACAGAAACAAAGCCTAGTTTAACTATCAGCTCAGTTCGGTCAGGATTGGGCTGATCACTCACTTTGCCCATCTATTCAGGGCTTCATAATCAATAGAGGTCAAAACATTTAAAGCTTTTATTCAGATTTTAATTTACAGATTTACAGTGCATCATAAATATAAGCTTCTGTTATTACCTTTTATTGACATTCAGGAGACAGAAACATGTTTTGGTTAAACAACACACATTGCCTCAGTTAACCCTGATGTGCATCTACGCTGCAAGACTCGCCATCTCCCCAGACATCAAGGATCAATTCTATGAGATACTTGTTGCTGGCCTTAATACAATTCGCAACAATTAGGGAATGTAGCTTTGAAGTGACCTCAATGTGAGGGTGGGGTAACATCTACACAGCTTGGCTAATGTGCAGAGGGCATCAGGGAATCGGCAAGATGAATGAAAAAAAAATGTTACTGAAGTTACCATGGAGTTTGTGTGTGACAAACAGCTACTTCATAAGCAAGAGTCAAAAATGTGGTGGAAAAGCACAGCCAGTCGGGCAGCATCTGAGGAGCAGGGGAGTCGACAATTCAAGCATAAGCTCTTCCTCAGGAATGTCGGGAACTTCAAAAGCAAGCATGCTACCCCGAGTCCAGGACAAATTCTGGTGCCACTAACACCAGCTAGATTTCATTATCTTTAAACATATCGCCTCAGTTGGGTTCTCATTACTCACAGCTATCATAGCATTGATCATGTGACACTCAGCACTCCCTGATATGTAGCAAGCTTCATCAAGAAAGCTGAAAGTCAATTCAAGGGCAAAGGTTACCCTCAGATCCACATTTGCTGTACTACTGATCCAGAAAGGACCCAGGATTCTTCAACAGCCTCAAACTGACACTCTCAGGCACCAAAGCACACAACCATACATGGTGACAAAGTGGAACCTCTGCATTCACTGCCCATGGGGAAAAGAGATCAGCGGAATGCTGACTGGTTTGAGGCTTATTGGGTGGAAATGGGACCAGTTCCTGCAAACCAAGACCACAGCTCTCGTGAACTACGAGCAAATCTCCGGCAAACAAAACCCAGACGCTAGGCGAAACTGAGGTCTGCAGATGCTGGACATCAGAGTCTAGATTAGAGTGGGGCTGGAAAAGCACGGCAGGTCAGGCAGCATCCGAGGAGCAGGAAATCGACGTTTCGGGCAAAAGCCCTTCATCAGGAATTCCTGATGTCATGTCGAGTGATGTGCGCTGTTCGCTGTAATTCTCTTGTCAGATGGAACGCCATCATTTCCTGAGGCTTTGCTGCTGTTTATGAAGAAGCGGGATTGCCAATCCACTGGAGTGGAAAACCACAAGCTATTTACCTTTTTGCCAGTGGCAAAGCCTCAGGAAATGATGGCATTCCATCTGACATTGCTACAAGTTGAAAAGCTGGTGCTGCTGCCAGATTTCCACAAACGCGTTTGTCTCTGCTGCTGGGAGAGATTTGTCCGGCAAGACATGTGTAATGCTAAAATAGTCAAAAGCGAAGGAGTCAGTGGTGACTGCAACAATTACTAAGGCATCAGCTTGTTTAATGTTACGGGAAAGGTCTTTATTCGCTTTGCTCTAAGCAAACTGTAGCCTGTGGTGTCAGTGATAATGTCAGTTTAACTATCAATCTCAGCGTTCCTTCAGGACTGACACAGCAATAATTGACCTGATTTTCTGACAGCTGCAGGTACAACAGAATTACAGCGAACTGCACACATCACTCGACATTGACTTCACAGACCTCACCAAGATTTTTGATCGTACAGCGGAGGCAAACTCTTTAAATGTTTGCAGAAAACAGACTATCTGCCTGGAGTCCTGAGCGTCATTTCTTCTTGCCACAAAAGCATACACAATTCTGTCAGTTGCAATGGACACATGCCTTCAGGCTGTGGAGGGGTGGGGAGAGGGTCAAGCAGGGCTGTGTGCAGGCACCAATTCTCTTTGGCATATTTTCCTTTACGTTATCACTCTAGGATTTTGAACACTCAGATGACGGTGTCTACCCGCATGTGAGAGGTGATAACAAGGTGTTCAACTTAGCGAGACAGCACATAAGGTTAAAGTGCTTTTTGTGACGCATTTGAGCCATCAAACGTTTATAGTTGTACCATGGAGAAAAGTATGACACAGAGAGTTGGATGTAGCCTTGGCTTGTCCCACCATTCTAGTTCCTGAATTGCTGATGAAGCCCCACTGGTATCCCAACTGAAACTCACTTGCAGCACTCTGTAGAATGGTTCGTTCAGGCCTGCAAGGAGTTTGGGCAAAGAATCAAAGTCAGAATGACTGACTTTATGGGCCAGGATGTAGACATTCCACCTTTCTCCAACACTGACAACCACACTGCAGTCCTTCACATAGCTCAGATCAACAGTTACCAGCAACCTGACCCTTGTTGCCGATATTAGCAGCAGGATTTATGAGGTTGCAGCCGCCTTGTCAAAATTGAGTCAAGACAAACAGCAAACTGCCTGAAAATACAAAGCTGCATAAGTAGAAGACTGTATTCTGAGCACTCTCCTTTATAGTGGTAAAACATGAACAAGCTTGGCAAGCCAAGAAAAGCAGGTAAACATCTTCCATCTCTGCTGCCATTATCAAATATGGGCTTCTCCTGGCAGGACACAGCATGCTTTCCCTTGAGTCAGCATGCCTCTGTTGGCTGGGTCATGTAGCTGAAGGGGGTAACATCTACACCCCCTAAGACATGATCTATGGTGAGGTTGCTTTGGCACAAGAGCAATGAATTACCTGTGCTTGGATGACAAGAACATCTGGAAGCTAGCCTTCAAGATAACTGGAATTTGAGTTGATATTTGGGAATTCTTACTGCTTGAGACAAGCAGTCAGGAAGTTCATGGAAAAGGAAGAAAAAAGAACTGAAGAGATAGTGGGAAAAGGAGGCAGCCAGAAGATACAAAACAATCAGTAGGTCAACACCGTTCATCTGCACCAGCTGTAGGAATTGCCGTTTTTGATCAGCCTCTATGGGCACAACAGACAACGTTCACTACAGTACAAAGTGGCATTCTGGGCACAGTCTGTCATCTTCATCATATCAACAAAAGAAACATAGCAGAGTTTTCTTTCTGCTTGTTTCAACCAGAATTGGGCTGATCACTCACTTTGTCCACTAATAGAGAACTTCACAATCATAGAAACGTAGAACATAGAAGCAAGAATTCAATACAACTCTGGAATTAAGAGTCTCACAATGGCCACAAACCCATTGTCAATTGTCAGAAAGATTCATCTGGTTCACTAATGTCCATTAGGGAAGGAAACTGCCATCCTTCCCTGGTCTAACCTGCATGTGACTCCAGATCCACAGCGATATGGTTGACTCTTAACTGGCCTCTGGGCAAATAGGAATGGGCAATAAATGCTGTCCTCGCTGGAAACACCCTCATCCCATTAATGAATAATTTTTAAAAAGTAGGCCATTCCGCCCTTCGAGCTTGCTTGGCCATTCAATATGACTATGTCTGATCATCCAACTCAGCACTCTGTTCCCATTTTCTCCCCATACCCTTTGAATTCGTTAGCTCCAACAGCCATGTCTGACTTCTTCTTAAAAACATTCAATGTTTTGGCCTCAACCACTTTCGATGGTAGAGAATTTCACAGGCTCACTCCTCTCTGAGTGAAGGAATTTCACCAAATTTCAGTCTTACCCTGGACCCACAAACTTGACTCCCAGTTCTAACAAACATTAGCCTAGGGTACTGGAATCCTAGTCCAGTCATATTATCATCATGCTACTGCCTCCCCTAATCAATACAGCTCAAAGGGTTTAAAGGCATTTATCCATTTCATTTTCCAGATTTTCCATCTGTTGTTAAATGTTACTGCCATTTATTTGGGAAAATTGTTTTGATTAAAAAGTTGGAGATTCTTTTATTCATTCTCTTAACTGTACTTAATATTTGTGTCAAGCATGAAGTATCTAACTAGAAGATGGACTTTTCTCTGACTGGTGAAAAAATTGCACTGGCTTCCACACTGACAGCACCTGTCAGCCAAGTATCAGTCCCTATAGATCAGGGATATTCACTAAAAAATTACCGAGAGCCAGCTGTGAAATTGCAACTTTAATCAAGCCTCAAGTAGAATTTTAAAATACTTACAGATTCATAGCAACTTATTTCTCAAATAGATGTTTTGGAGCAGAAAATGCAAAAAAAAAACTTATAAAAGATAAACCAATTAGATGCTGATATGGTGGGACCTAGATATGGATCTAATTTTTGTTGGAAGGGAAAGGGGCAGGACATGCTAAACATTGCAAATTGACAGAGCAAGTGAAACACAAAGATAGACTGATCTGCTTAAGTGACATGTCTCTGTTTTTTAAACTTAAAAAAACGGCTTAAAGTTCCTGTCAGCTGGGCTGCTTTGATTGCTACATCATCTGGTGTAGCTTAGAAAAAACATTACAACCCATTCCACAATTTCTCTAGATTCTTTTATTGACATTTCCCGAGGGATGTTAGTATATATTGGCCAGGATGTCTGGCTGAGTTTCAAATGATTGCATTTTCTCACCAGGGACTCTGATTTCAATATTTGATTTTCAGTGTAATGGATTAGCTGCCTTTGATGTGCCTACTGAATAGAAACTTGTTTGTACTATTACACGGCTCTGTTCTCTCCGGATCCGTCCAGCGAGGATGCTCGCAGAGTTCTGTGGGAGGACCTGCCGCAGCTCGGCCCAGAGAACGCCAGAAGGCTCGACACTCCCGTCACTTTAGAGGAGCTGACCGGCGCCCTCGACCGGCTCTCGAGGGGCAAAACCCTGGGGCTGGACGGGCTGACTGTGGAGTTCTTCAGGGCGTTCTGGGACGTCCTGGGGAGCGACTACGCACAGGTCCTGGGGGATTGTCTAAATGCCAGACAGCTGCCCCTTTCTTGGCGCAGGGCGGTCATCGTCCTGCTGCCAAAGAAGGGGGACCTTCGTTTCTTGAAGAACTGGGAATTCTCATTGCTATGAAGTTTGCATGGAATCATGGGAAATGAAGGGACATGAGTTGGTGTGGAGATGGCAATGGGTGAAGGGATGTGAAGGTGCATTTGTAAGGACATATATTGGTATGGAGAGAGGATAGGGGTGGGTGGATGGTGAAAGGGTGTAAGGGAATGAACGAGCATAACAAAGGGGTGGAAGAGATGAGTAGTAGAGGGCCTAAGAACTCTGATACAACTGGGCTGGACTCACAGATAACTGAGACTAAACAGCCAAGTTTGGCACACATCCCTGTGTGTGGCTGTTTACCATTTGCTTTCAGGGTCAGTAAACCTAACTTTTGTCCTGTCGTGACAATGGAACTCAAGCGGCTCCTTAAACTATGGCCAAGGCAGGAAAATCTACTCATATGTGTTCAATAACTACTAACACCCTGGACCCTGCTGCTCACTACCTCTCACATTCATCAGTCTTCTTTTTTGTCCCTTCCTTCACTGACCCTACCACTTTCTTGTCTGAACCTCTGCCACTTAACCTCTCGCTTCCACAACACTTTGTTCCCACAATCTCAGCAAGGGCTGCGTGAGGGCTCAGGAAAGGGGCAGCAAAAGGAAGAAAGCAAACAAGGGAGTGAGAAGACTTGTGAGTGGGAAGTGATGGGAAGAGAAATGGTGAGCGGGAGAGGCAGCGAGCTATGTATTAAGCAGCGTTATTAGAGAGAGAGAGAGCAACAATATTTCCTTTGACAGTCAGATTAAAAACATGCTAAATTGCGATGCAGTCTGAACAAAAAAGTGCCAGTTCCAATAATATTTTATAGGCAAATCAGATTAGAAACAGAAGTAAAGTAAGCTGAAGATTAATTGGTTGAGAGAGATAAAATAAACAGAAAAGAAATAGAGACAAGATTGGATGACAGATGATATATTAGCAGTGCTGATAGAAAGAAGAATGAAGAGAAACAAATCTGAATATGATGAAATCAAAATGAAAGTGAAGAAGAGAAATTGTACAATGGGATGTCCGATGAGGTATTAGAGTTAGACAAAGTCACAAAGTCACAGGGGAGTTATCCATTGTAAGGTGAAATCTTTGACAGAAAGATAAAAATAACAACAGACCATAGGTGAATAAAAAGACAAAGAGGGTAAAATATTATTTTAAAGGGATGCAGTGACAAAGAAATAGGATATATACGTGAATTATATGAAGCTTCCAATTGAGGGAATCTTCAAGGTATAGAGGGAACTGATAGATGAAACATTATATCAGAGATAAACATTGATGAGTACAGGAAAATATCCAGGCATTGATGAAGTAACAATGGAACATCTGAAAGACCTTGGAAACACAGAATTAGAAATTATAACAAAATAATTGTGATCAAATATATATGAATGGCTACATTCCAAGTGACTCAAGACATTTATTATTCATTGTTACGTCAAAAATCTGAAGCAATACAATGCAAGCATTTTAGAACTATTAGCTTAATGGGCCATCACATTAAACGGCTCTTGAAAATCTTAATAGAAAGGAATATTAACACACTTAAAGGATAGATTGGTGAAACACAGGCAGAAACTTATGGATGTCTGAATTACGTTGGCTATGGTGAGAAATGTGGCAGAATCACAAAAGAAGTCCAGTGAGACCTGTCTTGACATTGGAAACAAACCGTTGCATCTTTTAGCTCAGCTCCACACTTTAAGGTGAGTTTCTCACCAGATGGTGCAGAGTTGCCTCTTAAGGAGGATTGTTATTCGTTAACAACCTTATTAACAGCATCCATGTCTTGCCTTGAACTACCTTTTTGAGCACTGCCCCCTCAGCCAGAGATACCAGACTCACAAAGTTGCTGTACTGCCATATTGTTTAGCCTCGACACAAAGCCAGAAAGCTTATCTTAGTTGTCACCAGTCCTCAGTCAAGACAAGGGAGATAGTCTTCGGTAAAGGGGTTCCAGCACAGTAAGACAAGGGCAGCTCTGACACTTGTCCACAGTATTTGGTTGAGGACATTACAAGGAGGCACTCCTGCAGTGATGTCTTCGGCCTGAGATGATTGGCGTCCGCCAATCCCAACTATCTTGCTTTCTGCAAAATATCAGGCCATCCAACCAACAGAGGGCATTCCTCTTGATTCCCAGTTTTGCACGGGCTCCTTGGTACTATTTTCAGTCAAATGCTATCTTGATGTCAAGGGTACTCACTCTCACCTCACCTCTGGAGTTCAGCTCTTTTCTCTAGGTTTGGACCAAGGCTGTAATGAGGTCAGGAGGCAAATGGCCCTTACAGAACCCAAACTGAGTATCAGTAAGTATGTTATTACTGAGGACAGCAACTTCATGCTGTTCTATGTTTTTGAATCACAAACCAGATGCTGGAATGGCATTTCCAAAAAAAACTTTTGTGGATCATCACATTTTAATGTTTCCCTTTCTGTTTGTGTGCACTCATCAGAAATTGTTGTTTAATTCCCATATAAATAGCACTGATAACCACTCACTTTTATTGTTACAGCAAAACCGAGCCCTTTACCTACTGATTCCACAGAAAATTGCCTGAAAGGGAAATGTTTGCGTGAGTTCAGCAAAATCAGAAGAGCTAAAAATGAAAGAGAGGGATATAAAAAAGAGCTATTACAATATAGATTTTCAAGAAAAGTGATAGCTAAGTGATTCATTACATCAGGGGCTTAAAGCCAAGTTAAAATTAATGGTGCAAATTTATTTTGAAGCATCAAACGGACATTTCATAATTGATGACAAATGGCAAATGAAAGAATTCCAGGGAGATCAATGGTCACCAGAAATGGACTGTCTGCATCCATTATATGACTCCATTTATATCTGTTAGCCGGCATAACTCCCTGTTAGTGATCAGCTTTGAACTGATTAAAATCTATGCCATCTGATTTAAGGATGCCAAGCAATGTATAGTAGCATTGCCAGTGGATGTTGGAGTAATTACCTCCCATCAATATTTTGCCACTGATGCCTTCCGGCATGAACTAATTTGCAGTATCAGCCAATATGCTAACCGCGTATAATCATTCATTTGTAGAGTCTCTTCTATTATTTTCAGGAGCTCTGTAAGCACTAATGAGGTAATGGGTCACTTTCTGGAAGGGGAGTGTTTTGATACACACAGAGACCAAAGAAAAGCTCAAAGGCTTCAGAAAGAAAGCCTGCGATCAAATGTCACTCTTCAAACTTTGTTCCACTGAACCAATGAAAAGCAATATAACTCAATATTAATTAACTGGCAATTCAAATAAAAAATAAAATGCCATTTTAATTTATTGATATAACAAAGATACTGCTCATGTAGTTATAAGTATTTCCTACACAAATGTGGGACTGTGTGTAATCTCTCGAAGTATGCATGATCTCTCACTACTTACTCTATGTACGATGCATATTGTCCTTGGTCACCTGCTGCCAGGCATAGTCTTGGAAAGGGTTACTTCATTACTGTAACAAGAGCAATCTTCCTCATAACCATCTAGTGGCACATTAGTTCCAATTTTCAGCATCCACAGCATGTAGATTTTGTAAAGGCACATCCCTTCACAGTTAATGAATGGGGATTTGGGGCACTGCACTAATTCAACATGTGAGCACACATTCCATCTTGGATTTTTTTGTCTGTCCTTTCCTTCTTGTAAAGGTCGCAACAATTATGTACAATGATCTGGGGTTTATAATTCTGAAGAGAACTACAAAATAATACTGCATAATGTCAACAATGATCACACATTAGTATAATTAAAAGAGCAAAAGGTTATTGAAATAATGCACTCATGGTTACTTTCAGTTCTTGAGTTGTATTCACCAGAAACTATATTCCATCCATTGTGCCCGGACTTAGTTGCCATCAAAAAAGGCTCATGTTAACAAACTGTTTCTCGCACACAAGACATAAAAGTCCTGATGATACACAATTCCCAGAGACTTCCTTCACCAACCTGAAATTCTGAAAAAGGAGCAATAGGTCTTTTCCAATCTACATCCATTGTTTTTTCTAATTCCACACTCTGCTCTTCCCAACTGTATAACACAAATAGTAACACAGTTTCTGCTCCAAAAACTCATCTTAACTTACATGCTTACATCACAGCTTGGTGCTTGAGCTTGTAACCTTCTGGCCCAGAGGTGAGTCTGGCCACAACTGAATAAAATTAACACAAATGTGAAAGAGATCATCGGTGACTCATTACTTTGATTTTCTTTCTATCACAATCTGTGACAGCTCCTTCGCTGTTAGGTTTCTTGCTGTAGACAGTCATTTATGACATTTGTTCAGCCATTTTACAGCCCATTGTGTGTCAGTAAAAGAAATAATTGGTCATAGTCTGCAAAAGACAGAAGCATCTCTCTCCATTACACACAATTAGTTACAGATCATTTGAGGAGAAGCACTCCAGAAGCATGGAGAAGACAGAGCTTTCTCCAGCTGGAATGGGAGCTGAACCTATACCATTGGCGTGATTCTCCATTGTGCATTAACCATCTAATCAGCAGAGCTAACCAAATGATAAGACTTCACACAGGCATGTCGAACTGGAGTGATTTTATGTGTAAAGCTCTCTTAAAATGTTGGCAAATGAAGAGTATCAGGAGGAAGTTGTCACCACAATCCATGTCATGCCTGAGCAGCTTCTAAGAAAGATGTGAACAAGATGTAAGAATATGGCATTGTTCAGCAGATTTCATGAAGACCACATTTTGGACACTACCTGTAGGACCATCTGGAGTATGGCTGCGATGTGTAGTTTAAAGAGACTGACATTTTTTCCTTCATTGATCACAATATATCTGCCTGTATCTGTCTTATCTTCGGGAGGAAGTGATCATCCTCACTTCCATCCCGTCGCACTTGATTTCAAATTTCTAGCATCCTCAAATTTTGCTTTTGTGGTGGTGCTTCAATTTTGCAGATAACGTACAGGGTTTTCGAGCACTGCATTGGTTCAACACTTGCCATCTTATTTCTTTTTTCTGCCTGCAGACTTATTTTGTCAGCTTCTTTTTTTCTCTAACAAAGGCTGCAACAATGGTTGGCCCCAAACAGTCAGCGAGAGGCTGCAGGCCTGTGGCAGGAGCACAGAGTCAGAAAAACTCCGGGCTCCACAAACCCGAATAGGGAGAAAGTGAGCTGGAGAGTCGGATTTTCATTCCGGAGGTGGGTGGATGTTCACAGAAGTCAGACCCATCACATTTGGTGGCAGCCACAAGGACTTCCAGGTGTAGCTCAGCCCAAGGAAAACGCCCACCCTGGGATATGACACTTTGCCCTGTCTGTAAACTACAGTGAAGGAGAAAATCATCCCTCACCCCTTCACAGCCCCTCAACTCATATGCCAACACATATGACCTTATGTCCACTCCTGTAACTCATGGCAATTTGGATAGCCACCTTTCAGATGTAACTAAAAAAGGATTGGTCAGCATACAATGCAAAATTTATTGTAACAAAACTACATTATAACATAGACTGTTCAGCCCACACTAACCTCAGCTCTGTCTCCTATAGGTTCCTTCTTTGTTTTGACTTAATCAAGTATAAATGCCTTCAGACTCATTTATAACACCTTCCCCCAAATCTTTTCACCTCATAATGACTAAACTGTTCTACATTTACCAATATCCAATCTCTGCCAATCTGGAGGTTTCACAATTCTCCAGTACTGTGTTTTCTTCAGATTCACAAGAATGGTTGTTTGTTGGGTAGCAGTTTTTTGACTTGGACTATCTTCCAGATGATCTGAGGTTTATAGCTTTCTCAAAAAAACCAAAAGGTGTTTAAATTCATATGTTCCTTAAGGGAGGGGTTTTAGAGCTGTCTGTTTATCCTAATAGATGTTGGTATAATCCTGGCTTTGGAGGGTAATTTTTATTCTTTGTGTGCTTTAGATTTGTGTACATTTGTCTGTTTTTAGTGGTGTCTTCCATGGAGTTGCATGCTCCATATCTTCAATATGAGTCAGTGGAATGTTGTTCTCATTGTGTCAATAGATCTATGCTAAAGTAGGTCGACTTATTATTTCAACTTCTTTGGTATGTTTTGGGATGTCTCCTTCTCGCTCAGTGTGTGAATTATTGGTTAAACCAGCTTGACCATTTCCTCAATTGCGATCCCTGGAGGTACATCCTTGCTTGAAGTGATACCCTTTAGTGATGCTGGTGATTCTGTGTGGGACCTTTTGTTCAACCTTGTCCCTCTTTAATCACAGCATCCTCAATGGAAGACTTGAATTTGGGGTAGATGATTATTCAATGTACTGGATAGTAATTTGACTCAATTCAATTGCAGATACTTCCACTTTCTATATATCATTACACATCCCATCTCAAGTCATACAGATGGTTCAGTTGCTGTCTCTTTGCTCGTCTTGAACTTTGTTGCAACTTGGGATCTGAACCCTCTTCAGTTTTGATAATCGTGGAAAACATTTCAGCCAAACTATTATAGTCATAGCTTCCCATCTCATACACAGTGTGAAACAATTCTTTTATTAAAATAACTAGCCCTTAGAAGATTCTCTTTTTTGTTTAGGTTCCAATGTAAGCTTACAAATCCGAGCAAAATGTCCTACTGGATTTTCCTGTGACTGTATCTTTTTCAGCACTTTTTCTGAATACTTACTTCTCTGCAGTAAAAAGCAATCAGTTTTAAAAACCTGGGCACCATTCGAGTCTCAGAGATTTCTTTGCACTGCAGTGTTAGCAATGACTTTTATTGTCTGCTATTTATCCTAAACACTGCATTGGCTATCTGGCATGTGCTTTGTGGTTTTTAACCTCATTAACTTGCTCATTGTTATGGGATCTGAAATAACTAGAGGAATTTGTTAAGTGCGTACAAGACAATTTTCTGATTCAGTATGTGGTTGTACCTACTAGAGAAGGTGTAAAACTTGACTTACTCTTGGGAAATAAGGCAGGGCAGGTGACTGAGGTGTCAGTGGGGGAGCACTTTGGGGCCAACAACCATAATTCTATTAGATTTAAAATAGTGATGGAAAAGGATAGACCAGATCTAAAAGTTGAAGTTCTAAATTGGAGAAAAGCAAATTTTGATGGTATTAAGCAAGACCTTTCAAAAGCTGATTGGAGGCAGATGTTCGCAGGTAATGGGACGGCTGGAAAATGGGAAACCTTCAGAAATGAGGTAAAGAGAATCCAGAGAAAGTATATTCCTGTCAGGGTGAAAGGAAAGGCTGGTAGGTGTAGGGAATGCTGGATGACTAAAGAAGTTGAGGGTTTGGTTAAGAAAAAGAAGGAAGCATATGTCAGGTATAGACAGGATACATCGAGTGAATCATGAGAAGAGTGTAAAGGAAGTATAAAGGAGTATACTGAAGAGGGAAATCAGGAGGGCAAAAAGGGGTCATGAGACAGCTTTGGTAAATAGAATTAAGGAGAATCCAAAGGGTTTTTACAAATACATTAAGGACAAAAGGTTAACGAGGGAGAGAATAGGGCCCCTCAAAGATCAGCAGGGCGGCCTTTGTGTGGAGCCACAGAAAATGGGGGAGATACTAAATGGGTATTTTGCATCAGTATTTACTGTGGAAAAGGATATGGAGGATATATACTGCAGGGAAATAGATGGTGACATCTTGCAATATGTCCAGATTACAGAGGAGGAAGTGCTGGATGTTTTGAAACGGTTAAAGGTGGATAAATCCCCAGGACCTGGTCAGGTATACCCTAGAACTCTGTGGGAAGCTAGAGAAGTGATTGCTGGGCCTCTTGCTGAGATATTTGTATCATCGATGGTCACAGGTGAGGTGCCAGAAGACTGGAGGTTGGCTAACGTGGTTCCACTGTTTAAGAAGGGTGGTAAGGACAAGCCAGGGAACTATAGACCAGTCAGCCTGACCTCGGTGGTGGGCAAGTTGTTGGAGGGAATCCTGAGGGACAGGATGTACATGTATTTGGAAAGGCAAGGACTGATTAGGGATAGTCAACATGGCTTTGTGCGTGGGAAATCATGTCTCACCAACTTGATTGAGTGTTTCGATTAAGTAACAAAGAGAATTGATGAGGGCAGAGCGGTAGATGTGATCTATATGGACTTCAGTAAGGCATTCGACAAGGTTCCCTATGGGATACTGATCAACAAGATTAGATCTCATGGAATACAGGGAGAACGAGCAATGTGGATACAGAACTGGCTCAAAGGTAGAAGACAGAGGATGGTGGTGGAGGGTTGTTTTTCAGACTGGAGGCCTCTGACCAGTGGAGTGCCACAAGGATCGGTGTTGGGTCCTCTACTTTTTGTCATTTACATAAATGATTTGGATGCGAGCATAAGAGGTACAGTTAGTAAGCTTGCAGATGGCACCAAAATTGGAGGTGTAGTGGACAGCGAAGAGGGTTACCTCAAATTACAACAGGATCTTGACCAGATCAGCCAATGGGCTGAGAAGTGGCAGATGGAGTTTGGTTCTATTAAATGCGAGGTGCTGCATTTTGGGAAAGCAAATCTTAGCAGGACTTATACACTTAATGGTAAGGTCCTAGGGAGTGTTGCTGAACAAAGAGACCTTGGAGTGCAGGCTCATAGCTCCTTGAAAGTGGAGTCACAGGTAGATAGGATAGTGTAGAAGGCATTTGGTATGCTTTCCTTTATTGGTCAGAGTATTGAGTACAGGAGTTGGGAGGTCATGTTACGGCTGTACAGCACATTAGTTTGGCCACTGTTGGAATATTGCATGCAATTCTCATCTCCTTCCGATCGGAAAGATGTTGTGAAACTTGAAAGGGTTCAGAAAAGATTTACAAGGATGTTGCCAGGCTTGGAGGATCTGAGCTATAGGGAGAGGCTAAACAGGCTGGGGCTGTTTTCCCTGGAGTGTCGGAGGCGGAGGGGTGACCTTATAGAGGTTTATAAAATTATGAGGGGCATGGATAGGATAAATAGGCAAAGTCTTTTCCATGGGGTCGGGGAGTCCAGAACTAGAGGGCATAGGTTTAGGCTGAGAGGGGAAAGATATAAAAGAGACCTAAGGGGCAACGTTTTCATGCAGAGGGTGGTACATGTATGGAATGAGCTGCCAGAGGATGTGGTGGAGGCTAGTACAATTGCAACGGTTAAGAGGCATTTGGATGGGTATATGAATAGGAAGGGTTTGGAGGGATATGGGCCGTGTGCTGGCAGGTAGGACTAGATTGGGTTGGGATATCTGGTCGGCATGGACGGGTTGGACCAAAGGGTCTGTTTCCTTGCTGTACATGTCTATGACTCTATAACTCCACACAGGCTGGTATCCTGTCACCAAGTCACCTTTTGTTTATATATGGAGAGTCCTTGACACTGATTTAGGTCGCTCAGAGCCACCTGTCAGAATGAACAGGATGTCTGAGTAACAGCTCCAATCAGGGAACTCATATTCCATGAAGTTCACCAGGCTGATCTATTACAATCACCACAGGATCACATGTTAATTACAGACAAGGAAAACCATTCCGGTTAATTCATCCATCCAGAGACTTCCAAACATCCCCTGCAGTTGCACCATACTTTTTCTTAAATGATCATTTGCATTGAATAATTAATCAGTTTTGTTTATAAAAGATGGACTTCTCTTGTTGAGAATACCACCTTCCCCAGTAATTTGTAGACTGTGTAAACACCATTACTGTAGTTAAGAACTGATGTTTTTATGGGTAATTGTTTATTTAACTGATAAATTAAAACAGTCACTGCTCTTGGAAATTAGTACACTTATCGAGTGAAGATTTGTGTTGATAATCATAAAGATGTCAGTGGTAGTGAAATAGAATATCTTTACTGTTTCGGGAACTCCACGTCAAGCATTAAGTAGTCTGATTGGATGCAGACTGAAGGTCCCTTTACTCTGTCCACAACAATGTATCTCTATATCAACCTCATCATACTCTCCTTCCCCGCTGGACTTTCCTATTGGTCTCCACTGGATTCAATCCTAGTTTCCTACAGTGAAGGAATTGCACAATAACTCATGCAATCACATTATAAGGAGAGAGAAATCATGTCCGACTGTTAGACATTTCTGTGAGGAAGCTACATGTGTTGTTGAGTATACAAGAGAAAGCTGAAGTCATCAACACTGGCCGATGCCATAATGTAATATGAACAGAAGTCATCACATGAAATTGTACAATTGTACCATCTGACTCCTCGTGATTAACTTTCAAAAACATTTCCCACAGAGTTTGACTTGTGATTTTCTCCAAAAGGGAATGGAACGGCAGACAGAATCAGAATAAGCTGATTTCCTATTGCCTTCTCAAGCAGCTTCGTATTTTTAAAGTGTCCTTTGACAAGGAGAGGGCTTGGGCAAATTCCTTGTGTTTGTGCGTATGGAGGGACAGGAATTAGAAAAGTCATGTAATCTCACAGGCACAAATGAGATGATGCATTGCAACAAAAGCTAAGGACTGGATCTAAAGCAGGAAACATGATGACTGGGCTCATGTAATCATGTGAGAGGCAGTGTGTCAGTCTCTCAGTGGTGGGAAAATCTGCCCTGATTAAATGGCCCTCAGCAAAGGTCCCACATTATCAAACTCTTTGTGATTTTGTGAGGGAACCAGCCAGCATCAGGAAGGAGGGGCGTGCAACTGAAATCCTACTTTGGCTTTGGCCTCCTACATACATGGTAACCACAAATTTCACTCTGACATCCCAATCTTGCCCTCGCTCACCTCTGCTTCTGGGCCTTACCATCAGCTGCTCGTGCTCCCACTCACATTGGCAGCCCCATCAACCAGGGCCTCAATAGTGGGAAGACCTGGGCCGTGTTTGATGGGCTTGATGGGCACTTGACGCTGTTGGGTCTCCTCCATAGGGGTGGGGTTTCCTGCTAGCCCTCAGTTGAGGAGACCCCTTTGCTCAGCAGTGCTTTGGAGGCAAAAATGTTGGGACAGAATTTCTCCAAAGTTTCAGTGATACTTATCAAGAAAAAAAGCTGCAATACATGAAGAATATAGCTCAACACCACTTGAAAATTAACATGTGATTAAAGACACCAATGGAAATCACAGTGTTCTCACCTTCACAGCAACTTGCAAAGGGCTGGGTTCGCCTGGAACACCGGTCACTTGACCTTCATATACCTCGCCAAATGCTCCATGTCCCAGGCCCCTGTCAGAAAAATCATTCTGTCAACACCAACCATTTTCAACTAATACAGCATCTCCAAGCTCTAAAAGAATCAATTATTGCAATCCCTCTTGTACACTCACTTCTATTATAATAAGGCAATCATCATTGAGTAAATGTTGTGATTTGTGAACATAAGAATGAATCAGGTTATAAACTATTTAAATAAAAGTCTTTCTAATTTTAAAGCATATTTTGCCAAAAAAGTCACAAATCGTAAAGGGAAAAGAATGAGTGTCCTTTTGAATGAAAGTGCTTGAAAGGTTTAATTACACATGCATCAGCACAGGGGTATTTATAGTCGACTACCCTGAATTCAATCATTTAACTTAAACAATGTGATCATTCAATTTTTACCAGTAAGTTTTTGATTTGCTATTATTTTACATGCTTAGTTCATATTCTTGGGTATTTCAGGCTGTTTAAACTTAAGAAATGATTGAATTATTCAGAGTGGATTGTACATGCCTCTGCATTTAACATCAGATTATCCAAGCAGGAGCTTGCAAATATTCACATTAACCCAGGAACCTGTCGTGCAGATATTTACAAATATTCACTCATGACTAAAGTTGACAAATAATCAGAATTTATTGATAATATAAGAAATAAAAACTTTTCACAAAGTAATTCTTCTCATCACAGTGCTCGGTTTTCTCTTTTTATTCTTTTCAACTTGGTGTTTTTCTGCTGTTTCAGCCCCCCCTGTTCAGGGCATTGTGTGCTTACTTACTTGGGCATGTGTCAGTTAAGTAGTGACATTGTTATTGTCCCAGAGGTGAATTTGTCTAACATAAGCTATTGTCCTCCATTTCCTATACAGTGTCACTCTTGATTATCAGAACAAGAAGAAAACTTTGGAAATTAGACCACTGTAAGGGGATCCAAAATGAATGAGCATACAGTTTTCCAGTTGAGATTCATTTCTCTAAAGCAAATAATTAGGTAGCCTAAACCTAATATGATAGTCACAAAGTAAAAATTTTACCAATTACAGCTAACAATAATGGATTCTTTTGAAGTATATAAACCAGGGATTGTGCAACACATAAACACATTGGTCTACCTATCATACATTGAATCCCTATAGTGTGGGGGCAGGCCAGTTAGCCCATCAACATCCCTTCCAGACCCACCTCCCTGCCTTATCCCTATAACCCATGACCAATCCAATTAGCCTGCACATCCCTGAACAGTGTAGGCAATTTCCCATGGCCAATCCACCTAACCTGCACATCTGTGGACTTTGGGAGGAAAATGGAGAACCCAGAGGAAACCCACACAGACACCTGAGCCATGGAATCAAACCCAGGTCTCTGGCACTGTGAGGCAGCACCGCTAACTACAGAGCCACCACGCTGCCTGCAGCAGTGAGCTTTCTGAAAAGGGAAGCCATCTTGGCTCATCACTGTGCCTTTCACCCATGTCAATGCAATTTCTTTTTCATGTTACATATATTTATTGGTTTTGTTTTAAAGGTGCTACAGATTCTTTTCCCACATTGTCTCTGGTAATGCATTCCATGACCTAATAATCAAATGAGGTTCAAAATACATTTCCTTTCTTTTTTTTTCTGTTCTTTTGAATATTTTGCAAATGTTATGCCCTTCAACTACTGACCTATTGGTGTTTAGAGCTGAGTACAGTATTAGAAAATGAGGACCTACCTTTAATTTCCACTTCCCTCAATATCTGCACTACATTGACCAGGAAATTAAGGTGTAGTTAATTTGGGATTTGAAATTGTTACAATGACATAAAGAGGAAGGCTTGTAGCTCTTTTTGCATTGGATCTTGGACTTAATTGATCAAGAGAACTGCAAAGATTAACCAATCTGAGGCAGGATTTTTCAGATGATGGATATATTCTGTCCCCTCAAAGATCATTTAACATCCCCATGTGAAAATGAAGTCCAACATCCAAGAGTTCATTGACCGAGGAATGCCAACAGGAGCAGGGACCACTCCTGGGATTACATTGCATCCCTGACACAGAAGAGTCTGGAACTGGGTTACAGATAAATTGGGGACCACAGGTGAGTGGGTGTGGGACAAGAGATGGAGTGTATTCTGACCAGAGCCAGGAGAGGAGGCCCTGGGGAAGCGAGAGTGTTGTCCCACAAGTCAGGGGTGCCATTGGCAGGGGCTGGGGATATATGATCAGAAAAGGAGGCCTCTGAAGGAGGCACAAACCACAGGCCAGAAAATGGCAGCCAAGCCAGTGATGGGGGATCAGAAACAGGAAAAATCTTACAGACTTCCCAGCCTGAGAAACCATTCAGAGATGCAAGTGAAATTCTGCCTTTGATGAATCACTGGGATAACTATAAGGGTCAAAGCAGATCTCAGCTATATTAGGATGAGACACAAATGGCCAGCAACACTGCTCCTCCCAGCTTCATGTTTAGCGTATTTTAAAAACAGAAGCAAAATATTGTGGACGCTGAAAATCTGAAATGAAAACAGAAAACGCTAGAAATATTCAATAGTTCAGGCAGTGAAACTGAGCAACTTTGAAAATATTAAGTAAAAATAATGTAACCCACATTCAAGGCTTTAGCTTTTCTCTGACTCACCGTATGAGGACAATGTTTTTGCGGGAAACTTCTTTGAGATCACTGATGGAAGTAGTTTTTCCAGCAAAGCAGTAGTTGGGATTGTAGTCGGTCATGATGGTTGAAGTTCGCAGCTTGCTGAGCTTGTAATCAGGACTTTGTAGTTCCATCTGCATGGCTTGCAGTTCTTGGTGTTTGAGGCGATACACTACAATAAACAGCATTTAATGCAATTATCTATGAAACTCTAGTTACCATACTTAAAGAAGAATGCATCAACTCATAATAAGGCAAGGTTTTAAATGAAGTAAAAGTCAAAAGTGCTGAAAAAAACTCAATTTAAGCTGCTACCTAAAATACAGTTAACATTTTAGGTCCCTCTTCTATACCATTCCTCTGCCATCAGATCTGAAACTTTGGTTAGATTCTCATGTGGGTAAATGGGATCTTGGCTGCAAGCTAGAGCCACAGTACTTTCTTTTTGCTGATCTCCCTTGCCTCTTTCTTCCTCCTTCCTTGAGTAGGTCTCTGCTAGCATTTAAAGGCAACCTTAAAGGGCAACTGTAATTCAGCTACAAACAGCAAGAAACATTGAAAAGTGGCAAGTGCTTGCAAGAGATCGAAAGCACCAACTTGTCAGTAGAGGAGGGGACACAGAGCTTTCTCGGAACAACTCTGCCATTCACCAGATTCTGAGGCGATTTCACAAGCCTAGGTAGTTCTTAATGAAACATGGATAGAAAGGAATTAACTTGGTAGATGAGAAAAAGGGGTTCTTTCATATTTCAACACAAACCATGTCCCAACTCACCAATCATGATTCCTGAGAAGGCGAGAAGCAAGGCAGCTACCACAACCGACAACACGACCGAAAGCACAAGGGAGAGTGGCAGGTGGCCCTCGGGGGGTACTAGCAAAGAAGAAAGATGATAAGAAAACTCCTCGGAAAGCAATAAATTATTTCATTCAATGCTTGTCTTCCATGTTTTCATCCTAGCCCTATTTAATGAATCTGTACGCAAGTGCTTATTGCTATTCGTTGCAGAGTTCTTCACAACTCTGAGTCATTCTTAGCTGCACTCAGTCTTCAGTTCGACTGTGTGGGTCAATGCTCTGCTCAGTGTTTCACATCTAAGAAACATCAGCTTTCAGCAGCAATTTGTTTGCCACAGCAAAAGAGTACATGAGTGCCATGTATCTACTCTTCCAGAAAATAAGTTGAAGTGTTTTTGATAATGATGATGTTTAAATATATGTTATTCAGGACAAATCTGAAAAGGGATTGGAAAAAAAACAACCATCTCAAAGCTGATACTCACAAATGCAGGTAACACTGTCAGAAGCCAATATTTTTCCTGATTCACACAAACAGATGAGTTCTTCTTTAATATGGTCAAATACACAGTCATTATGTTCACAGTGGCTGCAATTTAAATGCAGCACAATTTCAACCTCCCCGTGGCTTTCTGTCACTGTGTAGAGAGAGGAACAGACAGAAAAAAGAAACAAAGTGTGAGATAAAGATGGAGACAAAAAGACAGGGAGTAGACTTGCTAACAAGGAGGCACAGAGGGGGATAGAAAGCTAAAGACTCAGGTACAGATGAAGAAACAGAACCATCAACTGATAATGGATCAGACAAATTGAGCAAAAGATAAGCAGTGAGTCCACATTGCAAACAAAAAACAACTTGAGCCTAATGACTTACTTTCTATGAAGAAAAATACTTGATTTACACTTGGATTATTTCGTGATCTGGCTGAGATCACTTACTTATTTTCACATGCATTTTGGTTTGGCGTCTTGATGCCTCTTCAGTCATTTATCAGAAAGGTTGAATCTCATAAGGAGGAAATCTGATGGTGCAGCAGTGGTGTCTTTACCCCTTGCCAGCAGCCTTGGTTTAGACCCATGCTAGAACTTGCTGGCCATGGAAGGGGCACACAAGAATTCTTCCACCACAATCCCAAAAAAAAAGTGTATGAGAGGATACTTTCAGAAAATGCACCGGGGAACATCTGATGATGAACAAGTGACTTTAGCCAAGTCTTATAATTGCCAGTCAATACCAGCATTACCTGGATTCCAATATAGAATATTGAACAATGTTTAAATAATGTCCCAGTGGAAAATCTAAGCTTTTGAATCTTGCACGTAATTGATGATAGAATACTATAAAACATGTAACTGTTGCAGAACTGCCCACAGATCTTACCTACCTGCTAGTGGTGGGGTATAGATTTCACCCAATGGACTAATATAAGAAACACCACAGCCACCATCTTTTTCAGGATGATTATTCTCAGTTGCATTCCCACCTGTGGTTAATACGACAGGATTCAATTCACTTGATTTCCTTCCATTCATTTACAAAATTACATTGCTTTACTAATTAAATAAAATCCAAGGCTAGAATATAAAATCAAAATACAAACTTTCAGCAACATTATCTGTGTAGAACTGAAGAAGCAAGACCTTTAGCTCCTTGTATCTCTCTCATACACACACACACACGCACACACACACATGCACATACATATACATATACACACACACACACAGACACACACAAATTAACGGCCATCAGTACATAACAAAATGCTACAGATGCTGAATGCTTTTAACAAAAGGTTCTTGAATTGAAAAGTTATCTTGGTTTCTCAACTGAGCATTTCTATGTACAGTTAAAATCATGAAGGTATTGTATCTTTCAACATTTACATGACTTGTCATCAAATGACCGGTCAAACTGGCATTTGTCACCAGGGATGGATTAGAAGGATCCGTGGCCGTACAATGTCAGATGGCAGATACTCTCCCTCTAATTTGTGTGGAGATCATTCTGTAAAATGTTGGGTGATTGTTCCTCTTGTGAACTGCATAGAGTAAAGATAGGTCACTTGTGATATTTATAGGAACCTTTTTTGTGGCGTGTAACAAGAAGGTCCTGGGCAATTAATAAGTGTGGACATAGTGGTCTCCTTGCTCTTTTATTGGCTGAGTATATGAAATTTTGAGATCAATGACTCCACAAATATGAAGGGAATCACAGGATATAGGTATAGAGCAGCAAAGTGAAGTTGTGGTAAAAGAAAAAACATATCTCATTGACTGGTGGGGCAAGCTTGAGGAGCATATGGTCAAATCCTGCTCCTCATTCTTATTTTGTTATATCTCTCTTGTTTTTCAGGAAATTATTTTCTATATTTCAATCATGGAACACATTAGAACCTCCAAAAGAAATTTATTGCTTGAAATTATATTCTTAAAGTTACAACAACCAACAGATGGATTATTCCTTTTGATGCAAACATACCAATCAAATGACAAGGATTTGTGAAACAATAATTTTTTTGAAGGTAAGGTTACATACAAATAATGTTAATGAAAAGGCTAAGTAGGCATGTCTGACTCCGACCATCTGCTCCGGTAGATCAACTACAAGTTATAGGACTGTTATATTGCT